>NC_081531.1:10908229-11654520 GCF_030273125.1 Centropristis striata
TAGAGCGTGAAGCTACGATGTGGGACATGGAGGAGAAGAACCTTTACGAGAGGCACCAGTTATTAAAGCAGCAGCTCAAAGACCAGTACTTCCTCCAGAGGCATCAGCTTCTCAAAAAACATGAGAAGGTAAATCAGTATATTTTCACCTCCTCTTAAACTTAACAGCACATAAAACTCAAAAAATAACTTGCAAAAACCATTTCAGGCAGCTGGGACAGATAAGATATAAATAGCTAATGAGTGAGCCATCCCGCTTCCTTCTCCTCTCTGTTCAGAGTTGCACATGTGCAGAACCGATCAGGTGGGACGGATCAGGCACTCAAAAGTGCTCTAGGATCTTGAACTTCCCCCTTTTAATTTGCCCTCACCAGTGTGACTAGCTTACGTTTGCTAGCTTGTTGTGTTAACCTTAAGACATATTGAGAATGCCATATGGCTAAAAGTTTTTGCTATACAAAGCCATGTTCAGTGTTCCCTGACAAAGACAAAACACTATTTTTCAGATTTTTTTTCTCATAAATCTGATACTTTTTTCTCGTAGGTTCGCCACTTTTTCTCATAAATCTGCCACTTTTTCTCGCAAATTTGCCAGTTTTAATCTCGTAAATCTGCAACATTTTTCTCACAGATTTGCCACTTTAAATCTAGTAAATCTGTGACTTTTTTTCTTGTAGATTTGCAACTTTAATCTCATAAAATTTGCATTTTTTTCTGGAAATATTACCCCCCCTCCCTTGGATCCGTATTTATTTATTTTCATACTTGGCAAACATTTGCTTAAAACAAAAAAATAGATATATTAGTCAACCCTGCTGTGCAAGAACATTGTTCTCAGTGTTCTCAATTTTAAAAACTCAAGTTAGAAAATAATTTTGAATTTAGCTCTCAATTGATATATACTTCACTCTGATATTTCAGAAATGAGCTATTTTTCTCTTTGAAATGAAAGATTTTTTCTCCTCTCACTGTATCCATTTTCTGTGTCACTACAGGAGCAGGAACAGATGCAGTGCTACAATCAGCGGATGATTGAGATTCTGAAAGGTCGGCAGCAGCAGGAGAAGAATCGGCTGCCTAAGATCCAGCGCGGCGAGGCCAAGACCCGCATGGCGATGTTCAAGAAGAGCCTTCGCATCAACTCAACGGGCAGCAACTCAGAAGACAGAGAAAAGATCAAACAGGTAGGACACAGCGAGGGTTCTTTCTCACTCCAATGCTTAGCAATTCAATTGATCGTTCAGTATCTCAGTCTCTTCGTCTCTCTCTAGTTTTCTCAGCAGGAGGATAAGCGGCAGAAGGCAGAGAGGCTGCATCAGCAGCAGAAACACGAGAACCAGATGAGAGAGATGATTGGCCAGTGTGAGAGCAACATCAGAGAGCTGCAGCAGCTACAGGTGAATGAGGGCCAACATTTCCTTTATTTCTTTCAACTGAAGATCTTTTAGTTCGTTTCAAAGCTTCAACATGGACTCCTCTGCACATTTCTCTAGTGGAGTTTTTGTTGTCCCGTCTTTCGGATGTGCCGCACTAGATAAGAACAATTGTTAACATGAGCTTGTTTTGTCCTTCAGAATGAAAAATGCCACCTACTGATTGAGAATGAGACTCAGAGGCTCAAGCATTTGGATGAACAACACAACCAGCTGCTGAAGGACTGGAGGGATCAGCTGAAACCCAGAAAGAAGGTACATGTTACTGCCATAATGTTAAGATAATGGGTTATCTTCATGTTTCTAAAAAAAAATATGTTTTCTCATGTTTATATTTCACATAAAATATAATCAGTTCACTATTAAGAGACTCAAAGTGACCATACAGTTTATATCATTATATATATATTTATATCCAAAAACACAGATAATCTAACAATAGCTAATGCTAACAGGCTACTGGTGGCTTGTCTCTATGCTAAGCTAAGCTAACCTGATTTGGCTCCAGGTTGATACTTAAAGCACAGATATGAGTGTAGTATGAATCGCTTCATCCTTTTGGCAAGAAAGAAAAAAGCCTTCTTCTGTAAATATCAAACTATTTCTTTAATTTTATAGAAGAGTTTCAGCACAGCATTCTCAAATTATAACTTGTCTCTTGTTGTCCTCTTTTTTTTTTTTTTTTTTTTTTACATTTTATATCTGTTTTCCATGAACCAACTACAGGGTCACCTATAAAGTTAGAATAATCTCAATTTCAGACACAATCCTCTGTTAACAGTGGTTTCATTTTCACTGTGATATGTTTGGAAGAGATTGATTAATAAAGTTTTGATAAGAGGTAAAAAATATCTATTTTATTCCAACTTTATGGCCGAGCGTGTATATACATTCAACCTAGTGAGCCATATAAAAATGACTACAGAACACTGCAAGGGACACAATATAAAAGTATTTCTATAATCTTATATGTATTCTTCCCTCCTCTAACCCTCCTAGGCCCTCGAAGAGGAGATAAACCTGAAGAAAAGAGAGCAGGAGGCTTTCTTCAAGATGAGTGAGATTGCTGATTGTCCAAACCCAAGTTCTCCCAACAAACTCTCCAAGTTTGTGCCTTACCAAGACTCTTCCAACACATAAAAACAGCCGATGTGACATTGCACAATATTTCCTGGCCACTGTTCGCACCACCACACGCTCACCTTTTCATGCGTTAAACAGCCTGCTGCCTCACTTTTAATTTGCTTTGCCTGCAATGGCAGCACACCTATCCCTCCATTAGGTTCTTTTAATGTTTTAGGGAATATTTATGTTTTAACTAATGTTAAGGGTTCTTTTTCCGAGCATTTGATGGATTTAAAACTCACCATGTGCTCCCGTACAGTATTTTAATTTTCTTATTCTGTTCAAGTTGCTCACCAGTAAAACATGAGGGAAATATGGCAGTGGCCAAGAAACTAAATCGGTCTGAAAAATGTATTTGGCTAGGAGGAATTTAGTTTTGCATTATGAGGAAGAATGTTAGCATTTATTAAAAGCTGGTGAGCCAGTACATAAGCACTTCTTGTTCAGTTCTTAGTGCTGTCTTCCAGATCTCCTGACCAAAAATGAACCAAAAATTTTCAAAAAAGTTTTCCATTTCTGTATGCCTTGGCTCATTGACCTGTTTGATCAGATGCATGTCATAAAGCAGTGAAAGCCTGCTTTTATTTATTTTTACTGACAAAGAACAACCTTCTCTAGATTTCTCACTGTAAATGCTAATTTAAATATTTTCTCTCTTTTTTTTAACATCCCTGGTATGAAGGATGTGTTTCTTATTTTGTATCTTTATTGAAAGTGGGATAAATCCTTTTTTTTTAATGATTACTTAGGAATGAGATTTTAACAAACAAGATCAGACTCACGTAGCGATGCTATTATCATATTTGTGTTTTGTTTTTGTTTTTCTTCTGTTGTATTTTTACTGTAAATTCAGTCACACTGGATGGGAACTGACGAAGCCAAAGCAAAATACTGTTGTTCTTTGAAGGACGTTAGATAGGGGATTTAAATTTTGAATTTAAAAAATGTATTAAGTTTATAATTGTTATACCGTGTGCAGTAAATGCACTGCCTGCTAACCAAAGTGCAATATTCCATGTATGTCTCTGCTAAGCTTAAAGAGGTTTATTTTTCTTAAACTTTGCCTTCCTTTGCACTGAGAGGGGGATAATATGAAGAGTTTAACACCCAAAATTAATGCAACAACCCTTTGAAAGAAACAGCATTGCTTCAAATTTATTTGTAAACATTTTTAATTAGGAAGCAATAAATCTTGATCTGCTTTTGGAATATGAAACTCTTCATATTATTTTTAAGGGAGTGCAACAATTCAGCCTGCTGTAAGATGCCTCTAGATGTTTAATCTTAGTGAAACTTAAAGTTTGCAGCTGAGGAACTTGTTGCCTTGTTGAGCGAGAGAAAGTGTTTTTTCTTTAAAATAGTTTGGCCTGTAGATTTACATTAAACCAGGTCAGCAATCAGGTACAGCTTAATCTCTCTCCCTCTCACACACTCTCTCAAAGTATTTAACTTTGTTGTAAGAATGATCCTTTCAGTCATCTTCAATGGCTCCATGTATGCCTTCCTCTCTGCCTCAGTTTACATGATGTTGTTTGTATGGAGGGGTTGTGAGTGTGAATGAAACTGTATCAGAAGGAACCACTGTTGTAAATAACTCTTAATAAAGGCAAATTTTCTAATTAGTCAATTGTGGTACAGGCTGTTTCTTTACAGGACCACCATGGGTACGACTTGTCAAAAATGGTCAAATTTTAAAATGCTTCAAAATGGGTCAGTTATAGTCTGTTGATACATAGATGGTAGAATAGTTTATCCAAATGTAGCAAAAAACAACAACATATGATGAGATGTCGAAAAATGACACACTCAAAGAAAAGTCATACTATAGCATGTAGATTTTTGTCAATTTTGAAATGCCTAAAAATGCTTAAAATGGGTCAATTATAGTCTGTTGATACATATTAGAGCATAACATGGCCAAAATTGACAGAAAAACACCATATTTTGGAGTGTCCAAAAATGACCCTCTCAAAAAAGACATACTTTGTCGATTTTTGTCAAAAATTGTCAAATTTTAAAATGCCAAAAATGCTAAGAAATGACTTTATTGTAGTCTGTTGATACATATTGAAATATAGTTTTTCTATGAATGACAGAAAAACACCATATTGTGGGATGTTCAGAAACTGAAAAAAAAGTCATGCATGTCGATTTTTGTCAAAAATTGTCAAATTTTAAAATGCATAAAAATGCTTAAAATGACTCAATGATACTCTGTTAATAAATATCAGAGCATAATATGGCCAGAAATGACAGAAAAACAACATATTTTGGAGTGTCCAAAAATGACCCACTCAAAAAAAGTCATACTATAGCATGTACATTTTTGTCAAAAGTTGTCAAACTTTAAAATGCCTAATAATTCTTAAAATGGACAATTTATAGTCTGTTATAAATTAAAGCATAATATGGCCAGAAATGACAGAAAAACAGAAAATAAAAAAAGTCATACTATAGCATGTCAATTTTTGTCAAAAATTGTCAAATTTTAAAATGCCTGAAAATGCTTAAAATAGGTCAATTATACTCTGTTAATACATGTCTGTTGATACATATTAAAATATAGTTTGTCCATAAATGACAATATAGTATGGTGTCAAAAAGTTGATAATACATGTCATAGTAGTATGTCGACAAAATATTGATAAAAATGTCATATTAAAGGGTAGTTTCTAGATGTGGATAAAATGTCATAGTACAGTATGTTGTCAAAAACTTAATAAAATGTCATAGTATTGTATGTCACCAAAATTGTTAACAATATAGTATATAATGTAAAAATATGTGACCAGCAACAAGGATTTAGCTGCTAAATGTGTTCACCAGATGGTTAATAACTTTTTGTCTGTCTGTCTGAAGCTGAGCAGGTGAGAATAGTGGATGTATGCGAGTATTTTGCATGTTTGCATATTTGCGTAAATGCTGCCTGCTATTTTGGGAAAATATTTAAAATACAAAATAAGACACAGTATGGCAGCTGAACTGAAAAATCCGAAAACTTTTATTGACTTAAGTAAAAGGAGACTCAATGTAATGGAAAATACATGGCAAAAAATAAGATTAAAATAAGATACATAGTAAAAAAAAAAGACAATAAGATTACAATACTGACATGATGACACCATCAACCCACACATTTGCCTTACACTGTACTGTACTTTCCTGACTCTTAAAATGAACTCCAACAACAAATTTCTAGTTGGTCACATACTGTGTATTTTTGTATAAAACATGGGTGGAAGGGGCAATAACATTTTAGCAACTAGAAGCGATGTTACAGCTTGTAGCCTTGTCTGATTGCTTAAGCCATAAATGCACATTTTAATTTTACAATTTTGCTTTTTTATTTTGTAAACCTCGCACATTATTTCTATAATTTCTGGACCACTTGGTGTGAAAGTAGCAGCCAGCTGTTTCACAAGTGACTTCAAGAAAAAAAAAAGGCACAACCTTCATGTTTGGACTAATAAGCAAATCCCTTAAATCAAGCAACCAAATTGTTCCTCAGCTCTTTCTCCCTCTCTTCCCTTCATCAGTACAGAGTAAAAGACCTGACAGATGGACCATCAAAGAAAAAGTGACAACAGCTAAGATATGCCTCTCATTTCTGTACAATAAAAAATAATTTGCTATACTGACCATGCTTGAGACCAGTCAAGCATTCATGTAAAACATTCTATTTATACAATGGTCATTCTTTGCTGTTATTTGAGCACCAAACTTCGGTTAACAACAGACTGTACACTTACAATACTGTAAATCATTGCACAAATCACTGTAGATCACCAGTTTCTTTTCTTTCTTAGGTCAGACATCTGGTAACAGATATGCAGATGTACTCTGCAAGTCACATTTCACACTTCTTATTTTTTTGGGCGGGAGATAACATGATTAGGTTACAATACTTTGACAGAGAGTTTCTTTTAAATTGTCGGGATGTCATGATTGTTTTGACATTTTATTTGAAAGTATCATTTTGAGTCAATTTTCTTTTCCCCCCCAACATTAATGGCACTGCCAATGTTCGACAATCGAATTTTGATTGTGAAAAAGTATTTGAAATGTACATTTTTTTAATATACTTAAAAAAAAGTACCATGCGTTATATAATCACCAGCTTTTGGGGGAAATGTACCAAATCAGGACCATATTATTAAATTTAAATAATAAAAAAAGAGCAGATCCTGCTTGTAATTTCAAGAAATCGATAGTAAAAGCTGATTTCAATCGATTTTCTTATTAAAAATCGAAATCATGACACCCCTGTCAACTGTTCAGTTTGGATTTTCAAGCCTCATCTTTACATTGTTGGATATTTGTTACAGCGAGTATAAAAAAATGAACAAACATGGCTAATATAAAATGTAAAACTAAGAAACGAATTGCACTGTGGCATTCTTCCCCTTCCTTCAGCGCGCTCAAACCTTAAAATTACCTCATATGAAATGACTGAAAAAGTGCACATCTGTTACAAGTCACTGCAACATTACTTATGCAGTTAACAAAGAAAAGCATTACAATAGCACAAAAAACTAATATGCATGTTTCTCGTATAACAAACAGCACTTCTACTTGGCAAAGACATCTCTGTTAGTAACTGCTAATAGCACTTGAAGTGCACATTGAACCCCCCCGGTGAGTTCATGTGCAGTCTTTGTCGAAGGGATTTGGGATATATATTTTTTCCTACTTCTGGATTTAAACATCTAGTGTTTTCTCTGTAGAGTTTTGATTTCTAGTCAAAAGGTTTTTAAGATTCCAACAAGGACTATGCCTACAGTTGCATACAATATATAAAGCACTGAAGCACTTTGCATATAATATAGAGGCACAATATCATAGAAGGCATGGGTGGAGATACATTTACTGCTGTTCTAGCAGTCTAAGCCTAAGTAATGGCAAGACTGACACTGGCTGCGACTACCATACGGCAACGAAAGCAACTTTTTCATGTTAAATTTAGATAAAAACAACAACAACAACCAAAAAAACGTAAACATCACGCGACCCAACAAGGTCATGTGTTATTGCTGGTTCAGTTTAGGTAGAATATTCTAACGAAAATGCAACATAACAAAAACGTGTCTTAAAAAAAGGTACCTATAAATAAAAAAAATGCTAATTAGCTACAAAGTAGTGATATCTTGTTCATTTAAATTTGTTTGTTTACCCATATGTGACGGTTTGGAGAGAACATTCACACTAAGGTTTCTTGCTCAGGTAATTCGAGGGGATCCAGCTCTCGGCGTCTTGTCCTACGTTCTTACAGAACCACCAGCCGCTGCTGTTTTTTTCCAGCACTTCGAACACTGTGCCCACCTTGAAGCTGGATGTCTGGTCATCCCCCTCGAAGTCCGCCACAGCTAGATACAGCTCGTCCTTACTGGCATCCATGAGTAAAGGGGGGAGCTTGTCCCTGGGCGGGCCGGGCTTCTCGCTCTTCAGCTGGGGCTTGGGAGGAATTGGGACTCTGTTAACTTTGGGCTCTTCTTTCTCTTTGTTTGTAGGCGGCTGAATAAACCCTTTGGGTTTAGGGGGAGGGGGTCTGCCCATTTGGGGTGGGGGGCCCTTGGGAATGTCCTGAACTTCTCTTAGAGCGTGTGGAGGTTTGAGCTCGGTGGGGCTGGATGGGTCCGTCTTCTTTGGAGGAGGAGGTCTCCTGGGAGCCATGGCCGGGGGTCTCTGAGGGGGATCCTTGTGGGGAGGTACTGCTGGTTTTGCAGGGGGCGATGAGGTCTCCTGGCTGTGACCATTGATGTGTTTTGGGGGGAGTTTTGGCTCGTCGCAGTGCTTGCCATTGTTGAGAGTAGGGATGTGGATGGGGGGAGAGCTCGGGGGGGCACTGGGATGAACTGCTGCTGAGGAGTCGTTCTGATGGTTCCCCTCAGCTGACGCAGCGCCTCCATCTGCAGGTTTTGAAGGCCTCAGCTTGCTTCTCAGGTTGGTGATGTCTAGTTTGTTCTCTGCCGGGGCGTCTGGCTTGGCAGCTGGAACAGGTTTAGGTCGGACCACCGGCTTGGGCTTCATGAATACTGCCGGGCCGGCCGACTCCGGTTTCTCCTCCTGCGCTTCTGATTTGGGTTTTGGTGGCTGTTTAGGTACGGGTTTGAGATTGAACTTCTTCACCTCTTTGGCAGAGATCTTGTGGCCACATTCCAGACCCATCTCATTCCGAAGGTGGAGAGCTTTGCTTTTATCTTCTTTCTTAGCCTCTGGTGGTTTGTCCTGTTTGAAGGGGGCTGCTTTGGGTGGAACCAGCGGCATGATGACTCCAGGAGCTGGAGGTTTTGGAGGCAGAGGTTTGGAATGATCAACCCTCGGTTTCTCTGACACCTCCAACTCAAAGCTCTTGTTAATGGACTCCCTTCGCGGCGGCAGAGCTGGTTTCTCCTCGGCTGGAGGGGCCACAGGGGCTGGAGGTAAAGGCCCAGTGAAGGGAGGGCCCGCCTTGCTTGCATTGGACTTCCAATCTCTCAGCTTAGGCCGGGCACAGGATTCAGAAGCTGCGGGGGGCTCATCTGGTAAAGGCTTGGACCAGCTGTCATCTGTGCCTGAAACATTTGTAGAAGCACCATCTTCCAGTCTCAGCTTCTCCATCTCGTTGGGCAGAGGGGCGAGGAAATTAGGTCGCAGGGCATTGCTGGTCTTCTTGTACTTGTCAATAAAGTTGGCAGGGGCCCAGCCCTCTTTTTCATCAATCTGGATGTACCACCAGCCACTACTATTCTTCTCAATCACCTGGGAGGTAAAACAGGAGTCATATTTTATATATTTGTCATATTTATAAACAGGTTCATCTCAATACATTTGAATATCATGAAAAAAGTCAATTTCCAGTAGTTCAAGTCAAATAGCCCCGACTAAGTATTGAGTCATATAGATGGACATACTTTTCAGAGGCCAATATTTCCATATTAAACATACTTTTAAAAATGGGTATTTTGTAATATTCAATTTTTTGAGACACTGAATTTTAGGTCTTCATTAAATGTAAGCCATGATCATTATAATTAGAAGAAATGAAATAAATTAAGACATGAAATGTTTCATATATATCATTATTATTATTATCATCATATATTCATAATGGAAATACAAAATTCAACTAGCAACTCAAATCAAGATTGATTAATATTGCTACAGCTAAGAGGAAAAATATTTATTTTCGATACTGGGGTAAACTGTCCCTTTAATTCAGCTGTTGGAAAATCCTGACCCACCTCAACTTTAACTCCAGCTTGGAAGCTAATCCCATCAGGGATGGTGGTCTGGAAGTCTGCTATGGTGTAGAACTCCTCCTCAACCTGAGGAGCAACAGGCGGCTTGGGTAGGTTTGTACCACGTGGCTGTGGAATTTAAGAGAAAAAGTTATGCTTAACTTGATAGAAAAAACTTTTTGTTGAGCTATCCTCCAAAACAATTAAAATTGACACTGTGTCAAACAGAGATTTGAACTGGATCTCTTACAATGGTAAGATCTCTGCGTGGAGGAGGTCTGTGTCTTAATCCCAATTCTGTGGAGAGAAAATGCATTATGTAATCAGTGGTTTTGTCAAGTTGTACATTTTCAAAGGAAGAGTAAAATATCTTTTAAAATGTTTACAATTTTAGTCAATTTGTATTTATTACTTTAACACAGGTTTTCAGTTGGAGTTAATATGCAGTACGCAAGCTGTGGCTAGGTAATACAACCCTGATTCCAAAAAAGCTGGAACACTGCTAAATGTAAATAAAAAAAATAGTACATTAAATTCAGATCTCATGGTTTATATACAGGTGCATCTCCAAAAATTAGAATATCATGGAAAAGCTATTGAGTATATAGATGGACATACTTTTCAGAGGCCAACATTTCCATATTAACAAACTTTTTAAAATTGGTCTTTTGTTAAATTCAAATTTTTTTGAGACACTGAATTTTAGGCCTTCATTAACTGTAAGACATAATCATTATAATTAGAAGAAATTAAATAAATGAGGACATTGAATGTTTCATTCTGTCTGTAATAGATCTATAAAATGTGTTATTTCCTGTATACACGTTTCTCAGTTTGAACATTAAATATCTTGTCTTTGTATTGTACTCAATTGAATATAGGTCAAAAAGAATTAGCAAATCATTGCATTCTGTTTTTGTTTACGTCCCAGCTTTTATGGAATTGGATATAAGACTTGCCTATAAGCAGATGACTGCATTATCAAATGACAGAAGTTTACCTCCTAACAAAAATTAATATTCTTGCATACTTTTTAGAGTGTGTTTACATATCCTGTCATTGTGTAATTCTACATTACGGATAAACAGCTTTGAAATACATTAAGACACAAAGCAGCAAAACAGATAAATAGCACAAAAAACATTATATTGGGTTTCACTTACTACTTTTGTCTAAAAACGAGAGTCTGTTTTCTTTTTGGCTGTTGTCTCGGTTCTCTTTGGCTGCATTGTTTTGCTGGTTCTGTTTAGAAAACCCATCTAGGTCATTGGTGCTGGCGTGAGCTGCAGCGCCGGCTGATTGTTTCTGGCCCTGGATGTCGGTCTTCTTCAGGTAGGAGGCTGGGGCCCAGCCCTCACGGCCCTGGTACCTGAATGGGGCAGAGATGTACAATCAGTGGCTTCAGGTGAGAACACTGGAAATGCCTGGGCAGACTGGGGCAGTCTGTACCATTAGATCCTTCAGTTTAGAAGTTTCATTAGGTACTTTTCCCTCTAGTGAGCAGCTATGGGTGTGGCTTGCGTGAGAGGATCCGCCCACGATCCGCCCAACTTCACCAGTTAGCGGCTCAGGTAGCGGCTCAGAAAGTACCTGCCTCGGGTAGGTACTTTAGTAGTTGAGCTGCTACTGAGCCGCTTCTAACTAGTCAACGCTGATTGGATACGGTTGAGGCGGCGATTTTCGCGCATATGTGACTCATTTGCAGACTGGTGCAAACTGAAGGGTTAATATCTCCTGCTCTGCTGACTGCTGCTGGGAGAGACCGCTGCGGCAGGACTGGGCCGCTTGTGAGTGCTTTGGGAAGGCACCTGCAACTTGTTAAGAAGAGTAGGAACAATTTCAATTTTTTGAAAAAGAGGTCCTGGAGGGGTCTGAATAGTTGTTAAATATAGCAACAAAGTGGCTAAGTAGGCAACACTGCTTGCCACGTCGGTCTGTTGTCACATCCCACCCCGTTGGTTAGCCGCTACAAAAGAACCTGTATGAGAACAGAGGTTGAGGGGAACTAACTAGTGGGCGTAGCCAAAACACAACCAAGCTAAAAACATAGCATCCCACTTGTTCTGATCTGGCTTCAAAGTCGAGCCCACAAACCAATGCACGATGTCATAATGACAATTAGCATTATTTGTATGCAATCTATGGTTGAGTATTTATTTTCCTCAGTATTATCTTCATATTTTAAAACACATTAACTGGTCTCTTTAGCTAATCCAATTTTGTTGATGATATTTACTTTTCTAAAAGGCAATATCTTTGATTTTTTACCTGATCTTCCACCAGCCCTCCAGGTTCTTCTGAATCACCTCGACAACCATGCCTCTCTCCAGGTCGATCTCATCCTGGTCTCTGGCCGAGTACGGGTAAATCACAGAATATTTCTCGTCTGGAGAGTTAAAAGACAATATTGTTTAATATAGGAACATCATTTCTGTTTAAAAGCTACCTGTGCATAGCTTCACAAATGGGGGAACACAAATAAATGCTGATGTAGGGTAATAGCATGGGAGACAAAGCACACAGTGGCACACTAGGATTAAAATAGCTTGTAGCGGTTCAAAACTGTAACTTTTTAACTTTATGAAATCTTTTAAACTTATGGTTGTTGATAGGCAGTGGAAATGTCTACAAAGGTTCTCAATCATATCTCAACCACAACACTGTCCCCGTGTAGTTTAAAAAAGGGATACTATAACTGGCATTGACTGGTTTTACATTAGCTAAGTGATTTAAATGAGGCAAGGCTTGAGCAGCATCTTGTGGAGTGAGAAAATGTGAGATACACACATGTGCAACACACAAAACATACATACTCCACAAATTTTGACCACAAACAGGACAAACTTGTTACTACACCACTAATGCAGCCATTTCTACTATTGTTCTATTATTATTTCTATGATTATTATATATATATTTTACGTAATACTACGGAATTATCCACTGTTTAACACTTTTAAAAAAAGATAAAAGTGCACAATCCACTTTGCATGCAAGGATTCAATTTCCATGCTTGGATCTCTCATGCAACAAACACTTCATGCATACACATGGACAAACAAACATGCACACATGTATGCATGTGCACACACACACACACACACAAATATTTAGAATAGGGGGAGAAGAGAGGCGTGCGCTCCACCTTGCCCAAAGCCTGTGCTGAATAGATCCCCTAAAGTTCTGCGTCGACCCACGTGCCTTGGCAGTGACCAGAATCTCCGAGGCACTGACATCCCAGCACAGTAAGTGGGGCAAAATAGGAAGTGAACATTACATATTCCATCTGGAGGATGTTTTCATCCTAAATGAAAGCATTTTTAGTGTTGGTGGGCCTGGATGAAATCAAAGTTCTTCTCCTGGCAGCCCTGATGCAGTTTTATATATTTACTGACAAGTAAATAATCCCTTTAGGTTTTTGCACATTTCATCCATGCTAGATAGAATATATATTTCCCTTTGGACCTCCTGAAACTTCATATGTTTTCCTTACCAGTGTGTTGACGATACTACTGCTACTTTGAATGTGTTCCTTAAATAGTAGGTAATAGACCATAGAGTTCATGGCTAATTGAGATCTGTGAGCTGAAATTAGTGCTGAGCATTGCCTTGGGACTATGTAATTGAATCTCTCTTAGAACTGGAAAACTTGCAGACCGGATCATTTCTTGCATTGGGAGAGCTTGACAAAAATTTGCTTCCGTTTTTGTTTTATATTTGTGTACTTCTTTGATAATGTCAGTGAATCTCTAATTTCAGGCTTTCAAGGAGTGACCTGCTCCACAAAGACTGGGCAGCCAGCTCAGAGTCCACTTTTAAACCATATACCTCTTAGGTCTGCCAAGACTTGAAATGTGGTCTGTAATTTGCATATTGGCTGGGTACCCCTCTTTACTTAGTGGGACTCCTACCATGTGCTGTACTGTATTATTATAGCATATAACAGCATCATTCTTTCAACATCTATCATGGTCATTTTTATACAATTTATGTCACAGATGGATTTCTTCCCTATTTTTCTGTGTTTTTCTTAAAGTTGTACCTTTAAATGTGTTGCTTACATGAGGTACTTATTTAATATATATATGCATACAGTATATGTATGTATGTATGTATTATGTAATACATATGAATATTTGGCTTTCTATGGTGACCCTGAAGGTCAGAAAACAACATTTTAGAAAACACAGCAAAAGACAATCTGCCCCAAATTCGGGAAAAAACAACTTAAAGTTTCTGAAAAAGATAAAACAACATTGAAATTAACACAACAGCAGAAAAAAGAGCACAAAAGATATGTGTCTTCTGAAATATCCTGTTTTCTGAACTGTTTTTGTATTTTCTGAAATGTGCTGCTGACAACTTTTTTTCCTTAATACTGTTGTATTTTCTAGAATGTTGTTGTGTTTTGACCTGCGGGCTGCCATAGCTTGTTGTTCTGAAATTAAACACACACTGGCAGAATATAACGCAAACTGAAACACCCACATCTATTGCCCACACAGCAGCGTCTTTATGTCACAGAACTCTACAAATAAGTTGTACAATTTGTATCACATTTTATCTCAACATCCGCACATCAGCAAAACATGACTACTTCTTCTATTTATACGGATCATCTGGTGGGTCCTGTGCGGGTAATATCGTACGTGCCAAATGACGCGTTGCTTTGTGCGGGCTGCTTCCGAAAGACAACAAAAAAGAGTAAATATGTAAGAGTAAATGCTGAATGTGCTTTTAACATCCTAAACTTTTCCTTTAAGGTATCAAATCTGAAACAAAAGCACCCAGATAGAAAGCTTTGTGTACCTTCTTCTCCAGGAAGACTGAAGTCATCAGGGTCATCCTGTGCCTCAAGACAGGTGGCAGGGACCCAGCCCTGAGCATCATCTGAGCTAACAAACCACCACCCTAAACAAGAAGAATATAAACACATTGACAAAAAACACATCTAGGGAGAATTCTAATACATTTAAGGATTTCTTGTCAGTCATTATTTATTTGCATGGTGAATTTGTGTGTTTTTTCAATTCCATATGTCATTCAACAGGGAAGCTGAATAATGAAATAATCAGGATTCGTATACTTTAGCAGCGGTCAAATTCAAGCATTTTTCAAGCTTTTCCAGTATCTTACACCTGTTGTAAATTGCATGTTTTAGATGAGTACTTAAATACTAAAAGGGGGAGATTTCACTTAACCATATGCAACTCTGTTGGTTAGCCGCTACAAAAGTACCTGTATGGGAACAGAGGCTGTGGGGAACTAACTAGTGGGTGTAGGCAAAACACTCAGCCGCTTTCCAAAAAGTACTCAGTGGAAACACGCCTAATATTAAGTTTACATCAAAATGTAGCTCAAATATGAACAAATGCAAATGAATGTACTGTTCCACCCACGACTGTTATATAAATATTAGGAGATTGCACAATCTCAGACTGAGAAAATAATTAAAGAGTACATTGGATGCTGTAAAGAACTTACCCGACTCATTTTTCTCAATGACCTCCACCACCTGACCCACATGCAGGCTGACCTCAGAGCTCTCCTGCTTCTCGTAGTCTGTTACTGCCACATACTGGTCAAGGAGGAGAGGGTCTGCTGAGGTGAAATCTCCTATTGAGGGGAATGAATCAGAGCACAGGCTCATTTAGCTTTTTTTTTTTTTGGCTCCATTGTTAGACAGGCTCAGGATGAACTCTCAATAATGTAAAAAAGCCTCCACTCACTCCTCTCTGCTTTCCCCAGAGGATCATAGGTAATGTGATAATTAACTCAAGTCTATGAATGTGGAATCATAAGATTGCATCTGTGTGGCTTTGAGATATTGACCTTTAAAATGTCTTGCATCTTACTGACTGAAGGGACCTTTTGAAATGTCAGATTATATTCACACTTTAAGGGACTTTCCAGGAAAAAAAACAATTTAAGCAGTTCCTTTAAAAACATTCATGCAAATTGGTGAACAAACCGTTTTTAATGAAATGCCAAGAATAATTCCAAGGTCAAATTTGTGCATAATCTTTTGAGTAAAAAGCTTAGTGAGAGGAGGCTTATCTACAGTATGGAGATTCACCCTGACATGAAGCAGAGGAGGCAGCGGATGTGATTGGAGAGATGATGTGAAGGAAACTGACAGAGGAATGATGGGAGATTTGTAGAATAGGAGTGTAAGGTAGGGATTTAGTGTAGAGGGTTAAGTCAATCATCAACATGGCTGTGACTTCCACACAACAGACCAACACCGCTAAGACCCGCCACCAATGTTAGCACCAAGGAAGCCTGAGAACCTACCCTAACACACGAGGGCTCACAGTATAACCAGTAGCACAATTGAGATCAATATGGCTCCATTCTCTTGATTTATATCCTTAAAAATGTGTCTAGAGCAAACCCTTATAGCTGAAATCTACTTTACTTTCATCATTATTGAAAAATACACAGCCGCCCATAAAGTTGGATTAAATATTTTTTGCTTCTTTCAATGAAATTATTGTGACAATGTGGTTTACTCTTGACAGATAAAGTGAATATCTTCTCAAAACTTTATTAATAAATTTCTTCCAAACGTATCACAATGAAAATGAAACCACAATTAACAGAGGAGTGTGTCTGAAATGATTCCAACTTTATGGGCGACCATGTACTTTATAATTGACACATAGTGCTTTTTTAATTTTAAACAAACTGTGCAGAGTTGATGAAGGGTGGGACCCACCTGATGTGGGATTTTGAGACTAATATCAATACATATCTTAGAGTGGAAAAAAAATCACAGATTACAGACATGGCAGCCATCATAAAGACTTGTTTAGCTGGAATGAAAATAGACCTTTTCTAAGATTGTGCACCAACTTTAAAATGGTTTTATCATCTTCTAGTTTATGGTGTAAATAAAATGTTCTTGTATGTGCAATGTATACTAATGTACACTAATGTATAATAGTGTTTCTTCAAGCAAGTTATTTGTATAAAAAAGCAGCTTCTAAAGAACCTTTGCATAGTCGAAGCATTGCAAAATCCACATAGAAAGTGTCAATTTTCATTCCAGCTCACAAATGTATTATATCAGTTGCAATATCTGTAATTAGGGATTTTTTTCACCCCTTTAAAACTGGCATTGGCCTCAATAATCCAATATTGGTCAGGCCCTAGTTTTAAACATTTACATCTTACTTAGCCAGTGACAAAACTGCAGCGATATATTATTTACGTGAGCTCTGTAAAGGCATTCTTAACCTTGATCTGCCTGAGTTTGCCTGATGTTTAATGCAAAGGCTTCAGGTGAATTGCTCTCATGTAGATGCAATAATAAAATGCACTTATCTTCAGCCTTTTCTACACTGTCCCAATACAACATATTAAAATACAACCAAGAAATGAGCCACACAGAGTCTGGAGATAACCAGCTGTGCAGTATGCTTCCTTTATAGAACCAAGGCAAGCCCCAAGCCTTCAACAGAGCCACATCCCACCTGCCCAGCCAGGGGAGGAGAGGGGGGACAGGCCACTAGCAACCCGCTGGGTCACACACACAGCAAGTGTTTACTACCTCGCTTTAGGAAAGTAGTCGCCTTCTCCACAATCCCTAATGGAAAGGAAAATGAATGGAGAAGAATACAAAAAAATGACATGGATGCAAACTGAGAATATTAGATGAATAGAGAGAATCGAGAGAATATGAAAAGAAACAATGAAAAAAAGTGCTCTGTAAAAGTCACCTTGAGCGAAACATTTGAGACATTTCAGTGTGTGTTCAAGAAAAAAAGAACTGAATGCACTCTGTGACCACTAGATGGGGATAATGTCATATATGTCATATGTTATAAACTTCAGATGAATTTGTTTCATATGAAAATAAGTCTACAGAGCAGAGAAAACTTCAAAGTACCTGATTCTATTTCTCCACTGCAGTATTTTTAAATAACACAACACAACCAAGACTATCTAGCACCATTTATATTTTAAATATACAAAAATCTGTGTCTTACCTGATTTCTTCTTTCCAATGGGTTCCCTGATAAAGAGAGGAAATCATCACATTACTACCAGCAAATAGCAATAGATAAATTCCTAACCTACAATGAATATTATTATTATTATTATTATTATTATTATTATTATTATACATCATACATCAGGTCCTTAAACTTACGTACTTAAGTAAAAGTATGAGCACCACTTGAATTACTCCACTACAAGTGAAAGTAAAAGTACAAAAGTATCAGCATCAAAATTAATTTAAAGTATCAACAGTAAAAGTGCTTGTTATGCAGAATGGCCCCATTGTTTTACATATTCCAAATATATTGCTAGATTGTTATTATGCATTTATGTAAGCAGAGTTTGTATTTTCTTAGGTGGGGCTCTTTTTTAACAACTTCATATACTGTTCTGATGTTTAATAAAAAAATCTGTCTAATGTCTAATCACTTTAAATTCATCATGTTTCTTATGTTAAATCTTGACCTGTAAAGTAAATAATGCCTCAAAATGTAGTGGAGTAGAAGTAGAAAGTTACATAAAATGTAAATACAAAATTTTACTTCAGTACCGTACTTGAGTAAATGTACTAGTTACTTTCTACTACCATCCATAATTAGCAGGGATAAGCCTTGCATGCGAGATGTTTTTTGATGTTGTATTTATGCATTTACTTCATTAAACTTTCATTAAACTTCTATTATTACCAGTAGCATCTCTTTTACTATTGATGTGTGACTCAGCTGATATATACAGTATATTCATATAACATTACCGTCACACTCCCATGTATATGTGATAACACATAGTCAGAATGGGATAAGTAGTTCGTTAAGTTTACAGTGCAAATGTTACTTTTCTTGTAGAATGTTGAATGACATTGTTAAATGACATCATAGGGCTGATATTGCTCAGAGCAGCATCTTGTCATTCTGAGCTGTTTGCTTCTTCTGGACGACTTGTGTGGTGACACCATTTCTAAATTACCTCACAACTTTTTCTAAGTAATCTTCTTAAACAAAAGAGGAAAAGTTATCATATCGGACATTTACATCAGTTCCAATATGCCTGTGATGGACCAATATTGACCTACATATCAGTCAAGCTCTAGTTTGATTGAATCTGGATGGAAAACTGGCACCAATTCTGCTTTTTAAACAAACTTTTAATACATTTAATTTGATCAGAATTTCAATCGTTTCATTTAAACATTTTTAAATGTGTCACTGTCACTATTCCAGCAAAAAAAGCAATAATTGCCAACATTATTGTTCCCTGTTAGGTCTATTAATATGCGACAGACCCATGAGCCTCTCCCTCTGATGCAGGCTGATGTGAATAAAGAGCCTCCAGATAGCTGATCTATGTTAAATTCAATAATCTCCTGCGTCTGGTTTAGACATTAGCCAGATAAATAGACCATCACTCTGCAGCAGCAGACAGGAGCTGATTCAGTGTCCAGATGCTTAAAAAAGTCAATGGTGGCTAATGCTTAGCATTTCCCTCTCACTTTATCTCTCTCTTTGTTATCTAAATATTACTCTCTTGCTTAATGGCCTTCCATCGCCTTCCTTTTTCCATCTCACATCTTCCACGTCTACTTAACCCACTCCTTCATCTCCCTTGATCATTTTTCTTGGCAAGTGCTTCTTTTCCCTGCATCAACACCACTGCTCTCAGCCACATAAAGCATTGTTCGATCGGCAGAGCTGTTAATTGCAGAGGCTTAAGTCTCAATAAATCTATACCCATAAGCGAGCCCATTAATGTACTATAAAAAGAAATTCCCAGTAGGGCCAGGAAAAGCAGTACCAGTGATGTGGATTATTATAGAGCAGGAAAGCATGCTGTTTGCTTGTTTGGGACTGAGGTGAAACCAGGGTCATGGACATAGCCACTGACCTGGATCCTTGGCCTAATATGATTATTTTACTCTAACCAGTTTAGAGCATCAAATCAAATCTCTCTCACTCATTCATTTTCGTGTTAGTCTGAGGCTGGCTACAAAAAAGACAGCAACAACAAGGGGATCGGGGCCATCTTTAAATCCAACTTTCATGGGAACATTCTCTTCAGGAAACCATGGTGAAGTCAGATAGCGGTCACATGATATATGAGAACAAATTATAATGACAGGGGAATCGTGAGAACCCACGTTACAGGTTTGATGTAAAGCGGTGATGTGATGTATTTCAAAGCTTCTGCTAAAGGAGATTATATATGGATATAATCATGCTTCAGAGTCTTGGAGATCTAATTCAGAATAAGCATATATTTACAAAAATCCATGAAGTTGATGGAGTAAATATATAGTAGTAGTATATGTTAAAAAATAAAAATAAAAAAGGGATTACCAATAGGGCACCACAGGAATGAGTTCTTCAACCAGAAAGTAAGTTAGCATGTTAGCGCCCTGGGGGCTAACCTCTCTAACTCATTGAGGATTGTGAATGGGTTTTTGGTGAAATAAGGTATGTGGTTAACACAAGCTAAAGAGATGTTCGATAGATAGATATACTTTATTTATCCTAAGCTGGGAAATTACAGTCAAGCTGGGAAATTACAGTAAAATGGGAAATTACAGAATTCATGTTTTGTTGTACAACATAAGATACATTAATACATACTCCAACTTGACTTTTGGAGTTTTTACGTGTCCTTAAAAGGGTGGTTGCTAACAACTAAGTCACGTTTTTCACTGCTCTTGCAAACTCTTAGATAGTAAATAATGTTAATAAACAATTTAATAGGCTACGGTTTTGCTAGCTTGTCTTTACTGCTGGTTAGCTTGTCTGAAGCTACGCTACATTACATTACATTACATTACATGTCATTTAGCAGATGCTTTTGTCCAATGCGACTTACAATAAGTGCTATACCATAACGTTGGCTTTTTACTTCTGTTGCCTGCATTAACTCTTCAAACAAAACAAAAGCGGTGTTCACTTGTGAAGATTATCCTGCTGAACAAACTACATAAGCATCAGAAACGTGTTTGCCACAGAGCTTATTTTATGCAATGAGCCAAAATCCAATGCAAAAATCCCATAGGCGAATTCTCAATAGACCCCGTTGTCATTTTTCTCTCTCTATTATCACATATTTTTGTTTTACACAGCATCCCAACTCTTTTGGAGTCATCGTTGTATATGGATGTTGATACATTCTGTCACCATAATACCTGGAATTCTTTGACCGAAACATCTCTTCTGTTCCTCTCACCTCTTCCTCTATCCCCCACCTCCTTGCTTCACCTCCACCCGTCCTTTCATTATCCCCTGTCCTTGTTGTATATGACCTCCTCTTCATTCTTTCCATCCAGCTCTTATTCCATCTTGATCCACCATCTAATTCCATTTTATTCCCATATGACGCCTCCTACTTTCCCCTCTCCTTTCCTTGCCCCATCATAGTTACACTTCCTCTTTTCTATAACTTCCTTCCCTTCACACACACATCTTATCTGGTTCTCTGCTTCCTCTTTACATTTAAGTACTTCTTTCCCTCTCCTCTTACTTTGCAGCTCTTAAGGAGAAAGTCTGAGATGTCCCTCTCAGTGGAGTAGATTTATATGCCAAGATAAATCTTCTCCCTCCGTGGCTGCTGTGTCTGTACACCAGCCCTGCTGTCAGTCAGCCAAACAACAGGCTGAAAGCAGTAATCCAATTTCAATAAAGACAAACCAAGGTCTTTCCTATATTCACCCGCCTCCAGCAAACGCTCCCCCTCTCTCCTGCCTCTGTCGACACATGCTTGGGGGTTTTGTATGAGGAGAAAAGGAGGTAAGTGTCCTTGCCAACCTCCTCTGATCTTAATCTGGTAGACAGTTACTAGAGAGTGAAAAGTTTACCTCATAAAATTCCACTCAATTGTTAGCTCCTCCTGGCTGTGCACTGACTGGATCATATTGTTTTACCAGTGGTGGAAGAAAGAATTCTGCTCCTTTACTTTAGGAAAAGTAACACAAATTAAAGTGTCATTTCTAAATTCCTTTACAAATAAAAAGGGCTGCATTTGAAACATTTCTTCAGTACAAATACAAGACAAAATAGTTGTTGTTATTATATATATATATATATATATATATATGAAGATTTTTTTTATTAGACCACCATTTTTCTTCAATTTCTTGTTCATTTTAATGCCTGGTACAAGGTACATTTGTTTGGACAAATATAATGATAACAACAAAAATATCTCATATGAGTTTAATTTAAGAGCTGATATCTAGACATGTCCCATGGTTTTCTTGATAATAACCAAAATCATGGGAAAATGGCTAGATATCAGCTCTTAAATTAAAATCTTATGAGCTATTTTTGTTGTTATATTTGTCCAAACAAATGTACCTTTTTGTTTAGGCGTTAAAATGAACAAGAAATGAAAGAAAACAAGGGTGGTCTAATACTTTGAGTACCTTTTAAAGCTCTATAAAAATAAAATGTATTATTATGAATTAACTGCTGGTTGAGGTAAGCAATGTGTACTCTTTATTTATTTTTATTTTTTTGTAATTTATTATAATTTCAATATAGATATATTATCATCATTATTATTATTGTTATTATTATTTATTTATATTTTTTAAACATTCATTTCGATAAAGGGGGTAAAAGCACAAGGTAGCATGAAGTTAAAGTACTATATTAAAGTTTAAAAAAACCCATCATGAATATTAAACATTATATTATCATTTAGAGAGCATTTAATCTGGTCGTATTTCTACAATTAAACTAATAAAATTAGTTATTGAAATCTTTCTCAAAAATACTCAGTGAAGAAAGACATTTCATATTAATCACACACATTTTTATGTAAGTGTTGCACCGGGTTTTGCTTGTCGGACTAGTAAAAATGTTTGTACAAGAGAAGCATCTCTGCTGAGTAACATATCATCTGAACAGTAAGTGTGATGGAATCATCACAGAGCTGAGCAATACAGCTAACTCACTAAACCACCTGAGTGCAACAGACAGCTCACTTCAAAGTGACATTAAATCCATTCACATTATAGATGACAGTATGGCACGATGCTGCAAGCACCCATCTCATATGCAATCCCCATAACAACAATGCGTCCTGTTAATTGTCCTTGAGCAAGAACCCCCAGCTGCTCAGTGTAAGTCACTCCTGACAGACTGAGGCTGAATACCAACAATATGAATGGAAATATACTGCTGCTAACTACAAGATTTAAGATTTTAATTATTGCATTACATAATGTGAATTGCTTAAGATAAGAAAAGAAGAGAGTTCGAAACTTCTCATTGAAGTATAAAAAAACTGGCAGACAGAAGACATGCCAACATAGTTACACACTTTTATACCAAAATCTCCACAGAGATATTTGGCTGCACCTGTTATCATTCTGCTATAGGTGACGTAATGCTTGAGTTTGATGTATTTCTTTAAACAAATCTCAACAGACTTGAGCAGTATAAGGCCCAAGATGCAGTGACACACTGCAAAAAAGTTATGTGAACTCAAAATTTCAAGGCGACAAACTTTGATAAAATTTCAAGTTGGACAATTAAACTAAATATTTTAAGTTTTGTTTTTGAGTTTGCTCAACTCTGTCAGCTAATGTTGCGACCACAATTTTGAGTTAGCATTGATACGCTAATGGCTTCTCTTGTAGCTGTAACAAGCAGCGCCGCTAGCGTCAGTTAGCCGCTAGCTTTCGCTAATGACCGAATTTCAACGCTTTCCAGCATTTCACTACAAACAAATAAGAGTTAGCAGAACTATAGTCCCTTGTTGTGAACCCCAACTTAAAGATATAAGTAACTCACCAACTTGTTTTTGAGCAGACAACTGGCTTCCTTTGTTGTACTAACTTACATTATTGCCCTAAATGTCAATAATTTATATTTCCAAGTTTTACCAACTTAAATCACTGTTTTAAGCCAAAAAATACAAGTTGGCTTTTTTTGCAGTGCAGTGCCACTGCAACATATCAGAGACTGCTGAAGGGGAGGAGAATGCCACGTGAAATATGCTGCCAATGGCTTATACCTACAATCTACATCCAGTGAGTCAGCTACTACCAATATGAACCAGAAAGAAAGCAACTGAAACTGCTATAAACAAAAGAATTTCTCCACATGGTTGCTTTTGAGCCAAACTGTAAAAATAAAAAGGAAACCAGAAGTTGAGCAACATTTTGTAATCCCACTAGCTCAGCAGTTTTATGTAGTTTAAATATCAAGGTCATAATAAGGACAATTGGTATATGAAAGAGACACATGTCTGCACTAGGAAGGTGCAAGAATGCAGCTGTTTGGATCAAGCAGTGCCTGAGAAAGTGTCATGAGTTTGAGTATTTAATGTATCTGACAAATTATTAAATCTGTGTAAATATAAAAATTACTAAAGTTCCTCGATTTTGGAATGTGGTGTTGGTGGACACTATTGTCCCAGAATTCAGAATTCAAACTAGAAAAGTCTAGTCTTGCAGAGGCTCTCATTGATCCAAACTCCACTCAGAAAACAAGCATTTTAAAAGTAGCTTGCTTTTCCTCTTGTAGACAGACCTGACAAAGCATGAATTCAGACTTTTTACACATCAGCAACATGATGCAATTAAGTCACAGCCAATTCGGTTTATTTTGGATACATACTGCTGTATTAGCAACAGTCAGCATAGCCCTTATCGCCCTAAACTCTGCACAGAACAACAATTTAAAAAGTAGTTTGCTTATTGTCTTGCAGAAGACCAGAAAAAGCATGAATTCAGACTTTTTACATATCAATTGAACAAAAATAAATTAAGCAATTCTGCGAGTAGTAGTAGTAGAACAAAATAAGGAATTGCATTCATTTATCCTATATTAAGTGTATATAAGAGGAATATAAGGTACTACAGGATAAATTAATGTTGTATGATTGTAACATGCCCATTTCCTCAAATAATTAGTGCAGTGTAGTAGTATTGTGTTAAGTTTGTGGTAAGAGATTGGAACACAGTGATAGTCTCTCACTTTAATGAGCCTTCAGTGAATACGTGCTAGCTTATAGCTGACCCGACATGCACTCCCGGCATATATCACAGGACTTATCAACTCAATTTCCTGCCGACTGAAGCAACTTCCCAACGCCCGGTATTTACAAGAGACAACAGAGCAGGTTGGAGCCTCGGCTGTCTGGAGCCTGGTGGCTGAACGGAGCTGCAGCGACATGCTTAAACGCTAACTCAGCATTTAAACAGGACCCATTAAGTGTGTTTCTGCTTGGAAATCTAACAGGAAGTGGTGCAACAGTATGAAATCATATCCATTAGAGGGTGTAATGAATGCTCATTACTGGCAGGGTGGGGGTCAATGTTGACATGACATGACATGACATCAGTCAGAGGAACAATGGTGGATGTTTTCCTTTGTATAAGAACCTGAGGGTTTCTAAAAGGTGAAAAGATGCATCTGTGTGCGGTACTTACTCCTTGGGTGGGTTGAGGTCTTCAGGTCTTGTCTCGAAAAACACTCTGACCTCCTCGCACTGGGAGATGTAGACTGGCAGCTGAATGAGGGCCTGCAGACACAAAAGACAGCCGGAAACTTTAGTAATCACATAAACTGTCGAGTGCAATCACTTCAGTGAGTACAGAAGTCAACCAGAGGTTAAATATAGTGATCACTGGGTCTCTGGCCTCTTTCAAGTCACAGAGCAAGCAATTAGAACGATTTAAGGGCATCTTCAGACTACTGCTGTGGAGGGATAAATGTTACAGTGCACAAAGGGCATGGAGACACTTGTTTCAATTCTTTGCTCATTTGTCAAAGGTTTTTCAAACATATATAAAAGTCTCCAATTCACCTACCTGTGCATAATCTTTCCTAACAGAAATGGAAGTTATACAGTTAACAATCGTCTTTCCTTAACTTCACAGGGAGGGTATGTTTTTGGTCACATATGTTTTCTGTTGGCTAAACTGTGGTGTAGTGGGTTTAACTGGTGACTCTTAATTGCCTGTAGGTGTAAATGAGAGCGTGAATGGTTGTCTGTCTCTATGTGTCTGCCCTGTGATAGTCTGGTGACCTGTCCAGGGTGTAGCCCGCCTCTCACCTAATGTCAGGTGGGATTGTATTGGGTTTATTTACTATCTTTATTCAAGAGCAGGATTTTCGGTTTGAACACAGAATTTTACTTGATTTCAGATTGTTTTGCTTCTCTCTCTCAAACCTCTTCTATTGCACTCAAAATATCACTGCTCACCCTTTCTCTCCTTTAGCTCAAAACTGTGCGTTTGCACTCAAAACTTGATGCTCATACACATTTCCTCATTCAAAGCATTTGAGTGCACACTCAAAACTTGCTCAAACTTGAAACTTGAGCGAGACAACACTATCAAAACTCCTAGCCAATAGGATGCTTGGTATGGTTCTGACCAATCACAGTGGAGCTGTCATCTTGGGGGCGTGTTCACTTCAATTCACAGAGCGTCCCATGCGGGCGGTTACTCGCGCTTTCACCTGGTTCATTAAATTGTGCAACATAGGGCTTTCTTGAGTTTTTCCCCCTTTCATTTACTACCTTTGGGATAAAATAACAGTCGATACAAACACCCGTTCCCCGTATTCGTGGAATAATGTGTGTATATATAGCAGCAGTACGTACAGTGCATAGTCGCCCTCTGTCAGCACACCAGACCCAAAAACAACTTCATTAGTGGGAGTACGAGATTTCAAATTTTAGTATTTATTTATTTATTTATTTTGGAAATTCAACATTATAGCTGGACGATATGTCCAAAATCTTATATTCAGATAGAGATAATATCATATCTTGACAATAATGATATGAATCAAAATACAGCATGTTTCTGGAAAGTCTATAATCAATATGAAATTAACACACACAAGCTTATTAGCTTATAGTCCATGCCCCATACATTCTACGTCCCACATGCCAGGATCAGAACAAAAAGAGTCGTAACAGACATAAATATTGACGTAACACAGTTCACTGTGATAGAAACATTACAGAAAGGCGTTTTATTACAGGTTTGATAATGAATATCATATCAACCAGGCCAACTCCACATCAGCATAGGCCTCGCCCAAGTCTACCTCAACAAAATGTTCCACTATTTAAATCTTATCTTATCTTCTCCACATTTGATACATGAGATATTAAGCTGACCTCAAGTTCTTTTAAATATGCTAATCTGTAGCTGATTGCCACATAGGGTGAAGCCTACTTCTTGGAATAATGAAGATACTGTTGCTGATTGCACTTTTAGATGACATTATCTCAGTGCAGCCTGGGCAGATGTATGCTAACTCTAGCTTCATTATTTCTAATTTCTAATATTTATTGTGCCTCTCACCGCAATGTCAGCTGTAACTAATTAGCAACCCTAATTAGGATAAGCTGTTCGGGGAAATGAATGAATGAATGAATGAATAAATGGATACATATTGTTATTGTCCCTGCTGGTTTTTAATTTCTAAGTAACACAACAGTTCATTAACAAAAACAGACGTCTCTGTTTCATTTATTCTCCTTAATCAGGTTTTTTCTTTTGTGCAAGTCAGGAAATATAAGTTGAATTAGTTTTGGGTGGTTTTGATAACATATCTCTCTTTGTCTTTTTTAAATATATATTCATAAGTCATGTATTGTACACTAAAAGCATTATTAAATACTAACTGGTGTTGGTTTATTAATTTTCTATTCTTCTAGAATAAAAAGCCCACAAATAAGTAAAACTAGAGGTTTCTGTTGTCTCTTTGCAGTGTCTTAATTCACTCCGACTGGTCCTCCTCTGCTCCTCAGTTCATTGATCCGTCTCGCTCACCTTCCTCCCTCCTCTCAGGCCTGTGTAGGATCACTAGCAGCACAGAGATGAGCCCTGACAACAAGGCTGGAGATGAAAGACAAACAGCCACTTTCAGTTCTCTCTCTACTGCCGTGATCTCTCTCTAGCACGCACGTCTGGTCATGTTATCGCACAGTCTTTGTTTTTCGCTCTTTTTTTGTTCGAGTCTGTGTTTATCTGCTTCTCCTGCTCTCTTTCAACCAAACCACTAAAGGGCAGCAGTGAAAGAGATAATCACCTCAACAGCTCAATGCCCCAAACCAAAAGACAGAATAACTGCAGCCAACGAGCCCGTGGTGACTATCTCTCTTACAGCTAAGGAAGCTAGGCCACTCCTTCTCCTTTGCTGGCAGGCAAAGCTCAATGCTATCCATCAAGCTTCCTCTGCTGGCCTATACCTCTGAGTTTAATACTCCTAAGTGTTTCAGTTTGTCCTTTAAGGGAGCACAGTCTCTGTCTACCACACACTCTGATATAACATCAGGGCTGACAGATATGGAATGCAAGCCAAAGACTCAACCAAGGTGCCCTTGTCCCCTGTGCCACATGTGTCTTGTCATACTTAGGACCACAAGTCCATGCCAACAGCTTGTGTTGAGGGAGCGGAGTGGGACTACTGCCATGGACAAAGCGTGTGTTTTCCATTAGCCACAAAGTGATACAGAGTGTGTTCATGTTTGATATATGGTGCATAGAATACTACTGGATTATTATACAGCAGCACAGCCTAAAAATCTCCCTTTTTACAGTATATATACTCATTTCTTGGGGCTCTGAAGCTGATTTAAGAGTTCTACTGGTAACTCCAGAGGACCCAACCCAGCCTCTAGTCCTGCAGCCAAGGAGGCTGCGCTTTGCCTGAGGTCAGAGTGCATCCTGAACCGGCCATACTCTCCTTGGATTTATTCCTCTCCACGTGTCAGCCTGTGGCCCGTCCACTCATTACAATTCTCCCCAGGGAGGAGACGGGAGGGAGGCTCTGGGTACATTACAGCAAATGGACTTTATGGGTGTTCTTTACAGCAGGCAGCATTAAGGTAATTGTGTGTGTGTGTGTGTGTGTGTGTGTGTGTGTGTGTGTGTGTGTGTGTGTGTGGTGCACATGTGTGTTTTCTCAAAGGAAAACAGGTAATGGAAATGAGAGATCTACTTGTGGACTCCAATAAGTTACAGTACATTGTAACTGGATCTGTGCACAATAACTTGTGTCAATTATCTTGAAAAGTAAAAAGGGCTGTTTATGGAAGTATATCTTTCAAAAACATTCAGTTTGGAGTATTTGGGGGACATTTTAAGTAGGGCTGTGCGTGCAGCAAGGCCAGTCTAGTACCAGCACTATGATGCCGTGGGCACTAATAAAGACCCTATACTATCACAGATGCTGGCTTTTGTGCTGCTAACAATCTCTATGGTCCTTTTCTCTTTAGCCTGGAGGACACGACATCCATGATGTCCAAAACAAGTTTGAAATGTGGACTCATCGGACCACAACGCACGTTTGCACTTTGAGTCAATGAGCCATCTCAGATGAGCTCTGGCCCTGAGAAGTTGGCAGCGTTTCTAGATGTTGTTGATATATGGCTTTCACTTTGCACGCTAACTTTTACATTTAGAGGTTGGTAGAAATTGCTCTATGACTTAAAACACTTCTTGATGTGATGCATTTCATCAAGCTGTGTGATCTTTCCAGTCATACGAGCTCAGCAGTCCTACTCTTGCTTTATGCAAACAATCCTTGTTTTTTTTCTTTCCTTCTTTCTTTTCTCCAACTGTGTTTCCTGACTTGAATAAAAACACAAGATTTTACAACCAGGGAAATTCCATATGAGTCAGGGTAAAGCCTCAGCTGTACAACAGAAGGGCTGACTCAGCTCTTCCCAAGGAAAAACATGAAGTTTCACCTTGTCAACCTATGCAGGGGTGGATGAAAGTGCCATTTTAGTGCTTACAGTCAAGTTCAGATTTGTTTGAGTATTTACTGCAATACCCAAAATTCACTATCAACATTGCATCCTAAGATCAGACCTGCTATGATGCTGTGATAGAGCTGAACAATGGTTTAAATCATTATCACCTGTGTGACGGACACAGTTATGATTAAGCATTTGACTCACTGGTTGGCAAGATTTTACTTTAATTTAAAAGCAGTGTGAAATGATTCTATTAATTTCCTCTACACATAATGCTCTTACATACTCTGAGCTATTATGTATTAAAATATTGCTGTAGCAAAGTGCATACAATACAAAAAAATGCACAAATAAGAAATCCAGTACACTGTTGGTTATTTTGTCATCACATTATTGGTGGCGAGACGTAAAAACTAATCAACTATCTCAAAGGGAGATATACTGGATCTCATTACAATAACATCTGCTGGACTGATGATTTCAGTTTTAAATCCTTTCTCTGAAAAAGTTTGAAAATATATATCACAGAACCTGTAACCTCAGTTTTATCAGTTAAACAGTAAATTTGCCATTTCACCTCTTTCCTAGTCACTGTCACATTGTTAAAAAAAAATGCATATAGGACTTCAGGAAGTCACCTACAATGTGACCCTCTAAGCCACTCACCTGCTGATTATTGTAAACAAATGACTTTCATTTTCTTCCATGCTCTGATTAAGGCACCCTATCTTTCCGCTCTCACATCATTAACATCACCCGGTCGGCTTATTTCCACCTCCGCAGCATCAACCGTTTCTGCCCTTCCCTCAACCCCCACACCATTTCCGTGCTTGTCCGTAGTTTTGTCACTTCCTGCATTGACTGCTGCAACTCTCTTCTCTTTGGTCTCGCTCACAAGCTCCTCCATAAACTTCAAATGGTGCAAAACTCTGCTGCTCGCATCATCACCAAAACCGCCTCATTCCACCACATCCACCTCGTCCTCCAGCAACTCCACTGGCTTACAGTCAATTCTCGTATCATCTACAATATCCACCTCTGAACCTGGTCTCACAGGAATCCGTGAAATAGCCACGGATTCGCTTAACTCAAAATCTGTGGAATAGCCACGGAATCACTCAAATTTCTGTGAAACTGACACGGATTTCGCTACAATGCAAGTTAATGACAGTCATATCCCGTGGCTATTGCATGAATATTTTTTCCTATTGGTTTGTGTCCAAGTCACGTGACTTTCAAGGTTCCGGCGGTCAGAACAAAAAACATGGCGGACAGTTCTCTCATTTTTAGAGAAAACATTTATATTTTGACTTAATTTCTGCACAAAAATGGATTTCGATTACATTTCTATAGCGAGAAATATATGTTTTATTTTCTATATCTTTACTCAGTGAATGTACATAATCACTTTGTATGTTGGAATAGCCACGGGATATGACTGTCATTAACTTGCATTGCAGCAAAATCCGTGTCAGTTTCACGGAAATTTGAGTGATTCTGTGGATATTCCACAGATTTTGAGTTAAGCGAATCCGTGGCTATTTCACGGATTTATGTGAGACCATGTTGCCACCTCTACACCTTCAAGGGCATCCACAACCTCACCCCTCCTTATCTGTCCCATCTCCTCCACATTGCCACCTCCTCCCGCTCCCTCCGATCTTCCTCCGCCATCCACCTCTCTCAATGCTCTGCTCCCCATAATGGTGAGGAACCCTGGAGCTTACTCCCACCGGACAACCGAAACACTGACTCTCATTTTCTCTCTCCCATTGTTCAAATCCAGAATCAAAACTCATCTGTTCCAATTAGCTTACTCCGTTTGATTGCAATACACTTCTTTTTTTCTTTGTTTTATTATTTTCTGAAACCGCAACACTCTCTTTGTTTTGTTTTATTTCTTGTGTCTTGTTTTCATTCCCTGTATTGTCTTGTTTAGACTATTGTACAGTGTCCTCGAGTGTTAGAAAGGTGCTTATAAATTCAATGTATTATTATAATTATTACTAGGCTAAATTGTTAGCGTGTTAAAAATAATTGATTTAACTGAGATTGTTCAACTTTGTTGTCAAGATTCAGATACATTTTTCACCATTGGATGTTCAACATTGTTATTTTGTTATACTTTGAGGTCCTTTAGCACTTAAGAAAACACACTCTAACCCTAACCGTCTCTGTTTTAACTCCACCTTCTAGTATCGGCTCAGCACTTTTGGAACCTCGACCAAAAAAGTTCCGGGTGCTATCCACATTTTTTTGCTGATGTAAAACCAAAAAAAGAGCATTATGAGTAGAGTAGAGTCGAAGTGTACAATGCTGTGACAAAAGTGTCAAAACACCATTCAACTTCATAACTAACCATCCTCGGCAGGTAATTGAAATCTTTATAACTTTTCAGACATTTCCATTATCAGAACTTCAGCTCCACCAATAGCACTGGTGTAAAGTTTCTCAGCTATTCCCATAAACATCCACACCCATAGACATGAACCAACAACACTACCCATTCCTCCCCCGAACTCTTATTTTTCACATAAGTGTTTAAAGATGTTGCCTACACCAGCTGTACATTCCTTTAACCCCAGACGACACTTGGTGGAGCTGAGCTGTATATTCAACAGGCCCTCCAGTCCTCAACATTGTTTTTCATACAGAAAACTATTCTCTTCGCTCTGAGGCCTTGTGAATTGTTATTTCTATTCAGAAGTGACAAAAGGCCTATCAGCACCTTATCAATAACTAATTTGCACAGTGATGGTTTCATGAGGCTCTTTATGGCGAAGAGAAGCGATCCCATTTTCCCTTGAAAATACAAGAGGGCATGAGTAAGGGCTCAGTCAGAACTAACTTGGAAAAACATCCTCAAATTTCCTCTCTGAGAGAAACAGACAGAGGTGTGTATGGTCTGGTCAGGCCCCAAGGCAAATCTGTAAAACTGAACAAAAACACAACCTACAGGCTGTGGATGTGCTGACTGGAGCAACCTCAGCACCAGCAAGCGCTTTGCCTCTGGCCAGACTCTGCAGATAGTTACCACCACAACATGAGATACAACAACACCTCCCAGCTGGTATTTCTAAATACCAGAGTACTGTTTCACACCTAAATCATGTGACCTTGTGGAAACGTTATCCATTTTGTAGTTGTCTGATATAAATGTAATAACCACTGGTTGCAAAACAGAATCCCTCCTTAGTTACTCAAGACAAACAGCTGACCCGTCAAACTATTGATTTTTCAACAGGAACAAAACTTTGCCTTGTTGCTAAGAAGCTTAACATCATTTATAGTGTATTCGTTTATGTTGCTGTGGCGACTTTAGCTATTAGTTTCTAGCTTTTGACAGTTTTATTGTTGCAGTTCTTTTACATTGGAACCTGAGAGTGTACAGTTGCATTTTGTTCCGTGTTTAAGGCCAAGTGATTCATCTATTTGGTAAAAAAAAAGCCATGTAATGGGTCGAGATAATGCACAGGTTTGACATTATCTCTTAACTGTAGTATTTCAAATGGTAAACCAGACACTAACACATTACACTAAGTCTTCTGCTAAACACACTGCTAGCTAGCTAGCTAGCGAGCCGGCTGATGCTAACCTAGCTAGTTAGCCAGGCAGCCGGCTCCTAAGAGAGTGTGCTGAAAAAGACATTTTTAGGCCAACAAAATGTTACAATTGACATTCATAAACTGACACACACACTGTAAAAGGGGTCAAAGTTCCAGAACAAAGAAAAATTCGCCATGGTAGCGCCCTATCAATCACAAGTTAGCCACACCGTAGCGCCTTTATCGTCTATTTTTTTCCAAACTAATTAGGTAAATGTGAGGTAATAAATCAAGTGAGGTGTTGTGTCATTTTCTCTTTGACAAGGAAAATCTGAGTTATTTTTGCCACCGGCGGCCATTAGAAAGAATGCAGGTTTAGGGCACTTCAGCGTTAGCCTCACTCTTCATACCCAGGGGCTTCACCCTGATGGAGTCAATCCTGTCTTTCTCCTGTCACTGACAGCAACTTAACAGCATAAACATAAAGTACAATTATTAATATCTTGTCCAGAGGGATCATGAAGGTTTACTGCACCACTGGGTGGTACAAGGACATCTTTATTCGCATCTCGCAAATTTTTGCCTATACACCATGGATCCCTTGAGAGAAATTCTCCTTTAGCAGGGAGGTCAGAGTCAGCTACAGAGCACCTGGGGAGCGTTTAGGACACCTCAGCAGGGTGGATGCCTGCTGTCACAAAGCCTTGCTCCAGGGAGTTTAGCATGGCGCACACTGCACAGTGCCAATTTTCAAGGCAAGGGCAATGGCATTATTCATACAGCTGTTCTTGGGACAATGTAATCCTAGTTATGCAAATCTCACAGTGTGGCTATGAGCTTAACTTTAATAAATATTACCATGCATTTGAATTGAAATGTCTGACAGACGAAGGTAAGGGTTTGTGATTTTGTGACTCCAATGTCCCTAAGACATTTATTCAAGCACAAATAAGCTCTCCTAAAATCAGATTGCTTAGTGTAATCCTGAATGTGCTGAAAGGAACTGTGACTAGTTTTGCTCATATGTACACACAGAGGGCATGAAAGCATTCTTTTCCATTTTCCTGTTTATGGCAAAGTTGACACTACGTGGTTTGTTTTTTTTTCTTTTCCCCTGACTACTGTACTTTCCACCCTGATTTCAGTACTTTGTGCCAAATATGTAAATGCTCACTGGCCAGTTAAGCTTTAATAATTTACAGAATAGAAGATTTCCAGGTTAAAGTAAAGAATTAATCAATATACTCACCCTGCAGTACTCGTTGATGGGCCTTAGCCTTTTCATAGCCACATCTCTGATATGGCTCCTCCTAAACAGGATCTTCCCTGTAACAAGGAAAGAAAAACTGAGTTAGAATTCAGAAATAACCAAACTTAGATATAATTGTTGCTACCAGTATATTGCAGCAGCAAAACAATATACTGAATCATTTTTCTTTATAATGAGCATGTGTTTGTTGGTAACATCTATTAAAAATATCACCATATATAATTTGGATGATGCTCTTGTCAAGAGCACCTCTTAAAAGTCCACTGAGGGACAATAAGGACACAGGAAACAGTGGCTGTTACAAAATATGGTTAGTGAATTAGCATGCAGACACAATAGAGTTGTGTCATCAATAACACTGACAGCACAATGAGGTGGGTAAAGAGCTAGGTGAATAGCTGGCCTTTCTAAGTCATGAATAAATGATTTTGGGGAAAGCAAATTATGTGTGCATGACAGCTTAAATGCTATTCCCCTGCTCTTATCTCCAGGCCCAAATAACCACAGGCACAGACGAGACGGGTCGCCATAACAATAACAAGAAATGGCTACAAATAGGCCTCTTAAAACACTCTTCAGACTTAACGGCACGCAGGAAATTTCAGAGACAGCATCTATTTTCTCCTCATTTCAGCTGCTGAGGTTTCTCCAATAAATTCACTGAGACAGCTCTAATGCAAACACATAAACTGGGCAGGAAGTCAAGGCTGTAACAAGATCCTGAACACTAAAAGGGACATGTTTTGAGAAGTTACTATATCACTTCCATCACAGGGTTATGGTATTTCTTTAGATAATATTCAAAGTCGACTTGCTGAAACATGAATTGCACTCGCTGCTGAGCAGTGAAACCCCCTACAGCTCCACTCTTTCACCCATGTTACTAAAAATGCCCTCATGCTTCCTGGACCGGTACAGCTCAAAACCACAAGTGTTTGTTTTGTTTGTGCTAGTGACATATTGATGAAATGACAGATACAGGAACACCGAAACTGTTTGTGGTCAGTACACTGCCTAATTATAAATATGTATGCCCATGTGTTACTGCTCATTTTGAGAATCAAGGCTACAGAAAATAAATGCATTAAAGGAAAGACTAAAAGAAAAAGCAGAAAGTGTGAAGAAAGTGGGTGTAGACTGTGTAGAGTGTAGAGTGGATGGATGTGTTGTGACTTCTTTAAAAGCCCTCAAATCTCACACATGTTACACAATAACCACTGCCAGCAACACTAGATCCATCAATCCGTCTCTGATGGCAACTTAGGAGCTGATTTAGCTGGTGTCAAAATCAAAGGAAAAAACCACAGGAAATGATATTCATACACTTTCTGATCATATGCTGAGAGTGTAGCTTGAAATTGGTTAAAATAAATGGAAAAGGAATTCCTAGAGAGCAGATGATGTAATATACTTTTGGCTTCACGTTTGATGTCCTTCATCACCGCATCAGAAGCTATGTCAAAGCAGAAAAACATGGTGGCTGGAGGTGAAGATTTCAGCCAATTTCATCATGGAGGATGCACCATCCTGTTTCAAATCGGAGGTTCGGCAAAATCACAAGAAAATTGTATTGAGAGCAAGCATTTTGAATTGCATGGAATCATGAGTGGAGTTCATTTCAGCCCCATAGCCGTTTTTGTTGCTTTTGTTTTGGAACATCCATCTTTTCACAGTAAAAATCTCAACAGCTATTGAATGGATTTTGCACAGACGTTCATGGTCCCCAGAGGATAACCCCTACTGACTTTTCTGACCCTGACATTTCCCCTTCTGCCATCATGAGGCTGCCCATTTTTTCATTGAGTGTGAAACTATTTAATGGATTGTTATGAACATCTGGTGCAGATATTCAAGGTTCCCAGAGGATGAATCCTAATGTTTATCGGTATGGTCAAAGGAAATATCCCAACATCTACTTTGATTGGCATAAATAAACCTTGGTACAGCCAATGATGGTTCCCAGATAATGTATCATGATAACTCGATGGATTCTCTGCCTAATTACCCATCACCATCAGCTGGTTGAAATGGTTGTTTCAGAGTGAAATGTCGACAATTGTTGGATTCACTGCTCACAACAAGACAGACCCTTTTGACACCGCCCTTGGACAATGTTTTTTTATACTTTAACATTCACACTAAGTATCCAAAACAGAAATGGAACTTCTACTTTTATCCACTTTAAAATGTATGAATAAGCATTACAGCCTCCACAGATCTGCTAGTACAGTTGTAGACTATTGTCCTTGACGATATGGTCTGACCAGACTAATTACCCACCACATTTCAACAGAGGGGAACAGTATAGTACAACAGGAGGGAGGTTATTAAAAAAGGAGATTAACTAGATGAAGAATGAGAGAAGACATTCCAAATCTCTAAGGTGTTGGCAATATCTTGACAGAGCCGCTGAAAGGACACACTGTCCGGAAAGCTCACAAAAACTAAACTAAACTTCTCCTCCGTCTCCTTCTCTCTCTGTCTCCGACTTCCTTGTCACTCCTCAAACAGAAAGCTTTCTTGACGGTTTTCCAAAGCTCTCAGGGGTCAGGAGAGAAGCACTGACTCAACACTGCCCACTCTGTATGCAGGGCAGCTCATGGGTGCAGCCAAGAAAAGGGCTTGTTGGGGAAGGAAGGGAGGGAGGGAGGGAGGGAAGGAAAGCTGCTGCCTTGGAGCCGTGGCTAAGGCAGGGCAGACTTTATGGCAAATCTCAAAGCCAGCACTGACCAAGGGTATCAAACAACTTTTGTTTCCTGAAGAGAGTAAGCTAGTTACATGGAGAGAAGAGACCTAGAGATGGGAACACAGAGAGGGCCTTTGTTAAACACCTCACATACAGAAAGCTGTTCTCGGTGCTCACCTCTTAATCACTGGACTGGCCACACATGAATTCCTCCTGTTTATTCATCCTTTTTTGGCAATTCAGAGGGATTTTGAGTGGCTAAAACCTTTACATAACACCCAAGCTGAAGACTTAAAGTATGTACTCTAGTCAGACTTAAAGGGATAGTTCAGAAATTTTTGAGGTACTTATCCTAAAGTAAATGGCACGTCCCCAATGTGGAGAAGCAGGCAGGATTACCAGTACAGTACAGATGCTAAGCAATGTACTAATGTAATGGTAAATCCAAACTAACTGGTTAAAACACCAAAGTCACATAAACAAACTAACCTATGAAGACCAGCAACTCCTGTGTTCTAAGAGGTAAAAGTTGTTTTTTTTTAAATCAAACCTCTGTTGGCTTTGAAGGAGAACGGATATAGTTCCCATTAGAAAAAGCTGTCTGGCAGCAAGGTAAAGCTTTGGAAATATTTTAAATATAGTTTATACTTGAACTGATATTGAATTTCTAGGTTTTTAGGTGGGTCTGTTTTTCGGTGGCTAATATAGGTTTTCCTGTTGACCCCGTCCAAAGCAGGACATTGCTTAGCTTCATTTGACACTAGTGTGGTTTCTCCAGATTGGGTACATGCCTACCTCCATTTACTGTTGGGAATTCATTGGCTATAAATAAATACTCCATACAACCTACTTTAAAAAATCTGAAGTATCCCTTTTAATACCAACATTGAGGACTTATATTCTCTTGGAGTTGACTGCTCTGATAAATTACTTCCTAAAGACTTGACTTGTGACTTGGAGAGAGAGAAAAATCAAGTTTGACCTTTTAAAATTGAGGGGGAAAAAATCAATGACAAGTACATACTATGAATATGTAATCATCAGACTTCTGCACTCAATCTTCTGTCTCAAATAACTTGAGTTGTCTCTAAACCTGCTTGTACAAGACTTGAGGCTTCGGTTGCCAAGTGTTTCTATATCAAATCTCAAGTACTTTGAGACGAGACAAGACTGCCTTATATTTGCTGTTACCTAACTTAGTAATTCACTTTTCTCTTGACTTGAGACATGCTAGTACAAGAGTTAAATCTTGACTCAACACTTATAAGACTTGACTTGGCCTTGTTTGAAGTGATGTGCTCTGAAAGCCCCCATATAACTGTAACAAGGGATGTGTGCAGCTCCTAAGAATGAGCCGTGTATGTGTTGTAATTACTGTGTTCAAAGGCAAGTTGCTGACTAAGGCCAGACACGACTCCAACAGCTGCCATGAAGACAATTGTGCTCCTGGTACACCACACTGAAGTCGACAAGAGCAGTGATTACATTCCCCGGCAGACGAGACTTGAACGTGATATGAATGAGGCATAAGCAGCAAGGTCATTGCAACTGTTATTTTCTGGCTTTTATAGAGGACCAACTGGGGAATGTGTTATTCTAATCCACAAAAGCATATTTGACCTGTCCAACATACTGTGCCTCCTAGTGTGTCAGGCAGAGCCAAACAGAGGAGCTGAAAAAAGTATGTGCTGTAGATCTATCATTAAAGGAAACAGGACAAAAGTCACCGTAGTAACACATTCATATTCTACATGTGGGACAAGAGTTCATGAAAAAATATCACTTCTTTTATCATGCAGGGGCCCTAAAAAAAACAGACCCGCATTCCATCTTGGGTTTTGGCTCATAGTTTGACAACCCCAACTCTAGATAATTGGTATCAGCTCTTTTTCAAAGGCTGACCTGCTGACACTTCCTTAAAGGGCATCGCTCTGGGTTGTAGGGGTGAACGGATCAAATGTATCACCTTAGCTAAATGTCATGTATGAACCTATCAAAGGAACTTGGCACCACCGGAGGTATTCAGATGCCAAATGGCCTATAGATACTGTGCAGTCTTGAGATAACAAGAGTCGACCTCCTGTTTGAAAAAAAATCGGGGTTCATTTAGTTGAACCTCCTCTTGAACCTGCTCTTATCCACAATATTGTCCTGACACCATGTTTTCCCCTCATGTAATAATGCAGCAATGGATAAAAATGCAGCAGCCAAGCTTTTTGGTGTGTAGACCTGGCAAAAAAGGCAGCAGAAATCCTGCACTATGCACACATGCAGACAAGCCACTTTGCTGATGTGGAGATACCAAAGGAGTAAAAACAGCTCAGGGCCTTGAACAAACCAAACTGAAGGGAAAACCACTTCCGTGCCTTGTTAGGTTGGTCTCAGCCCACAGTCCAGACTTTGTGAAGGATTTTTTTGGCTGTCAAGAAAATTCTTGTGCAAATCAGGGAAATGTTAATTTGGGATCTATCTCAGAGGGATGTTTGACCTGATCTGGGATCTAAGACTAATGGTCATTCTCTTAAACCCTGTCAGCAACACTTTGCCACAAAAGCAAACCGTTCTATAATGGCAAGGGGTCCATATCGAGATTTTAACTTTTGCTGTCTTTGTAGCTCCACTAGAGCAGTTGGTGATTTGGTGCTTTCCTCTGGGGCATTTTATCAGCATTTGCTTCCACAGAAAAAGGGAAAGTGAAAGCCTCTAACAACACTTAGATCCTCACTGGATGTAGACAGATAATTAAGAGAAAAGCTAGAATTTCAGTAAAAGCAGGAAGGAAGTAGACAGTGTTATATGTAGATGAGAATCCATCATAGAATCCATGGTCAGGATGCTTTGTCTGACTGTAGAAGAGAATACTGTTTTTCTATCTGTCTTTCCTCTTCCCCTCCTCCTACTCAGAGTTCATCAAACAGTCTGTGAGTGTATGTGTGTTTTTGCGTGTGTGTGTATTCTCTCAATGAGTTCCAGACCTGCACGGCCACAAGAAAAAAATCCTATCCCCCACTCATCCAAAGCCTGGTAGGGGAGATGTGGGTGGGGTCTTTGGGTGAGGTTTTCTTCCAAACTTTCATAAAGGATTACTTTCAGCAGGATCTTAATCTCAAACTATTTCAAAAGTTGCTTGTGCAAACCCAAAGCCCTTATTCCAAACAAACTGCATTGCCACTTGTACTTGTAAGAGGGTAATGGAAACTATAAAGATTGTTTTGGCCAGTCAGGTTGCACAATACGATGATTCAGCGAGGACAATGGTGCAGCTAAGCCAAGAAAACAACCCATAATGAATGTTATGCATTGTAACCATTTAGTTTTATGATCACAGGTATTCTTATGTGAAGTGGTGGATATTTTATTTCATCCAAAGACTCCAACACTACTCTATATAATTGTATTGTAGGTCTATGGGCTATATATGCTTAGATAGATGATACAAAAACAAATTATTTCATGAGTCACATAAACACTGAGGTTATAGCTGATTATAGTTGGAGCAGATTGTTCTGGTTTGTTTTTTTGTGTGCAAAATATTCTGCTTCTCCCAGTTTTTAAGCAGCCTATCTGTGAGTCATTGTTGTCCACATTTTAACCCATTGCACGTAGATGTGTGTGATGGAGAAGTCAAAGGGAACAGGGAAGAGATGAAGACACAATAACACCACGAGGGGGGAATTCAGTCAGTGTTCAGAGTTATTCAAGTCAGGTGTTGGCTGCAGCTCTGCCACAAATGATTACTATCAATCTAAGTTTTAAAATAAGTTGTTCAATCTTTTAATCTTTGTCCAAGCAACAGTCCAAAACCCAACAGGAGAAGAGACAGCAGGAGAAGCAGTTGAATATTTGTAGTTTTTCTTGATATTTCTTGATTTAATATGAAAAGAGTTCTGTTGACTCCAAGAAAGTTGTATGTGTGCTTAAAGGGACATAACTCTTACCTGGTAGGAATGGAATAATCCTGCGCTTAGGGTCTTTTTGGCCTCCTTCCACTGGGAATTTGTCCAGCAATTCCATCTGAAACACCACAATTAATTAAGACATATTAGCACACAAAGCAATTACACTCACAGTAAATAAACATGCCCTTTACATTATACACAACAGAATGGCTGAGGCTGGAAAGGAAGGGTTCACATTTTTACAAATCAGCAGTTCCTACAAGGAATTCGGCCAATAAAAGAAGGTCTGCCAATGATTAGGAATGTCCTGAGCAGATGGTATGGTTTTTCCCCTCCACTTCATATGTTGCTGCAGCAAAGGGGCTGTTAGCAGCAAAGCACCACTGACATAGTGGAACATTTCTGTTTCCATAACTGTAAAGGCCAGAGAGCAGTGGCTCCTTAGATCTGCTGATCACCATTTCTCTTGATCATTCTTGTCTTTGTTTCTGCTTCAACACTTTTCTCCCTCTGTCACATTGACCTCAAAGTACACTCTCTTTCTCTAATTAACTTTTCTGACAGTAGATCTGCACATTGTCTTCAATTAAGAATAATTGTATGAAGGTAAAAGTACATCCAACCTCCGACTAAAATATTAAGGGTGAGGAATAAAAATACTTGACTCAATTCAATGTTCGAGAGAGTGTGAGAGTGTTAAAAAATGTCTTTGATATTCAGCCAGACGACAGAATCCAATACAGCAAAAACATTAAGAGAAGACTCATATTCCAAAGCAAATTTTATTTGACTGCAAAAAAACATTGTTAAGAGGTGTCAAGTGTTTCATAACTCTACTGAACCAGCCAATTTGGCTGAAATATATAAAGGGATACATCATTTCTTGAATTAAAAAATGGCCAGTTTTTAGTAACTAGTATCACTCAATAGGCCAAAAAGGATCTGGACGTTTTTTTGTTCCCACCAAAGGCACACTACCAGGGCCTTTTTAAAATGAAGAAGACCTCTCTGTAACTTTAGCATTATCCCATATTTGAGCTCATGCTTCTGAGCTACAATATTGAGAAACTGGCTCAAATAGCCCGATGTTAGCCGTGTTTCGACTAGGGGGAAAAGTGGCCACCGGGAAAGTCTCAGGCCACACCCTCTCAAAAGTCTGCCCACTCTGCGTGTTTCCATTACAAGTTAGCCCCCAGAGGGATTTAGAGACTCCTAACCCACAGAGTTCGAATGCGAAACAAACCGACGCGGCAAGCAGTGTTGCCAACATAGCAACTTTGTCGCTATATTTAGCAGACCACTCTAGGAACAAATCTAGCAACTTTTTCTGGTGTTATTGGAGTCCTTTGGAGACTCGCTCCTACTCCTCTTAACGAGTAGCAGGTGCTGTTCCAAAGCACTCACAAGCGACCCAGTCCTCCCGCAGCATTCTCTGGTGAAGTTGGGCGGATTTGGGGCGGATCCTGTCTCCCAAGCCACACCCATAGCGGCTCACTAGAGGGAAAGGTACCTAATGGAAATGCGCCTATAGTCGCGGAGAGTGTCGTTTCCAGATGTATACAGTGGCGTAACGATGTGGCTCTGGAGCCTGTTGAAAAGCAAACAGGTTCTGAGATGGTTCGTAAGTTGACCCAGTGCTAACCAGCACTAGCACCAGCACCGCAAAATAAGTTTGTGTTGGTCGAAAAGGGATATGTCTGGTTTTCGTTGTTAACTCGTGACAGAAGATGCTCCAACACAACATTATAGGATTAGAGTTAATCAGTAGTAATATCCTGCATATTTGTGAATTCTGGTATATTTTATCAACCTTGTCTTCCCCAGGGACCTCTGTGTAGCCAATAATGCCTCCATTTCCAGGGGCGTTGTACAGAGCTTCAGAGAGTGTCAGATCTGTGCAGAGCATCGGAACAAAAACACTAACATGCCTAATGTCACTGAAGTCAAGTGTAATTTAGACACACAAAACACAAACATGAGAAGGTCAATTTCTAAACCAAATAAGGTCCCCTGGTAATACCAGTCTGGTGCAAATAGGGCTAATGTTGTCATTATTAGCAAATGAGCAACAGATGGGCAAAGGCCCCACATGTAAACTTCCTTGGCTGAAGTTAATCAAGCTTTAACTGAACCCAATAACCAGTGATACCACATTGTACAATATTATTAAGAATTAAGAATGTCTGTGGGTGCAGTTAGAGCTCCAACATGTATAGGTTACTATGATCATAATGAGATGAATACCATTTCGGACTGTGGTCTGTTCAATGAAATGATATCTATCAAGGCCGTGCACAACAGAGGCATTGCAGGGTCAAAACTAATTGGCTCTCCGGATATCTAACCCAAGGATGTTTTACATTCCCTCCACCGTTACATACCACTGTACCGTGACTGGTATGAAAGACTCATTTCTAGACTATGCAACACTGGCAATACCTAACAAGAATGTGCTGAAGTTGGTGCTTTGGTATGTTTTGTCCAATTTTCAGATCTCACAGTGATTCTCTGTGTATCCATCATTTTCCTTTTCTGGACTTTTGATGTTATGTTATATAAGGCAGATTTTGTAATGGGTTTGTTGAGCCCACTCATCCCATATGTGACAATAAACAGCATCCAGCTTCCTGTCTACTGAGTCAAAATATCAGAACACTCATCAGCCTCCTCCGATCCACCTACTCTCTAATCTAATTTAACACGTGTGGGTAATGAAACATGAACCATGTGCATCACTGGGCAGAGGATGTAGGGGGCTACATTTCATCTCACCGGACTTACAGTTAGATATAAGCTCTTATGTGATAAAATATTGCCCTGATACTGCCATTACATGGTATCTTTTTCCAACACAATTGTGGTTCCTAGAACAAGACCTCTAGCAATATATTATATATGAGTAAAGCTGTCACAACATGTCCTTTGGTGAATTTGAAAGAAACAATAAGTTGCATTGAGCCAAAGCTAACACAGACACGGGGAGGGGTGTACTATGAGGTGAGGTGATGGAGAGGTTATGGGAAAGGCAGAGACTGGTGCCAAATAGTATTTTCTATTCCTTTTTATGGACTGTCTGAGTCTGGTCAGGTGCCAAAGAGGTGTTGATACCATAAAACAATGAATGGCATAAAGATGAAACAGCCCACATCACTTAAGGAGATAGAGCCAGAAACTGTTCTGTTCTGAGGACAGATGGAAGAACCCTGTGACAGCTTGTCCTCTGACCATGATGGCCAAAAGAAAAGACTAATAGTTGGGAAAAAAATGATGCTAAAAATAATCTTAAATTAAGGGGAAAAAAACAAAAGAAAACAGTGCCACAGTGGCACTAGAACCAAAAGTATGTCAGATTCTAGATCAGAGACATCTGGATGGCAAGGCACCAATCAGAAACAAGGCAGAAGAAGATCTATTTCCAGCATACAAGAGGACATAATGTTTTACAGGTGAATAACTGTCTACAGGTCTTCAGCTGGAGAGAAAGACCCCATTGGCCTGGGTTTTCTCTGTTTCACTTTATTTCTTCAACAACTCATATCTTATTCTTCTAAATATCCATTTGTTTCAGTTGGGGCATTTTGTGCAACCTTATTCCATTTACAAGTTCTACAGCCTTATAAAACCTCTGATGGGTTTAACAAGCCCCAAATCTTCATGCAAGCCAATAAATGGACACTGGCTTTGGAATACTGAATCTAATGTTTGATTAACTGAACTTACCCACCTCAAAGGGCCTTTGATAAGCTGGCCAAACAGTCATTAAAAGCATACCATTGTTATAACTACAAAACAAATATTTCAATTATATTCTTAGCTTTTATACCTTACAGACATGAGCTTTGGTACTGTAAGCTGTTTGATAGTGCATCTAAAAAAAATTGGAGAATCAAACCAACCAAAGATGTCATTAGGCCCCATTTCACACAGATTATGTTATTAACCAATGTTTTCTAATTTGGAATTTGTTCTCAGGTAAGAGCAGAATTTACACACACAAACAAGCACACTTCGATTATGAGTGCTGACATGATTGTGCAAAACAACTAGTCATTGCATTTTCTTCAATTATACATTGCTATAATATTATGATAATTAAATTACAATAATATTATCATAATATATGATATTTTGTAAAAATGTTTTTCATTTTTTCACGGAGCAATGTGATTTGTGACTATATCAAATAAACACGACACTAACACTGCAATACACAAGTAAATTGAGAACCACGCCATCCAATAATTAGTGATTGATCACGCTATTTATAGGCCCAAAGTAGGCCTGTTTTTTTTTTTTTTAAAGGTTTGTTTTGCCTTTATTGGACAGTGCAGCTGAAACTAGATAGGAAAAGGGGGACAGAGAGATTAGACAATAATCAGCATTGTGCCGCAGGTGGAAACTGAACCTCAGCCACTAGGGTGAGGAGTCAACTCCAGTTCATGGGGTGTAGGCTCTACCAGCCTTTTTTTATATCCACTCCTAATGCTACTAATCATGACAGCTTGTTCTGGTGTTCACCTCCTGATGAAGTACCTCCACTTCAGGACTATTCAGGAGTGTAGTGCTCGGCCCTCTGTTGACTTGCGTTTGAGAGTTCTTGACATTCATTATCCTTAACAGCTTATCCAAACTTGGGTCGCTGGGGGCTGGAGCCAATCCCAGCTGACATTGGGCACGAGGCGGGGTACACTAAGGACAGGTCGCCAGACTATAGAGATAGACAATCATTCAAGCTCTCATTCACTCCTACGGACAATTTACAGTCACTAAGCTGCAAGTCTTGGAACGTGGGAGGAAGCCAAAGGACCCAGAGAGAACCCACGCTGACACAGGGAGAACATTCAAACTCCACACAGAAGATTCGAACCAGCAACCCTCTTGCTGTGCCTCAAGAACTGCGCTGAGCCCAGTTCTTGACAGAATTCTCTCAATTTTTATTTTCAATTTCTATGTGTGACTGTCCACATGGTCCTTTAGTCTCATGTCGATTGGCTGAGCATTTGCAGATGATAATTAGGTTCAACTGGTACAAATAATTCTGCAGACACAGAAAACCTTGAACAAATTTACGAAAAAACTTAAGAGGATGTTGGTGAATGAGGCCCATCAATCAACTTAATCTTGGATTTGTCTGTCAGGGAAAAAATATGACAGAGGCACTGTATACTGTAAGTCCAAAATCAGGTTTTAGTTGTGAATACCAAGCGTGATACAGTTGCACTTAAATAACTTCTTCTGGGCAACGACTGCTGGAGCTCAGCAGTATTTTCCTGTTAAACAAAAGAACAATAAAAATAAAGGGGGTAGAAAAGTGAGCCATGATCCCCTGCTGCCGACTAGACCAAGTCAAGGAAAGAGGTGAGTCAATCCACTTTTAGCTTTAGTCTTGATGTTTCTTAAGATACAGCAGGAGCAAGGCAGGAATTTAGAAATTCACAAAGCAACAATCTGCTTGGCTTATGAGTCAGAGGCTTCATCACTGACACGGTGTACCACCTTAAGAGACAGGCAGACAGACAGACAGAGACTCACACACCGAAGATCCAATACCCCACGCACTGTAATTGTTCCCATGTGTCTGACTGTGAGCGCAGACACACCCTGTCTCTGTGTCTGCTTCTAAACCTTGTATCTACTCTGTAATCAGAGCCACTCAAACAAGAAATGGCATCTGGAGAGAGTAAAGACATCTCTTCCAAATGCCAGTTACATCATGTGCCCAACATCAAATATTCATGCTCTACAGGCAGGAGGATGACAGGCCAAGGTGGAGCACAGTCAAGCTCCACATGACTTTCCAAGGTTGGTCGGTCTGAAGTATGTTATTGTGAATTATATCCTGCTGAGCTCATTTCAGAAGGGAATGCGTGCCACATTAGTACTGCAGTAATGTGTGGATATTACACAGTGATCACATTAAACAATAGCTCACGAAATGATCATTTCAGTTTCAGCTGTGGATAGAAACAGGATTCAGAACTCTGTCAAAAGTTAAACCCTTAACTCATTCACCAAAGGCTAATGAGATATTGTATTATATTGTTATTTTTCTTTACAATTTTTGGAAAATACCAACATCTAACACAATAAAAAGAGGACATCTGTCGGGGAAATGAAATAATGTTAAAGTAATTTTACCACTAATAATAAAAGACTTCTGTTTGAAACATAGCAGTGATGAGGCACAGGGATGTAAGGATCTTTTTAAAGACATTTCCACTGTTATCTTATCACATACTTTGCTAATATGCTCAGTAATGCTGTTAACTTTTAAACCCCATTTTTTAAATTGACCAAATTCTTGCTGATTCAGAGACAAATGTAATCTTCCAAGGGGCTTTAATTTGTCTAGTCCACATCCGCTCTAACCACATCATCAGCCTTCAAATACAGGCATCATAAAGAAGAGTCTCTTGAATGAGAGTATAAAAGGCCAGAGAACAATGGCGGCTCTCTTTGCAACATGCCTATCTCAGTTCTACTCTAGTTCCTTCACTCAGGCTACTGTACGTCGATGCTTGACGTCATTTTTAACCCTTTACGGAGCCCCACACTGTACATGGATGGATGGATGGATGGATGGATGGATGGATGGATGGATGGACAGATGGATGGATGGATGGGCCACTATTTTATTTCTAAAAGACAGTTTTTTCTTCTTCTGATTATTCCTGTATATTAATGTAAGCTTGGGCTGGACGATCATTTAATATGATAATTTGGATTCTTATTGTGATGAAATGATATATCAAGATATTACGATACACAACTAAAATAGGGTCTAAATTTATAATAATAAGAAGATACTAACTCAAACAATAATGGTGGGGAATAATGTGTAAAGGTCCACTTGGAACCCAAATGTTTAAATAAATTGGGAGTAGTTTTTTCCAACACAAGTGCAGGACTTTAACTCCTTATGCTATGCTTACTACGTTTATGGGAATTCCCCACTGTAGTTAAATCAACCAATTGCCTTCATCTGTTTACTCTGAAATTATGTGCATGTGCATGTGCATGCACATAAACATATTCATTGTATAGAAGATTTTAGCTATATTGCCCAACCCTAATCTAGACATACAGTAAATACAAGTCATTTTTCTCGTATGTTAAGTCTAGATATGGTTTATTCAATTTGCCTTTAGTAAGTCCCTGTAGGGTCCTTCTCTTTGTACATATCCACCTCCAGAAAGGTCATAGTAGAGGGTCAGCTAAACAACAGCACCCAAGGGTCTGGTTGTGGCTCAGTGTTTCTTAAGAACACTTCATTAAATAAAATGGCATGCCCTGGCTCCTTAAATTGAGGATCGTTTCCATGATCACTTAATATGGGTGGGCAATATAATTAAAATATTCTATCATTGAATATGTCATTTTATATTTAAGCACAGACATATATTGTAATATACTGACATAAATGTGATGACAATCCAGTAGAGAAAACAATAAAATCACAATTTGCTATGTTTGTATGTTTCTCCTTCATCTGTTAGAAAAGGGGTAGATACCTCAGTTAAACAATATCAGAATCTCATTTAAAAAATATTTTTTCACATTTATCTCACGATAAGTGTCATGCAACGCCATGATACAAGAAACTGTTTAAAAGTACATTTTAACTTATCATTTGGTTAAGGTTTGAGCCTGTAATAGGAAGGTTGGCTTCAATGTAGGGTTGGACAATACAACATTATGTACGCCACAATGGTAGAAGTGTGTGTACAGGTTTGGCAATGATCACATTTCTTAACCTTAAAACCTATATTAGTATAAATAAAATAGTATTGTTTTGAGGAACCTTAAAGGTTCAATTTTGAAAGAATTGTAGTTTCAGCATTTTGAATCTTTTGTTTTTTTTAACTCACATGTGAGTTAGTTGTTTTGTTTGTAGCCAGAAACTTCAAATGAAATAATTAAATGTAATGTTTTCATGGTTGTTTGAAACAATTAAGAACAATTACTTAATCATGATATATATTGTTACCATGATAAAGTTATACATACTGTGATAGGAGATTTTGCCATTATCACCCACCCCTACAATAATGTAACTCGGGCTATCCTTTGCTATAACTGCTGAGTCACAGGACCAATGGCCCTGTTTACCCAGAGCTCATCAGAAGAATTAAGTGCTTACACAAGAGTAAGTGTTTTAATGTGGTTTGGCCACACACCACACTGAAAAGCTTGGGTTTAATCACAAACAGTATTCCTGGACTTATGACAAATTACACAATTTTTCTGTTGTCACATACTGTCCCACCACTTGCTGCTAAGGCACATTTTCCATTTGTCCATCTATTTTCTACACCCACTTCTTCTATTATTGGTTGCTGGGTCTGGAGCTTATCCTAGCATGCCCTGGACAACAGCAGGGTACATCAAGGACAGGCCACCAGTCTATAAGAAGAAGCAAAGCACAATTTTCCAATCTCAGTTCTCATGCTATTCCATAGCACAAGTGGATGGACGATCAATCAGTTTCCTTTGCTTTCTTGCCCGGAGACATGCATGTGATAGGAATAGCAAGTTCATTTGTGCCTTTTGCTCTCAGGCAGCAAACAAGTAAGCTATTTTCCCAACACATTACTAATCTCATTCAAGGCTAGTCATTTGAGGGACAACTGCAGATCATGCTATCTAATCAAGATAGCTCAATGACAGAAACTGGCTGATAAGACGAGTGAAAAAAATCAACAAAGCTCCCATTTCACAGCCTATGAGACTGGGCCATGGTGCTGGGAAACCACATTACATTCCCAGTGGTCATACATAAGCACAAATGAATAAGAAAGTTTAAAAATGTTTTGGTGATGTTGGTTTTGGAAGTTTGATATTTTATTTTCAATTTCCCTACAAACTTCATCTGCAAAAGACAATTTCAGTCCATTAAATTACATTTTTATTACTGTTTTACTTGGACAGATGTTGTTTTTTCCAAAATACTCAGTCCACTCATCTAGATCCCCAACACGAATACTGTTAACATCGCTTCAATTACGCGTTCGTGTCTTTCAGCATTCCCTTAGTAAAAACACATGTTTTGTTTTATTGTTCCAGGAACAACTGCACTGCTTAAGGATAAATACAGTACATTTATTCTGAAAATGGCTGAAAATTAGTGTATACAAGGAGGAAATGAGCACACTGTTGCTGCTTGGTGGAATGTGCCCAACAGGCGGCCCCAATGCTCTAAGCAAAGTAACCTCCCCCCCTTTTAAAACGTTTTGTTACTTCATTACTGCAGTTGGAAAATACATGACAGATGTGAAACTCTGAATAAGTAAATAACAATGTATTGCTTTTCTCCCCCCTACATCTTTAAAGTAAAAGTGTATCCTGTATTCAGAGCGACTAGGAAGACTAAGCTTGTGAAGTTGAATGGACACATGTGCAGCATGGAAACTGTTCTGAGTGACATGGAAATAAAATTGATGACCCCATGGCAAAAGAAATCCCAGCACTTTCCATCTGTCTGGTGCAACAGATCAGTCTATTTTTGTTAACAGTTCCACACTGTCAAAGAGAGAGGAAAAAAACCCACAGGTTTAGTGTTAAAATGCAAATTGCTCAATTCATTCTCTCGGTATGCAACAGCTTGCAAGACTAAACACATACTTTGCATTACATACATTTATGCATAAGTGAGGGCAATAATTCTGTCTCACAATGGAATCGTATGCTGGTATGAAGAAATGGATACTAAACTCCTTGAAGCTATTTAGTTCTAGCAGCTACAAAGACTCTCTGGTGTGGGTGTTACAGGAAAAAGGTGGGTGAGATGTAACAGAAATATTTTTGGACGAGAAGAGCACCGCACAAGTTTTCTCAAGAAGTAAATGCTGTCAGACATGCAAAACACAGTAATTGCAGAGAAATACATCAACACATTTAATCTGCTTGCAGACAATTTAAAAGGTGAAAGAGTCACTGGCTGCTCAATCCAACTTGGTCTGGATTCTATTGGTTTCTAGAAAATAAATCAGTAATGTGCCATCAAATATAAAATATGTATTTGTGTTATCACTGATCTGAAGAATACTCCCTAAACCCAATGACACTAAAACTGACATGTTCATTTTCAAAGTGTCCCATCTGCAAAGGGTTTTACAGGTAGTTATGAGTCAGATATGCCCAAAACATGCTAATCCCATGCAGTCTGGGGTAAATACAGTTTAAATGTGTTATTTTTGCCTATTGCATTTGAATATTTCATCATACTGGAGTCTCGAAACAGTCTATAAATTGCAGAAATTGGGCATGACTAGAAAGCTGAGACTTGGATTCAGTGAGTTCTAATTTAATTGCAACTGATGATGTTAGTTATCATTTCATTTAAGCCATTTCACTGTAGTGAGAGCATTTCTTGTAACTTGACCTGACTGCATACAATGACTTCTACGATAATCACAGCCTCATGAAACTTTACAACCACAAACTAGAGACCTTGAGCATTCATAAGACTTCATAGACTTTTCTAGATATATTGATAATAAGAGGGTTTCTCAGCAGTTTTCAGAACAGAAATGGTCACAATCCAATCGCTGAAAAATGTGATTCTTGAAGAACTCTCCACAGTTTCACTCCCTTTGATTACAGTTAAAACTTCCTCTGACCCCTGAACCCCATGTGACCTGGCTAGGACCCTGGAAGGGTGAATATGTGGCATGGGATAAAAGGTGACCACAGAATAATATATTCTTGGCGCTTCAGTCTACAACACTCTGTGGTGTGGGTTGATGTGTCCTCTTGCAAGAGTTCTAATAAGCCACAAAGACTCTCTTGTTGTCAAGTCCTCAGGATTTTGAGCATTTGTTACATACATAACATAACATACAAATGGTATCAATGCAAAAATTGCTTCAACAACTTATGAGACATAATTGACACCCCCATCACAAGCCCTAAACTTAAAAACTCAATAGCCATAACCAAATGATTTTTACAGATTCATGACTGGATCAACTTGATAAACAGTACTGAGCTGCAGCTCAAATAATCCCCAGTTCAACAGCTTTCAGATGTTGTATATCACTTTTATGTGGCATCTACTGTTGGCCTGCTATCTCCCCCTAAAAATGGCTCTATGTGGGTATTAGAGGGTTAATCCTATTGAAGTCAGACTGATGGAATAAACACCATGTGGTCAGTGATCTCAGAAAAAGCATGCTTCCTTAGTTGAACTGAGGCATCAGCTGCTTTGTACAGCTGTATTGACGGGATGTGGTGGGCACTTCCTGTCTGGCTCTGAGGCTTTTATATGACCAATGAAACGTGAATTTCTTTTACTGCATCATCTTTTCTAATAATACAAACCCCTCATGAATCACCATACAAGACAACAACATCAAGGAACATATTTTAAGATGACCAGAGCAGATGAGAGTAGGCAGGATAAGATGGTAAAAGGCAAAGGAAGATGACAGGAAATAAAGAAATAGCAACAAAGGGAGCAGAATGACTCAGCTCTATGTCACCTTCCTTGCCCGGCACCTGTGATGACGCCTTATGATGTTAAACCACAGCCCTATTTCTCATCATAGGCCACCGATTAATGGGCCAAAATGCCAAAATGGCAGCTTAAAAACTATGCTGGCACATAAAACAGGTATAATCCCTTGATCAGAGTGGGGCTGAAGAGATCTGGAGCATTCCACCTGGCTTCTGTAAGAAATACCAGAGCCTCAAGGTGGCTTCTTATACTTCAATGCCAAATCTAACAGCAGATAAGAGATTGGCTTGTAATCTCTCCAGCTGAGTTTATCTACATCTCCCTCACCAGTGAGAGCCCACCCACAGGCTGTCGACACAGCAGGAAGCAGCTGCATGGCATAGCAGGGTGAACACCAGCGGGGAATGCCCCTGCTGAAAATAAACCACATATGCTCATCTGGTTCAATGCCATTGATCTGATACTGTAGGCATTCAGTAATGGAGGTAGTAAATTGTGCTGGTAATATGCTAAAGTATGGATGAAATAAATGTGGATTGATACTCTTGAAAGCAATTGATGACAGTTACTCCAAGTTAACTCCACAACAACAAGTAAGGTCATTGATTCATTCTGATGTAGCAATTCATCATTCGCTGCTCGTATTTCTGGCTTTCGAAGTTGACTTTCGAGCCCTTACTGGAAGTAAAACTCGCCTCTAATTGATATTTGAAGGTTTCCAAATCTCCTCCTCTTACTTAGTCACACTACTTACAAAGTCGGAAAAACCTTCTTCTTAAGCCAAAAACATCAAAAGCAAAGCGGTGCTATGGCTGGATGATGAAACTGAATTTATTAAATTACCAACATTATGAATCTTTCATGGAGTCTAATTCACCTTACTGGCAATTTTCAAAACATAAATAAATACTCTTAATTGAATTAAGAATAGCTACAGAAGCCAATGAGAGATGTTTAACCAACCATTCAGCCTCAATATCACTCCAAAATCCAGAACCTTTAACTGGTCATACAATAATTAATCTATATAAGCATACACATATATCCCAGAGTGGCTCTGATGGATCATTTGTAGTACTGATATACATGATCTCCACTACACATCGGCTATTGGCGCCTAGCTCAGCACATCAGGGTTGATTTTTGTGGGACGAGTTTTGGGTAAATTTTTGTAGTTTGTAGTTGGTGTTTGTTGGAACAAGTAAAATACTTTCTAATCAAGACTGCTTCGGGGCATTTAAATAAAGGGTGTTTTACAAGATGAGTTGACAAGGTAATTAAACTAGTTCTGTAAAAGAGTTTAACTTTAATTCTAAAAGTTGACAGTTGTAGGGTTTTTTTTAAACAAGAAAATAGTTGTGGGAATATTGACATGCTTGACATTTTGTAATTTTTTTATTTTTTATACTTATTAGCCTTCAAAGGGCCTAAAAGGGGGTTCGATATTGACAATTGCCGGTTGCTGGGCTGGAAATGTCCTGTTGGAAAATTTGAACATATCGCCCAACCCTACTACATGTGCCAAGTTCTCTAACTGTTGTTGCAGCTCTTACTGATTGACAACAGTTCAGCAGTGATCATGGATGACTAAATAGCCCTTCAAATGTTAACAGCAATGTGCAGAAAACAGCCCTTAATGTTTTTAGCCAATTACCTATCTATAAAGCAAGAAGCGTCTGGGTGTGTGTGTGTGTGTGTGAGTGTATGTGTGTGTCTAAGGCAGGGATGGGCATCTTAAATGCTGGAGGGGGCCACAATTTTTCATCAACACTACCACAGGGTCACAAATAGGACCTTAGACTTCACTAGATATGATGAAACTGCAATTTTAAATATGTTTGCAGTGAAGTAACTTAACATATTTCATTCTCAAATGCATGTTTAACAGTATAAATAGGAATACAAAAGGTTTGATGCAAATAAAAAATAACCACTTACTGTGTTTTTTTTTTTCAGTGCAAGAACAGCAGAGCAACATTAATTGCAAGAAGTCATTTGTGCATTTTTACACAAGATACAAGATTTCATGCTCAAATGCATGTAGTTGTACTAAGGCCCCCGGGCCTCCAGTTGCCCATCCCTGGTCTAGGGCATATCTCACTGACCGTTAGTCAGACTGACTAAGATTTTGTATGTGGCTTGCTCATGGCATGAAGGTGTACATCCTCGATTTTGAAGATTTTTGAATAAATGTTGTAAATATCATTATTTACGTAGGACGTGTTGAAGCATTGCACTATTTCCGATCGGACGCCTTTTAGGGGAGCTCCGCCCCATTGTGTGATAGGCCTACACCTGGTCAGTAACACAATTCACTCTGGATTTACACCCTGACTCATCTCATCTGTAGATTTATTTAGCCTACCTATCTTTCGGAGTTTTAAAGTGCACTACAAGGTCGATTTTCCAATAATATTCAAATAGTTTCCAGTGAATATCAATGTTCAATGTATATGTGCTGGATGGTGTGCATACCTTATGAAAAGTAAGTGTTTTATCTACTTAATCTCCCACTATACAAATACATACCAGCACTGCACTAGTACTACAAAAAAAAACGACTGTCCGACACTACTCATGAACAACAAAACGGAGCTATTAATAAAAAAACAATCATAAGTGATACGATGATCATGATTTATAAGTAAGACTGTTTGCAGCCTTTGAAGTCTTAAGGCAAACTAATGAAATTAGTAATGAAATACTTTGTTCCTCTGGTTAACATGACACTTGCAGCCTCAGAAAAACCTCAGTGGAGCTTTGTAATTCTGGATTTCATTGCTCATGCTTTGACCATCCTAATCAATTAAAAGGAATTTAATCCAATTAGGGTTGACAGTATGCTGCGCCCTAAATTGACTATGTGCTCATTTAAAGCGGTTGCCTTTCTGGGTTTCCTTTAGTCCATGCTCTCTGAGCTCTGACGTGGCCAAGGCCTCAGATCCATTACCTTTGAAAGAGGAAGGGAAACTAGGATACTAATGAGATTCCCTCCTTGTGCAACACACACTGCCAGCGTGACGTTGGAGAATGATTCAGACATTTCTGTGGTCATCAGTGCGGTCGTCGCATTCATCACTGTCCTCTATTAACTTCATTGGGGCATTTTCCGACTCCTCTCGCACAATATAATTACCCGTGTCATATGGGTGGAGCAGGGAGAGCTTAGTTACAAGCACAAGGTCTGCAGGGGGACAGTGTTGAATGAAAAAGTATCTCCATTCACTTCTTGGCCTACGCTGGTCACACAGCTACAGTAAAAACCAGCACAGTTACATACAGACTCACAACACACTTACCTGGAGGTCAAAGAACTTGCTGTAGCGTCTGTAAATGATTTCTGTACTGCCATCGCTCCAGGACACTTTGATGATATAAACCTGGAAAAACAAAAGACAAAAAATGAGTGGAACATTTAAGCTGACAAACAGCTATAATAACCAATTAGATGATAATCCAAACCCCCCTAGGGCATCACTCCTGACTCATAGTGCCAGTAACTGGCAGTGCTGCGATACCTGGAGAGGGTCGTGTGAAAAAAAGGCAGACATAACACTTATTTGGCAACAGCATTCAGCAGTCGCTGTCATCATCCGTTCACATGAAAGCAATAGGGAAATCTGATGATTTCATTTACCGATTCAATTGTGTCACTTCCTGATAAAGTGGAAGTCATTATAAAGCAGATTTGGCAATGCGGTTATTTCAAAATAGCAGCTCGTTGGAACAGCCTGTTCTGGCAGATATTAACATAAAAACCTGAACAGTCAAACTAGCAATGAAAACAGTTCAAGAGTTTGATGTGAAGTCTTTCATAAGATCGTAATATCACATTTAAAGTGTATGCAGTGTCTCAACACCATTAAATACAAAAATAAACTGGTGGTACCTTGGTGGTACGAAGTGAAGTTTAAAAAATGTACTTGCTATACATGTGCAACTGCAAATTCCATCAGCCGCACATTAACAACAGTCAAACAGCACAAAGCATCCGACCTAAAGCATCCAGCCTAATCGATGCAGTCTAAAGGCAACAGACACAGTTCTTTATTTTGTTCTGTAAAGAAGACGAAGAGGGGAGAGGCAGGGAGGTGATTGGAAACTCCCCGGTGGCTCGCTGTGTCTGGCTGAATGCTGTTGGCCCAACTCCCAGACCTTCTCTGGCCTCGCTCCCTCTTTCAGGGCACGAGAGTCAGATATGGCCATGGACAGACCAACTACAGGAGCAATGTAGACAGCAACAGGGAGGCTGTCTTCATTACACAAAAACAGCTATGGGTCAGTGTGTGGAAACTTAAAACCAATGGAGGGACATCAATACTACATTAGGAGTAAGTGACTATTTTCAAGGTATTGTCAGTGGCCAACAACTATTTCTTACGATGAACATTTAAGAGTGAGAACCGTTCAAAAAGGTTGTTTTACTTGAAATAGTCCATACAAATTAGGGCCGCATTATTACAAGATAAGATATCGACCTAAATCAACCCAGTGCCAAGTTGTATTTAAACTTCTCCATTTAAAGGATACCTGCAGTCGATCCTTTTTGTACCCAGATCTAGAAAATGTTACTTTTTGTATGGTTTTGCTCACAGCCAATCACCACAAGCATTCTTTGATTTAATGTGAGATGTGATTGGCCCACTAACACAGCAGCTAAAACCCATATAGTCAACGTTGTGGTGACATCAAGCCTGGTACATTCAACTCAAGTGGGCCTGAAACATGAAGCCAATGTGGAAGCATCTAAAACCTGCAGTCTTTCTAATAGCTAACAGGGGGAGAGCCCATTGGTTAATAAAGTTGTCAATGGGAAAATTAGCCTTTTTCTCACTTGATTTATTACCTCAGTAAACATTCTCATAATAAGCTGATGGTCTCAATCGCTAGTTTGAAGACTTCTTCAATACAGCATGATGCTTATTTTGTATATTATGGTCCAATTTAGAGTAAAATAGACAATAAATAAGGGCAGGTTTTAGGGTGTGGCTACATTATGATTGACAGGTTGCTACCACAGTGCTCTGTATGTTTTTGTCTTAGCACTTTGACCCTTTCCTAGTGTGTTTTCACTTCATTAAAACATTTTGGTTACTTAAAAATTTCTTGTTTTGTGTCCGGTTGGACTAAAAGACACTCCAAGGAGTCAGTTGTTCATTTTAAATAACAAGTGCCCCTTGCTAACCAAGCTAGCTAGCTAACATTAGTATAAGCTGATGATGTAGCATCATTCTGGTTCTTGATCCGTTCTGCGCATGCTCCTGTTACTATAAAACAATATGGCGATTGCCATAAGCCAAGATGTTGACAACAAAATAATCCACAAACTAATAATGGGTGACATCCCAGTGACTACGTCCACTGCTTTTATATAGTCTCTCATAAAGGGTAAAGGATGAAGTAGAAAAATCTGTATCAAATTTAGTACTTCATTTGTATCTGTTTCAATTAAAGGGTACTGGAATCATAGATTGTTAACTGATTCCCAGCCCTAATAAAAAATAATAAAGACAAATAAGCTCTCTAATCTACAAGCACAACACCTACACTGGCAAATGAGGGTAAAGCTATAGTTTTAGAGGAAGAAACAAAAAGGCTATAAGTTAAGCAATAAATGCTTATCTCGTCAATGAAACACTATACTGGCAATAAAATGCTCTTATATCTGGAAGTCTCTTAGAAATTGGATTTTTTTATGTGTTTTCCTTTCTACAGAATACCTCATTAACTCTGATGAGGTATAACTTGATTTTTGTACTGTGAACCATACCTCTAGGTTTCTGGAAGATTTTGGTGTCCAGCCTGCATAAAGAGAAAGTACCAAAGGCACAAAACAACATGGGCTGCACCAGAGAGCAAACGGACAGATGGAGTAGACACGGGACCTCGAGAACTTTGTGTCCTTGACCACTAACACTCACAGCGGTATGAGGTCTGTTGACCATTCAACCCAGGCATCATTTTCACACATATATGGATGCAAACCAACAAATGCATACTAGCCCAGACAGGCACACAACATGTACACGGAACTAACACGAACACCTGCTAAGGCCTTGGCAGTAGCTCTCACCGTTGGCCGGATCACATGATGTCATGTGTTACTTTACACAGACTGTGTGCACTTTTGCAGACAAATTCACCCACATGTATCCACCAGAATGATGAAAGCTTCATTGTTGAAAAATTGGGAGGAAAATGAGCAATGGGTCTTTGTCTTTTTGACATTCTTGTCTCCCACACAACCTTGCAGCCGGCCTACCAGTGGGGAATGATTGTTGAAACAGGACAAATATCCACATATTAAACTATATTACTACTCTCCCAACTAATGCAGGTTTTGTAAAGCTTTGCAAGCACTATTCAAGCACTACCGAAGCACTCATCACATCTAAATCTACAGCAACCAATGTATTTTTTGTATCTCTTTATTCTAGCAGCTGTTTATATTACAGCTGTAACTTTGACTTTAACTTTTGTATGTTTCGATCATGATTATTCAATGCCTGTTTCTAGAGTCTGGTTCATCAAAGGACTTATCCTAGCTAAGCTCGATAGGTGTGAGACACCACGAGACAACAAACAAATATGACAAAAGTATTGTTTCATTTCAAATATTAAAAGATTCTTGTTTTACATGACTGATTGTCTAAATTAGCACCAGATTAGGTTGAAAATCAAGCATTGTTCAAAGAGTATATTTAAATTCAAGCATATTCCTAACCTTGAAAACATAATGGCTAAATCAAGCCTTTTCCAAACTTTCAAGAATTTGTACAATCTCTTGTGTTAATGTTATAATAATGGCATTACTACCTAATGTCAGGCTATTATTAATTTCAATGTCTCAATCACCAGAAGGCTGCAGAACTTGAGTTAACAGTCTCATAATCAATACATCTATCTATAAAAGCAAGAAGCGTGTGTGTGTGTGTGTGTCTAGGGCATATCTCGCTGACCGTTAGTCAGACTGACCTCAGATTTTGTATGTGTCTTGCGCATGGCATGAAGGTATGCATCTTAGATTTTTGAAAATGTTTGAATTCATTTTTCAAAATATGATCATTTACGTAGGATGTGTTGCAGCATTGCACTGTTTCCGATCGGGCGCCTTTTAGGGGAGCTCCGCCCCATTGTGTGATAGGCCTGTGTCTATTTAGCCTGCCTATCTTTCAGAGTTTTAAAGTGCGCTACAAGGTTCGATTTTCCAATAATATTGGAATAGTTTCCAGCGAACATCAATGTTCAATGTGTATGTGCTGGATGGTGTGCATACCTTATGAAAAGTAAGTGTTTTATGGAGTTGCAGACGTTTTAGTGGTCTGCGTAATGTGCAAATTGTGACATTCGCGATTAGCATGCTAAGCGGAGATTTAGCTTCATTCACTCGCTATGTCATTCATGTTGCTTAGCATAATGCCCATAATCATGTGATAAGAGATACTTACATGCAATATGGTATATCAGCTAATTGGGTTCATGTTAATGTACTTTTATTGCAGCATACTGCGTAATGTGCTATCACAATTAGCATGCTAAGCAGAGATTAAAGGCCTTTCTTCCGCATCAGATTGTTCCATTGAAAACAGTTACAACAAAACTTTATTAACTGACAGCTGAGCATAATATGGATGGAAAGATACTTCCTACGGGCACTTCACTAGTTTGACTAAAAGCAGACATGGTCAATTAAAGCAAAGCCTTAAAACAAGCATTAATGAAAACTTTACAATGCACTTTACTAAACATACTGACGTAATAAAACTTAAAATGCCACATGACATATGGTTTGTAATGTCTGGGCCCTTCCCTTGTTTAAACATTGCCTTGTGTTAACTATGATGACCTTAGAAGCTCTGTTACTCATACTTCCTGGTGCCATTGGCTGTAGGGATGTTTATCTGGGTAAATTGGGAGAGCCTGAGGCATGACAAAGCTGGGATGCTTGACTTGAACTCATGGGGATTAATGTGGATGTTTTTTGACTGGACTGATTTGCCTGTTAAACTGTTTTCTGATGGCACACTCATGGCAACAGTCATAGACGATTATGTCAGACTGCAGACTGGTAGAATTAGTACAATGCCTATATTCACATATACACATGTGACATGCTACTCAATTGCCTGTAGTCACTTGAATTCTGCATATACAGGCTCAGGGGGGGTCATAGGTCACATGAGCCAAATCCATTTGGATGCTCCTTAACATCAAGGAGAAAACAACAGCCCAAAACAAAGAACTGATGAATCCAACATTGTTTTCTCCGGTGTCAGATTCAATAGTAAGTTAAAGATCGACCTGGAAACCCCCCACTTAAATAAGACTGTAACTCTTAAAAGTCATCCAACTTCTGTGTTGATCATTTCTTGGTTGTTGGGATCTAATAAATATGGTTTTATATGCACTGATTGTAGTGCTTTACAGTCTTCATTATAGAATCATGACTGGTCTGAAAGAGTCTGAACAGTTCATCCCGGCTGGCTTGGTAAACTGTAATTTGATACTCTCTTTGTTTTTACTTTACCCGACAGGAAAGAAAGCAGAGCTGCACAATAACTCGATCTGTTGCTCACTTTAAGCAGCAAAGCGGTGTTGTTGTAATAATTAAACCAGGCTTACGTAGTGCTTGTTGGGATTTCTCCGTTTCTGGACATCTTGCACTGTTACTTCTTGCACGGTGCGCCGTGGCATGATGTCCTCTTCTTTAACCCTCCGTTTAAGAGAAAAAAAACTGAATTCCCGGTTGGGTTTCACGAGCGATCAAACCCGGTTGAGAAAGTTTGCACGGCGACGCTTCTTTGTCATCCGCGCCGCTCAGATCCGTGACCCCTGAATGCAACAAATGCTATTTTCCCGTAAAGCTGTCTACGTCAAATTTCCTGTCCAACATTCAGCAGCTCAGAAGTTAATACTCGCTCGGTTCCTTCGTCCCCCCTTCTACAGAGCCTTGTCCCGTCCCGCTGCTGACGGCTCCAACCAAACTCCCAGCCTATCCCAGCTCGCCCACTCCCATTTCAGCAACTGGGACGATATGCTCCATGGACCAACCCTCCAGCGTCAGAGCAGACCGCAGGCTGCAGGAGCTTCAGCCACGGGTTCAATCTGTGCACTTAAAGCTGTATCACCTTCACTGGCTGTGACGTTTAGATCCACATGGATCAAACAGTTAATCATTCACACTCACATTTACAAAGAGGAGTGGAGAGTGAAATATACTTTACAGCAGGGGGCTCAAACTCAAATTACCTGGGGGCCGCTGGAGGCAGTATCAAAATGACCAAAAAAGACACAAAATTAGTAAAAAAAAAAAAAAAAAAAAGACACAAAATGACAGAAAAAAAACAAAATGACAAAAAAAAAAAAAAAAATACACAAAATTACAAAAAAAAAATACACAAAATTATAAAAAAAGACACAAAATTACCAAAAAGACACAAAATTATTTTTAAAAAGACACAAAATTACTAAAAAAAAAAGACACAAAATTATTTAAAAAAAGACACAAAATTACCAAGAAAGACACAAAATTATTAAAAAAAAGACAAAATTATTTAAAAAAAAGACACAAAATTATTAAAAAAGACACAACTATTTAAAAAAGACACAAAATTACCAAAATAAGTAATTAAAGGGACCTTCCACACACAACAAGGTAAAGTACCATTCATATAAAACCCATATTAAACTTTCATATCAAGGTGAAGGCCACAAAATATCATCACAAGGGCCGCAATTGGCCCGAGGGCCGTGAGTTTGAGACCTATGCTTTATACCATAGAGAAAATGATACGACATTACAAGACTGCACCTAAACGCAGCATCATGCTCAAGGGCACTTAAGTAGAACATAATTTTTTAATGCACTTTTTTTTTTTTACAGGATCATTCTATCACTAGGCCTATACTGTCTCCTAATTTTATATTATTTTTAAATGGAAAATTCTTAATTAAGAAAAAAGTCATGTAATGTGACCAACGACTTAAATTGAAAAATACTAGTGCAGTGCCTGCAGGGAGTATGTATTCGTATAGTGGGAGATTAAGTAGATTTTTTTAAATTATGGCCAAATGAGGTTGTGTGTGAAAGTGGGATGTACAATGAGGTGTAATACTCTTAATGCGTAGTGTTAATATACAAAGTGTATATTGGGTAATACATGGATAATCATTGAGATATAAAGAGACACAGAAATAGTTATTTTAAGAAAAAGAAACTTAATCATTCAACATGGTTAGACATATATACAGACACAGATATAGGAGGGAATAAGTTTATATACAGCACAAACAGATGGATGTGAATAACAGAATTTGCACATTAAATGCCACACTACAATGTCTGCAACTCCATAAAACACTTACTTTTCATAAGGTATGCACACCACCCAGCACATAAACATAATATTATTGGAAAATTGAACCTTGCAGCGCACTTTAAAACTCCAAAAGATAGGTAGGCTAAATAGACTTACAGATGAGATGAGTCAGGCGTGGACACACATACACACACACTTTTGCTTTTATAGATAGATGCATCTCTACACTAGACCTATACTATACCTCTACATATGGTAATTTATGTGTTTTTTCTATTTTATAATTAAACATTTTGAGAAAATGTATGATTTCTCTTAATAAATGTCTTTTAATGTAAAATTGAATACTAAAATAAATCACAACACTTGACTTGACAAAAAGGACATCTCTTTATGAGGGACTGTAAAGCCTCTTCTATTTTATATTCATAGTTTTTATGGAAAATTGGTGATTTCTTTTTTTAACAACTTCAATAAAATGTGTTCCAGGGACTCAAACATAATACCAAAATACATCACGGCACTTGGAACATAGGAGAAACACATTGGATTTTAGGGCGTATGCTATTTTATAATAATGGGGGTTGTTTTTATGGAAAATTAATGATTTTCTTTCTCAGTAAGTTCCATGTAATGTGTTACTGTGGTACTAAAATGTAATACCAAAATAGATCACTACACTTGACACGCAAGACACCCCCTTTATATCTTTACTGCTTTATATGGGATTTTACTGCTTTCTAAAAATCAATTTATATTACAATTTTTATGGAACATCCTTTTTCAAAGAAAGAAATAAATACCTTCCACGTAATATGACCCAGTGATTTAAATATAATATCAAAATGCATCACTACACTGGACACACAGGAAACACAACTGATTTGACTTGACTTGATAAAAGTGTATGAATTTGGGAGCAGAGGTCCAAGTGATCTAAATGTTGTTTGTTATAGCCACTATTGGTTAATTTGGAAATGCCAAAAAGGTAACAGCACACAGGTATGTTCCCAGTTTCATTATAATTAGATAAGAATGATTTGTTTGGGGAATTGTTGCTAATGTTATAGTTTGCTCACATGTGGACCTGTACATAATGCTTGTGCATTAACTGTAGACAACATGATTTTGCTTTTTAACCAATTTGTTTGAGGGAGGAACTGTTAAGCTTGACTCACTGAGACTCTAACATGTGATATTATCATGTGCTTAATGTCTATCTGTCAGTCATGAGATGATTAATCTTTTGATGGGTTCAACTGGAAATGTGCTAATTTTGTTTCAGAAAAATGCTATGTAAGTAGAAACTTTTCATTGTCTCCTTCCTATTAATATCCCACAATGCTATGTTGCAATGTATTATTTTAGATTTAGCTGTAATCATTTTGTTAGTAGATGCTTTCATATTTACAGATTAGGAAGACTAATGGGCTGTTGGATGACAGTTTTATTGCAAAACAGCTCTATCTTCTGGCGAGTTGTGCTCATTACATCAACACTGTATATGTGGCAGTTCTCTCTGCACAGACACAGAACTTGCTCTATAAGATTTTATAAAACCATGAGTTAGAATTGTCAAAGCACATTACAAGTGTTAGGATTTTTTTTATGACAAGTCATAACATTATGGGATTTTAAATATTTCACAACCTACATTTTACTTCCAGCTGAGTTAGTGGAAGTAGAAACCATTTAAATCAAAAGCAGAAATGAAAGTAAGAATTGATTGCATCATTCAAATATGAAGAGATTACATAGAAGCGGTTATATGAGTCAATGTTGGGGGATGGAGCTCTTTCAGGGAGTTTTTCCACAAAATTCAGTGGAAAATACTAATAATAATTATATGACAAAATATCAAAAACATGCAAAAATGGAGACCAAGGATTAACAGTCATGCAAAAGTTGGCCATCAAAGAGTGATATACTTAATTTGCTCATTAGGGGAAGAAAACATGTGGAGGATGAAGAATAAGAAAATATAATCTCAAAGTGTAATAACTTCAGAAATATGTTTTAAGGCACAGAAAAGTTACAACTAACGTAAGGTGGAAAAGATACCTTTAAGCATTAGGATTTATATCTGTAGGATCAAATGTGAAGGGTTTTAAAATGGGTGAAAAGGTATCATGAAAGATGACAATCAGAAGTGATATTAAAGGTCAAGGGTGCGTAATGTCACAAAGGTAAAAACTGAGACGGCATATCAAAGAGGAGAGGTCAGAGGTCATATGAAAGGTGAAGGGTCAGTGCCGTCACACATTCGCAGCTCCAGATGTGACGTGATGCCGGAGAAACGTTCCTGCAGCGGCAGCAGATATCCCAGAGCTTCTCCCTGAACCACCGGGCCCACGTACCGGTAGGGACGGATGTTGAAGATCTTCACACAATACACTGGATTAGATAGAAAAAAAATTAAGTTTTATGGATATTAGAGTCTGTTTTTATATTATATTATATTATATTATATTATATTATATTATATTATATTATATTATATTATATTATATTCAACTTTATTGTCATTGCACAGAGTACAAGTACTTAGACAATGAAATGCATTTTAGCATCTAAACAGAAGGGCAGAAAGGCAGTAAAGTGCATATGTACAGTAATATATATATATATATATATATATATATATATATATAAATGAATACAATAGGGTTTGGGTTTTTGTTTTTTAGCAGCAGACAGCAGTAGGTAGTGTAAAAATAGTAAATAGTAAAAAGAATGGAAAAAAAATTATTAGACCACCCTTGTTTTCTTCACTTTATTGTTCATTTTAATGCCTGGTAGAACTAAAGGTACATTCGTTTCGACAAATATAACGATAACAAAACAAAAAAAACCTAGGAAGAGTTTAATTTAAGAACTGATATCTAGACATTTTCCATGGTTTTCTTGATAACGATTTTGGTTATTATCAAGAAAAGCATGACAATTTTTGTTGTTGTTGTTATTATTATATTTATCCAAACAAATGTACCTTTAGTTGGACCAGGCATTAAAATGAACAAGAAATTGAAGAAAAAGGGTGGTCTAATAATTTTTTCAGCTTATTCACATTAATTTATCTTCATCAAAAAAAAATTCTACACCAAAAGAAGGTGTGTAAAATTCGAAAAAAAAATAGCTGATAAATAATTAAAAATGATAACACTTGTTGTAAAAAAAAATAGAAAGAAATGAGACAACTTTAGCATCCTCTCACTTTGGGCAACTAATTCTTAAGAGCTATACACCTCTCCTAATGCACTGTTTGCACAAATCAACAGCACACCTGTCAAGATAAAAAAATATTTTATACCACCCAACAAGTATGAAATGTGGAGACAGCTGGCTCATAATTTCTCATTTATAACTCTAAATGTATCAAGATGGGATCATTTCTTATCTTCTCTCCTTCACCATTCTACAGAAAAACAAGCAGGCTGCCAACTTTGAAACAAACAACCTAAAAGTAGGCTAGTCTGCAACACAACACCATCATTAAAGCTCACAGGCTCCTAATGATCAGTGTCTCAGCATTAATGTGGGTATCATGGCGAGGTAATGTGTCTCTGTGATGTCTAATCATGTCTGTGTTTTACCCGGAGATGAAAAGGAGCTGACAGTACATGTGTTCCTCTAATAATACAGTTCAATTAGAGGTAGAGGCAGATTGAGGACTAATGATGTTTACTCATCACTCTGGTGCCTTATCTTATTTGGGATGTTCCCAAAATACACTCACAGATACACAACTATAGGGTGCACTGAAAAGGCATGTGTGTGCTCTTCTACCAGGCTCCATCATCCACACACACACACACACACACACACACACACACACACACACACACACACACACACACACACACACATTCTTGTACTTTTATCTTTGTGAGGACTCTCATTGGAACAGTGAATTCCCTTGCAAGGTTATAATAGTTTTGGATTTTTCATTAGTTATAGTTTTAATTTTGTTGTGAATTTTTTTTTTTAAATGCTTTAGTTTTAGTTTAGTTTTAGTCTTAGTTGTAGTTTTTTGTAATGGGGTATTTGTTGGGTGGGAAATTAAAAGACGTCACAGTCATTTTTTGCCTTCATTTCCTTTGCCTTATCCATCTTCATAATGGATGAAAAAAGTTGACAAAGACGAAAATGAAGGACATTTTCACTATAATTTTAGTTAGTTTTGTAACCACACAATACAGTTTCACTTATAAATCATTTATTTGTAACCTTTAACCCTAAAAACAAAGTCTGAAATCTCAAAAAAAGCCTTAAAAGAAGTGAGGACCAGCCGAAATGTCCTCACTTTGCAAAAATGTCCTCACTCTGTTGGTTAAAAATATGTTCCGGTCCTCACTATGTAGGAAGTACAAGAACACACACACGCACACACACACACACAAACACACACACACACACACACACACACACACACAAACACACACACACACTGATGCTCTGCTTCGTTCTGTAATGACGGCCCTTAGTGGGGGTCATTACTCATAAACAGCCTTTGATGGGGTTTCACATGCAGCTGGGTTCTGATGTTAGAGGCAAACAAGAGTTCAATGGAGCCTCAGCCCCCACTCTTCTACACCTTGACTAATCCCTCTAAATCACTCCTTCTTTTCATCTCCACCTAACGCCTCCACCATAATAACCCAACATCACCTATGCCCTTGCCGTGGCCCCGTACACTATAGATTACAAGAATTTACTTGTAGAGGCAACATAAAAGGTTCCAGCGGCTTAACCCTCTGGAGTCCATCTATTTATTGAAAATACACGTTTTATTTACAGTAATAACTTTATTTATATATGATATGTAGACAAGCTGAGAAAGCCGGTTGAAAGTGCAATCATAGGAGCTTTCACAGTGTGACATTTATGTTTCTAGACCATTTTTAAAATGTGAATTTTCTTTCTACAATGAAAACTATTACTATTTTTAATTTACATGCAAATAGACTGTTTTGTAGTTTTATTATTTATTATTTTTCCTCCTGTTTTTGTATGTATTAATGGTAAAAAAAAATAAAAAAATAAAAATTGGGTTCCTGACAGCTTTATACTTTGTTAATTAAATTTAAATGAAAAATCTGACTGATAGCAAAGTTTGTGTTGAGAAAAATGAGCCATGCATGTGATGTAAGGACAGACTGAAAGATGCTGAACAGAGACAGAAATGTATGCAAAGGAAGTTGATAAATTTGAACCAAAATCTCCTGGACTTCAGAGGTTTAATAAAACCCACTTTTACATTATATAGAGTTGTAACAAACATCAGGATGACTTCTAGATGGACTTTCCAGGAAACTGAGCTGATATGCACAGTGAACTAGGTATAGTAATGTCCTAAAGTAAGTCGGTTGGTCCATCTATTCAATAGATTTTCATCAAATCTGTTAGATGTTATTGGAGCTTCTATGTGGTTGAGTCACTTCTGATGGAAACATTCGTCACAAATGACTCATTCAAGGACCATTGGAAAAAAGAAATGCCTCTCTTTATAGTGTCAGTCCAAATAAATTTGTGGCATTTTAGAAAAAGAAAAGTGGGTTTTGGCTTTTCCTTGACAAGCACATCAAGGGTGTTCTAACAGTATGATTTTTTATTACGATGATCATTGCAGCCTTGCAGAGCTGCTAGCAATGCTGTTGATTTATTATACAGTCATGATGAAGTTTGAATGAGATATTTTCTTGTTTTTTGATGTTTTTCAATGTGTATGTGCTGGATGGTGTGCGTACCTTGTGAAAAGTGTTTTATGGAGTTGCAGACGATGTAGTATGGCATGTAATGTACGAATACATACTTCCTGCGGGCACTGCACTAGTAATCCACATTTAAAAAGCATTCATAAAATTATTTTCCTGCAGTTAAAATGGCATTTAATTTGGCGAACAGCACATTATGACTTGTAACTCAAAGTTTAGGACTTGACTCGTGACTTGTCTGTCTTGACTTGGGACTGTAAAGACTTAAGACTTGTGACTTCCAAACAATAACTTGATCTCCCCTCTTCTTGATACTACATATATATATATTTGAACAGTTTCAAAGACTGAATCTTAGAATGATAAATGGTGATTCATACTCTCTGGAGGTATCTTTCCCTTTCGGCACTCACTTTAAAGTACTATATTGACATTTTGTCCTACTCACCATCATTGAGAAGTTTGACCCCTTCATACCGATTCCCAGCGGGCTCTTTCCGACTCACTGGACCTGCCAGAGAGCCTGAGAATGGAGCGTTGACAATACCATAGTCATCACACACCAGATCCACTGCTTTATGTAGGTTATTATCTCTGTAAGAAGAGCGACAGAAAAGATTGGAATTACACAGATACCATAAAAACCCTGTTTCAATTAGTCATATTTCAAGGAAGTAAATTCTAATGTCTCTCTATGGATGTAGTAAATGTCTGCCCAGCCCTCCACACAGAGAAATCTGGACTCATCACCTATAAAACTTTAGTCTCTCTTGTCCCTTTATAGACATAAATGTGGTTGTGAGTGAGCTGTTCCATAAAATGACATCACCCTTTAATATTAAAGTTAAAAATCTGTTTTCACCTTGATGCAGAGCTGTTGTCGTGTCTGCCTCATAACCAGGTTAATTATGAAACCAGACATGTGAGAACTTATATAATTAACCATTTAAGAGAATATGCAACATCAATGCTGAATCATCCACTTATGTGCATTTGGAAACTCTTGTATTGCAGCATGGGTACTCATAAAATAATTACCAAAGTAAAAAATCTGTTTTCACCTTGATGTAGAGCTGTTGTTGTGTCTGCCTCATAACTAGGTTAATTATACAACCAGACATGTCAGAAGCTATATAATGAACCATTTAGGGGAATATGCAAAATCAGGGCTGCATCATCAACTCATGTGCATTTGAGAGCTCTCGTGTCGCAGCATGGGTAATTATTTGATGCTCAAAAATCAGATAATAACAATATATATTCACCTGTTGGAGTTGAAAGCTCCACAGCCGTGCGCGTCACACGCCCTCACTCTGTTGTTGTGGTGACCAGCACAAAGGACGCTCCAGGCTCCGACTACAGAGACAGGTAGAAAAAAGAAAAGTAATATGTTAGCCCGGCACTTTTCATCCCAAAATACACCATATTTAAAAGTCATTTCATTTCCAAAGGCCAAGCATAAAAGTGGAAAAAGAACCACATCCGCTGAGTCACCTCGTGTTCTATTTGTGTGGAAATAAGGCCAATTTCAGCTGAAAGAAACCATTGAAATGTCATTTTATATCAGTGGTGTGTCAGGCATTGATACCGCCTCACATTCAATATGACACATTTTTATGACTCAGACAGGAAAGAACGGTACACAAGATATGCAGACGTGTTGATTGCATTCATGTGTAACTGTGTCACCATACCTGGCATACAGCACTGCCTCGTCTTGGCCCCTGAACACTTGTCTTTGAGGTATCGGCCTTGGCACGCGTATCTGTTCGGCTGGCAGATGCCTCCCAGTCTGGTGCAGCTGATGTCACTTCTGGGTCCCATGGAAACCCTCTTACTTCCCGTCTTCTTGACCTTCTTCCCCGGAGCCACAGCCATAAGCCTCCCGTCATTTAATGTTGTGTAATTTCTCTTCACCTTGATGTTTCTGTCAGCGCTCCTGTCAGGGCTTTGGGATTCTTCACCTTTCTTCTTTTCCTGTTCTAAGGCACAACTTAACAGGACATCTGAAGGAGAGATGAAAGCTACTCAGAGAGTTCAGGAAGGAGGATTAAAAAATCTGAATGTGGCAAGAAACAACTTTCTTGGATTAGGGATTATATGAAAGTTTTGTGAGATTGATATTTGGGTTTACCTTCACTTTTTGTTTATTGCGGCATAGAAATAATCCCTCAAAATAGTGTATGGAAAAGATTTTAGGAGAAGATTTCCTTGTCTCTGCTTAAATTACTAATCTAACAATGTAAATGTAGTGTATCATACAGAGAGGTGTTATCTGTTATTTAGCCCACTCTCACTGATATAAATAGGGTGGACAAAACAATAGAAACAGCTCTCTGTATAATGCAGGAGGACCTCTAGTATCAAAAGCTTTGGATTTTTGGCCTCATAATAGAGATATTTGAGCATATTAGGTCCTTACCTAGCTAGAAAACTTGAAGTTCAGCAAAATAAAGATTAGGCCTGAGATGTAAATAGACTTTATAACATTATTTTGGGTTGACTAGATGACTTCCTCTACATTTCCTTGACAGTTGAAGAATATTAAAATCACTTTAGGCACTACAGCAGGGGTCATCAACTACATTTGTCCAAGGGCCAGACTTAAAGAAACAAAACAAAAAACAAAAATATAATGAATGTATGCTTAATTAGCCTATCATTGTTTGATATTTTCACTTTCTTTTTAAATTAATAAAAAAAAATTTGTGAAAAGACTCATGGTCACCCATAAAGTTGGAATAATCTTGTTTTCAGACACAATCCTCTGTAAATTGTGGATTCATTTTCATTGTGATATATTTAGAAGAGAATGATGAATAAAGTTTTTAAACACTTTATTTATCAAGAATAAATCACATTTTCACAATCATTTCATGGAAAGAGGTAAAAAATATTTTATTCCAACTTTAGGGGTGACCATGTAACTAGATATGCTTGAATAGAAAACACTTCTTATTTCCATCTCAGTTGTTTTAGGAGTTACTTCTAAGATAATAGTGCTAGATATGCTAGCAGAACACACTTCTTTCCACTTCATCATCATATCAGTTGATGATCACTGGCCTACAGCAATGATGAATGAAAAAAAATAAAAAATAAAAATAATAGCCCCTAATTTATTATCTTATAATTCATCATTCTGAAACCAAGTGGCAACAAATGCTGAATGTTGAGAAGACTCATTTTCACTCATGTCACCTAAAAAGAGGCACAAATGGTGACTATAAGTAACAATTATAATAAAGGTAGATCAACAGCATTACTAATCTTGGGACCTATTTTTTATTTTATTAATATGCTGGAATAGAATTCACAGAATAAATGTTTAGCTGACAAATACTGCTATATACGTATAAATGTGGTCAAAACTCTGAATTGAATATTAGCCCAACAGATACTAAATAAGTTGGTTTTAGCTTGGGGGTGGTGTGTGTATCTATCATAGACTGTATAAATAATGGACATAGTCACCGTGACATCACCATTGGTTTGTGGACTGCCCACCAGACCTGTTTACATTTTCATGGTGTTTGATGCTTCCGGTTCAGAGAAGGATGTACTTCATGTCAGACATCACAAAAAAGGAATAGTGTAGCGTTTGTGCAAACTTGGATGTAGAGTTAATAATCTGCCCTCATGCTTTATAAACAAAGTACACACCGAGACTTCAGTATTGTTTTCGTGTGTAGATGAGGGATCTGATCACTGACTACAGCCTCTCTACTCCTCAACCTGACTGAGAGAAATTGCTGCTAATTCATATTAGCATTAACCGGGATGTTCGTTTTGGCTAGCAAAAAACAAAAACAAAATCTATGTTACTTACATCAGAACAATGAACAGCGACTCCTTGGAGTGTCTGTTAGTCCATCCAAACGCTGAACAAGACATTTTTAATGAACAAAACGTTCAAATAACCTGAAGTGAAAATACAGAAAGGGTCAAAGTTATGACACCAAACCAGTAAAGGACCTTTATTATATCTATATAACTTTATTGACATGTTGCCGTTGATATGCATTGTTCTGCTTCTCTCCTGATGACGGCTTGCCTTGTTAGCCACCTGTCAATCAAAGGTAGCCACGCCCCAAATCATACGATTCTTTATATTTGAACTATTAACATTAAATTGTCTTGAAGAAGATTTCTTACTAGTGATTGAGACCATAGTGTTGTATAGAAGTTTTCTCATTTTGCTTTGAAATAAATGGACAGAAATGTTTTTGTAGCCAAACCTGCTGGAATTTTTGGTAGAATGCAGCTTAAGGCACTTCCTGGTTTGCCTCCTTGCTCGGACCCGGAGGTTGCCGCCTGGTATCTATCCATCTATCTATCTACCTCTCTATTTACAGTCATCACAAGTGAATTTAGATTGCGAGAGAGCTGAGGTGGGCTAGAATTAAGAGGATTCACTTTAGGGCTCAAGAACCAATCACAAGAAATTCACATAATAAAAAAAAAACTAAATTACAATCCAACCAAAATGACACTGAAGCAAATCTGATTAATTTCTTATTTAACACGTAACTGCTGATTGCTTTAAAATACCTCTAAAACCTAGTGATTTAATAAGAAAAGCTAATATCTCGTGTGTTCTAACAACTGATGGATGTTGAGTGGAAACTTAACAGAACTTGCCTTTATGAAATACTTTTGTTCGAGGTAGTTATTCGTGACATTTTCTTCACATTTTAACAAAGTCTCTTGGTAGCTCGGTGTCTGGGAGCACTTGTTGAGAGCAGTGTTACTCGTCCATACAGACAGACAGAGTCATAGTTCAGTTATTCATAGTGTGTTTTCATTCTGACAGAATACTAATTATCCTGCCCAGACATAAGTCTTTGATCTTCATTAACTCTATTAACCTCAGAGGCAGAGAAAATATTTCAATCACGCTGCCCCGGCACAGGAACACATGCTGGGCTCAATGATTGAAAGAAGCTGCTTATCACTAGAAGGCCTTAATGACTTGGAGACAGTCAGGCAGGATAGCTGGCTGTGGCATAGAAAAGCAATTTTCCTCAGCATGTGAACTAAAATTAGAGATGGCAAAAAAAAATTGTGAGAAAAGTGTAAGTGTGCCTGTTGCTTGAGCAATATTAGCATGGAGTAGAGTCTACTGGTGTTTTCTGAATGGTTGTTTCTAGGTGATTGCTGAAGTATGGGGTTCCCATGGTGCTACATACTTTATCTGTTTGGGTAGGTTGTCAGGTTGTCAATATGTTGTTGCAATGTGGTGGATTTGATGTTGCTAGGATGTTTGGCATGGTTGTTAGCGGATTTTGAGGCACAGCCAGGTGGCAACCTCCCGGTCTGAGCAGTGAAACAAACCAAGAAATGCCTTCAAGCTTTCATGGCTTCATGCCTGCATTCTTTTCAAAATCAGTTTGCAAACAAATCCGGTCCTATCTATCTCAAAACAAACGACTTCTCACTTGATTTATTACCTCCGAAAAATATATTCTGACATCATTATGGTCTCAATCACAAGTTTCAAGTCTTCTTCAATACAATATGATGTTAATTGTGTAAAAAAAAAAAGTTCCCATTTAGAAGAAAATAGATGATAAAGCAGGGTATGGTTTGGGGCGTGGCTACCTTTGATTGACAGGTCGCTAAAACGTCGGGCTCAGGATGGAAGTGAAGCAAAACAGTGCTTATCCACTGCACTGTGTACATCTAAACAGCTGTGAACATGTTTGTTTTTGTCAGTGTTTTCATCTCAGAATTTCAACATTTTCACTGTGAGTTTTCAGTTGATGAAATGTATTTGTTCATTTAAAAATGTCTTGCTCAGCGTTCGGTTGTACTGAAAGACACTCCAAAGGAGTGGGCTGTTCATTTCTTTCCAGTAAGTAAGACACATGTTGTTTTAGCGTTAGCAGTTTATTTTTTAATACAACCATCATTGTGCCTCCCCAGTCCAAATATGGTCTCTTCCGGTTTCAAAAAACAAAGATGGCGACGGATGTAAAGCAAGATGGCGACAGCCACAACGCTGAACTTGATGCTTCAAACGGACAGTCCATAAACCATTAAGTGACAACACTGTGGTCCTTTCTCAAACTAGACCCTCCCCACTCCCACTCTGTTCTGAAGTGAACTCAGTTTTGAGCCACACTCACAGCTGAGTGTAGCACCATTCATTAGGGTGGAGGGTATAAATACAGTGGTGAGCTTTGGGATGAACTTCCCTGTTTGTCTTTGACATGACGTCACAATGTAAAAATGAATCTCTGCCGTCAACTTCCCTCTAAAATGCTGGCTTGAAACTTCAAGTCAGTTTTTTTTGTTTGATGATAGGCCAAGTAAAACCAGAGATAGGCTCAAATATATTTAGTATAAAAATATAAAACTAGGTGTTATCCTCATTTCACCTCTTGTATGTTATGTTTGCCAACTTTGTTCACATTTGCAACATTTAAAATTCTTAATTGAGCATGATTGTGTTTGGAAAGTTAAAAAAAATAAAAAATTCAAAATCTGACTATATTTTTGTGTGTGTGTGTTTTTGGTGTAGAATGTTCATCCAGTCAGTGAAAAAATAATTATATAGGTCATAAAGGTGAGGATTATACCAAAATGGCATGGTAATTGTTTTTGTAGTGGTAGGCAGAATGAAAAAGCTGAAAATTATGTACAATGCAACTGTTTGAAACAGGAATAAAAAGAAAATGCAATGTACATAGAAAAAAAGATAAAATAAGGAAATAAATAAAACTTACTCAAGCTTTTTTGGTCACATTTCTCTTTTTTTGCACCAGTTTGTCGGCCTAAATAGAACTGTCTAGCTGCAGAGTGAGAGATGTGTCCACTGTGTGGCATGAATCATTTAATCTCTGCAACAACAAAAAAAAACTGTCTTGTTTTTATGTGGCTCAACAGTCCTTCAGAGTCAGACGGTGCCTTGAGCTTTGCAGTTAGATGCAATTATGTAATGTTGCATTAAGCATTCAATCATGCTTTAAATGTCTCGTCCAATTGCGCCAACACACAGTCGCTCCAGCAATAGGCCCGAGAAAACCCCCCGAGGTTTATGTTTACAGGAGTTTACAGTCTTCTAATAGGGCTCGGTTCATGGTAATCTCCAGGGGCGGCCAGATATTTATACACCATTTATTGTTTCTGTAATAGGAATCTTATTAGTGAACACTGGAATGGCAAATTGCTGTGTGTGTGTGTGTGTGTGTGTGTGCACAAGCTTACATGCTTGTTTGACCCTGTGCATGTGTCTCTGTTTATGTTTTTGCGGTCATCTTATCACAGTTACTTTACATAAATATTATGTAACTGCAGGCATACTGTACATGCTATGGTTGTGTGTATTTTGCATACAGTAGGTTACTTACAGCATCCTAGCAGAGCTGCAATGAGACAGACCCTCACCAGAATTCTCATCATCGGGTCAAATCTGCAGAATAATGACAAAAAACAGCAAACAAATTCCATCTAGGCAGGTAAGCATCCTATAAATGTTATTCTCATATAAAGCTGCAAGCTAAAAATGCACATTATGATTATTTATGCATGCTAATTTCATGCTAAGATTAAAATCTATGTTTTCTTGCACACTGACTCAGTTTATGCAGTTGTAAATCTGTCTCACATCTCAAGTGCCAGACAGAAGCAGAACAAATACCCATGTCTGACTGAACACACACAGCAAATCATTTGTTTCTTACCAAGATAAAAGAACTTAGATTTAGCAGTGTTAGATAACTTATCATGTTTTAAGAGTTGATTTCTTATTTTAAGTGTCCAACATGCCTTTTTCTTGATTTAACAATCTTAATTTAAGAAATCTTGTTAAGTGAAATTATCTGTGCATGCAGCAAGGTAACTTCCCTCAGATTTAGTGCTTTTATCTTATTTTTAGACACCCCTTTTTTGCAGTGCAGCTCTGATTTTCTACTGAGAGAAAATGGAAGTAGAAGTACAAGACTTACGGAGGAGATGCAGTGTGGCGGCGGGCGCAGTGGGTAGACACACAAAGCAGGGACTGTCTGAAACCAGCCCGCTGTGGAAGCCCTAGTCCCTGGGCCACAGGACGTTCCCCCACTGTCAATATTGATATTGGCCTTTAGAAAACACACCCAATTACTTGCTGGAAAAGGCTCACTTTATTGACTTTTTGTTGCTGTACTGAAAGTTACACTGGGCTAGTTATCGGCCTCTGAGAAAAAGTAGCTGGAAGAACAAATATCCAGCTGAAAATGAGTTTTTACCAGCTGAGCAGCAGCATTGAAAACTGTCATTTTAACCTCACTTTTCTTTATTTTTCAATGTAAGTGAATGATGCACTGTCACAGCCTTGTGTGGCATTGATTTGCTTTGGTTCAGTAAGTCTTAATCACACATTTTGACTATTATATTATAATGTTGCAAAACAACAAATTGTATTTAATGTAATTCTTTCAGCATATTGTACTTTTATTAATATACTTGAAGGGAATTCTTCAGAAGAATAACAAAAGAATGTAATAATGTGAGGTTTGCAGTATCATTAGGGGGATTATATCATATTTTTCCATCTTACTGAGAGGGACATTTTATTACAGTTTTCCCAAGTTATTATGTTGCAACTGTGTCTAGAAATTATGTTTACGTAGAACTTATTTATCTTCCCAATTACATAGTGTTGGGAAATGTAATTACTGCCTGGATTATGTTCACAGACATGTCAGGCTGTTAGTATTGTGTCAGCAGCTACAAAGCTGCGATACAGAAATATATTATCATTATTTAAGTCAGTCCAAAAAGAGGCAGTTTTTCAAAGTGTTGATATTTTCACTGCAGTAAACATGCAATAAAGACAGGGACCCTTTCATATATCACCATTAAAAAGTGCAGTGCAGTCAGCAGGCGTACTGTTGTGTCAAGTCTCACCGCTGTGTGCCCTCACGCTGTCAAATCTTGGCTTCTCCCCCTTAACGAGACAAAAAAATCATTATTCCCCATGCATGGGCCTGGCATCTATTATGAGATAATTAGCTTTAAGGCCTCATACAATGCAATGGAAGTCAATCAGTGGTATGAATTTTATCCCCCTCCCAGTGGAAAAGTGCAAAGTAGTACATGGGTTTAGGGTGTTTCATTCTGTTTGTGCAATATGTATGTGGTGAAATCACATTTCTTCAAGGTTAGACAAATGGTAATCCAGTTCAAAGCTTGAGGGAAACTGTGAAGGTAATCCTTCTGATTGCAGTAAAGCAATGTGGGGAGGAGAGGGTTACAGAAACACCATTACCTGTATCTGTATTTGTTCAACCAACAGAGTTATCTGTCTCTGTATCAGATAGAAGACTGGAAATAGCAATGGTTTATACTATAAGTCACGTTAGATTGGGCAAATATTGTATTTTATCACAGATCGTTCATTGGAAATACAATTTTTGTACCTTTAATGCATCAAATTGATTCATCCAATGATACTGTGATTTTGTATCAAAACCTTTATTATTTATAATGAGAAATGGCTTTATCGGCCTTTGGGTGGCGAGCACTTCTGTTCTGTAAAGAGCTGAGAAACTCCCTCATTGTCAATATACTGAGGAAAGCCATACATCAACTGGATGCTCTCAGTCTCTAGTTTGTGGTTGTAAAGTTTCATGAGGCTGTCATTATCCTGAAGGTAATTTTATAGTGAGGTCAAGTTCCAAAATCTCTCTCTCTCTCTACAATTAAATATGGAGACTAACATCATCACTGCTTAGGGACCCCAGAAGTCAGAAATATTCAAAAACAATAGTGCCAAAATAACACACATTTGTACTGCAATCTGCCCAAGATTGCATGGAATAAGCATAAAGCGGGCATGCATGTCAACGACAGACTTGTGGGTAATTATAAAACCCAATTTCATTCAGATACGTTGAGGTACCACTTTCAAAATGGCCATGTCAGCTTTCCCATGCTGAAATTTGCATAACTGACAACATATGAAATGGTTGGTATCAATCCCTAAATCTCTAAATTTGTAAATAACTGGAATGTTAATATTTGTGTGTGTGTGTGTGTATATATATATTCCATTTCCACAAACTGGACTTTTCATTTTAAGAAACACAATGGCTGATGAAAAGAAATGTGAATGATGCCTTTTTTTTTTTTTTTTTTACCAAATAATGAGCAACTTCAGGTATAGAAAGACCACATGTTTCCATCACATTACGTCATATTTATGCTTTTCCTGAACAAATATTGAGAGTGATGCTGCATACTTAAAGAGCCTGCAAGAACAACTTAGTTTTAGCTGGCATGAGCATAAAGAGTTTTGTAGAAGTTAGCAATTATGTGCAACATCCCTCCATCCAACTTTTGTTCCTTTTCTATATTAATACCATGAATAAAAGTGTCCAGAAATGAAGCGTTTTTTTCCCCTTATTCACATTTCTCTTCATCTGCATGTGCCTACTTTACTGATGTATTGTGGTGCAGATGAGGTCACAGAGGAATTTAAATGCTTTTATTCTAATTCAGGGCCGGTTACTCTCTCTGAATTACAATGTAGTGAGTGTAGGAGAATGGGCTCAATAGTGGCCGGTGGAGAGTTGAGCCTTTTTTGCAGCCAGAGAGCTTTGATAATCAAATATCTGGGCAGAGGATTACACTGATGGACCATATGGCTCAGAATTTGAAAAGGAGAGAGGGAATTAGGGAGTGAGGGAGACCAATAAAAGACAGAGAATAGGGGGAGAATAATGAGTGATGGAGTAATAGCACTCAGCTGAGAGTGAGTGATGGAAAGGAAGGGGGGAAGGATATGAGCTAGTGAGAAAATATTCAGGGAAAAAAAACATAGATGAAGAAAGAAAGACAGCCAGGCAGACAAACTGAAGAATGGGTAGGCGCTCCTCTCTCTCAGCATCCCTGCATCCTAAACACCCTGTACTCCGGCTGAGGAAAGGCTTGTGTTGACTCTTTGAGAACCCTTTGATAAACATGGCTACTTAAATAGAAACACGCGCCACATTCTTCAAACTCCTGGGAGGATAGGATTGACATTTCACTTCGGCTCCTCTGTCAGTTAGTTCTGGCATTTCAGCAAGAGAAGGAGCAGAGAAGCCACAAGTGTTTCCTAGCAACAGTTCGCTGCAAAAACCTCCCCCCGCACCCCCCCTCCCCCCTTTAAACTCCCTCCTTCCCTGAGATACGAGTTGCAGCAATGCACCACTTGCCTCAGACCTGAAATACATTCTAATTCTCCTGACTCTCCCTCCCTCTCCCTCCTGTTCCCTTCAGCTAAGGCCTGCATCAAATGACATTCAGGCCCCTGTCATCTGTAAAGAAAAAGCACACAGCGAGGCTTTCGCCTTTGAAGGTTGAAGGCGCTGCAACTGTTGGCAGACAGAATATCGAAAGAATGCAGCGATATTTCACTCTTTTACAAGATGAGCGCTTCCTGGGCATGAGCCTGGCTTTTCCTCTTTCATTTCATTTAGCAGCGAGTCTTTTCTGCTGCTCAGGTGAAAGGAACGCCTCACAAAAACAGGCTCTGTGGTTCGCTGATGGATCGGAAGTGCTCGGCGGGTCTAAATCAGCTTTCTCAGCCCAGTCACACTCACTTGGCTCTGTCGATTTGTAAACATATTCGCGGGGTTTGGGGAGCAGGTGTTTAGCCAGTCTGAGCAGACAAAACACAGCGCCATAGGGCAGGGGATGAACTCTGCGACACTTGTGGCAGCAGACAGGGGGCACCAAAGTCTGAGTAATGTGTTCCACTAAAAGCATTTCCATGTCTGCCGAGGGAGGGCTTTCAAAGGGCGTTAGTGGATGGACTGAAGTCTGGTCACACGTCTCTGTCTCTCTCTGAGTCTGCAGGGAGCAAAACAACAACATTTAGGCAGAGCATATCCTTTAAAATATACAAATGTCAATCCATGTCCTTCATCCCTCTGGTGAATTCCCATGAACCTACAGTACAAGTTAAAAGCCGACCTGAGCAACAAGCAGAGAGACAACAAAGCAGAATGTGACTGGAATCTTAAGGCCCATCAAAGGCATGGGCTAGCATCAAATGAAAGAGACCCTTGCAATGCTATTCCAGAGCATTAAATCTGATATTCTTTAATGGGTTTGACACAGCATGAGGTCCTCAACACTTAGCTGGTTCGTACGAGTACAAAAACAGCATAAAAAGTACAGAAGGGAGACTCGGACAAGATTCGGAGACTTAGAAATGTCTATTTTTCTTCATTTATCAACCTTTGAAGTCTCCTTCTCAAAAATATGATTCCTTTAAAATGTCTGACCTTGCCTATACCCATTTGTATCTGTGCAAAGTAAGTCACTAGAGACGTGTTTTCACATTCCTCCACTTCAAGGGAGAGATGTCTGTGCACTTCACTAAAATCTGACATTCAAACAGAGCAGAGCAGACTCTCAGTACAACACATATGGTTACAACACAGTTACATTGTAGCATATATTTTTGTATGATTCACAAGTTTCACACAGTTACAAGCTAACAAGCTAATAAACAATGTAAAACAAGTAAAAACATGCTAACATATCTTATCATACGTCTGCTTGATGCCAATTTTGTTGCTCAACAGGCTCCCCATCAATATTTCACCAATGTTTCCTCTAATGGAGACAATAGACCAGACGTCAACACTGCTGCAGCAGTCTGCAAACTGCGAGCTGCAGAGCTCCGTGGCCAGCACAGACTGCTCTTACTCCAGTCAACTTTGCACACAAGCAACAACTGTCTTCCAACAAAATGCAAACTCGGAGCCCTTGGTATAGCAGCTTATTACGACCCATATTTACATTTGTAGCTAGCATCGCCCTCTAGTGGGTGTAGTAATTACAAGGTGGAAGTTATGATATGGAGTGCAAAAACAAAGCTTGAAGCAGGCGGCAACCTCTGGGTTTGAGCAGGGAGGCAAACTAGGAAGTACCTTAAGCTGCATTCTACCAAAAATTCCAGTAAGGGGTGCTAAGTTAGACTGCAGAAAGATTTCTGTCCATTTATGTCAATGCAAAATGAGAAAACTTCTCACTTGATTTATTACCTCAACAACACTGTGGTCTCAATCGCTAGTAAAGAATCTTCTTCAAGACAATTTGATGTTAGTAGTTAAAATAATGGCCCCATTTAGAAGAAAATAGAAGATAAAGAACAATATTATTTGGGGCGTGGCTACCTTTGATTGACAGGTGGCTAACAAGGCGAGTCATTATCAGGAGAGAAGCAGAACAATGCGTATCCACGGCACTGTGTCAATAAAGTTATATATAACTTTATTATATATAACTTTATATAGATTTAAAAAAAAAAGTTTACTGGTTTGGTTTGGTGTCATAACTTTGACTCTTTCACACTGTATTTTCACTTAATTTACTTGTGAAGGTAAGATAAGTTTGTTTTTTGCTAAATTTGCCAAAATTAAAATCCCAGTTAATGCTAACATGGATTAGCAGCAGTTTCTCTCAGTCAGGTTGAGGTGTAGAGAGGCGTGTAGTCAGTGATCAGATCCCTCTCGCTCCTCCACAGTCCAAATATGGTCTGCTCCCCGTATGGGAAACAAGATGGCGACGTAAGATGGCGACGAGTGTAACGATGAACTCGATGCTTCCAACGGGCCACAAACCAATGGGTGACGTCACGGTGACTACGTCCATTAAAGTACAGTCTATGGCTTGGAGCAAGGAAACTGAGCCTGAAAAGGTTCCTTGGGAGGATGGCAGGGGTTGTAGATGGGTCAAATAAACATGGAATGATTCACCCTGGATCCTGGCATTCCTGTCCAATATTAACAATATTTGAAGTTATTTGAAGATACACAGCCTAACTTCCATGCACCATGTTTCTACATCACCAACATAACTACTTTACTTCTGGCAATTAATGTATGTGCTTTAATTTTACTTTCTTTTTGCAACCCTAACCATGTACTTTGTAGTTTTGTTGCCTAAAGCTTAAACTGTGACAGTTTTGCAATGATAAAATCGTATTTAAAATGGCCACCATTACTTTCATGAAGGAGGACTTGTTGATCTCCTGCAACGAGTCAGGGCAGTGATTTTAGAAATGGTCGTATGAGTTGTATTTGGAGGCAAAAATAATGAACCTATGTGGTGAGCAGAGTAGATTCAGATTTCAGCCCCTTCATAAAGTTTTTTACTTTATTTTAATGTGGGAAAAACCTGTGAAATAAAATATTAATCATAACAGAGTAGCGGGGACTTTAATTATGTTTTTTTCTGTTATTAAAGTTGGCATTTGGAACAAAAAGGTAACAGCCGTGAATCTTTTGTGTTCAAACAACTGGCTTCACTTGATACTTTCACCTCAAACATTTCTCCATGTTGCTTCACACGCTTCATTCTGAGAGAACTAATGGAGCCCATGACACAGCAAGTGCAGGGGTGAAGTAAGTATGACAAAGTAATACTAGTTGGTTGCGTGGGGAGAGCTTAAACCTCAAGGACCGGAGCTTTTGAACCGTGCAGGAGTGGACAGCGGTGAATGTGATAGGCCAAGACAATGAATGTCACGCATGTCACGGACAATCGTATTGGGATCAAAGCACGGTTTCATGACTGATGGATCAGTGCGGGGGAGTGAGAGAATATCAAACACAGCGGGGAGGGCGGCTAAATCACATCCCCTCGCTTTGATGAGGAGGAAGGCAGAGGTGTGCGGCGGAAGACGAGGTGGAGCAGGGGAATAAATGAATTAAGAGAGAGCGAAGTCGCTACTGAAGAACATGGTAGTTGGCCGTGTCGCCCACTAGCGTCTGATCCCAGCTGACGGGCAAAGAAGAAAGACTTCAGGTTCTTTCTTTTCTTCATAAGCTGAGGAATCACACTTCAGCTTCGCTATAGCCGCGCAGACACACACGCCACGTCATCCCAGGTGTTAAATGTGGCGAGCACCGCCACAGCAGCCGCTGGATCGATTAGCCCGTGCTGTGAGGTTGCACTGATGAGCGAACAACACAGATGCCCCTCATTTTCACATCAAAGATTGTTGTTGCAAGCTCGTATAATAGTAGACACAGACCTCTGTGAGCGAGGACAATACATCAAAAGTAAGTTCAAAAGTCTCCTCCGTCCTATCTAGCTCCTGCTCTCATCCAAGCAACATCTCATTTAAAGTCTGTTCATTAAGAAGTACCTAATTACACCCACATTATCTATAATTACAGTGTTTTTACATCATGCTTCTGAGATAAAACTCCTTCAATGCAGCTTCAATGTATAATTAGCCCTCGTGAGCACCTACTATCACATAATAAGAGGGAAATTGATACTAATACACCTGTCTGCTAGGAAGAGAAAAAAGTAGTGTCTACACAGACACAAAATAAACCTTTTCACAGGGATGATTATTGTGTAACTGAATACTACAATTGGATCCCCTGCTGGGATAATACTCTGCTAAACAAAGAGGTGGGAGAAAAATAGAGTGCCCCTATTATGTATTGGTAAAATAAGAAAAGCCACAGAAAGAAGTAGATATGTGCATTTTAGGGACAATCAAGGCAGGAAACTGCTTGGCCAAAAGAAGTGAGGGAGCTGACTGATTTGGTTTCAAAGTACTAACAGCTAAAGCAAAATCGCATTACTAAAACTGCTGCTGCAATGACAAAAACCTGCTAACCTCCCTACAAGTACCCTGGTCCACCTGCCTACTGTGACATTCAGCTTGTTTTGAAGCAGAGACTCTTAATACTGATATGCTAAGTGAGGAGTTGTCCTTCCAGCAGCCACAAAAAGGGACAGATAAAGAGGAAGAAGTGAAGGAAAGGACAGTTTTGAGGGTCGAATAGTGTCCGAACAGTAACCTAAAAGCAGAAAGTTTGTTTTTCTTGAAGTATGAGACATTTAGCACTGCAGGCTAGCTTCTTTTATGGACCCATTCACATGAGATCCGGCTACGTTGTTGTGTTGTTAAGCAACACAACAGCAATCCCTGTTAAAAATAAACAGCCTCCTCAGAGTTGCTCCTCAGAGCGTCTTTTAGGCCAGCCGAACACTGAACAAGGCATTTTTAAGCAACAAAAATGTTCCAATTAACTTTAAAGAACTGGAAACACACTGTGAAGTTCGAAGACAAAAGCACACAGTGTACTGTGGCAGAGCTGTCAGTCACAAGGTAGCCTCACCATATTTACTCTATTTCTCTGTAAATGGGACCATAATTTACTAAATAAACATGGTGCTGTATTGAAGAAGACTTGGAAACTAGTGAGACCAAAAACTTGAGGTAATAAATCAGGTGAGTAGTAGGATCATTTTCCTGTTGACTTTTACACAATCTGACTTGTTTTTGCAACCATTGTAGTCACCCCCTGCTGGCCATTAGAAATAATGCTAATTTAAGGCATTTAAGAAAACTCTCAAATCTATTGATGTTTATTTTGTAAATAAATTATTGTTAAATCAATGATTTCAAGAATTCATAGCTGATCTTAAAATTGATAAACTGTGTATTTTGCAACTAAAAACAAATAAACAAATACATAATTAAAATGCTTATTCATTTTATTCATACAGAACTATATAAAGAAAAAAATCCCAGAGTTGTACTTATTTTATGCCATTTATTCAACCCTTGGTCTCTCATTTTTTTTGGTTTACAGTCCAGAAGGGCGCCATCGGATGGTCCCTTACATGGTCACTTGTCAATGACTTTGACTGGGCAGTAATCTGTCATCTCAGGAATACTTTGTGGGTGAAAATGTCAGCTGCTTCTTCTGTCACATCTTTCTCCCACTGTGGGGATACTCACATGTTTGGCCAGAAGATGGCAGTAATAATCCACCAGAGGAGGCCGCCAAGGCAGGCAGGAGGCACGTTGCAACAGCAGGAATCTCATAGGTTAATTACATAGCACTCTCATGCCAGGGAATGTGATCATTCAAACAGTATCTAACTGGATAGAAGCACACAGAGAGATCGGGAGAGAGAGATAAAAAGAAAATGTGTGTGAGAGAGAAGGCAAGAAGAGAAAAAAAGAGCAATCTTTTGTTTTGCTTGCTAATAATTGTGTCACTGTGTTTGCTTGCTAATAATCTGCACACATCATCTCAAAATGTCATTGCAGCGTTCCTCTTTTTCTGTTCTTGTCTAGATAATTAGTCGTGGATGAGTTTAAACAGGAACCTCTGATCTTAAGACAAATTAATTAGAGCTCAGATCAAATCCCTATACATGTTGACATTTACATACATACAGTACATATATGTCTTTAATCAGACATTTAAGTCATTCATTCACATCATTAAATGAGGTTGAGGATTATGTAACTTGCTCATGTTGGCAGCAACAACAGTGATGCTGAGTGCCTAAATGCCTGGCTTGTCTACCAAGGTGGTGTAGTGGTTAGCACTTTTGGCTGTCTGCGTGGAGTTTGCATGTTCTCCTCATGTCAGCATGTGTGTTCTCCATGTCCTCTACAGTACAGAGTAAGGTTGTCACGATACTAAAATTTTCAACTCCATACCGATACTCAGGAAAATATTCGATACTCGATACCATTTTCGATACCACAAGGATAAAAACAAAGACCCCAAAATTTAACAGAAATATTTTTATTAACAAGAAAAATGCAACATGTAAAAATTAACAGAACCACTGGTTAAATATTTATAATAAAAAACAGTTGTGCAAAAAGAAACTGCAACTACGATAACAAGCTTCAGATATTCGATACTTCTGAAAATGAGTATCGTATCCGGATACAACGTTTTAGTATCGATACTTTTTTGAGTATCGGTACTTTTGACAACCCTAGTACAGAGACATGAAGCTTAGGTTTAATTGATAACTCTAAATTGTCTGTAGCGTGAATGGTTCTCCGTCCCTCTGTGTCAGCCCTGTGATAGTCTGGCCACCTGTCCAGGGTGAAACCTGCCTCTGGTCCAAAGCCAGCTGGGATCGGCTCCAGCACTCCGCAACTTGAGTTTGGATAATGGATGGATGGATGGATGGATGGATGGATGGATGGATGCAGAATCAAAGAAGTGAAGTGTGATGTTTACTTGAAGACTCTAGCACCAATAATTAAAAACTAAATGGACATTACATATTCCAAGCATTTAAACTGTCAGTTTAAACAACAAGTATAAGTTTACATAAAACAAAAAAGAAACAGCAGCCGCTTGTGGCACAAAAGTTTCAATACACTCTGCTTTTGGAGAGCCTGATGTCATGCTGTGGTGGCCAGTTGCTACTAGTGAGTTGATGAGAGTATTTTAAACATTACAGCTTGTCGCTGCTTTGGGACAGGGGCCAAAAAGAGAGAACAAGCTCCAGTGAAATGAATGAAGTTGCCTTCGACATTACGTTAGGGGAACTACAGTTAACAACATGCAAATTGGTTATTTAAAGGCTTTAAAGACCACACTGCCGCACAACCCTGTGGTGAAGCTAATATGTGGCTTTAACAGACTGAGCAGGTGCAATCATGTGGTTATATAACAGAATATAGCCCTTTTGGTTCCTCTTTGGGTGTCTTCCCAGCTGAAGTGCCATAGGCTATATGGATATAACACAAAGACTAAGAAAACCCAGAGCGCTAAAGCCTCATAGCTTCAGATAAACTTCAGAATTTGCATTGTATTTTGGTACAAAACTAGGATTATGGCTATTGCTGTTGGGGGAGAAACAACCCTGGGTTTTGATAATCTGTTATGAGCTCTAATGGTGGTGGGGAAGGTTTGTGTTGGTGGTTGGCATTACTATCAGGAGGTGGAAGCAGCTGGCTAGAGGTGCTATTAACTGGATGAAAAAGGCAATGGTGATTAGTGATTATCGCCTATGTGTGTTAGTGGGCGGAGTAGTACTTTCAAGGTTGCTTGATTAGATGAAATAAACTAAAGCAGTTGACTTTTAACTGCCAGACCGTATACGGCAGAGCTGCCATGGGCTGTTGATGCCTATCACAATTATTAGCTTGTGGGAGGATCCATCGTTTTGTCAGTTCAAAATATTCCATGGCTGTAACATTTGGGGCTCATAATTGAAATGGGTCCCATTAGAGTTTTATTTCCGCACTAGCATAATGGGATGTTCACATCTATTTACACAATATGCTGTAATGTCTACAGGTTAAATTATATCGGCCAGGTGTAAGTCTTGAGGGATCATGCATTTGGTTGTGGGTCTGAGTGCTTTTTTTTCACATTTGTGACTGTATTCTACGGTGGCCCTGAGAGCTCACAGCATTGCAGCTTAAGAAAACACATGCAAATACACAAAACACATGCAAAATGAGAAAACATCTTCATCAATTTGACAACACAAGTGCAGCATTTAAAAAATGTGCTGCATGAATAATACACGTTTCAGTTGGTCTCTCTCAACGGCACCGAGTTGGTCTTGGTCTCGTTAGCCTGCTAACGCTAGCACGCTATGATCGGCCAGTAACGTTAGCATACTATCGGCCGCTAACGTTAGCACAATATGATCGTTACAACATTGAAATTATCATTATCTTGAAATATCGTGATAATATCACATTCGTGTCCAGACGTGTGCATCACTTTTAAGTGTCCTCTGGAAACACTTCTGTTGTGTTGTGGTCTTTGCAACGCGTTTTCTAAATGCTGCGCTTGTGTTGTCAAATTAATGAAGATGTTTTCTCAATTTGCTTGTGTTTTGTGTATTTGCATGTGTTTTCTTAAGTTACAGGGCTGTATGAGGTCAGGGCCACCGTAGTATGCTGAAGAACCGGTCATTGCAATGGTGATTCAGAATTTTTCCAGTTTTATTGATCATTTTATCATCACTGACTGCGGACACCTGTTAAACGACTGCTCACTCCTCCGACCAGTTGCAAGTTATCAACAACTGTCAACAAACCTTATCTAGTCAGCTGCAGGTCACCATTTTGCCGATGGAGCACATGTGCATTACTGTGCACCTTGCATTTCATTGCCGCACCTCGTGAGTTTGATGACATTTGTGGGACAGGCCAGTGTAAATAACACTGACATTAATGTCTCATCATAAACTGTGGCAGAATAAACAACTATTGCTGTGTTGTGCCTGTTGAAAAGCCAAATGCTGTCATGTCTGGATTAATAATATCAGGTGCGCACAGTTCAGTCAATTTCATCTCCTTCACCAGGAGTAACGTCTAGATGAACTAATTGCAATTAATGGATAAAAAGGACGCAGAAATAACTACAACATGATGCAGATGTGTAAAAAGTCTGAATTCATGCTTTGTCAGGTCTATCTGCAAGGCAACAAGCAAGTAACTTTTAAATGTGTATCTTTTGAAAAGAGTTTTGTTTACGAAACCAAAATGAACAGTATTTTCTGTGATTTAATTGCTATAGACAAATCAAAAGGATGATGACAATGAAAAAGGTTTGTTGCTTGTTTCTGTTTGTTTTCTGAGCTCCGTTTGCATTGATCAGAGCAAGGCTAAGCAGGAGATTCTCAAGGCCTAGCAGAGATCTGCTATTCTTGCATATCAATGCCTGTTTGTCTGAATAAAGGAGGGTTGGTAAAGATTTTTTTCAATTAAACCTTAGCTAACATTTGAGATTAAGGTCAAGGCATGAGTTGAGGGAAGTTAACTACACCTGTTTGTTTGAGTTCAGCTTCAGTTATCTCCCTGACCTTAACTGCCCCAGCTCCGTTTCTCTGTGAAGTGCCACCATATCTTCACTCCACAATCTTATGAGTATAAAACCATTTCACTCTAAGATGGTGACTTCATGAATATCAAACTCTGCCCCCAGCTTGAGGACTCTGCGGGTGTATGAAATCTTAACTGCTCTCCTGCTGAATCTTTGATAAAAAAAACAAAAACAAACCTTGTGATGGCTCGATTAAACTCACTCCACAGAACGCAACCTCTCTAGAAGTTCATTATTTTCTAGTAGCGTATATAAAAACATAGTTTCAACATGACCATCTGCCAAAAAACACCAGAAAACAAAGTTTGCAATGGAGTACATGCAGACAACTACAACGTCTGCAACTCCACAAAACACTTACTTTTCATAAGGTACACACACCATACAGCACATACACATTGAACATTGATATTCGCTGGAAACTATTTGAATATTATTGGAAAATCGAACCTTGTAGCATACTTTAAAAAAAGAAAAATAGGTAGGCTAAAAAGACTTACAGATGAGATGAGTCAGGTGTGGAAATCCAGAGTGAATTGTGTTACTGACCAGGTGTAGGCCTATCACACAATGGGGCGGAGCTCCCCTAAAAGGTGTCCGATCGGAAACAGTGCAATGCCGCAACACGTCCTACGTAAATAATGATATTTTGAAAATGTATTAAAAAATCTTCAAAATCGAGGATGCACGCCTTCGTGCAATGGTCAAGCCACATACGAAATCTAAGGTCAGTCTGACTAACGGTCAGCAAGATATGCCCTAGACACACACACACACACACACACACACACACCCACACACACAGATGCTTCTTGCTTTTATAGATAGGTGTTCTGCACCCGTCCCTACACAGTATGGCCAATAGCATTTTTAAGAAGGAAAAGTAAATTAATCCACTGACTTCAAAGCTACTGCATGCTTAAAGTAATGAGTACCTTTGAACCTTCATAGCAGTGTAGTGTAGTAAAAGTAATACATTTCGAAAGAAAAATAATACTCACTAGTACAGCTACTCAAAAAGTACAGTGCTTCGTTACAGTCCAACACTGACAGACCTGACCTCTAACAATTATTACATTTCATTCAAAAAAATAGACATTTTCCTCAAAGAAATCATCAGACTTTACAAATTTGCATGCTCGCCCCAAGTCAGCGTGGGTTCCCTCCGGGTCCTCCGGTTTTCTCCCACAGTCCTAAAACATGCATCTTAGGTTTAACTGGTGACTATCCCATAGTTATGAAAGAGAGCGTGAAAGGTTGTCTGTCTCTCTGTGTCAGCCCTGTGATAGTCTGGCGGCCTGTCCAGGGTGTTCCCCGCCTCCCGTCCAATATCAGCTGGGATTTGCTCCAGCCCCTCGGCAACCCTAGTTCAGATAAGCGGTTAAGGATAATAAATGAATGAACGACTTACTTTACACATAAAAACCTGTGAGTTTAAAGACCTGAGAATTAAGCTTCCTCTTTTAAAATACAGTTCCAAAGAGGACATGAAATGTTTATTGATTCAGTGCATGATGAACTTGCATATAGCGAGGTTTTAAGAATTAACTTATGCTCTTTACTGGATAAAGCGTCAGTAAAACTGCTAAAACAATTAACTGGATGTTGTCTTTTGCAAGGACACTGCTGCAAGGAAATACTAAATTGATATTGGCATTTCCAGTAATGATAAAAACTATTCATAAAGGCCAAGAAAGCACATTTACACTGTGTTTACATATTCTGCACTTAATTAATAGAGCAGAAAACAAGTACAGAAGTATAAACGAAGGAGTCATTTTATATGATTGGTGTACAATATTAGACCTGTTCATAATATTTGGTGTAATGTACATTTGTGTGTCTGTGTATATCTAGGAAGAAAGAACAAAACTAAACAAACTAGAGAGCTACGAGGGAGAGCTACAATGTGTTCTAATGGGCTTACAGTCAATATGGGCTGGAAACACGGACATTGTTAACAGGAGTCATTAGTGTCACCACAGTCAGACATAAATAGTATAAAGAATGCACAGGGGTACCTTTTTCTCCCATTTAGTACAGAAAGCATTGACCAACTTGGTGAAGCAGCGCAGTGTGTGTAAGAATGTATCCCAATTATACTGTTCTCCCATGGTGGCAATGTTCTTCCCTACGAAAACGCTCTTTTGTCACTGGTATCACCAGTGGTTTGAATATTTTCCAGGATAATACAGTAGAGTTGAAAAGTACATGATGTGATACACAATTATCCTGTGCACACTGCCTCAGAATGCACACAGTGTGACACAGGAAGTGCTGTTAATTAGAGACCTGCAGCCAGACACAGTCTTCACTCATGAGACAGTTAAAGGACAATATTATTCCAATGACGGGCTATTGTCTATTTAATTCTGTGTTTCAGCGAACCCTTATGCATGCTTAGGGACATTTTCTGCTTTTTAATCTTTTATTATTTGATCATTTTGGCTGTGTTAATGCATATGGGATGTGTTTTGGCAAGGGTGTGAGGTTTTATGTGAATTCTGAATGCTCAAGCTCAGCTCCTATAATATGCCAAAAATAAAGTGCATCTGAAATAAAGACAAAATTTCCCCCAATTCAAACCTAATAAAATAACATTTTTTGCTCTCATGAGCATTAGAGCATAAAATCATCCATTCTGTCATCAAAATGACAAAAAAACAGAAATGTTGTTTTTACTGTTTTCCATGATATTAAGCCAATTTCTCATGTTTGCATGTTATTTGTTATTTCCATGTTTTTATAAAGGTTATTGCTGCTGTGTTATGGAGCACTACAGTGTGTGATGTTTTTGCTGATTATTGACATATCTCAGACTGTGAAAAAAAGAAAAAAAAATTCTCCTAGCATTTAATAATTCAGTCAATAATTCACCACAACATTATAAACAAACTTTAAAACGATTAAAAGTCTTGAAAAAATGTATATTTGTAGTTATGATTAGGACTGATGTTAGCTAAAAATGTAACTCATTAAAAGTGGAAGATGATATTAATATATAGTATTTTTGTTTCAACAGGGGACTTTTCTCTCGCTAAGGAAGTTTTTTTCTCAATCTGACACTGCAAAAACAATAAAAATGCATCAAAATCTATGTTGTAGCTAATCATTGACATGTCCCCTCAAAAATACTCAAGCATTAAGTATGCAGTAAATAATCCAACTGTGTTAATATATATATATATATATATATATATATATATAGTATGTCATTAACTGTTGTCTTAGTTGTTGTAACAAACATTCCCCATAAGAGGACATAAAGATCACAATAATGCCAAATGTAATATTTTTGAAGGAATTATTTCCTAGTGGAGACGTACCTTACTTCCTGTGGATGTCACTTGACTGACATTAAGTATAATTAAACATAATCACAAACTACAGTAACAGATAAAAAGATAGTTCTTTCTGTCAAGTGCCCACGAGTTTGAGTTTTTCTGTCAGAAGAGGGGATGATGAAAATTAATTGTGAACTGTGGTAGCTGTTTTTATATAATGTAAACAAACAAATAACATTGTGTGGCTTAGTTTATTAGCAAATCCCAACACATAATTTCATTTGAAACATTTAGCAGACATACCAAAAAACAATGTAAAAGAATAAGTGAGTTACGCAGTTGCAATCCCTCTCTAAAAACACCCTTTTATCTTTCTCTGTCCCAGTTCTCTGCATGTCTGCCTTGTGATGATGATTGAGTGTTAAATAAAGTAGATAAAGGCTTTAGAGTTCTTTCGGGGTGGGGGGTTGAGTTCAAAGGGACACAGAAGAAAGTTATGTGACAGGGAAGACAAGGGGATCTGAGAGACCTGAGAGAAAAGTCAAAAAAGAGAAAGACTTTTGGATGAACAAACAAAATGTAAGGAGGCAGGAGTTGCTGTGTGCTGTGCAGTCCGATCCTCTTCAGTTAGGGCTGTTCCAGCGGACGGGGTGGCGGGGCGAGAAATACTCCCAATAGGGAGTGACACACATCACACAACACCGCTGTGCTCTGCAGCAATGTCTCAATCCTATACTTCAAAACCTACTTTTCTGCTTCCACCTATACAACTTTCCCACAAAAAAGTCACTTTCCACAACTCTGAAGACAGTGGTTTCCTTTAGTATTGATTGAAATGCCCTCAAAACCTACATGACCCTAAAAACAAGAGTCTCTCATCGAGGTGCAAAGTTTCAACTTTAATACGAGTTGTCACTTCTCACTGACAAAGTGTTGATGTGGTTTTGCTTTCAAACTATTTACCAACACTTTGTTAACCCTTTATCGGGCAAAGAACTATATTTGGTAACTTCAGGAAATATTTTGAGAAAATAGTTGCAAATTTACTAGATTAAAGTGGCAAATCTACAAGAAAAAAAAAAGTTGCAGATTTAAGAGATTTAAAGTGGCAAATCTGTGCAAAAAAAGTCGCAGATTTATGAGAAAAAAAGGGGGAAAAAAGCAACTTTTTTTCTCCCAGATTCACTGCTTTAAATCTCAATAAATCTGTGCATTTTTTTCTCGTAGATTTGCCACTTCAATCTCATACATTTTTTTTCAAAATATTATTTTCATATGTTTTTTTTTACACATTCTGGCAGTATGTAATATCCTCCAATATTCTCTCGGGTTGAAATTTGGAATTTGCAAGTATTTCAATGAGTGCCCTATTAAGGGTTAATCAGACTCTTCCAAACATATCACAATGAAAATGAAAACATTTTTGGATTAGTTGGGAGTTAGGAGGACTGTTAGGATAGAGCCATACGAGCACTAGGGTTGCAAAGGGGTGGAAAATATTCCAAATTAGAAACTTTTCATGGGAATTGTGGAAATGTATGGAAACTCTATCATATCCAAACATAAATAGAAACATTTTGTTTTATCATAAGCAGACATCCATGCAAAATAATACAATTAAAAAAGACATTTTAACAGATTTTTTTGTAAGTACAACTTTATCTTTTTTTTTTTAACAATCAATTCTTTCATTGAACAACAAAAACATGAATGTCGATTTAAATATTATTCCTCTCCCTGGACCTCACCCATTCAAAAATGAGTCAAATTCCTGTTTATTCTATAAATTCCCCAATAATTCCCATGGAAAGTTTCCAAGAATTTTGCAACCCTAGGGAGCACCCACTTACAGCATAATTTCAGCTCTTCTGAAACTGAGTGACTTAAATTCCTTCTATATTTTATATATTTTCATTTTCTGAAGTTCCCAATGCAGGGCCCTGAGTTCATTGACTGTGAACCTGCTTTAAATTATGTTTTTGGCCACTTGATTGGAGTGCTCCATGATGTTAACACAAAATAAACATATTATGGCTCACAAAGTTGATAAATGTGCAAAAAGAAAACACTTATGTCAAGTGTTAAATATAATTTCAACATGAAAAATCACACTCTTACTACGTCAAATGATAAACTTTAAGAGCCTGCAGTAGCCTGTGGTCCAGGTAGAGCAATATTACTGCTGATTAGATAAATGTGAATGATGAAGCCTATGGTATAATTATTACAACATAAGCTAATACACTGAACGTGTAATTCACTTGTCCCTGTGCTATCGTGCACCTCAGTCCTGTTCTCTGAACGAGTGTGTAGGAGTGAATTTGTGCCCATGGTCCTGATAATCCCTCTATGATTGCTGGAGAGCATGGTGAGAGGAGGTGGAGCATGTTCAAAGGCAAATAAATTGAAGTTGGCAACTGACCCATATAAAAAGAAAAAGTTAGCAGTAATGCACTGTCTAATGATCCTCCACCTACTAATAAGAGATGACAGATGGAAAAGCAACGCTTCATTAATGTTACCTCAGCAAGCGTCAAATAGACGGTACTAAGAATTAACAGGGCTTTCCAGGGACACACAGCATGCTCCAGTTGTGCTGCACAAGTGAACATTTGATGCGTTTTCCACTCCCCGAAGCAGTTTGGGTTATGGATCATATTGTGTTGGCATTCCTGCTGCACAAACATGAGGTTGCACTTTAACTTCAACCACAGCATTTAGAAATCAGGTCAAATTTTTAAAGCAGCTACAGGGTACTTAAAAATTGTGTTGAGTTTGGGTCCATGATCACCAGACTGCCTTTAGAAAACCTCTCTTTTTACTGCAGCAGGGCCTGGCAGTGCTCAGTCCTGGTACTGGTTCCTCAATGAATCACCTCAATTGAACTGACCCAAGAAAACGGTGTGGGTCTTCAGCAGCATGGTGTTGGTGTTAAGCTCTTCTATTAAGAAATAAGAGCAATGTCTTTTTATCGAAAATAGTTTTATGAGCACCGTCTTGGTGTTCCTTTTACTTAGATCTCTTTTTAACAAAAATGATTGATACCATCAGGTAAAACAGATTTATTTCACACATTAGCTTATGTAAAGGGCATTTGTAAAGGGCTTAAAGAAGACGACTCAGCTGACTGTTTCCCGTTTTTATTTGCTCCTGTTAGAAGACATTAAACAACATTATGTTGCCTTCTGATCTTTTTCCCTCCTACACACTTGCTCCTGAACATGCAAAATAACAATTACAATATGGACAAAGGACAGCAGGCAGTGATACAATTCACACCAAAATAAGGTGCATTAAACACGTCCATAAAACTTATATTAAAGGTCAAAACAACATCTGACTGTAAAAATATTCAACAACAAACAATATGCGCCAAGAGTTACAACATAAATTATTCATTTTCCAAAGAGAATAACATAATATCATGACAGCATTTTTCCACACAACTTACCCTCAGTTAAGCCACGCGGCACTGTGAGGGCAGCAGGAAAGGGCTACGTAAGCCGAGAAGGCACGCAAAAGGCAAAGTGCAGGAAGGTCATTGCAGATGTTTAAAATAACATAAAACAAAAACTGACTCATTTTAATGAAAAAATTCACAATTCACAAATACTCAACATATCAATTAAATGATTAATAAAAAAGATTGTGAATAATAATTGCATTTTTAACTCTGTTACACTTATCTGTCTGTATTACGACGTTTTAGGGCCAAGTATGAAAAAAAAACGGATCCTGGGGAGGGAGGTTATATTTAGAGAAAAAAATTGCAAATTTATGAGATTAAAGTGGCAAATCTATGAGAAAGAAGTCACAAATTTACTAGATTTAAAGTGGCAAATTTGCAAGAAAAAAGATTGCAGATTTTGGAGAAAAAAAATCTATGAGAAAACGGAAAAATATGGAAAAATTGTGTTTAGTCCCCCCTCCCCCAGATTTATATTTTTATTTACTTTTTTCATAATTAGCCCTAATACGCTGTCATAGTCTGTATAGCTGGGAGAGACTCTAAATTACATTTTACTACATTCACTTAGTACTTGGAGACACCCAAAACAGGCCACTAGTCCATCTTCCTGCCTCCTGCCAAATGCATTCTGGGAAAGGCTTCAGGTCATGTGGCCATGAAAAAGATTAAGTTGGTCGGGGGGAAAAATGTATGAATGAAGGAATAAAATGATATTAAGATTTTGAAAGGATGGATTTCAGGCACCACAAGACATCAAATCCTTCACAGGTGTGCCATGGAGGGAATACAGCGGAGACTACTACATCAGTGGTGAACACACACACAGAAACACACACTCATTCAGACATGCATGGATATGGGGTCGGCACTTGACTGTAAAATTCTATCATATGTTTGCGCTCTCTCTCTCACACAGACACTGAATGACACGCACGCTCCTCCACATACACACAGAAGCATCATATCTCTGGTGTTCACCTTGACTTAGCAGAGGGCTGCCTTCATAAATCCCTCCTTATCTCGGGTCTCAAATGCACCCAGATATATGACCGTGGGATCTGACTGAAATATGTAACACTATCAGCAGCGGTGATGGGCACACCCGTCCCCCCTGCACACACACACACACATACACACACACACACACACACACACACACACACACACAAATATGCACACAGACGGCAGGTTAAGACGACACAAACCCAAAGAAGAGCTGTTAACCAAAGTGAGAACCAATAGTGGAGGTTAACATGCTGGTTTGATTGTCTTAATGGAGCCATTGTCGGTAAGTTACAGATGCATATGAATACATTAGAATATGATGGAAAAGTCAAGTCAAATAGCCCCAACAAAGTATTGAGTCATATAGACTGACATACTTTTCAACGGCCAACATTTCCATATTAAACATAATAATAATAATAATAATAATAATAATAATAATAATGCATTTCATTTATATAGCACTTTTCTAAACACTCAAAGTCACTTAACAGGCAATAGGGGTAGACAGGAAGACAGGGATGGAAGAATAAGCCATCAACCCGTCCGTACATATACATAAACATACATGCAATAAACTTCGGATGGAGAATCAGTGAACAAGCAGCTCCAGCGTCCTCTCACATCCGGGAAAGAGATACTAGCATAACACGAGGAGAGGGGAGGAGCAACATGAGCACATACTCAATACACTTTACATATTTTTTAAAACTGGACTTTTGTAAAAAAAAAAAAAAATTGGGGCACTGAATTTTAGGTCTTCATTAAATGTAAGCCATAATCAGTATAATTAGAAGAAATTAAATAAATGAAGACATGAAAAGTTTCATTCTGTGTGTAATGGATCTATATAATGTGTTATTTCCACTTTTTGAATTGAATTACTGACATAAATAAACTTTCTATTATGTTCTTATTTATTGAGTTGCACTGTACTTCAAACATGTTTAAAGTTCCCCTCCACACACTTTTTAAAGTATGTAAAAATACTCTTCTCTGATCAGTATTTTATTTAAGTTGGTTTTCCACACATAAAAATAATTAAAAAGATATTTGAGATGTTACTAGAGCGCATTACTTCTTACTTTAATTTGGTTTCGGAGCAAGGTTCCATCAAAGGCACCTTTAAAAAACCCCTCCTTATTCTCTAAAGCCACAACACAACCACACATTTTCCACATTTAACATGAGTAGAAATAGCAAACAAGACATGTAAAAATGGTTAAACAAGCAGCCAGCCTTTCAAAGTATTCCCTGAGCATCATCAGCTAGCTTAATGCTATCCCCACTTGGTTTACACATGTAGCACTCACACAGAAGTCCTGACCTCACAGTGAAGCTGCAGGGTTCACACACCCTCCTACTCTGAAGGTGATTCCTGATTGGAGGGTTATCAGTGGGTAACCTTGGCAAGCCAGCTCAGTGCAAACCACATACTGTGTCCTGGAATGAGGCACATTTCTCCTCTTTTTGTAGAGGTTTTCCATCACTTTTCTTTCCTTCAACAAGCTAACATTTACCAAATAAGTCTTTCCACTAAACAGAGAGACCAAATTGATTTAAACCATTTATTAAACTCCATAATACAGCAAACTAGAAACATTGCATAATGTAGAAGTAACGGAGCACTACTGTGATTGGTAAATTAATTACATTTCTGAGTTATATGTATAGAAAGCATACATACTATACATACTGTAATTTCTTACTTTGCTAGTTAGTGGAAAAAGTAATCTCATTACTATGGTGAATTTCTGGTATGTTGTGGTGAATTGCTGCCGTGGTTTGCACTTCAGGGCCACTGTACATTACTTTCCTGTCAAATACTGCCTTATATCTTATATGTATATATACAAATTCTGGCCCCATTCAAATGTTTGAGCCCCACTTTTTACATGCGTGACTGCATTGGTGCAGAACTTTTATTCTTTCCAAGATGAGAAAATTCAAAGCAACTAAAAGGTCAACCATAAAGTTTAAATGATATTGTTTTCAGACACAATCCTCTGTTAAAATGGGTTTCATTTTCATTGTAAAATGTTTGGAATATATTAATACAGCTTTGGGAAGATATACACTTTATCTTTCAAGAATAAATCACATTGTCACAATCATTTAATGGAAAGTGTCACAACCAAACTATGGACCCGGACCCAAGTGCACAACTCAACAGACCAAAAGTTTCAAAATAAAGTTTAATTAAACAAACAGAAAATCACTCTTCTGAGGCCACACTAGGAATAAGGAACAAACAGAAAATCACTCTTGCGAGGCTATACTAAGAAAATTAACAGAAGTTGTCTCTAGAAAAACTAAGTAGCAAAGCAACAAGAACTGACAATGAAATGGATCAAGCGCTGGTTCTCTGACATGGAACAAGATGAACTGGCACAGGACGAAGAGAGACATGGACTATACATACACACAAGGTAAAGGCACAGGTGGAAACAATCAGGGCGGAGACAGGTGATCCTAAAGGCGGGAAAACAGACAAAGGGAGAAAGTAAAACTAGGAACAATGGACACAGACAGGAAGTGGAACCAAAATAAAACAGGAAATCACAAGACAACATTGACACGAGACAGAACTGAATGAATTAGCTTAACACAGATTTCTGGACATGACAGGAGGTAAAAAAATGTATTCTAACTTTATAGTCGAGTGTGTATAAGAAACTTAAGGCTATTTTAAACTGTTAAACTCACATAAACAAGATCAGCGAGAATACTGGCTATTTCGACAGTTTAAGTTTTCTTCAATGCCAGCCTTGGCGGGAACTTCCTTTAGCTCAGCCCACCATGGAGGGACCCAGATCCGTCTCTGCTATTGCCTTCAAGCAGCTGCTGTCAGAGGTCCGGCGGGAGGTGAGAAGCGCTGCAGCTGGCCGCAGTAGCAAAGCTTCGCCCCGCTGTTCTGTCCACTTCGTGGGATGCAACACACACACCACGCTGCTGGAGGCCCACATGGCTTTGCTGGGCCTGCTGGAGGGAAGAGAGGCACCGAAAAAACAGAAATAGGACTGAGAGGGGCAGACTGTAAGACCCTGTTTCAGTAAAATTTGTTTTTCTTACCGCAGTCTGGTCTGGTGCTCATGGAAAGACTTTTTTGTCCACTAGGCACCACTTAACCCAACACACAAGAAAGATCCTTGTAGCTGCTTGTTGTATTTCACAAGCTTGGCAAAGGAAAAGTACATATTTGCTGATGATGTATGTAACAGCTCTTCGTCTTTGCAAAATAAGATCACAGATTAAATAATGTCGCTTTCACATTTATGAAATATTGGTGTGTCAAATGTAGAAGTACCATATTAATCAGGACTGCACTGTATTTTTACTGTCTCTCGTGATTTATGTTATTTTCTTTTAATATGTGTATCAATATATACAGTTTTCTTCAAACATATTCTTTGAATAATCCTTAGATTTCAAATATGCCGCATAGACAGCAAGTTGAGAAGTTTGAAGGATGAATTTACTCAGAGTCATATCTTACCATATATCCCATGTTCCTGCATTCATTACTATACAGACAACCTGTCATACAGACAGTTTCACATCCTCCCTCCTTAAGGCTTGTATTAACAACTCTTCACAGAGAAGAGTGGATGGAATGAAGAGACAGGTGTGTGAGTGGAACAAGGTTGGTGAAGACACCTGGGAACCTAAAGATGTCAGTGCTCCGAGTGTGAACTGGCTTATTGCTGACGCCGGTCCTGCGGAGTATCTCTAAAAGCAGAGTCGTTATCTGGGGAAAAGAGGGAGAGAAGTAGGGTGAAAGAAGCCTCTAAAGAAGGAGAGTGGTTGGACAGTGCAAAAGGGAAGAGAGACATTCTGATAAGAAGACAGAGTCAGAGAAACCTGAGATTTTTCACACTTTGAGAGAGGCGAGAGAGGTGGCCTTTTGATGGTAAAGTCAGCGCAGCTAGGACTTGAAATTTAGAGGAAAGTTCTAAGGGCAGGGAAAGAGGGGATATGAGTGTGAAAAAAAAGAAAGAGGTGAGAATAGGATGTACAGAGGGCATGCAAGGAGAGCCACTTCAGCACAGCAGAGCACTGAGGGATAAGAGGAGGAGGAAAGTAGGGAGAACACCGAGGTTGGAGCCCTGGCATCCAGAGGGACAACCCACCTGCCGAGCAAAGCCATTGGGCATTAACACTGCCCCTTCCATGATTAATAGAGCTGCCACTTATGACAAATGCAGCACTGTGTACGTGACCTACTTCAAGATAGCAGAAATGCAACATTTCTCATTCTCCTGTTCCTCTTTCCCCCCTATTTTTCCTTATGCAAAAGGAAGACCAACTCGTCTATCTCCTGCTTTTTTCATGTTGGAGTTCTGCCATGTCCTGCCTGTATCTGGGGCTATAAAGATCCTCTGCGCTGACAACGGGCCTGCCTCTTTCCTGTGACTGCAGTGGGTCTGTCCACTGTAGGACATTGTTGAACATTTATGAGAATGAGGTCCCTTAAGTGCATTCAGAACAGTGGGACAGACAGGGTTGATGTTCTGTGCCAGAGTCTTTGCACCTGGTTTGATACGTGATGAGGGCGTGGCCTGAGACTTTCCCGGTGGACATTCTTCCCTCTAAAGGAAACACGGCTTTGAAGTTATTTTTTGGAGAAGGACAGTCTCCCACTTGGCCCAGTAAAGACTCTGAGTCGTGTTTTGATGTGCAATAAAATCTACATGATATAAAAATGAATATCAAAGTAAAAAACGGGAACTTTAAAATAACAAAAAGTCTTTTGTGATTTTACGGAGGTCTGAGTGTGTGCATTTGACAACACGCCACAAAAGAGGTGGTCTGAACCAGCATATTAAAAGGTGTAGAAAACATGTAGAGAGTGTCCCTATAGCACCCTTTGCATTTGCCGGCTGTAAACGGTGTGTCAGCAGCTGGCTTTGAGCCTATATATTTGACAATATCTGCAAGGCGGGCAGAATTGATTCAAAGATAACTGCGGGTAATGGCTCGGATCGGGGACTGACGTTAACTGGCAAAACTGGACCCATAAAGGAGTGTGTCCTGTGCCACGGGAACTACTGTAAGGTGAGCCGCTTTTTTTAACGAGTCATAAATAGGGCCTGTAACTTTTAGGTTTTGTCCCAAGAGGTGGAACTATATGCTGCAGTTCTGCATCTATGTCTAGTTCTGATCCCTCCCTGGCTCTGTGGAGTGAGCTGAGTCTCCCTCAGGGTCCGTCAGCCTGCACGGAACAAAGTCTTCTCAGCACACAAACACACACATTAATGTCAGAAGTTATAAGCTGCCGGTACACTATGTAGTTCAAATAATTCTTAAAATCTAGACAGCTTATGTGCAGATGAGGAATTTTTTAGAAATACATTCAATATTTGTATCTTTAGTTTCCCTCCTCATGCTTACATAATAAAAAATAGCAGAGGCAGAAAATAGAGCCTGATCTGTTTAAAGTTGTAAAGTTTGACATGCTGTGAACTCAGCACCCCGTCACAAACAGAGGCAGCCTCAATTAAACAAACTGCTTGGTAGGTGAACACCTCATATGCATTCCTGGAAACAGCAGAGAAAGAACTGATGGAAGAGGTGAAAAGCAGAGGGCGGTTAACTTGTTGTAATAGGCCATTTACTTGCTACAGTCTCTCCAGGGAGCTTCTACATCAAAGGCTGGATATATGCATATTGTCCTTTTTCACCTGGATTGCTCACTTTAGCAGGAAAGCACTTTATGAAACATTTTATTCTGTGACCTCTCCATTCAGAGATGCAAGATAGAAATTATTTGACCGTGAAATCCTTGTCACCAAATAAAAGGGGTCAAATTTGGTGCCACGCACTGAAGATACATAGTAAGTGCACTTCTCTTTGTGAAATGAATTTAGTGCGATGCTGTCAAATACAAAGTACAGATGGAAATAGTGATGTGTTATGATGTAGGTATCTTGAAAACCACATTTACTTTAATATTAAATATTTGTGGTGATGTAGCTACCAAAACGGTAGCGAATGAGAACAGGTTTCAACGGTTTGTAGGATGAAGAATATATTCAGATTGGCTGAGTTGTTAAATTATGAACTCATGGTTCGGTTCAAATTCGGGACAGTATCAGACAGGAAATTGTTGTGGAGGAGTTCAGCTCAGGCCTTGGCAGTGGTGAGAAGAAGAGGAAAGGGAGACGAGATGCAGACTAGAGATGGGCGAAAGGATGTCAAGGCCCCAGCAAACAACACACACACACACACACACATAGATTTTGAAAGGTAAAGGAGACGTCAAATCCCCAGATGCATGGTTAAGGGTGGCAACTGAAAAGCATCACACAAAAATTGACCAATTGCGTTAAAAGCCCACCCAATTGACGGGGTTAGCTAAACCGAAGAAGATATATGTAAAATTAAGGAAGTTTGTAATCACTCTGTCTTGTGGTACCATCGAGATCACATTGCAGAGTCCAGCGCTGAGCGTTGCATTTGGCTATTATTCTTTCAATAAATGGTTAACTTTTCATTTGTTTGAAGTGTTTTGTAAGACCAAGTTTAGAAAAAAGAACCCGGGTGAGTGTGGGAGGCTTTAAGAGCCCCCTGCTCTGACAGGTTCAGAAATGTTAAAAATAAGTACATCTGTGGTTCGAAAATGTTCAGATTCAACATGTTTCTGGGTTGCAGAAACACACAATACCAACATTTATTCTGGCTACTGGGTTGAGAGTATGACCTGTGAACTACAGACTGTAGTACCACTGTAAGCTCAGAAGTGGACTTTCTCTATGAGACTGGTCTCTCCTCAAAAACATCAATAGGGTGTTTGTACATGCAGCAAAATACAACTCACAATTACGTTTTAGAGTTTTACAAATCAACGGTGAGAGTCAACAAACTGAGGACTTTCACCCAGGATAACAGGGTGTGTGTCCCGTGTGAAAACAAAAGTTGATGACTTTAACCTAACTTACGTATTTTACGCAACTTATGTGGCTCACGTCACCCTCGTAACTACTTTACTTCCGGCATTTACGTACATTTATTAACTGTTTAAATTGTCTTTTATAACACCTTACCAGGAAGTTTTTTTAAACCTAGGTTAGTTGTTTTTGTAGCCTAAATTAACAGAAACGGCGAGCTTTTTTTTTTTTACAACCATAAACTTTTCGTGTATGTATCAGAATCAGAATATTTTTTGTTGTCATTACACAGAAGTACCGCAAAATTAAAAAGAGCAGCTCTCGTTTTAGTGCAACAGATAACAATAAACCTATAAAAAAAGCACAAGAAGAAGAAGGGGGAGCAGCAGGTGAAGATGCTTACAGGGACAGAATGGGAGATATTCCACATAAAATAAATATATGACACAGTTCTTCCACAGTATTGAGTGTTTTTTATTTCTTGGATTCTTCCAGGGCAATGGCAGCTCTCGGGTAGAAGCTGTTCCTGTGTCTGTTTGTTGCCCTGAAACGACATCTTAAAGTGACGTGTCTGCTATTTTTAGAATGATCTGTTGTACCATGAGCCAAGAAACGCTCATATGAGTCATTTTGACAAATGCTCATATGTGTTGTTATGGGTCTATTCTGTCAGGTGTGTTTAAACTGAATTTGAAACACATTATTGCACACACAGTCATAGAAGACACTGTGGGCAAGGACACACAAGCTAAAACTTGAGGGAAAATGTGCACTTATCATGTAGAAAAAACAAGTGAGAGGTTCTGGAAGACAAGCTGAGGCAATAAAATTGATTAGATTTGGTTTCAGTGAACACACATACTTTAATAAACATGATGTAGTGTTTAAAACAGTCGGAATGCAAAACACTGCAATGCTAATAAATATTAGGTTGGGTCATCAGCCTTCCTGCGAGCCTGGCTGAACTCATTACTGTCGAGGCAAGATGGACTCAGCGTTGGATCAGACCAGTCGAACAAAATTAAAAGTTTCATGCATGAGTCGCTCGCAGAATTGAGTGGGTTCCATTAAGATCTGACTCTGCTGTTCACCGGCATGCCGGGCATCCAATTAAGAAGAATAAAGAAAAAAACTGACGTGTTAAAAAAGTTGGATTACTCCACACTTGACGGTGCCCTTACTAATAGCTGAGATATCAAGGTGAGTCCAGCTGATTCACCAGCGGACATGCTGGAGGGTGAAGCATATCACTATATGACACGCTACGGATAGATTCTATCTGAAAGTGTGGATTTCACCAAAAAAGCAGATGCTTGTATCCAGGAATATGTTAGCTGAGCTCTCTCACTCTTTTCTTTACTCTTTTCATTATGGTTTTGTGTCCCTTTTATGTCATGTTGTGTCTCTTTGTAGTTTTTTTGGTCTTCTTGTAGTGTGTTTTTCCCTTTTTGTAGTCACTTTTCTTTGTAGTGGCTTTGTGTCTTTTTGAAGTCACTTTAAGTCTCTTTGTTGTTCTTCCCTTTTTTCATAGTCTTTGTGAGCATGTTTGTGTTGTCTTTGCAGCTGTTCTACATCTCTTTGTAGTTGTTTTGGTTGTATTGTTGTTATTTTGAGTCTCTTTGTAGTCTTTTTGAAATTATTGTAGTCTTTTCTGTCTCTTTGTGGTTGTTTTGCCCCTTTTCAAAGCTGTTATGAGTCTTCTGTGTCTCTTTGTAATAAAATTCTGTGTCTGTGTTTGTTCTTCCCTTTCCATAGTTGTTGGTTTGTTTGCAGTCTCTTTGTAACTGTTTTGCATCTCTTTGTAGTTGTTTTGGTCATATTGTAGTCATTTTAAAACTATTGTAGTTTTTTCTGTCTCTTTATAGTTGTTTCCCCCCTTTTTTCATAGTCTTTGTGAGTCTGTTTGTGTTCTCTTTGCAGCTGTTCTACATCTCTTTGTAGTTGATATGGTTGTATTGTTGTCATTTTGAGTCTCCTTTTAGTCATTTTGAAACTATTGTTGTCTTTTCCGTCTCTTTGTGGTTGTTTTTCCCTTTTTTCATAGTCCTTGTGAGGCTCTTTTTGTTCTTTTTGCAGCTGTTTTGCATCTCTTTGTAGTGGTAAATATGTTATGAGTCTATTTGTGGTCTCTTTGTGTATATTTGCAGCTGTTTTAAATATTTTGCTAGTCATTTTAAGTGTCTTTAAGTGTTCTGTGTCTCTTTGTAATAATATTCTGTCTCAGTGGTTGTTTTGCTCAATTTCATAGTCTTTGTGAGTCTGTTTGCAGTCTCTTTGCAGCTGTTTTGTATCTCTTTGTGGTTGTTTTAGTCTCCTTGTAGTCTTTTTGTGTCTCTTTATATTATTGTTATGTTTCATTGTGGTCACTTTAAGTCTCTATCTGTTTGGTACGTGTCTATTTGAGTGACATTTGTCAGTGAAGGCCAAGTGGGCCCCTGTCACATTGGGCCCCTGACACTTTGTGCCTGGTAGGCCTGTTCAGTAATCATCCGTGCTCTTTTCCAGCACGGCCCTGCTTAACATTCATCATAAACAAAGTGAGTGAATATGCGGCAGATGCTCACCAGTCAAAACAAGCCAGAGTTTGAGTCTCAAAAATGTCTTGAACATTGGCAGCTGTCAGCTAGGCAGCCTGTCACTCAGCTCGCTGTCTACCTTCATCCTACCTTCTAATTTTGTCCCCTGCCCTGTTTGTGCATGTATCTGTCTGCGGATGTCTGCAAACACCTTAACACAAACCCTGTCAGTGTATTTCCTGGCATTGCATCACGTGTGAATGCCTGCACATACAAATGCATGCCTGTGTTGTGGTAGCTGTGTTGTGTGACATGATGATCCTTAAGGTGTTTGCGAGCTCTTACGGAGGAGTGTGTGCAGCAATAGAGAAGAGAGTGACAGCTCATGTCACCACTTTCACCAGACACTGGGGCAGATCAAAGGCAAAAAAAAACAGAGAGACGAGGAACCCTCGCCTTGGCTTGCTCACTGGAGGATGCCTGGAGCATGACAAGTCCATTCACAAGTCTTAGAAGAAAAAAAAGAGAGAAGGATACACACACACACACACACACACACACACACACACACACACACACAAATCACACACAAACACAAACACAAACACAAACACACACACACACACACACACACACTGGGATAAACTGGTAGACAAGGACATACACACACTCACAAAGACACATATGTCAAGGTTGGTCACAGGCTTTTGAAATAGACAAACATTTGACTTTTATCGATTGCCTTGATTTTCTAACCCCAGCACCAGGGCAGAACTTCCACTGGGGATGTGTTAACCTTGCTTTTCCCTCACAACTCCCAGTTTTGGTGGAGGTCAGAGCCAGCTCGTGGCATAGGCAGTATATACAAATGCTAAGGCCACTGTCCTTACAGGGGGCGCCACAAATGGGGGGAGGAAAAAAAACGTTCATTATTCTTATACTAAAATTAGTTGGTGCTATTATATCTAAATAGGACAAAAATAAGCCCACATTACCGTCACTGTTTGTTCCATCAGGTCAATGTTATATAGAGAGTGGTTTATTTGCACTCTCTGTTTACATCCAACCACATTAGGCCTATATTAGGCCTTCTGTATTTTTTCTATGTTACATATAATTTAGAAAAAAAGACATAAAAATACAAACGATACATATACATAATATATATATATATATATATATATATATATTATATCATATTCTACTTATACTATACTGTTTATATCTGCATATAAATATATTTATTCATTGATGTTCATAATGCTGTATGCAACAACCTATTTAACCTATTTAACATGCTAAAATATATTTTATCCAATGTTACTTTCAGGAAAACAACAAACACAAAAAATATACATTAATAATAAATGCCAAACAGCATAAATGTATGTATATATCTTATTTTTTTCTATTCTTTATTCTCTTTTTCTATATCTACAGTCATGGAAAAAATGATTAGACCATTGTTCTCTTCAATTTCTTGTTCATTTTGATGCCTAGTACAACTAAAGGTACATTTGTTTGGACAAATATAATAATAACAACAAAAAAGTTCATAAGAGGTTATTTAAGAGCTGATATCCTGCCATTTTCTATGGTTTTCTTGATAATTATTTTGCTTATTATCAAGAAGCCCATGGCCAGGCATTAAAATGAAAAAATTGAAGAAAACAAGGGTGGTCTAAAAAGTTTTTCCACGACTGTATGTGTCTGTATCTTGAGCTGCCGTGACAGCTAAATACATTAAATAATAAAATACTTATTGTTTTATGACAATAAGTACAAACACACAGATGTTCACCTCAAGAAGCAGAATTACAGTCACAAATACTTTGTGCATATATGTCAATCCAAGGGCGGTCACAGACTGTAAGTGGGTTATGTTCACACATAACCACACACTTGTGCACACATTGATCGATTTGACAGTGGACGTTGGGGACATGTCATCATGGCTGTAAAATTGAAATGACTTTCATCACTTGCTGAGGACGCAGCGTACAGGGATTTGGCTCCTTTACTTTCTTAGTCACATTTTTCTTAAGTCAATCACAGCATATCTTTCTTCACTCCCTTTACTTTATCTCTTTGGTTATTTCCTTTCTGTTAGCACATCTCATTTCCATTCTCTCTCCTTTTCCTCTTTACCCTATAATCCCTTATTTACAAATCTGTCCCCACTTAATCTTATGTTTTCTGTAATCCTGTATTTATCATCCCTGATGTCTGTCACAGTCCTTGGCTCTGACCTTTTCATGGGTGAGGTTTGCATTGTGACTTTTGAGAAGAGCTGTAACCAAACACCGTTGCAGGTATACGGTTGAATATAATGCATGGCAGTGAGGTACATTAGGGGAAAAAAGAAAGATTTAGATGTTCATAATTAATTAACTTACAATAAAACTATGCAGAAATGTGCTTTACCATTGTCATCCACCATGACACAACTTAAGCATGAAAATTACCTTGATTACTTTTATTTTTTCCCAGAAACTGTCAAATTTTTATTGTGAAGTCTGCCATCTCCAGACTAATCTGCGAATGAGTATAAGACTTAAAGTCAGGCGGCTTATCTAATAAAAAGGACATGCTGGACAAAAGCACCACATTTTTTCAACATACTCTCTATCACCATGGGTTTAAATTTTTGGTGGGAAAGACTGAGCTACTTTACCTCCCAGGGAAGGGCTCTCCCACCACTGACTTCCACATCACTGTCCAGAACACGGTGGTTGCCTCCACAGAAACCGCCAAAAACCTTGGCGTAACTCTTGACAACCAACTGTCCCTCTCAACAAACATCACCGCCACTACCAGATCTTGCAGATTCTTGCTGCATAACATCAGGAGAATCCGCCCGTTTCTCACCCAGAAGGCAGCTCAGGTCCTGGTCCAGGCACTGGTCATCTCACGCCTGGACTACTGCAACTCCCTCATGGCAGGTCTGCCTGCCAAAGCCATCCGACCTCTACAACTCATCCAGAATGCAGCTGCTCGATTGGTCTTCAATCTTCCCAAATTTTCACACACAACACCCCTCCTCCGCTCCCTCCACTGGCTACCAGTGGCTGCGCGGATACGCTTCAAGACTCTAGCTCTGGCGTACTCTGCTGCTAACGGTTCAGGTCCTACTTACATCCAAGACCTTGTCAAACTCTACACTCCTGCCCGTCCTCTCCGCTCTGCATCAGCCAAACAGCTGGCGACTCCCACCCTGCGTGGGTCAACTCGCCTCAAAACCACTTCCAGACTCTTCTCTGTCTTGGCTCCCAAATGGTGGAACGAGCTCCCCACCGACATCAGGACCTCAGACAGCCTGTACATCTTCCGCCGCAGGCTGAAGACCTATCTCTTCCAACAATACCTCGGTTAAGTCATGGTCACCTAACAGATATATATTTAATAAAAAAAAAAAAAAAAAAAAAAATTCTTATTCTTTTCTCTTCTTTTCTTCTTTAACATATAGCACTCCTGTAGCAATGACAGTTAGCTCTTAAACTTATGTACTTACTTGATTCCTGTGGTCTATGTCTAGTACCTTCAGGTTGAATGCACTTATTGTAAGTCGCTTTGGACAAAAGCGTCTGCTAAATGACATGTAATGTAATGTAATGGTGGGAGCAACTTCATCAAGGTGCGGAGATGGCAGCCATATAAAATCTATGAGGACCAATATATCTTCCAAGCCACTAAGAAGGTCAATCTTGGTGTCAAAATATACATTTTCTGGGTCAAGGAATCCATAAAAGCTATTGTGAATATCACTAGATGATTATTTGATAAAATAGATATGTTCATTGTTGCCATATATTTACGTAATTTCCAACTCGGTTCCTAATGGGTCGAACATATATTAATAAAGGTCATATACATTATTAGAACCAATCAAACCATTTTAATCACATAATTCGAAATAATGCAATAAAGCGCTAAGTGACACATGCAAGTTTGGATGCTTGGTCTGTTATAAAGCAAGAAAACCATGACAGTCTGGTCACAAAGGTTCTCAAATTACAGCTTGATTCTTTTTTGATCAATGCAGCCTAGTTTGAGGTTTTTCGGTCACACATAAACAAATTTAACATTCCATTCACTTCCATTCAATGTGGGCAAAGGAGCAGATGAAACAATTGCTTTCGGTCAAGCCTCAACGTGACAACAGTTTAACTATTGCCGGCGTAGTCACAATTTTAACCAATTACTAAAACATGTGTGTGGTTGACCCCATTTGGTCATCAAACTGATGCCAAACCAGCAGCTGATATCTCATATTTACTCTGCAGGTTTGATCTGAGTTTGTGATGAGTTTCGCTGGATGTTATTTGCCCTATCAAGCTCACCTTATATGAGATAAGCTGCTGTGGTTGGCCTGACAGGGCCACAAAGGCTGGAAATTTGTTTGAATGGGAGAATGACCAGATGCATCTGCCAAAGCAAATACAACATGAGCTTGACAGATGAGACTGGTTTCCAGTTTATGTGATGTCTGATTTTGTGTAAGAGGGAGAAAAAAGTATTTGTTGTGGACTGGCCTCTGAATTAAATCTGAATCTATGTAAGAATGTCACTGTGGATTGTGTTTTGTACTTGTAAATCATGTCTCTTTGATCACATGTGCTACATGGAACTTCAAGTATATCAGGTAAAAAAAATATATCCTTCAACATGTCACACAACATCACTTTCACGTTGATGCCTTCAGTTTGGCCAATAAAATCAAACTCTTAAGGGTGCTTGTGTAGAGCCTGAGAGCTTAAACAAGCAAAGTAAGATTGATACCATAATGGAGAGTCCAATTTCTCACCAATTTCTTCCAATGAAAGCACAGTCAAACCCAAAGACCATAAACGTCTACTCTCCAAGTGAAAGAAAAATGTTCCTTTGTTGGACACTTGTTTTGTGCCTCGATGTGTAGTGTGACATGCAGCCTTGTGATGTTCAACATTTTTTCCCCTTCACATTTTTTTAACAGATAGAGAACTTGTGCACAAACTCCATCTCTGTCTCTCTGTATCTGTTGCCTGACATCATCTCTCTCCCTGCCTTTTAGTCTGGCATCTCTCCACCTCCTTCACTCTCATATCACAGCGAACATTGTCCAGAGCAGACAGGAGAAGCTGTCATGATGCATCTTGAGAGACAGATTGCGATGAGCACCGCTTCTGACATGGTAAGTGGGTTTAACAAAGACCCGAGGAGAGTCTCTTGAGCCGTTGTAACTGACTAACATTGAGACCAAGAAATGTGTCTTCGTGAGGGGGATGGGAGATGAGGCGAGAGCAGAGCTCGGCTGTCAGTTGACAGTTAACTCTACAATGAATTAACTAATACTTAAGTGATTCAAATGGACAATGTACTGGGTCAACTCAAGTTATTAATGAGAGATTGCGTGATGGAGAACAATATTGCTGAAACCAACTGTTGACAGATTGGTGGTTTTAGATGTTCTGAAGTTAGCTGCTCAGCATGTCAATGTGAATTTAAAAGGGCAGAGGTGTGAGGCTGCATAAAAAGACCTAAAGGGATAGGCAGTCTTTGCTCCTTTGTTGCTATGGATACGATTATTATAAAACGTCAAAAAGCAAGCAGTCATCAAATGTGCACTGTCACCAAAACTACATCGCTCTTATTAAACATTTAATTTTAACCACATTTGCTGCCAGATGTAGTAAAAATGTTTTACTGAATTTGTGGCAGGCATTTGCATGTATTCAGTGCCTGATTTATTAAAGCAGCTGCTCATTACATAGGCTGCATCTGGGACAGACTTTAACATAAACTAAATAGTAATACAATTAAATGTGCAATTTTTAAAATATGGCCTACATTTTTTATTTAACTTTTATTCAACATTATCAACAGAATGTGAAGAAGTGACTGTTTAAATGTCTTAAATGTCTGTGTATTGTGTTGCAGCAGCGGTGCCTCTTCTTCTGACGTCACTGCAGTCTCCCACTCATCTCCATCCTTCTGATGAAGTTTCTGCCGTTGAGACTGTAGCCCAGTTCTTTTCTTGAAAACACTCTCAGGCTTGCGACTGGCCATCCCACTTATGACACCATATGTCACATATTAAACAGGCTGGGTCACTTTTTGAGGACAAATAGATGGCTGGAGTCGAAAGCAGATTGAGGTGCTTTTATTTACAGAACAAAAACTGTGCAAAAATGGGGGGGGGGGGGGGGGGGGCTGCAGCCTGTCAGTCTTTTATAAAGGCTAAGCCCCTCCCCCAAGACCAACCAACTGCTAATTGAAATTAATCAGCTTCCACTTGACCCCCATACATCTTTTAATGGCAGGTCTCAACCAAACATATTATAATTTTACGAATACCACTGTTTGAAAATAATATACATCATCATAAAGTGCCTCTTTGTACCAATTCTACCTGAAAATGGAAGAATCACCCATGCTCTAGGTATACATGGTACGATCCGTGATTAGCAGGTGTGTGATCACTGTAGCCTGTATAAAAGACAGGCCCATTGTTCAGCTCTGGTTCAGACTATGGGACTGTGAAAGTACTAACAAAGGTAAGTAACAAGAAAAACTGGATTAACTAAATGTGTGGTTAAATCAGTGACGGGGCTTCGTCACAAGGGATATGAATTTAGCATGCTAACCAGCTAGCCCTGGCTAAACTACATGTACCTAGTGATGGGTAGATGAAGCCTCATGAAGCCTTGAACCTTTCCAGCCAACTGGTTCGAAAAAAGGTTCATATCTTGAGGCTTCATGTGCTCACAAACCCCCTGCTGGTCCAAATTGTCATTGACCTTTGAGCTGTTTGTGAGGCCTCTTGGTGCATGGGAATAATCACTGCCAACAGAAATAAAAACACCTTAATTTGATATAGTGTGGATTTTATTTATCTGTTGTTTTGATTAATATGTGGGTAATGCTAATAGCAGTGTATTAGTAATTATTAATAATAATATATAATAATCATTATTATTTACTTTACCAGCATCATTTCAGTCAATGATAAAATAAATCCAATAGGACATGAGGTGTTTGTTAAAAATGTTACAGTGTTTTCAAAGCACGGGGCAGAGATGCTTGTGACTTTATTGATTGCAGTTTAAAAACAACAATTTCTCCACTGTGCTTGGACTCAGTCGGTTTCTATTTTGGAGACAACCTCTCCAGCTTTCGAAAAAACTCGTTCGCATGGGACTGAGGAGGCAGGGGTGCACAAGTCGAACCATTTCCTCAACCACCGAGGCTTCGAACGTCATCAATGACGTCACTCGCCCTAAACAACACAAGCGTCGATACGCGCTCCACCAAAGACTTCCGGGATTTCTCGACACCCTCCGAAGCATCGGCACGATCCGACCCATCACTACATGTACCTTGAGAGGCGATAGTGAGAGCCAAAAGGAGACTGGACATTAGTTGTACAGCAGTTAGCAGCTTTAGTTAAAAACTAAAACTTGAGTTAAGACCTAATGCTAAACACAAACTGAGATTCTGTATTTAAAGACTGTTAGTGGTAGTGGTAAAGACCGGAGTGTTTAGCCCTATCTGGCTGCAGCTTACTTGCTCAGCAAAGTGTACGGAGAACAACAACCGGCAGAGAGGAACCACTGGCGGTGATGCAAGAGAAAGCAGAAGAGGCAGGTGAGCCAGCACAAGGCTAGGTTAAGAGCAGAGGAGCTTGAATACATTCATGACTTAGCTAAGCCGTGGAGCTGACAGGCTGCATTGTCTAAGACACAAGTGCGAGAAAGAGCAGAGTTACCGTCATTCTACAACTGGTCAAGGGCGCACACGGTAAATAGTTTATTTTGTTCTGTATTAATCTCTTGATGAAACTGTACCGAGTGGTTTGTGGTGTTAAATGTTAATTTGCAGTTTGTTTGCATTTCATTACTGTGTATGAGCCAGCTAGCTTGCATTAGGCTGTTGACATATTACCACATGCTTCACTTTGAATGCTAGTTGTGCACTAGGTGAGAAGTCTGGTTTGTTCATAATTCACCACAAGAGCTTGAATCTCACATTTAATTGGTTAAATAAGCTAACAGTGTTTATGTTTACAAATTAAATTCTTACTTTGAAAGTAATGTAGAGGTAATCAGAATGTTTTACGGTAGCCTAATTGTGTTACATGTATTTTTTGGAATGATTGGAAAATCTGCTGTCTGTTATAAATTTTCATTGAGATTTTTCATCTCATTTTTAGTTTTCACGGTCCATTAACATGTCCAGAAGAATAAATGCACTTTATTAACATCAGCATGAATCATGGACTCAATGACTGACCAGGAAGTAGTTACACTGTCCACTGCAACAGTCTCCTCTTAAACACAAAATGTCAGTTTGGGTTTAGATTTTAGTTTTAGTTTGGACTTTTTGCTGCACATGGTGAAATACTGCCCCTATTTTTTGGAGCATATGGCCAGTAATTACAAATTGCACCTTAAACAATTTTTCACTACAAGCCTTCATAGGACATGTCCACACAGAGCTTATCCCCTCGGTTAATACAGATCAGTTGCTGAATAAACCCAAATTAAAAACCAAATTTGGAAACACTTGCTCATCACACAGCCGGATGAACATTTAAATTCACCATGGTGGCCCATTCCAACTCATTTACATATTGCATAACAACTGCAATCTACCGTTAAATAATTGCTACAGTGATTACCATTATACTGTGTCCGTGTGTGAAGGACATGGACCAGAAAAAGCATATTACAAAAACAGTTTGAAGATTTGGCAAGCTTTTATTCATGAATTCCATTCAGTGTAATGGAAAACTGATGTCAGATTTGCTTTAAGGTATCACAGAGTTTCACCTGCTTTGTCAGCAAAGTGTTTGTCTGAAAGCTCTGTGGAGATGAAGTGGAAACACTGCTCAGAGCAACATGACATTCAACTGTCCTGCCTGGAGAAAAAAAACAATTTAGGCCAAAATTTAATTCACAGGTTCTATCCTGTCATCTGACCCCCAAAGCGAGTTAAGCTATAGTTTGAAAGCATTCTCTGGAAGATTAAATTCCCCTCCAGCTAAATCTCCTTCTGTCCTATTTGATTGTAGAGGCAAAGAAGACATTAAATGTTGTGAATAGGCCTGAAAACACAATGAAGTTTTTTTCTTTTTGTTATTCAATTTTAAGTCACCTCCTTTAGGATGCGCCAAATGATTTTAACCTGAACTGATACATTTTTTGTCCACCCGGGGGCAGTGCAACAACACAACATTATCGCAATAACTCTTTAATAAGCTTTGCCTGTGTTTGGTCTTTAACAACACAGGAAAAAAACATTTTGTTTTTTTCGCTGCTAAATGCTCCAATATGTTTACCAGCTAGTTGCTACCCATGTGTTAGCCAGCTGATGCTTGTTATGTTATGTGCAGTGGGTTTATCAGAACTTTTCAGTTGAAACATTGTTAATTAGAGCATTAAGGGAAAAACAAATTCAAAAGTTGTTGCAAAGAGGAAAACACTCATTGCACTGTTAACCTGTCAGTCACAAGCCCTGTCCTAAAAAACAACTGTGTCTGAGTGTCTGCTGTAATGAAAAAGACTAAAAAAAAACATAAAAAGACCAATCCACTCATTAAGTGAATGTTTACTGAGGTAATAACTCAATTGAGAAGAAGGGTAATTTTCACATTGACTTTCATTCAAATGCTGGCCATCAGGAAGGTTTAAAGCACACTGGAGTCACTATCCAGGACTCTAGGTTGCCGCTTGGTTAAGCCTCAATATTTGCAAATCAAGATGAGTTTTGTTTTCTGTATTCCTTGAAGGCTTGTAGTATAAAGGTTTTAACCACATATTTCTCTCTGTCTTCAAGATTTAAGAATAGCCGTTTGTTCATGAGCCATTTCAGAAACCATTAACTTTTGAGATGGTTACTGTTATGCCTGTGAACATTGCTCTAAGGAAATAACACTGTTACATAGAAAAAGAAAGAACATAGATCTCATATGGCTCCATCAAATAAATGAACACCATCAAACCTAACAATACCATTCTTCATATGTTTTTAGTATGTCTCAAAACACCCATGCACAAAGCCATTTGATCAAGAGCTGGATTGAGTTTATAACATGAATATATCATGTTTGTATATTACTGTGTGCTTTTTATTCTGTTTTACCACAATGCAATAATGTTTAATGTTGGCAACATCTGTAATGTTCAGATAAATCAGATGGCATCTGACAATGCTCATGCAATGTTCGGTGCAAAATGTTGATTCATATCACCTCAGAGGCAATTTGCCTTCAGCGTCCTTCAAATCCAGCGCAACATAAGAGATTAACAGCACTCAGGGATATATCAAAACCCCTCTACATAATAAATGCTGGTTGCCTTGCCCTAAGTTAGACCTGACATTGGGCCTCTGCAATGTAACAGCCCATGGTCACAAGCCTCCCCAGTAATCAGCTAACAAAGGAGCTCAAATGGAGGATCAATGTGAGTTAGTGTTATCTCCCTCACTGCCTGCAGCACCTTACACAGGCAGAAAATGTCAGCGAGGTAAACTGATTCAGATTCAGTGTTGGATCACGGATGTGAGCCGGAGACTCTACAGTACATGCCGTTCTGAGAAGGATTCACTGCTGGTGCTGTGACGGTTCAGCCAGTCACAGATAGGAATAAAAACAAGAGTTGGCCCAGAGAGAAGTATCTGTCTAGAATCATTATTTACAGGTCCTACTGTGAAATTCAGAAATCCTACAAAGTAGTATGCAACATTTTGCCGGGAACACATGGCGACCTTGAGCTGCCAGGTGCTATGTATGCACACCAAACATGCCAGGTGGTTATCAGTTACACAAGTACTGCACGAATGGCTTTGCCTGCACAGCGAATAAATTTAATGTACTTGACTCTCCTCTAAGTATACTGCAGTTCAGTCATGCTATCAGTGTCAGCAATTTATAGGAATACCTCAAAAGTGTTGTAGACGCTGCCGGGATACCTCCACAGAGAGACATTCAGGAAGTAGGCCTACTTGCATCCTGAATGTATAATCAGGATGCCTAAATAACAGACCTGGGGCCAGATGCATAAACTGTGAAGCAGTGGCGGTTCTACACAGGGGCCTACAGGGGCCACTGCCCCTGTGAAGAAGCCCTTGGCCCCTGCTGTGGCCCCTGTGTCTAATTAATAATAAAATGATCGATTTATAATGATGAACAACAGAACAATTCTTACCTATTTTTTCTTCAAACAATATGTCATTGTACACAAAAGGAACCCAGAATGTGTACATTGTATAATGGTTTAATTTTGCAATAAAAGCTTGTGTATATATATAAAAAAAAAAGATAATTTTCACTGTACTGCACTTTAAAAATTAAAAAAAGTAATTGTGTACATTGTCGTACAAAAATGGGTATTGTTGGTAAGTCTCATTGTTTCAATCAATATATTTGTGTATTCCAAATATACTTAAATTAGATTTTTAAATATGCTTAAATATCACCTTTGCAATTTTTTAATGTGCCCCTCAGATTAAGCACTGGCCCCTGCTTGGCCCCCACAGTAAAACCGGTCTAGAACTGCCACTGCTGTGAATATTCATGAATGAAACTCTTTGTACACACACTGTCCTCCTTCTTACTTCTTTAGTTGCAGAAACTGCATTTGGACTGGTATCACTGGGCTGACTGGGCTCTCTCTCTCCTCTCTGCTGTCAGTTCCTTCAGAGTCACAAAGCGTTGGGGTTTTACTGGCAAAGGCACCAAATATGAATTGTTATTTTAAAACATCTGGATGCATTAGCGTCAAGGGGCTTTGACCTTGTATCTTTCAGCTTTTCAGCACCACTTTGATCTGTCTGTTTTGGTCCACTCCACTATTTCTCTAAATGATGCCAGCAGCCTACTCATCTGGGCAAGTCAGCCACACAGCACTTTTGTATATTTTTAAATGTTTATTTTGCCTTTCATCATCAATATGTCAAGCAGTCTACCATTAAAACTCCAAGTACTTCAGATGGCTAGTCCAACTATGATAAGTAGACATATCCTCCCCTTTTACTTCACTGTTTTGTTTCACTCCCACCGACCTTGCTTCCAGCAGCAGCAGCCAGCTGTTTTCACCAGCAAAGTTCTAATTCGCCCACTTCACGCAGCCTGCCAAGCGCCAGTAGTCAGTCAAAAACAGCAACAAGCTGCTAAATGCTGAACATAGTGGCGCTAAAGAGCCAGGTATTTCTTCTCAGGAACTGGTGGAGACCAAACTAGAGGTAAAAGGAGAGTGAATATAGGATGTTAATTGAACATTGCTCTTTGTCACCTAATAAAAAAAAACCAACTCTTTACTAGTATGGTCGACATAACATTTACAGATAGAACACAAAATCTATTAATGTGGGATTAACAGCAGAGAATGTATGATATATGGAAAGCAGAGGTTGGTTTACTGTGGCACAAATTTCATTAAAAGCCCATCCCCAGTAAAGCAACCACACTGTAAAAAAAGATAAACAATAGCTACTCAATAAAATTGAGGCAACAGATTGTACACAATATTATTAACTAAATCTAACTACATTACAAGTTGAGTTAATAACAACTTAACAGGAAGTGCCTGTCAATTAAAAACTGACTAACTCTATTGTTTTGGATTCATTCAAAATTCTCTTGATTTAGAATTACATACACATAAAGATTATATTTATATAATCAAAATAAGTAGCATTTTATCAAATATATTAAGTAAAATTAACTTACTACCGAATCATTTTTTTTACAGTGCATTAAAATCTATGACTGGTCCCAGTTGCTCAATTGCACGAGATGGTTATCCTCTCTGAATGTATTTTGGCTCAAACAGCCATGTTTATTTTTGGACTCCAAATAGCTGTAGTCAGTGTGTTTTATGGTTTTGTTATGCCTCGATAAACACAGTTTCTAAAAAATGGATACACGCTACGACTACATCTGTATACATCTTCCATACAACAGTTACTTCTCTGTTGCTCAGGTTCCTCCTTTGCTAAGAACAGAGCGTCTGTTCCTTAATGACTTCCCACCTGCTTGACTAATTACCGGCCCACTACAAATCAACTGGGCATGCATGGAAGACAGAGAGGGAAGAGAGCCGGTTCTGTGAACTGTCACACATACAATTACACCAACATGAGGTGACAGATTTTTTTTCATTCTGAATGTGTTTATACTTGTGTTTGTACATCTCCAGAAGTATGTAAAGTGATGTTAAATTGAGGAGGATTTAAGATAAAATCCTATACACAGAGTGGCAGCTGAGCACCAGTGTTATTGATCCTTGGAATAGATTACCTGAAGGACAGAATGGTGGCTTAGTGGACCTATGTGACTGAAACCAGCATTGATAGCACATAAAGTAAAACAGTTTTTTTTTTAATTAGATAAATACATTTCTATTTTATTCCATTGTGCACACAAAATTATCCCATAACACAGACTTGTCAAGCAACAACTAAATCTTAAGGAGTTTAATAAGCTTTTTCTTCTCTCAGATCCACTTTCTCTAACAGTTTGCAGCGGGGAACACTTTCTATTCTTGAGCGCTTTTGACATTTTAAGCACCCCTCAAACATCAAAACATAAAGAGACGAGAGGAACAGCTTGCGACGGTAATTCACCTCAAGTAACCACTAGAAAACAGTTTCACTGACACTTGAAACTGGCAATTTGTTTATGGCTGGTGCATATGTGCTTTTGTGTGTGTTTGCAGTCTTGTGTGTGCATGCAGAAAGTACGGCCCCCTCCCGACGCTTGGCCTGTTACATGCTGGCAAGCTAACGTATGGCTCTGAGCATTCCCAAGGCTTCCATCTAATTGGTTCTCTACAGGGAACACTGATGCTTTCATGCTTCCCATATTGCCATCACTTGCTACATCCAAGCATGCCAGTTAATCTTAATCACACACACACATTACCTGGCACACAAAACTTAACTTGTTTAAATGCAAACAATGCTGTATGCATTTATGCAGGAATGCTGTTCAGTCACAGTGAACATTTTCATTGCCAGTTTGATTCCAGTGTTGCATTTTCAGTGAAACTGACACATAATGAGTCCGGTTGACATTCAAAATGTGTAACTCCTTTGCCTGAATAGAGTAAAACAGACATTCCTATTCAAATCAACATATCAGGATGGTTAGATCATGGATGTTTAAAAATAACTGGATACAGCTTGGAGGCGAGGCCCTGTTCATTTTTATGAAAGTTGCTAAGTGGCGCATGAAGCAACATGGTCTCACAGGAATCCGTGAAATAGCCACGGATTTGCTTAACTCAAAATCCGTGGAATAGCCACGGAAAATTTGAGTTATTCCGTGGCTATTCCACGGATTTTGAGTCAAGCGACTCCATGGCTATTTCACAGATTCCTGTGAGACCAGGTTCGCATGAAGACAACCAAGTTTCCTTGCATAAAACACCTGGATGTTCTATGGATTGTCCAACAATTACTTCTGGTCAAGTGCTCCACTGACTTGAATGTGAATCAAATAATTGCATGGCTCTTCGAGACTTACCAAATGTTTCTGGGCCAGATTAGCCAAATTTTGATAGTAAAATGTCTTTCTTAGAAATGTAAATGTAGGAATGAAGGGAATGCTGTGTGGTACATTCAGAATAGTTCCACACACAACAACATGCATATAACAACATTTGGCATAGTCATAACTTCATAACTCTTTCAACCGTGTGACCTATTTCTCTGTAGCACCTTAAAAGCAATTTTCTAGGAATTAAGCCATATGAGAATAAATTGGGCAGCCTGTCAAAACACAGTGCAGGTTTGACAGGTGGATATACGTAGGCTGAGTTACAGAGCGGAGACGCAGCAGATGGTGAGAGATCCATATGGGGACTCAAAGACACAGAGACTGTCAAAAAGAAAGCCAGGGAATCTGTGGAGATACAAAAGAGCACTCTGTAAATTAATTCTTATGGAACTCTCCAAAGAAGTTACATGTTTTTAAAACACCAGAACCTTAGGGAGTCTTAATACCATTGCACAAATAGTAATTAAAATCTGCTGGCTGCTCTTGTAGAACAATATTATATAAGGTCACATTTAGGTCCACAGAAAAGAGGGTTTACCTCTTCTGTGCAATGGTTGGATTGTAAACAAACACCACAGTTTTTGACAGAGATTGCAATAAGGTAATCATGTAACAACAAAGCATAGTTGCTTTAGTTATATCTGTCTCTGACTGGTGTTCTGCCTCCCCCTTAGGCAAGCCTGTGATGGTAGAATAAAGGATCGATCCGTTGGCAAGCAGCTCCTTTCCAACACTGATTAAGTTGGTTTGGTATGCGTCTCCTCCTTTTGTAAGACAAATAAATTATAGCTGGTTCGAATCAGACAAGTGTGATTGAACAAAGACCAGAACACATGGAGAGTGTGGGCAGGCGATCGATCCTCAGCAGCGCCAACATGCTTATGTGAAAGGTGATTAAGGCCGTCAGACTAACAGGGCGGCTGACCTTATAACCATGGATGTGTCCTTCAGCCCAGATTCAAGCCACATCTGCTGCCTGCAGAGCCAGGAATTGGGCCAGACGTGTTTAATATATTAGGCCTTCACTCAAATGCAGCTTTGAAGTTTCTCAAGGCTGATCATTGTAACTTCTGAACCTGTGCTTTTACTATTCTAAAGAAATAGCCCAGAATATACTGGAGCCTTCAAATGATTTCCATTGGGCCACAAGCAACTACTGAACAAAACTAAACAAAAAAACCCACACAAAAACGAAGGAACTTTGTATTGCTGTCCATAGATGATTTTAAAATATACGTAAGATGTAGATCCTGCACACAAATAGCTCTGTTAAAAGCCAGCTTTTAGCAAACATTATTCAAACAACAACAAATAGTCCATTTGGTGGAGGCTATTTTCACTAGCTGATTAATACATTTGATGCTCTAGAGGGTATTTACAACAGCAGGACTGTGTACGTGGTATTGACTCATATTCAACTATAGTGCCCATTTTTCATGGTAATGAAACAGCATGACACGTTGTGTAACAATGTGCCTCATTAATGTGCTTCTAATACTTTCTGGACACCACTGGAGCTCTCTAATGGCACAGAAGAATAACCTTCATCAGGCCTCGGTTGCAGACACATTACTGGTTATTAGGATCAAGTCATTGTTGGTTTTGGCCTTTTCATGGGATGTCTTGGACATAAATATTCATTCATTATCCTTAACCACTTATCCGCACTCAGGTCGCGGGGGGCTGGTGACGATCCCAGCTGACATTGGGCGAGAAGCGGGGTACACCCTGGACAGGTCGCCAGACTATCACAGGGCTGCACATAGACATTCATGTTCTTATTCACTCCTAAGGGCAATTTATAGTCACCAATTAAACCTAAGTGCATGTTTTTGGAATGTAGGAGGAAGCTGGAGTACATGGTGAGAACATGCAAACTCCACACAGAACAGCTGCAGGCTGGAGTCGAACCGGTGACCCTCTTGTTGTGAGGCAAGAGTGCTAACCACTACATCACAGTGTTACCGTGTTAATTGGTAGGTTGCAATCCAATCCAATCCAATCCACTTTATTTATATAGCACAATTTTAGCAAACACAAGGTTTCCAAAGTGCTGCACAAACAATAAATACATAACACAATACAAAGAGATGTAGTAAACAATAGATCAGTAAGATGCAATAAATTAAAAATGGGATAAAAATAAATAAAATAAAATATAAAATGTACTGCCCGCACAAAATAAAATATGCATGAATACAATAAAAAACAAAAAATCATAAAATCAACATAAAATCAACACTCTACGTGGTGTTAAAAGCCAACGAGAAGAGGTGGGTTTTAAGAAGAGATTTAAAATGAGACAGTGAGGAGGCCTGTCTGATGTGCAGCGGCAATTCATTCCACAGTTTTGGAGCTGCGATGGCAAAAGCTCGTTCCCCTCTGAGCTTCAGCCTAGCTCTCGGCACTCTCAGGAGAAGCTGGTCAGCTGACCTGAGAGAGCGGGTAGGAGAGTAGGGGTGCAGCAGCTCAGAGAGGTAAGGAGGAGCAAGACCATTTAAAGCTTTAAAAGCAAATAAAATAATTTTAAAATGAATCCTAAAATGAACGGGCAGCCAGTGCAGTGAAGCTAAAACAGGTGAGATGTGCTCATACTTTCTTGTGCCAGTTAAAAGACGTGCAGCAGCATTTTGGACCAGTTGAAGGCGGGCAATGGAGGACCCACTAACCCCCATATAAAGTGCGTTACAGTAATCCAGCCGAGTGGTCACGAAGGCATGGATTACTGTCTCAAAGTGCCGTGCTTGCAGGAGTGGTTTTATTTTTGCCAGCTGCCGTAGCTGGAAGAAACTGGACTTCACCACAGCTTTGATCTGGCTGTCAAATTTAAGATTAGCGTCCACTTTAACCCCCAGGTTACTCACAATTGGCTTATGATGTTGTGCCAAAGAACCAAGATCAACCAGGGGGGGTTTTGCAGAAGAGCCACCAAAGACCATGACTTCGGTCTTTTTTTCATTAAAACTCAGGAAGTTTGAGGACATCCAGGCTTTGATGTCATGTAGGCACCTTAGGAGTGGGTCAATGCAGTAGGAGTCATCTTTTTTGAGGGGGACATAGATTTGACTGTCATCTGCATAACAATGAAAAGAAATTCCATGTTTTCTGAGGATGGACCCAAGTGGCAGTAGATACAGGGAAAAAAGAAGCGGGCCAAGCACAGAGCCCTGCGGGACCCCACATGAGAGAGGAGCAGTGGAGGACACAGAGTCACCAAGGCTGACACAGAAAGTCCGATGTGACAGGTAGGACCTGAACCATTCCAGTGCTGTGCCACTGATGCCCACCCACTGCTCCAAACGAGTAATCAGGATTTCATGGTCCACTGTATCAAAAGCAGCAGACAAATCTAAAAGCACCAGGACAACACAATGACCAGAGTCAGTAGCTAAAAAGATGTCATTAAAAACTCTTAAAAGCGCTGATTCTGTGCTGTGCAATGTTTTAAAACCGGATTGGAAGATCTCAAGAATATTTTTTGCATTTAAAAAGTCCATGAGCTGAGCATAAACTATCTTCTCTAGAATTTTAGAAATGAAAGGCAGTTTAGAGATGGGTCTGAAATTTGCCAAGACAGTAGGATCCAGCCCAGGTTTTTTTAACAGAGGCTGCACCGCAGCATGTTTAAAATTTAAAGGGACTACTCCAGAGGACAGACTGCTATTAATTACTGTGAGACAGGATGGGCCAACAGTGGGAAAAACCTCCTTAAACAATCGGGGCGGGACAGTGTCACCCGGCGAACCCGAGGGCTTCAAATGACACACAATCTCCTGCACAAAAGGCAAGGTCACAGGCTCAAAGGTGTCAAAAACAGCAGAGCAGGGTACAAACACTGAAGGATCAGAAGCAGGAGGTGAAATAAGTGCTCTGGTAGAGGCAACCTTATTAGTGAAGTACTGAAGAAAGTTCTCACACAGAGCAGGAGAGGCATCAAATCCAATAGGTGGTGCATTAAGAGCAGAGTTAATTACTTTAAACAACACACGAGGTTTATGACGGTTCACCATAACAATATCAGCAAAATATTTTCTTTTTGCCTCTCTTACAGTGGATTGGAAATGACGCCAGCAATCCCTCAATATCTCAAAAGACACTTGTAGTTTGTCCTTTTTCCATTTTCGTTCCGCTCTTCGACACTCCTGTCTGGCCATGCGGGTCGTTTCATTTAGCCAAGGCTCTGATTTAGTTCTCTGTTGCCTGGTCTTCAAAGGAGCAGCAGTGTCTATAGCAGTTTGACAGGTGTCCAGGAACCAAGAGTTGAGAGACTCTGTGTCGTCACACACAGACTGAGGAGTCATGCAGCTCTGACTGAAGACTGCAGAGAAGTGAGCAGCAGTGAAAGAGTTAATGACTCGACATCTGCGAGCAGCAGCGCGAGGTTTAAAAGTGTTACGGCAAACAGCAGCTTCAAAAAGTACAGGCATGTGATCCGAGAAAACAGCATCACAGACCTCCAGGTTAAGAACAGGCAAACCATGAGATAAAACCAGATCAAGTGTGTGACCACGTTCATGTGTCGGCCCCAGTACACACTGCGTGAGATTAAAAGAGTCAATGATGTTTAAAAAGTCACTCGCCAAAGGGGTTTCAGGGCAACACACATGAATGTTAAAATCTCCAGCAATAAGGACCCGGTCATATTTTGGCATGGTATCTGCCAAAAACACAGAAAACTCTGTTAAAAAGTCTCTGTTATATTTGGGGGGCCGATAGACCACCGCACACAGCACCGTGTGCGGACGCCCCAGCTCAAACAAGCTGAGTTCAAAGCTGGTGAACGTGGATGACGGCGATAACTGTTTACATTTAAAGTCACTCTTAAAAACAGTCGCAATTCCTCCACCTCGGCCAGACGTTCGAGGAGAGTTAAAAAAGGAGCAGTCAACAGGTAGAAGTTCTGAAAAGACACCGGACTCACCAACACTCAGCCAGGTCTCGGTAATAAACAGGAAATCCAATTCCCGCGACATGAAGTAATCCTTAAGGATGAATGATTTGTTCCCAAGCGATCTGGCGTTTACCAAGCCAAGCCGGGCAGGAGCCGGCGGGTCAGGGCGAGCAGCTGACAGGGAGACCCGACACAGAGGCCGCAGGTTCCCCAGATTCACTCCGCGCCGGCGGGGACAAGGAGAGCAGGGTCCACGGGGCTGGAACATCCAATCCGAACCCGCCACCGGTACCAACCAGGCAGCGACAGGGTCCAGCAAACGTCGGGAGATACAAAGGCGAGGTCCCGCTCCATATCCACCTCGATCAGGACGCACCAACCCGGCCCTCAGCCTCACCAGACAGCCACTCCGCTTACCTCGACGGCGGTGACGTTTACGCCGCGGAGGTAGCACAGGAGTGCGGCAGAGGTATGATGGGATGTTTAGTAGGAAGGGAGACGTTTTTTGTCCGTTATACTCAAAGTTGATGAGTTGTTTGTTGGATATTCTCAGGTGTAGCAGCGTTTGGCGATCATACACCAGCAGAGAGTTGACAGTTTGCGAAACAAGTGATACAAGCAGTAGAAACACACACAACAGTCGGAGCATCTGACGGCTCGCCACACACACTGGCGCCATCTTGCATTCCATTCTACCATGCAATCTCTAGTGTCAGTAGTAATCTGATAGGGCCAAAGGAGGAAGTCAGCCTAAAGAGCAACAAAGTCCGCAAAAGGAGGTTAGGATGGATGGATGGGTAAAAAAAACACAGGGCATGATCCAGTAGAGTGCTGTTTGGGTTAAGTAATGTAACAAACGGACAAACAGTATTTTAACCCAAAACTATCTTTACCTAAAACTAACCAAGTTGGTTTTGGTGCCTTAACCTAAAACAGAACTCATAGCATTGGGTATGAGGACGTGTTGATCTCCTGCCACCAGCAGATTGGTACAAGCAATAATTTAGAAAACTTTGGTAGGAACAAACTATGTGGTTGTATAAGTTTTAGCCATTGTTGCCTTTAAAGCAACAAAAATATCCCACCATACATTGGTTGGTTGGTGATGTGGTGTCCCAGAACTGAAAAAAGGGGTGTCTAAAAACAAGATAAAAACACTAAATCTGAGGGAAATGATCTTGCTGCATGGACAGATAATTTCACTTGACAAGATTTCTTGAATTAAGATTGTTAAATCTAGAAATAAGCATGTTGAACGCTTAAAATAAGAAATTAAATCTTAAAATAAGATGAATTATCTAACACTTCTAAATCTAACGTTTTTTTTTTTATCTTGGTAAGAAACAAATAATTTACAGTGTTGTAGTAAATGGCCACAAGTCAAATACAGATATTCTTTCATTTTACAGTAACCTGAATTGTTCTTAAGTTGGAGGTCTTCCCCCATCTTACCCTACTTTGCAAGTGGAGGACAAAAAAAGGTTTTAATTTTTAAGCATAAATCGTGAATACGAGTATACCACCATTTAAGTCTTATTGTCTGCATTTCCATTATTTTTTATAAACATTTGGCTGCACACATTTTAACCTAAGCTCTTGTAATTCTGCAGATTCTGTCCTGATATGTGTCAGAAGTTTGAAATCGTCCTTGACAGATTCACACAACACATGTGGAGTACAGATGGGAAATGAAAGCTCCTTTCATTCATCGTATTGAGAAAAGTCACTGAGGAGGGGAAATAGATTGATTTGGTCCACAGATCATTAGACATTCTCCTATATAACCTTCACCCTTGGGCTGCCTTTGATGAAGAACAATGCGGAAGAGAGAAATGTGTCTTGTTTTTGTCAGTGGAAAGTCTCTTAACATGCAGACCTGTCAGCAGATGGCCGTCTTATCATTTAATAGGAGAGGTTGAACCATTTGATTACTCCCACTCCTCATTTACCCTCGATCCATACAACTGAACAAAGTAAAAATCTAGGTTAGCAAAAGTTTGTGCTGGAATAACACATACGCACATAGCCATAGATGTAGCTGATTGAAGCTAGATTTCAAAGCTATCAATCTTCAGATGTGTTTTAATCTCGCATTGAATCTTAAAATCTTTATTTGACTTTGAGCAAAAGACGTCATGTCACGTCATAGCCCTTCACTTTTCTTTATTGTTCCTTCAAAGGCAACTTGCCTTGCAGCAGCCATTAAAAGTAAAAGAGACAGAGCAGTACATAAATGCATTAAATATGTAAAGAGAAGCATAAAAGGGAGCAGACAAGCCATAGATCACATAGAGGCAGAACACAGCTTGGCAACAATGGTGACGGTTAAAGGAAAGTTCCTGTTTTAGATAGCAGATACATGATTGTTATATTTTTTTTGCATGTAAAGCAAAACTTGTAGGTGTGCCACAAAGCCTTTCCTTTGCTTTGAAATGAGATGTGCAGTTGAATACAATTGCTAATTCCGGGGCCTAATTCCTGTGTTTAGTTTCGGCTCAGATTTAATTTATTTAATATTTAAGCCTATTTGAAAGGCTTTAAAATAATCAACCACTATAGGATCACTATGCAATTTGTGCTAAAGACATTCATATAGGATGGCTTATAATGATTTATATACCATGGACTAGATGGTTGATATTATGATACATATCATAATGCAGGGTGTCAACTAATTCCTGAAAATGAATGCCTAACTAAGAAGTTAAACTGCCTAAACATTCTAAATTAATGCAATGTCCGTCAGTACCCATAGCAGCAAGGATGCAGTGAAAGCCTTTGTTTACAATTTATTGTAATAATCACAAGCTGCAAGAAGTACACTGTCCCTCTGGATTTATTGGTAAAAATACTTTTAAATGTGTACTTTACATTAGTGATCGCATCCTATTTGCTATGCAACTCAGTACACATGGCTTATAGCATTTGTTCGTGAAAAACTCAATTCAAATTAAATCAAAATTTATGCTGTTGGTCATCAGTACACAATGTTAATGTGACTTTGGATCTTGCTAGCATAACGTTATCTGGCTGGCTAGCATTAAAGCCAAAGGGTTCTATTAGCTGAGCAGATTAGAAATACCTCCCACTGTCAACTCGCCCTATTAACTGGAGTAGTGAATGTTTTTCATTGCAGAAGAAATATTTGGAATGGTCATGGTTGTTCCAGGTATTAGTCAATCTCTCAGATGTTAGCAGCAAAACAGAGTTTTAGCATGTGAAATGTATTAATTTATTTGTTTTCTGCAAGTGACTAGTTTTACATTTAGGGTTTTTAATAAAATGTTTAAAATGTTTTATAAAATGCATCAGTTAACCTGATGCCAATGTATTTTCAGTTACTGACATTTTTTTTAACTGTATGTAATGTTGGTTGATGAAGGTATATACCATTAGCATGTAGCTTAGCCAGTTAGCTCAAGCAGGTGACGGATTGAAAAAAGTTTGCACAGTACTTTTAATCCACATGAAATATAAATCATACAATGCCAGGTCTCAGCAGTTCTATGTAAACTACTTACACATGACCAATATACAACAACAGCATCACCACATCAACCAGTCACTGGCAGAAGTTGGCCGGGGGGAAGGAGAAGAGAGATGGCCGTGGGCATCCTGAACGCGCACACAACAACGGTCAACAATAGGGTATTGCAATCTCAGCCCTGGCTGTAGGACTGTATGAGCAAAAATGAATATTGCCAACAGCAATCATCTTTGCAGAATGTCAATGAACTGTCTAGACATGTATTTTCTCTGCTGATCTGTTGCTCAAGGCCAAAACCCTGACACTGTTTTCCAAAGCTCCTACACGTTGCATAATTAGAGAGCAGGTGAGTAAACATGATGCAAAATGTGGTAAATTCCCGTAAATCCTGTCTTGTGTTCCCTCTCTGAATCCTGAATACCTTACCTAGACTTAGACAAAATACAGAAGTTGAACATGTAATAATGAAAGAGCTTTGGTGAAACCCAAAGTATAAGCATCCACTTTCAATGAATTACCTGATGACAACGACAAATCAATCTGCAAATGAGTTATTGTAACGCAGCAATTGAGAAGCAGTCTTACAGTGGAGTGGCTTCACTATAAGCAACAGCATAGAGCCAATGCTATAACAGTACACCGCCTATAGTGCGATCTGAATCAGTGCTCTAGTTAACACAGCTTTGATTGAAGCCAGTCTGGAGAGAAAAGACTGTCTGCACAGGAACTCTTCTTTGACATGGAAATGCACAAAACTTTTACCTTGGAGATTTGAACTGCATCTGCCTGGCAGAAGATCCAGAGAGAGGAAGGAGGGGAGAAGAGGTCTTTTGATTAAGTGGGAAAAAAAGCTTTAAGTACCATCGGTGGAACTGGATGACGAGACACAGTAACAACAAAGCACCAACAAAGTCAAAGCCTCAAACTAAATTCTGATTTTGTTTGTTTTCTTCATCCAATCATAATGCGTACTGACTCTGAACACTAGGGGGTTGATGTGTGTTTTGGAAATGTGTAAAGCAAGTTTGCATGGGTTTGATTATTTTTTGAACTGGGGATACAGGGGTCTTACACAACAGGAGAGATGTGGATGTCAAGTTGGGAACATTTTAAGTGTTTATGAATATTCAAGAAATGATAACCATGGTGTTCACAATGTTGATGCTGTCCTGTGTGGACTTCAGTCTTTGTAGTCATGTGAGACGAGCTGAATCCATGTCTACCCTCTTGACTTCGATCGGCCCTATTTCACAGGATTTCCACCGGGGACGTTACGGCCGTGTAACGGTTTTCTCCGTCAGGCAAAGCAAAAACCATCAGGACAAGAGCAGGGCATGTGGCATGACGATCTGACAGAGGCTGAATGACAATGGGTAGTATTTGAATGGGAGTCTGAATGGGAGGATAATGAGGGCCAGGGGCCGGATTCACAAAGCATTCTTAAGAAAGAAATGCCTCTTGAGTGCCACTTTTTTCTTAACTTTGCCCTTAAGACAAAATTTAAGAAGATTCGGTATTCATGAAGAAATTCTTATCTTTTCTTTAGCTTTCTTTTCTTTCTTAACTTTCTTCTTATTTTTTTCCTAAGATAGAACTAGAGGACAAACGAGATTCTTGAAAACAAAGTTCTTAGATTCTTTCTCATATTTCTTCAAAACTTTAAGAGAAGCCCTAACCAGTCTGAAAACAGCTACAGTGAAAAGTCAAAGTCTTGATATGTATTTAGCCTACTGCTTATTCTGGCAGTTGACATATAATTGAAATGTCTCTAGGAATCTATTCCTAGATTACACTACAATGTACTCTTAGTAAATCACAGAGGCAGTTGTTATATTTGATACTACTTGATCTTAAGTTAAAAATCTAAGAACGTCCTAAGTGAGAAAACTAAGAAGTTCCTAAGACATAGGTAATTAAAACGTGGTAAATAGCAATTAAGAACAATCTTAGGAACATCTTTTTTTTTTTTTCTTAAGAATTGTCTTAGGTTTTATCTTAAGAACACTTTTGTGAATCCGGCCCCAGGTGTGGAAGTGGGCAGGGAACCACAGGTGAGGGGAATGAGGTGATTGCAGGGCAGATGAGGGTGGCAACATCTACAATGACAGGAGAGTTAGTGATAAGCAGATGAACAGGTGATAAACAAAATCAGTCCCTAAGCAGGTAATCTCGTGACAGTTCCTGTCTGTACCACCAGTCACGAAACCCTATGGCTCATTTTGACAAACGCTCTTATGAGTCGTTATGGGTGGTATTGACAAATGGTCTATTCTGTTGTTTAGGTTGGAGATCTTATTGCCCCAGACATATGGCTGAGTAGGGGCATCCAATTCATTCAATCTCTATATACATATAAATGTATTTATGTGTTCTATATATAGCAATGCTTGGGTTTCATAAGGTTAATGTGCTGACAATGACCTTCAGAAGCCCATATCTATGAGGCTGATAACAGTTGATAATGCCCAAGTCTCACAGTAAACTGATAAGGGAATAAAATAAATATGAGTCATTGTGGCCCTTTCTGCAGAACTTTTAATAGCTGATATCCATAAATTTCAGTGATGTTTATTGAAAGGAATACAAAAACCCCTCTAGGTTTTATTTGCCTTTTGTTTGTGCAGTTTGATTTTTGTGTGTCTGGCATTGTGCAAATTATTTTTTTTATTGATAACACTCATGTATCTCAGCAGTCAGTATTACTGCGGTTACATGCTGGCAGGACTGGTGTTTTATGCCTGCCAGTATTGCAGCTGTTTGAGGCTTTGAAGTGAACTGTGGGAGCACAATGTACACTCCAGACTTCACAGGTACATGCTGGTTAAACATTTGAATCTGAAAAAAGTCCAGACACAGGTTGTGATTGATCAGATAATGAGAGCTAGGCAGACTCTTCTTCAGAGAGCTCTGTCAGAACGCTGGCTTCTACATTCATGTGCTTTCTGCAGTAAGACTTGTGTGCGACTGCTTTTACTGATGTGGAATAAAACTGTCAGAATGTATCATTCATCTACGCCACAAGGAAAGTTAAATTTGATTGTCTTCCTCTAAACATCTGTTATGTGAGATTAAACTGGCACCCTCGTGCACTGACATCAGGAAGAAGAGTGACATATCCAGTCAGGAGAAGAACATTAGCATGCTGGTTGCTGCTACGGATCACAGCGTTCTCAGTCGCTGATGAATTGCCTGGTGTCCCAGTCTCTAGTCGTCTCCTTCCCAGAGGGCCAGTTTCTCACAGGCTTAGCCCCCTCCCCCACCGCCTCCCACAGCCATACATATTTTGCTTTCAAATGCCTTCGTCAAACTTTAATTTGTATGGAAATAGACATTCTGTGTCCCACGATAAAGTCTGTATATTGCAGAAGAGTTTAGAAAGGCAGAGAAACAATCTGTTTTGAAATTAAAGCGACTGTAAAGAAGAGACTGTGTGGGCCATTGAGCAAAATTAGAGTGGTAACTGAAACTGAGAAGCAGTAATGGGTGTGGGGAGGGATCATGTTTTTTTTCTTCTTTTCTTTCTAGAGGGCTTTAATGTGTGCAAAGGACATCACCTGCAGATGCAAATTCAGTGCCATTTGCTATCTTCAGTGCCCTCCTCTTCAAATCCACTTTAATAGGAATTTAGTGAAGAGGACCTAACAACTTTGTCTCTGCACGGGAATAAGCTTAGTCCTCATTTTTAATCTGTGAATGGCCGTTGATATGACTCTTTATTCAAAAGATTTTGAAAGTCTTTTGCCTTTTTGTCATGCACACATTGCGTGCACACACACACACACACACACACACACACATACACGCTAACATTCTGAGGAGCATATCAACCTGGATCACCTTGACACAGTTTTACTCCTCAGAAGAAATTCAGAGGGGCCACAGATAAACTACTTAAATGTACAAAAGGAAGGACTGCACATGTTTTTGAATGTGAAACTTTTCTGGAAATCGTTTAAGTCCACTTGGCAAAAAGTATCAGCGAGTGTACTGCTCACTCCAGATAACAGAATGATGTATTCATTATATCAGCATGCCCTTGGGTAAGATAATATAGAAATAGAAGTGAATGCCATTCTTTTCTGGCTCATCCCACTGTGAGCTGAGAGCTTTGGAGACAGATATCCTCAAAAATACTGGAGGGATACAGGACACACACTCAGGCATGCAAATTCACACATGCACGTGTGTGCATCAGTAAATACACACACATTCAATATCTCCCAGGCTTGGCATGTGAAAGAGCATTCTTGCCTTTTTTTTCTGGAGCACCTTACTTCTTTGGGGAGAGTTACCGGTCTCGTTGTGAGCAGATGGGCCAGAAGACTGGTGCCTGAGCGCTGAGGCAGAACAATGATATGACATGAGAAGCCACCCTGTCACCTGAAACAGGGACACACAGAGAGACAGCTGCCACCAGACACTGGAGCCAATGTACCAGCGGCCTGCTGAGACAAGGGGCAGGGGCCGCTTAGACACACGCGTATGATTTTGCACACAGCACACACTACAGCATGCTCAGACATGTCTAATGTATGTCAAACAAACAGAGGCACACAGGGACAGGAAGGAGGCATTACTAATGTAAAAGGATAAAGTATGAGCAGCATAATTTAACGGATTAAAGAAAGTCTCAAGATTAAAGCACTGACGAAACCACAGCAAGAGAACAAAAACAATTTGTCTAATTGCACAGTTGTTCAGGATGCCATTCATGCTCTCTTTGCATGAGACTCGCCTCCCATTGATGTTCAGTGACAATGATGAAAAGTTGTTTATTCATTCAGGAAAAATTCTGCTCTCTTCTAACTCAGCATAGCCATATCTCCACACCAGCAGAAAGCAGGGGAGCGACAATGGAGGATGTCGTCATAATTTCAATCAGTCAAAGAGGGCACAGCGTGGCGCTTATGCTCATTTCTTTGCCATTGCAGAAACAACAAGAAAGTTGCAACACTTGCCTTGCTAGTGAAACAAACAAAAAACACAGCACGAAGAAATAAAATGTATTAACCACACATAATACACTTTGAACTCTCAGCTGCTCACCCTTTTGTGTTAGTTTTGGATGCATCAGGGACAGTGTGCCAGTTTATGCTGGTTACATGCACAAGTGTTTTTCAAAATAAACCTCCATGGTCACAGGGAAGAGTTAACCTTAGGCAGTAAAACCACTTGAAAGAACGATAAAAAAAGGGACAGGGTTGGAGTTAAAAAACATCTACTTCAATACTTAACTACTGTTGTGGTTCCATTGTTGATGTAGAACCATAGACTGTGTATAAATAATGGACCTGTGACCGTGACATCACCCATTGGTTTGTGGACTGCCCGTTTGAGGCATCGAGTTCAGCGTTACACTCCTGGCCATCTTGTTTCGCCATCTTGTTTTTGGAAACGGGGAGTAGACCATATTTGGACTGTGGAGGAGCGAGAGGGATCTGACGACACTGACTACACGCCTCTCTACACCTCAACCTGACTGAGCTGAGTCACTGCTAATTCATGTTAGCATTAACTGGAGCATTAACTAGGATGTTAATTTTGGCTAGCAAAACCAAAACCAAAATGTACGTTACTTACCTCAGAAAACTGAACAGCGACTCCTTGGAGTGTCTGTTAGTCCAACCAAATGCTGAACAAGACATTTTTAATGAACAAAACGTTCAAATAAACTGTCATTAAATGAAAATATAGTGTGAAATGGTCAAAGTTATGAGACCAAACTGGTAAACGTCCTTATATATATATATATATATATATATATATATATATATGAATGTGTCAACTATTAAAAACCTGACAGCTTGATGAAACAAGCTGTTCCTGGGTGTACTAAGTGGTATGAAGTTGTGGTACATCTGTGCTAATTATATTTTTCTGCTGTCTTTACAGTCCTTGGGTATTGGACTGCTGATTATTTTTCATATGTTCAAGATGGATGAGATTGTTTTTGACACTCAACAGTCAACTGAAGTAAACAAAGTATTCATATGAAATAATTACATATAAGCCTAAAATAACCACTGAGGCTGTTAACATCTTATGGGTTGAGAGGGTGGACTCCAACATGACAACACATTACTGTATCAGTAGATTTTCACATGGATGATAATGGCAAACACAAATTGAACTGACTATATTTAACTTCTCCTAATTGTTTACTGTATAAAATAACAATAATGGCCTTAAGTCTCTAAACCCAGCAAGCCAGGGTCTTTCGGAATAACGCAGAGAAGGAAACAAGCTGCATTCAAGCTGAAAGCTACCAATTAAAAGGCAATTAGTTTTGAGCTCAGAGGGAATACAAAGTTGCTCAGGTTCCTCCTTTTCATCAAAATCTTGTGATGGCTTATTAGCATCAAACAATTCATTCAAATGAACTTGATTTGAAAGTGCTCACCAGTGTAAAACGAGGACAAAGCTAGGCAAGACAAATAATTACCAGAGCTGACAGAGAGAGAGAGCAATAGCAGACAGAACTTAATAAAGGTCAGCAAGGCACAGAGTTAGAAGCCGGAACATTCCTTACATGCATTTTCATGTGAATTAATTTGAATCTTTTTCGGCTTCCTGCTTGAAGGACAAAAGTTTTCCACTACTCCCCTCATGTATTCTCATTAGCAGCTGGAACAAGAGGGAGTTGAAAAACCACTCTTCATTACAGAGAAAAAGGACAGATTTAAATCAAGATGACATTTTTCAGAGTGTGGTCCAGCACAAGTTTGTGCAAAGTATATAGAGAACACGTCCTTTAAAACGAGATCCCTTCTGCTGGAGCAAACCTGAGGAGAACTCATCGGTGCAAGTACAGCATATCGCCTGAAATGGAATTGACAGATTGACTTTAACTGGGCGCCATGTACACTTTATCAGCATGAGTCCAATGATTAGAAAGCGTGTCCCACTGGATCAATATGCTCAGGCTCCATATAATTAGCTTGGCCCTAACCTTTTTTTCTTTGCAAGGCCGACAGCAGTAATTATGGCCTGTTATGACATGCTTTAAAACTGTCAAAATGGATGTTGGCTTATATGATTTCACAATCTTTATTTAATGATGATATAATACTCTCTGCAAAACATCATATTAAACCGGGATTCATGCTGAGGTGGGCAGATGAACAAGTTGGAATGCAGTGATGATGTTGACCTTTGTAGCGTGACATGTCACGGATGAACCCACAGATATAATTGGCCCTCTATGGCTACAGTCGATGGGAGGCGACCCGCTGAGGGGATGCATGATATAAATACAACATTGCAATTAAAGTCTTGTCACATGAACCCAAATTATTCTCAGTAGCCTATAAAATAAAAAAATATCCTTCCATTCTGCCATCAATCCATTCAAATTCTTACCGATTGACTGAAAAATCCAGTGTCCAATTTAATATTATTTTGTCAAGCAAAGTCAATTTGTGCTATGGTAATGGCTTGGCCCCTTGCTACTTGCCTATTCTTCATGAAGGTGGTGCCTGGCCACAGGCCATTGCGAAGCTTGTAGCTCATTTTCACAGGCCAAGCCAGGGGGAAAATTATGTGCCAGCTAATAAAGACTCTAGGTGCCGCAGCCGAATCAATAAAGCTGGACAAATGACTGCATTTGGATATGCATTAATCTGTAACAGTGTGACCTCAATCAAGTTTTACAAACCTACTGATGGATTTGGACACGTGACGCTATATTTCCTGATAAAGACGTAACAGCTGTACTTTTTCCAAGGGACTTTGCTAATATGTCAGATAGCAGATTTCAATTTTATGGAAAAAGTTTCACATAGAGACTGAGTCACTGCACTATTTCAGGTTCAGCCCTCTTGCTTGTCAGTCTTTTCAGTGAGCACAAGTAGGACTGTGGGCGTGAAAAGCAGTCACTGCAAGTCGGAAGAGTTTACAGTGACTTTGAGTGGGAGACGAGATGTACTTTCACATATGGCACAGTTTTAGTTTAATTCAGTTTTCAACTTCCCAGTTTTAATGAGATTTTTCAGCCCCCTACTTTATAGAACACACTTCCCCTGTTTTTTATTTGTCAGAGCGATTTACATAATATTAATGTCACCACATTAATAGTATGTAAAGAAAAAAGTGAAGAGTCTCATACTGTCTGTAAAAAGGAAGAAAAATAATAAATAAATACACGGAGGAGAAACAGAAAAACAAAAGAATGACACAAATCTAACAAAATAATTTGTCAGAATAGAGGAAGGTAATGGTAAGGTAAGGAATGTAACACAACTACAACAACCCCCTACCTTATTAAATGGATACACTGTTGATGTCTCTATAGACGTGTTTCCACTGAGTACTTTCTAGAAAGCAGCAGAGTGTTTTGGCTCCGCCCACTAGTTAGTTCCCCTCAGCCTCTGTTCCCATACAGGTACTTTTGTAGCGGCTAACCAACGGAGTTTTAATGTGACGTAAATAGTTCTGAGACACTTACATGATTATTCAGCGACAATTTTGACCGTGACGTTGGTGACGCAGCGTTGACAACAAACCAACGCGGCAAGTCCAAACAGTCGAGACATTCTTTTTCTCTTGTCCATCGACTTCTCTTCTTTTGTTTCTTGTTCTCGATTCTCTCGTCTCAGTCTGCTCTGCTTATTTATTTTCTGAATGGAGCTGTTATGTTGCGGTTGTGTCGAGTTCTACTCATGTCATATCCCGCGTCAACCGTATCCAATCAACTTCGACTAGTTATTAGCGGCTCAGAAAAGTACCTACCTGAGGCAGGTACTTTCTGAGCCGCTAACCGGTGAAGTTGGGCGGATCCTCTCTTCCAAGCCACACCCATAGCGCCTCACTAGAGGGAAGAGGTTGCCGCCTGATAGCCGCAGGCAGAGCAGGTGTGCTCAATGTCCCTGATGACCTGACTCCTCCCACTAGGCTCCTGGAGGGCGAGGCTTATTCAGAGAGTATCATCACACTGAGCAATATGCTTCTGTAAAAAGAATATGCAAACATGAATGTAAGAGAAACATTACATTTCTTTTTTTTTGACAAGTTTGAGAGAAAAACTTAAAACACGAAATATGGGCATTATTTCTCCCTGTTAGTACAATTTCAACACTGCTTTCTGTGTCTTTATTTTTTTTTTGTCAGGTAAAATCTCTCAGTGTGAAATTTTAATCAATGCCCGTTAGTGTCAGCTTCACATTGTAGTCCTACTCCAAAGGGACTTACGCTGGAGAGATAAACAGTAAAATGAGTGAACTTGAGATTTTATGATGTTCTTTGTCCTCTAAAAACAGTATCCATCCACATCCAGCACTACAAATAATAATTATATTAAAATAGAATGATGGCAGGGAGAGGTTAGTTTTTGGGGAATGCATCTTAACAAAGTTAAAGTTAAAGTTTTCTCATGTGCTTAAACAAAAGTTAGCCTCAAACAGATTAAAATCTTTTTCGGTTCTGGAAGTAACTGTTTGCATCTTTGACTATTTGGTCAACTCTTTTGACCTCCAACATTGAAGCAATTATTGGCTCATCATGAAAGATAAGTTCTCTCATGTCTTTGTCCAACAGCTTTTATTCAAAAGAGAAACAGCACAGCTGTTTCCTTTTGTGGCACCAGTTTCTCTCAGAGTTTACTTCACATTCAATCCAATTAATTAACAACATGCTTTAAAGCCGCTACAGGATTTCAGTCAAAAATGCTACCTTTGTAGAATCTTGACAATCTGTATTTGAATTAATAGTTGGCCCATATTGACGTTTCTTTTGGAATTTCACTACTGAAATCAAAAGTGATGAAGTGAAACATTGGTCACTGTCCCTAGAAAGGATGTGTGTGTGCCTGTGGGAGGAGATACAGGGCCCTTTTTATTTATCCTCTGGGTTAAAACCACGACCGACTTGACATCTAATGGATCTTGTTGACAGAAGTTCCTTTTTACAGTGCAACGTGGAATAATAACTACCATTCTGTCGCTGTACCATCACTGCCCTGTGATGTAAGAGGATTGTGTTCTGTTCTCAAACCATGCATAATGGTTATTTCAATAGTTAGCTGTAAAAGTACTGAGCTGGAATTCATAGGTATCACACAGAATATAGACCAGTAAAGACAAGATAAGATAAGATAAGATAAGATAAGACAAGACAAGACAAGACAAGACAAGACAAGACAAGACAAGACAAGACAAGACAAGACAAGATAAGATAAGATAAGATAAGATAGAACTTTATTAATCCCAAAGGAAATTCTGGTTCCAGATTGCTCCAAATCCTCCAAAACAATTACAAAAACAATTACAAAAACAATCACAATACAGGATAATATAACAAAAACAATTAACAAATTAGGTAACAATAACAATATATATATATATAAAGTACAGGCCAAAAGTTTGGACACACACCTTCTCATTCAATGTGTTTTTCTTTATTTTCATGACTATTTACATTGTAGATTCTCACTGAAGGCATCAAAACCATGAATGAACACATATGGAATTATGTACTTAACAAAAAAGTGTGAAATAACTGAAAACATGTCTTGTATTTTAGATTCCTCAAAGTAACCACCCTTTGCTTACTAGAATATAAGACATGTTTTCAGTTATTTCACACTTTTTTGTTAAGTACATAATTCCACATGTGTTCATTAATAGTTTTGATGAATTTACAATGTTAATAGTCATGAAAATAAAGGAAACGCAGTGAATGAGAAGGTGTGTCCAAACTTTTGGCCTGTACTGTATATATATATATATATATATATATATATATATATATATATATATATATATATATATATATATATAAATAATAAAGCATCTAAGGAGTAAAGTTAGCAAAGTGCAGATGACATGGCAGGATGTAATATACAGATATATTTCACATGCTAATTAACATAATAGTCCCTGGTGTTGAAAATTGTATTGCAAATAATGTTAATATTAGTCAGGCTGATATGATAGCTTGCCTCCCTGAGGAGTAATACAGTTTGATGGTCACAGGTAGAAAAGACCTCCTGTGTCGTTCTGTGGTGATCTTTGGTAGCCTCATCATTAACATTTGTTTTCACACAGGACTCGAACCCCAATCCTGGGGAAAAGTCCGCTGTTTGTGCAGCCCATCCACCACACCAGTCTCCGACCAAATGCGGGAATCCGCCTTTTTAACTTCACTTGACACTTGGCACATTATAGCGGATGGTGAAATACGCTAATACAGCTCGTTTTTCGCTGCCTGTACACACAACCTATACTGATGTTTTTAAGGGGAGAACAGGCTTTAAGGGGAAACACCTCCTGGGTAATGCCACTTTATGCCAGCAGTATATTCAATAACATTGATGATAGCTGCATTCCACTTCAGATACGTTGTGCATACTGGCTTACTGGAATAGCTTACTGGGACACTTAATGGTACTGAGACATTGTTGATGTTTTCACTTTCATCTGTGTTTTTCCTACAACAAGTCAAAATGTGTGCTGTGAAAAGGGTGAAAAATATACTGCCTGTGGTACTAAATTTTATTTCGACCCACATTCAGGGAGGTTTGGCGTACGTGACCCTTTAGACTTCAAAGCAGGATTCCCAGATGGACAAACTCTTTCATTTCTTGCCTGATTGAGGCCTCAACGGACAGCTAGAAAGGTGAAAGAGGGAGCAGCCACACCACTAAAAGGCTTGGCCTGTTATCACACAGAAGCTCTACTCAGATCATTCTTAGGTTGGTTCTAGGATGGATCTATTTTAGGGTGATTTCAAATATTTTGTCTACTTAAAAGTGCCTTACTCAGTGTGATACATCACTCTGGTGTACAATTTGGAGATTTTTTTGATCTGATATTTGAGGAGGTGACATCTCTGAGTTGTGCTTGACAGTAGTGCTACTCCAGTTCCTTTCATAAGTGGCAGCTTGTTCCAGTTATATTATAAATCTCAGTTGCCGTGTCTGTATAATGGCAGGGGGTGTGTCTCTCGAGCATAAAGAGAGTAAAGTCTGAGCAAAATAAAGTCTGTCTGCTCTAGTGTGTATTGAAAGTTGGAAGTGCAGCCTTTTCAGTAATTGTAAAAGGCTTTGTAAATAAATAACAGTAAACTTCAATAAAAGAAGAAAAACTACAACTAAACAAGTGCTGCATTTATACTTTATACTGGTTATGGCTGTGGGCAGTGCTCTGAGTTCCATATCCAGCAACATTAATGTTAAAGGTTGATGGCTTGTCAAGTTGTGTGAAAAAAACTTCTATCGTAGTTAAATATCAAATATCTTAATTTTAGCGTGTCCTCAAGTAAATTGTCTCACGCTGTGCACTCACTTTGTGTATGCAGAGTACTTTGATCTTTTCTTACACAGTGACAAAGTACATTTATCCACAGTGAAATAATATTCATCTATAAGCAAGTCAATTTAAACAGCTCTGGGAGAAACTTTCCACTTCATGGAAAAACAAATCGGAATTTATGAGACATTAAAACCATTAAAAGTACTTTTGCAAAATGAACACACTGAGAATATTCTGGAAGATGAGCTGGCTGCCTTGTTACATGTTGTGACTTTGCATCTCTCTCTCTCTCTGTCTCTCTCTCTCTCTCTCTCCTCAATGCATGGATGAGCAGATGAATAAGCTCCATGCCTAATTTACAGATGATTTCTCCCATTAATCTGCAGTCTGCAGATGTTGTTAATTTATTTTACTCCTCTAACCTCCTGTCGTCGCAGCTGTTGGAAGCTGGGAAGAGGAACTTTGTGTGTGACTAGGAGTGTGTTTGTGTGTGTATAGTACATATGTACGGCCCATGTGAGCATATGGACGTGCTCGATTGTGCATCATTGTGTGTTTGTGCGTGCTCGTATATGTGGATCCTGTGCCAACATAGTGTGGTGTTAGGGCAAAGGAACAGGTGGAACACGAAGTGAGACATGCACTGCAAGCAAAGCTAGTTACTCCTCTTTGAACTGCAGCCACTACAGGACGTGACCAGACTCCATCTCTACCAAGTACTACACACACAACTAGGTGTGAGCTTGTGTCCAGAGGTGTGGATTGTGGTCATGTGACATCGACACGAGTCAGACTCGATTCACAAATCTTATGAGTTTTTACAGGACATTACATCCTGTGTTAATAATGATTGTGGAATGAGAATTACTTTAATAATCCCCAGGGGGAAATTACTCGTACTTATATGGAACTTCCATCCATCATTGTCTAATGTAGTCTTTTGTCTAATCTAGTCTAATGCCAAGTCTTGTTTTAACAACTTGTGCAGGATTCTGAACAGTTTTTCCCACAGGATTTTCTGAGAGTCTGGGGTGGGGTGGAGTTTTGTACATTTAGAAGTAAAATGCATCAATCTCGTACACTTTGAAAGCTAAATGAGAGCAAACGCCTCACATAACATTTTTCACAGTCGGAGATACTGTATTATGGAATCTTTAATGTTATGCTACTGTGACATATAACATAAAAGCCCAAATTTGGTGGCCTCTCACACATTCTACTGCCATTATTGATCTTAATGATTGCATACTTTAAGAATTACTTCAATCAAGAATTAGGGTTAGGGTTGATTAGTGTCTTCTTGTAAATTCTGTGGTGGATTCTTCTTAACACACTGTGCTCTTATTTTGAAAGTAATTCATCACAGGTTAGCTTTTTGTGATTAAAACAATTTTAATTGTTAGCTAATGTTAGCTTGGACCTCCGGCCGGACATGTTGACAGTATTTAGTTTGGCTCGCACACACCAAGCGATCATGTGGGGACGGGACTGATACAGGTAGGCACGTTTATCTATTTTGAAGCGGAGAAGTGGTGTGGGCAGCTCGGTAAATTCAGTGCACTTTAAGTGTGTGAATGCTGGCGCATGTCTCAGAGGAGGACGGAGAGGTGGGTCGAGGTTTTGACTGACTGACGGGTGACAGACACTCTGCTGAGGCAACAACACCACACAAAATAACCTTATATTATGAATCGTGTAAATATACTTTCAGTAGCTTGAAATGTGACGTTAGCGCGAGTCTGGTACGACAGATTAGAGTCTGACGGGCTGCTAGAGTCTAGGTAATTAATGGGCCCTGCTGAAGATCTGGTCCTTTCTGTTTCCAAAGAACCTGGAAAATGCAATTAATACATTCATCATTTAAGTCTTATTAAGACCACAGGGTTGTTAGGCCCAAGTTTAGGCTTATAATCAATCATTTCAACACATTGTTGACGAGGTCTAGTGTACCCTACATCAAGATTGCTGTTTTTAACACTAAAGAACAGGGATAGGATCAAAAAAACTCTAGTACCAGACATAACTTCCCACAACAGGACACAAACACAGGTTCCCTAGTTAAAAGAGCAGGGATTTGAACCATCCATCACCCATCCCACCCACCCCTTTCGTGGGACACCTTCAAATTCAGTGCACTACTTTTCAGAGAAAATCATACAAACCATTCGGGAGGACAGCCTGCTCCACTGGCTACCTGTGCCTTTTATAATTGATTTTCAGATTTTTAATTAGCACTTTTAATGCCCATATTGGACTTGCTCCGAAGTATATCACTTAATATTTAATCCTGTATGAGCCGAAGCCCGAGATCCTTCAGCGTGATCTAGATTGAAGAGCAGGGGCGACCAGGGCTTTGCTATCAGGGTCTTCACTCTGGCATGATTTTTGAAAATAAAAATACTTTTTTAAATGCACTTTTGCTTAATACATTTATTGTTGTTATATTGAATAAACAATTCCACTTTTTAAATGTTTTATTCATTTAATATTAAATTGTATACAATTACATTCATATGAGTCTTTCTTTTGTGTTGTTTTTCTTTTATTGTCATTTCATTGATTCTGTTTATTTCGCTGAAGCACTTTGTAACTGTGTTTTCAAAAGTGCAATACAAATGTGTCTCTACCCATCTTTACCTCTACGCCTTCCCATCATGCTAAAGCCCTCTGTCCTTCAGTCCTGCCTATTTTAATTTAGCCAGTGGAAATAATACCTCTGAAATCTTTATGCATTGATTATTTGTCTCCATTTAGTCTGAAAGTGGACATACTGTATGCACAGATTGATTGAAGATTCCTACAGATGGAGAAACACATTTTGTTTCTCTGTGTTGGCATGTGTGTGCATACAGTATTTTGAATACTTTAACTTGATAGATATTAGATGGAGCAAAGTAAAACAAGTAAACAGTGATGATCTCATTCAGTTAATTGAGTTTCATTTTTAGATTGTTGGATCACTCTCTTGATAGCCCTGGAATAAAAAAGATAATTTAGGGAAGAACTTCAGAAGTTAATTTACCATGGAAGTCATATTTTACAGGTTGATTACAATGTAAACAATCTATTTGGGTGTTTTAATCATCTTGATTTAATAATACTTGGTCTCCAAAGAATAATATTCCAATATTAGTATCTGGGAAGAGATTCTGCTTCTTCTCAAAACAAGGCAATTTCGTGCATTACAAAGGCAGAGCTTTGGTCTCAACATTAGTTGTGTCACAACCGAATCGCCCCCTGTGCCCCATATGCACCCTGACTGACTGTCTCCTAAAGACAAATCAAAACATAACAAAAGGAATATATTTTTTTGTTTCCTTTGTTATGATAACTTGCAGTTTTTTTCCACAGGTGTGTGGTTACATGACATATTGCCACGACAGAACTATGAACCTGAACCCAAATGCACAACTCTTCAGACCAAGGTTTGAAAAATAAAGTTTTATTAATCAAAATGAAAATCACTCTTTACAGAGGCTAATCTAGGAATAAGAAAACAAACAGAAAATCATTCTTGCGAGGCTATACTAGAAAAACAAACAGAAAATCACTCTTAAGAGTGTAACTATTGTTTGTACACAGTTTATTTTAGCCTTACTGCAGGAGCTGAGCTGTAAATAACAAGATCAAATAAAAATACACAATCTTGCCAAAATTCATGCCAAATGCCAAAACTAAACAAATGAAGAATGAAAAGCGAATAAAATGCACTCAACCTGCCCCGAGGGTTAAAAAAACAATGCAACAAGACCTGCCAATGACATGGACAAAGCTCTGGTTCTCTCACATGAGACAAGACAAACTGGCACAGGACGAAGAGAGACACGGACTATATACACAAGGTAAGGGCACAGGTGGAAACAATCAGGGCGGAGACAGGTAATCCTAAAGGCTGGAAAACAGACTAAGGAAGAACGTAAAACTGTGAACAATGGACACAGACAGGAAGTGGAACCAAAATAAAACAGGAAATCACAAGACAACATAGACATGAGACAGATATTAATGAATTAATTTAACACAGTTTTCTGGACATGACACATTTCAATAAATCCCCAATAGCACATTATTAACATTATTCAAGCAATGCAGAGATGCCAAAATCTGCAGTTCCTTGACTAGCCACTTGAGGCTGGCTGCAAATGTGAGTCAATCCCCATAGACCCCCATGTTAAAATGTTTAACTTTACAGCAAAAAAAATACACACGTTTACAGCCTGATGCAAAAAGATTTTAGGGTCCATTGCTAATTCCCCCCTTCATGACAACTTCTTGTCTTCTTTTATGTGTATGATTTATAATATATGTATTTTGTTAGGGGTGATGGTAGATTATATATTGAGTTCAAATCACCAAAGTAAATACAGATCAACACTCAGCTTGTTGCCAAACTCCAAAAGACATTAGGGCACTTGTTAGTCTTTCAAAATAAGCTGAAAGAAGCTACTGCATTTGCTCTAATGCCTTCCCAAAACATAAAACTAACACATGTGCTGTCATTGATCCTTCCCTAAGCCATCCAACCTCTAAACTGAAAGGTTAAGAGCTAATCATATTGACAACCCATTGGTTCTATTGATCCTGCTCAGGAGTTAATTGGGTATTACTCATTCAAGTTTACACTAATTAACTGAATTAGAAGCATTAGAAGCTTTAGCAGTGGCAGAGGCAGAGACAGAGACAGAGACAGCGCTTGTTATTATATACTCACTAATTGCCTCTGGTGAAGCCTCCTCATTACCTCCACAAAACAGCCGCAGAAAGTCTGGCAAGGTGCGAGTGGGCTCGGTTTCGAGAAGGGCACCGATGGGTCAAGTCTCTTTTTATCATCACAATCAACACTGGCTGTTTGTAATCAAAAGGCACAGCATGGGCTCAGCCAAGGTATGTCAGGACATCCTCTAAATGTGCACTAATTAGAAACAATGACTGACACGAGGAGAACAGCTTGAGGCTTCATCTCACAGCATGTGCTGATTTTATGGATAGCTCCCGTCTCTGGATATATGGTTTCTTTGGGTGTACTGCAGCACGTTTTCGTAGCGGTATTGACCTTTTTAGCCATTTCTCTTCCCATGCTGTGTCAATATTCAAATTAGCATGAAAAGCCTGCAGATCCCCCGCAGAGTAAGGGTACCATCAACATCATTATACAGTCAAGCGATAAAAAAACACACATCTAGCATTTTGTTTTTTTATGATTACGCTATTTTTAATAAAAGCGCTACACTTAAAATCCCTGCGTGAAACATCATAACATTTTAATTTTTCCGTTTGCTTTTGATGGAAAATTACTATTTTTAGTCCTTGACTGACTCATGGAGTTACACAATCAACCCATTTAAATCAGGAACAGTACATTGCTTGAACTGATTTCAGATCTGTAGAGGGATTTTGTTCAGGCTTATTAATTATTGAATAAATAATGTTGCAAAATGATATGCTTGTCCTTAAAAAAGATGTTTTTTTACTTAAAAATCAGAATGACCTAATAAGAACACAGCTGCTCATGTTGCTGTCTTGCAGTGCTTCATACAGTGTGTCTCCGTCATACGCTGTTTCACACCAATTGCACAACCTGCTGCGGGGCTGACGCCTGAGGCAAATAAACGAAAACATGACAGAAACCGCGTGAGCCAAAACTGCTCAAAAACAACCACAGTTTCCATGCTATCATGGACCTCAGTGATAGTGTGTCTGTGGGTGGGTGTTACCTGGCAGTGAGCAGGATGGCAGCAGTGGTGAGTGTATCATCTGAGCCCAGCGGAGCCAAGGAGGCCATATGCACAGACTGAGGGGAGGCTGAGCCACGGAGCCCTGGTCCTGTGGTCAACTGCTTGGGCCAGACTGCCAGACCATATGGAGATGAATAATGTGTGTTTTTTGAAAGAAACTCTGAGCTCCCCTGGCTAGGTTCAGTGGCATGTTAACAAGAACTGATAACTCGACTTTTAATTCTGTTGCAGGGTTGTAAACTCACTTTCTCAGGAAGTAAAACTATTCTTTTTTAAAACTATGTACATTTGTTTTTAGTTTTTAAGGTTGGATTGTCTGTTTCGGGTCAGATACAGCCCCACATAGTGTTGTGAAAAAACATTATAAAACAATGTATGCATTTAATCCAATAGAGTGTGTGTTAATAAGACAAAAAGCAGTAATGATCATTTTTGACTTGTGTTGAGCTAAATGTGTGTGTATTACACTGCAATCACTTTGATGACCAGACTAAAGACAGAAGTAATGTCAGAGTAAAGTAAGATAAAATCTTGATATTGAAAGACTTGTAAAAGGATGTTTTTGAGGGTTATAAGATTTTGGCGCACATAATGTTGGCAAGTTGGGTAGCTCTCTGCCCGTCTCATCTGGCCTTGGGGCTTTGAAACTGTCTCATTTGCCACTACAATAGCCCAATGTCATCACCCAACAATCACTGGCCTCTTAACCTAATCCTGCAATTAGGAAGAAGCTTCCTTGAGTCAGCCGTCTTCAGGACACCATCAAGGTCACCTGGCTTTATGAAATCCAAATCGTCTACTAAGCACAAACCCAGAGTTTAGAGTAGATCCAGTAAAGGCTTCATTTTACCGATTGGCAGCACTGAAGTAATGAGTTTTACAAGACAAGCCATCTCTGCAAAGACTTGTCAATAATGATGTATGCATACACAGTGACATTTATTTGTGCGACGGACCCATGCAGTGCAACATCTGCCACAGGCTCAAACAGTGTTGTGATTTGGTGTCAAAAACATTTTCTGTAAGAATTGCAGTTTTTGGCTGTTGGATGGCAAGCACTTCTGTTCTGGGAAATGCTGAGAAATCCCCTTATTGTCAATAAACCTAAGAAAGCGATACATCTTTTGAATGACCTAGCCCTCTAGTTTGTGATTGAAAAGTTGCACTAAGCTGTAATTGTCCCAGAGGTCACAGCAGGTAATTTTATTAAGTGAAGTGAAGGTTAAAAAAATGGCCTATGAAAAGCTACTATGGGAACTAAAATCATCCCACATTAATAAAATTGAACTCATTAAATCCACAAGAGGCTTTCAAGTCATGCCCAATTTATGCAATTCCAACAAAGTGTACACCCAATTATGCAGACATATTCAAATACCAATACAATAAATACCAAAGGCAATAAAAAATAACACATTTATATTGCAAAAGAAAAACTGCAATAATTTGGCAATAATAATAATACAGACATGGCATAAAGTGGCCATGTCGGTAAAGGAGAGACTTGTGGATACCCATAGGAACCCATATTCATCGGATATCTTGGGGTCAGAGGTTAAGGAACCCCTTAGAAAAATCAGTATTTGAGATTGATTTCTCCCCATTCCTGATGAGATATAATTACATGGTTGGTACCAATGGATTACTCAGGTATTCTGGTTCCATTATGAAAAGGATCTTTAGCACTAAATCTATGCCCACTACGAAGAAAAATGTTGACCGGGCCCGCTGGCAGGATGTCGGAATGCTAAGGGGTAATAAGGCCTGACATCTACTCTGTACAAGTAGAAAAGCAATGCATCACAAGCCAGGCTGTCAGATAATCAAATATGAAATACAAGCAGCAAACATGAACATAATTGAAAATAGTTACTGGTAAAATGAAGTGTCAAAGACATGTTTTCAATTTTCTTCTTATATAACTGAAAATGTGACTGGAAATTGACTTGACATTTTGGGCAAATGAGTGTGTTCCCTTGTCCAAAAGACAAATTCGCTGGAAAGAGAGCAAGAGTTACTGTCGACCTCTGCATTGTGTCCTGTTTCATAACTGTCCATTCATCATAAGGAAGAACAACAACGTCAGAGAAAAAAAAGGCAGATTTTATTGTCATTCTGTGCAACAACGCACAGCAATCATCTTTGCAGGCCAGTTGAGCTGGTGTTAGAATACTGCATGATAATAAGTGGCCCATTAGGAGCATTGGCGAGAGGTACCACGCTGTGCCGCTGTGATAGACTGAATAATCAAGATGCCCGCTCCGGCAGTAATGGAAGCTTTGCTGCTCTGGGAAAATATCCATTCTGAATGAGATGCTCATCGATGTGTGCAAGCGTGTGTAGCTGAATAGATAGTGTTGCCATTCCCACATTGGGGCACCATTTGAACCTCATACCCTTGGTAAAGATTAGATTCCTAGTTATTTCTGTTTTATTTACTTGTATTACATGTTTGACATGTAAAAGCTATACTGTGCATGGACTCCCATGCTGTCAAATATGTATCAGTAGCTTTGTTTTTGGTGTCATGTAATTCATGAGAAGTGTTCGCAGTAGATGTTCACCTGCAGCTTCGTTTTGTTAGAAGTGTTTCCCAGGCATTAATATATATATATATATAGTGATGGAAAACTTGATGGAAAATATTAGAGCATCGCTTTTTTTTCAATTTCTTGTTCATTTTAATGCCTGGTACAACTAAATGTGCATTTGTTTTGACAAATATAATGAGAACAACAAAAATAGCTCATAAGAGTTTAATTTAAGAGCTGATATCTAGCCATTTTCCATGGTTTTCTTGATAATAACCAAAATCATTATCAAGAAAACCATGTAAAATGGCTAGATTGTCATAACTGTATTTTTTATTTCATATAATCTAAGAAGTTGAGAAGTTGCTCAAAGTATTTCTTTACCAGATGTGTTGAGGCATTTCAAACTAGATAAGCTTTTGGTACAAATGGCTTTTGGTTTGTGCTACGATGTTCCAGCCTGTTCTCCCATCAAAAATGTCAATTTAGGTCGTGTGTACAGGCAGTGAAAAAACCCCCCGATATTGACGAATTCCACTGACTGCTGCTATACGTACGCTGCCATCTTGCTGATATAGTAGTGATTCAAGCCGAAGCAAAGTTAAAATGGTGGATTTCAGCATTCACTTGGAGGCTGGGATGGAGGTACATGTGTGCAAATGCTTTCAGAGAATATCTTTTGTTATATTTTATTATTTGTTGCTATTAAGTCACAGCAAAATCACATTTATTGGGGGTACATACTGCTGTACAGTGTAGTGCTGTATAGGCAGTCATCCAGACACATTTCCTGGAGAAAGTGATGCAATTTTCCATAAGTAGCAATAATCAATAGTTATTTCAGCCTTCATTGATGACGCACAGAAATAGTTGTGATCCAGCAGTCGAACTTGCCACCGCAATCTAAGGTTGACCGGTCCAGCACTACAAGCTTATGACAGACAGACATACAGAAAGATTCAAGCACTCAAACATGCGACTGAGCTAATGATCCCCTCCAGGCTTATTCCTGGAAGAGATAACAACTGCACACAATTTGATTCAGACCAGCCCCCATTTGACACCATAATGTGCAGGATGATGCAAATCAATAACGCAAACAGTTCAATTTTACTCCAATCACTATCTGGCCACTGGGTGCAGGAGGCAATCTGTTAACAAAAATCAATCCATTTATGTTTGAGAGAGAAACTTGAACGACATCTTAAAAATCAAGTTGATAAATCTGTTCTAACTGATCTGAAGTTAAGCTCTTGGACAAACATACATGGACTAGGGTTAAGTGCAAGTAATAGGGCCAAGGAAAGCCTGACAAAATCCTAACACCTGTATCTCTGACAATGACTGAAACATCTTGATTGAATGTGTTGGCAACCATAGAAAGAGCCTTGCCAGAGCTCAGAATAAACAGAAGCAGGAGTCCAGATTCTTCAGTCCAAACAGCAGAAAAAAGGCAGGATTAGCATTTTAAGCAAGGGATTTCTAAGACAAGTGTCAAATGTCATACATTTAAATGAAATTTAATTGAAGTGCCAGTGAGATGGAGAGGATTAAAGCCATTATTCATGAAAGCAAATACAAGCATTGGCACTAGTGTGTATTTCTTTGTGCTGTGGGAGCAAATTTATCTGGGAAAATAAACCAACCATAGCTGCCATTTCCAGGGGCGATTGAAAGAATCCTATTTCAAACTCACAGCCTGTCAGTATTCTGCCTTTGGCTCGGCAGTATCTCATTATCACACATTTTCTAAAAAGAATTTCTGCAGACACAGATCATTTAATATGGAGGTGTGGCTGTACGAGATGAGTCTGGCACTGGCCCTGGTGGCCCGGAAAGGTGAGAAAAGCTGGAGAGAATGGCTTCCCAGAAATCAATAAAGTAATATAATTTTATTGACATTTATATAAGAACACAAAGCTCTATAACCACAATTCTGCAGGTGTATAACGACTATGACCAAGGAAAAGCATGTTGAAGCAGTTTAATGTGAACTGCTGACTGTTTGTCTCACTCCACATTACTTTCTTTGCTAGCCACAGCTAAGGCTTCAGCAGGTCTAATGAGAAAAATACAACACCCATCACAGTCTCCCACACCAGTTTCATTTTGACCCACTCAGGGTGTTATTTTGCAGTGCATAAACAACTCTGGTCATTTATAAATAATACCTCTCTCTGAGTAAAGGAGACATGATCCCTGCTGGCAGTTGCCAGCATTTTCGGTTGGCACCCCCCCTGAGTTTAAATGTCCCAGCTCTTTCTCTGACACTCTGACTCCTGCAGCCATCCATTTGTCTGTCAGCCTATGTGCATGGGTTTTAAAAGGTAAAAGGCATAGAGCTCCTTCTGCTATATATCATTGCTGTTTCTACGTTTTCAGTTCATCCGTCTCACAAATTGATGCTTTTGTTTTTCAGGCGTTTGTGGCCTGCAACTACACAAAAACTACAAAAAACTAAACAAAAACGTGCTGACTTTCTACCTTTAGGGTTACAACAGCTTGTCACTTGGGCAGTACCCACTAAGGCACAGCTGTTGTACCCTTGACATTTGCTTAGGGACAATTTATGGCCCTCAGAAACATAAAATCCTTGAGTTCAAATAATTAGCAGTGATCAGAAATAGGGGACAATTTATGTCTCCCAAGGTACAGTCTACATTAATGTACCCCCAAGGGCTTTTTTTATTGGACCAAAACTAACTATGTGTACTTTTGTGGGCCAAGAAGGTGCATACAGTATTTGTTCCCAAGCCAATGTGAAGTGTACAACAGCTGTACCTTAAAGAGTTTGGGCCCTAAGCTAAAAGGTACAGATTCAGCACATTATTTCTAAAAGTGTACACAATGCAATTACATTCAAGGAACAATTGCAGTGAGCCATGTATGCCGTGAGTGTCCAACTTGGCATACTTGGTAGTTCAAAGCTCCACCCACAGCTTTGGGGTGTATATCTCACAACACTGTTGTAAGAAAACTCACTTGCTGCATCCCTCCCACTTTCTACTGGAGCCGGCAGAGTAACATCTGGGGTCTGAGTTATTAGCAGGTTATTATGTAGCACCGTAAGGCCCAAAGTGAAATGCAAATCCGAATTTGTCCCATATTGGAGACATACAGTGAATGAATACATAACCTCAGTTGCCTGGCAAGTTTGCCAACTAGATAGCAAAAACACAACTAATCAGTCGATAGCAACAGCTGCTACTGAAAACAAACGTGTTTGCTTTGGAGCTAGCGCCATAGCCAGCCAGTGACCAGAGATTGTAATGGATTGAACACATTTACAAATACTAATGTAAGACATATGCATAAAACGTAACTGTACTTAAAATTTCATTAGCAGAATCTCCAGGTCAGCATCTGTTCTGGATCCCACTACTTCTGGTTGCTCTTGGTGTTCCGCGAATGCTGGAACAAGGCTCACTCTTGTGCATCCCCTCGCTCGTTCTCTCGTTCTCTTCCTCTCTCTCACCTCCTTTCTTTGTGTTTTTTGATGGCTCAGCCACAACGAACATTTAATAGTACGAACATGAACAGCTTGTTGTTATAGCTAACTGGCGTGGATAACCGGTGCTTGATGGGGGCGTGTGTATGTAGAATTGTCGTAAATCGTTTTGTTTTCTTGCGAGACTTACAATACTGGGACACAAGTACAGATCTTGCAAGGCTGGTTTTCCACCAGGAGACAGCAGGGTGGGCAAAATTTGTGCCCAAACAGGTCATTGTACCATCACAATGATTTCTAAACGGTTTCATTAAATTGAAAATGCTGCATAGTTCTGCTTTAAACTTCCTCTTCTCTATCTCCTCATGCTGTGTCAGAGTCAATCAACAACAACATCTACAAAATGCCGTATTGTTCATCTCAGTGGTAGAAAGGTAAACACCATCACTGAGATGAGTTGTCACGGGAACAAGGTGATTTGCGGAAATCATTCCTCTAAAGCTTCTCTTGCCCATTAATATCTGTGTGTCATTGTAAGATCCCCGTGTCTCTGTCTTCGCAGGGCTCCTTTCAGTTTTGTATTACGTTGCTCAGTAAGGCTCTTTCATCCATATGCGTGCCTTGTACAAGGTAATAAGGTATGACACCCCTGAGTCTTCTGTGCTATGGTGTGTATGCCCAGCAGTTATATGTGTGAAAATTAAAATCAATTAAAAATTTGTAACGGTTGAGGTAGGCGAGGTTTGTAATCTTTATTGAATAGTGCACTGAGCTTGTCATAGTGCAGTGGGCTGGGTGAAAAAAATCAATTAATTTGGGACAGTCCTTATTGCAATGCTGTTTGAAGTGACAATGCAAAGTGTGTGTCTGTGTGTGTGTGTGTGTGTGTGTGTGTGTTTGTGTGTTTGCAACTATTTTGACACTCGGTTAATTTTTACATCAGCTTCTGAAATGTTCAAATCTGCTGTTTTTCAATAGACTTCAAAAAGATAGCAGAATGTGACCCTTCTGTGATGGTTTCATCTATAATCACTAGAGTTTAAAGAGCAAATTCCATCCTGTTGTACTCATGGAGTGACCTGTTCTTGGTACATACTTGCCAGAAATGGCTGCCAAGTGAGAGACACATCCTGCACTCCTCATAAAAGGTCATGTAGAGGTCTGCATCAGAGATATGAAAGGTCAGCGTGACTTACCACTGAGATTAAAGTGACCTGTATCCACCCCAGGAGAGACTGATTAAGACGAGGCCACAGACAGCTGCAAGGCCCGGGGTGCTAGAAAGTGGTTACTGATGGACAGTGTGTGTGTATATGAGCGTGCCATCGCTGACACCCCGATGATCGCCACAGAAGTGTGAATTAGCACCATCTAAATGAGGGCAAGGCACACTTTCCCGCTTTGAATCAATCTCATCTATAGCTCCAATAAAGGAGAAAATAAAGACCTTGAAAGACGTCTTTAGTCTGAGGATCGGTTAGGAAGTGTGAAGAAACGTTTTAAAAGGGAAATGCAAGAAATGATTTGCTGAGAAAACTGGGTCAAAACACAAAAGACATTTTAAAGTGTTCCTGCTCTTGCTGGTGTCGTGCATGACAATCCGATGACTCCAGTAACACTTCGGAAGCAGGTTGTTTACTTCTGGATGTTAAGTGAAAAACAACAACATATATAGTCCTAAACCACTAAAAATAACATATTTAAAACTCTGTATGATATGTCAACAAGAGCTCAGTATTCAAACTTGACCTAGTGATTCATGTTAGCTAACACAAATCAAAATCTCACTGGCATGCTCACCCAATTATTATGATAATTTATGTTTTTTTTTTATGTTTTAAAGAACAGAAACTGTTTGAAGGCGGCCCCCCATTCATTCCTATGAAAACTGCTCAATGGTGCATAAGCCAAAAAATTAGCCGGAACTTCTGCATCTGTGTGCCCATAGAGCAAGTGTTTTCTTCGAGGAAGTTAACTAAATGATGACCTTAGTGCCTTTGCTTGTCTGAGACTGAATGAATGTGGAGAAAAACAGCTAGCATTGGTACTTCTGGGTGCATAGAAAAACTATGAAATGTCAGAAAGGAAAACTCTCACACTCACTGTGCAGTACAGTAGTTTATGTATATTTTCTAATTATTGTTTCAACTTTCATGAGCTTTCAAAATAAAATAAGTGTTATTGTATTATTGATTGTTACGCCTTATCACTAACCAAGGGATATCTTTCCTCAGGTCACTCTCATTAAAGTCCAACAACTCTATCAACATCAACTCAAAGTAAAATATTGGCTCATTTGTCTTTACAGAAACAAAACTGTAATCTGAAAGTCTAGAAAGTGTGGCACACTGACTCATACAGCTCGAGATGCAGCCTGTCATTATCAATGCATCAAATTAGGGGCCATTGATTAGTGTGTCAGACATTTTCTTTTAGTGCCATTATCATAATTACCATTTGTTGTTTGTATTGACAATCTGACACAAGCTTCGTCACCATGGTTTTCTCTGGTAATATTTCATTGATGCACCCATTGCACCTTTTGTGCTGTGTATAAATCCTGCCTAACTGGCTAGAAGAGGAGAGCTTATATGACACAGAAAAAGCTGCTTTTTGTAGTTGTTACTGGGTGGAAGGTTGGATCTTGCCACCAATGAGTAAACCAGGTTCATCTTAAAACAAATCTAATATCTGACCCTGGAAAAATAAACTTTCAAGTAAGGTTTTATATACAGTCATGAAAAAAATTTGAGACCACCCTTGTTTTCTTTAATATCTTGTTTATTTAATGCCTGGTACAACTAAAGGTACATTTGTTTGGACTCTTTATTTGTGTAGTATATTTTATGTTACAAGTGGTATATTTTATGTTATTTTTAATGCAAGTCTTCTGCTTTCCTAAAGTCCCCAGTCTGACCTTTTGTTCAGAACAGCACTGTAACAACTGGTTTAAACCAGAATAACGTACTGTAGGATCTGGGATTTGTCAGACATTAGAGGCTGACAAAGCAGAAATATAAACAGTATAAGTTGAATTCCTTTTATGGTTAAAAAGTAGACTTAGCAACGTGAGCGTTCCCATAAAACGTGCCCTATACCTGGGGTGTGAGATGTTACACTGAATTGTTTAAATGATCTGACAAAGACAGAAAAAGGCAGAGAGAGTCCTCCTCTGCTGTACCTAGGCACTGATTCTGATTCTGATAATAAAGAAAACTAAAAGGAACTTCAACTTGATCTTTGATTCACTTTCTCACTCAATTTGAGGTAGTAATTTCCACAAAATTGCTCTAATATTTTTTTCCATGACTAATGGGCATGTATAGTTGTCATTTTTTCAAGTTGCCTTTCATTTATTCTTAGTATAGTTCATTCAAGTATTGTGGCATTAAAATATGGACAGAGAAAAAAAGCTATTGTGTCATACACATTTGCAAAATTATACTCAAGTGTTCTAGTTCCATGGCAAATGTTGCTTGCCCTTATCCTAAAGTCATGCCATTTGAGGGTTCTCATCTACAGTCTTATAACCATGTGCTCACATTCAAAGCAGCTCGACTCTGCGTTCAGCCAAATCAAAATGTCACTGCCGTGCCGTCTCCGGGACGTCAGGAGGTCTGCTCTGATTTGCTCTGTCAGTTCGTGGATGCTTGCCAGCCACTGTTTCGGAGCCTCCTTCGGTTTGACGGCTGGACATTGAGACGGCTTGTTTTGCATTCAGTACACGCTCGCATCGTGCTTGTGCCAGAGACGTTTCCATTACCTGACAGGAGACCCGGAGAGCTCAGTTATGATCCCCATGGCAACGTGACACACAGAGAGATTAGACCAGATAGGATGATGATGTTAGATAATGTGACATGGAATGCTCTTCTACCTCTGCAGTATCTCTTTTTCCCTTAGAAAAGTATTTTTTCCCAAAAAAAAAAAGAAAAAGAAAAAAGTTTTGAACAAAGATTATGTCTCCACCATCTGAATTAAAACACTGCCCTCATTTGAATGGTGGGGCAAGTTGACATACTTCTGATATTAAAAATAAATAATAAAAAAACATTAATTCACTCACATCCTTCTTTGTTCTGAGATACTGGTATTTTTAATCGAGCTATTTCAAGTCTGAAATGCCGAAGTATAATTTACATTGCCATCAGGCATATTTGCCTTTACAGTACATGAATGATATGTATTACACAGCTGTCCTCCTCTTTGTAGTGTAAATATTATTGTAATTACTTCAACTGCGGGGTGTCCAGGGTGTGTAAAACATCTTCCATGCAGGGTCCCAATTGAAGTTTATTGCTTCGAATATGTAAGCACATGATGAAAGCATATAATGAAAGAGAAAAGTAGAGAGAAAAAGTTAAAAGCCAGGTACTTAACTCTGCAATTTGCATTTTCACATTTCAAAAGCAGCTTATCACATTTTTAAATATGTAAGAATACCACTTTCAACCTTCAGTTATGCTTCCCTGAAAAATGAGAAACATTAGCTACAAAGCAGCAGTATCAGTGCCATTTCACATATAATGCACGTCCTGCATTCAAATTTATTTTTCTCAGTCAAGTGAAGCTGAAACCATTGGCATATTTTAGTTAAAAATTCTTTATTTTAAAAAAAACTCAGCAATTGCAATAATTTACAGGTTGGAGGTGTAATAGTTTATTAGAATTACACAGACTCGGGTACTTTTAATGTCAGTCTGACTTATTGAGTTTTGTACCTCTTGCTTACACTCTACATGACCTTTCCCCATGTCATTCATGCAATTTCATACCAGAGTGTTCATCAGGTCCAAACACTGATTGAATTGGAATTGAAGTAAAGCTCGGTACACTGGAACAACCCAGCTGGCAGAATAAATGTTGGCATCATATGGTTCTGCAAACCACAGAAATGTTGCATCTTGACATATGTAACTGCTGCAACCCATTCACATTCTAAGTGATGCAAGGGGTCGCAATTTTGAACACGTAGCTAACGATGTGGATTCAAACAAAAACCACTCAGTTATGTCTGGACAGCACAACTGCTTGGTGAAGATTAGGATCATGATGAGGGTTTCGCCATGTTGGCAGTAGCTAACTCCAGCTAAGACAAAAAAGGGCCTGACTTTAACCCTGATATAAATAAAAAAGAGGAATTATATGAAAACCACCCCCTCATAGTTGTCATGATGGAAACTAGCCGTAGAGGCCCAAAAAATATTTTGTACCAGGTTGAAATCATGTTAATTTCTGCTGTAAAGTTGGACATTTAATTTTGAGTCCCCAGTTAAACCACTTAGGTAAGTGTATGTTTTTGGACTGTGGGAGGAAGCCTGAGTACCCGGTGCAACCAAGCGGCAACATCCTGGTCTGAGCAAGGAGGCAAACCAGGACGTGCCTTAAGCTGCATTCTACCAAAACTTCCAGCAGGAGGTGCTAAGTTTGGCTGCAAAAACATTTCTGTCCATTAATTTCAATGCAAAATGAGAAAACTTCTCACTTGATTTATTACCTCAGAATTTTTTTTAGGACAACACTACTGTATCATAGTTCAAATAATGGCCCCATTTATGATTTGGGGCGTGGCTACCTTTGATTGACAGGTCACTAAAAAGGCGAGCCATCATCAGGAGAGAAGCAGAACAATGCGTATCCACTGCAACTTGTCAATAAAGTTACATATAACGTTACATAGACATAAAACGGATGTTCACTGGTTTGGTCTCATAACTTTCACACTGTATTTTCACTTAATGGCAGTTTATTTGAACGTTTTGTTCGGTAAAAATATCTTGTTCAGCATTTGGTTGGACTAACAGACACTCCAAGGAGTCGCTGTTCAGTTTTCTGAGGTAAGTAACGTACATTTTGTTTTTGTTTTTTGCTAGCCAAAATGAACATCCCAGTTAACGCTCCAGTTGCTAACATGTTAACATGAATTAGCAGCGGATTTTTTTTATGCCTCTGTTACTACAGCCGAACATGTTCAGATCACTGGCAAAACGTTACAGAGGCGTAAATGTCGCGTCTGAAACCAACAGTCCGAAAGGAGCTTATGACGAATTAGTGGCTATTTGAGGACTTTCAGTTTTTGGCACCTCCACATGACTTTAAATTTGAGCCCTGGAGATTGCTGCTGGGTTATATTGTCACCAGCCAGACATCTTTCGTACAGGCGCTCCAGGGTGCATACAAAAATGTTTCATATAAATGTATCTGTGGTTTGCAGAAATTCACAATGCCAAAAAATAAAATCTGGCAACTGGGCTGGCTGAGAGCAGAAGATGGACAAGAGAGAATTAGATAGTAAGCACAGAGGGTGAAAAGAAAGAGAAATGTGATGGAAAGCAGTGACAAAAGATGAAAGAAAACAAGAAAAAGAGGGCCATCATCAAGGTCATGTTTCATTCAGATAGCTGTACTTTTGCTGATCACAATGTAAATGCAGCAATGGTTAAAATGCAGATCACAGGACTGGGAGGCTTTGGGAAATAAGGCATTTTGCCAAGACACACTCTAATAAATTCTATGTGCAACCCCATTGCAGCCTGCGTCCCTGCAAACCCAAACAGCTTCTATGGGCTGATTACAGAGTTTGTCCATGGTGAGTGCTTAGACAGACAGTCCATTAGCCCACTTTAACATTAATCTCCATCACTGCACTCCCCCTATCCTTCTACTCCTCCCCAGATCCATTGTTCCTAAAATGAAACCACTCACAACATTTTAGTAGATTGATTGGGGCTCACTATCGCCATCTAACAAATTGAGCATTGACCTAGTGATGATCCATCTCCGTTAATAGAAAATGAACCAAAATATAAAGTAGCCTCATAGACTGTCACGCTCCCTCATCCTGCCTCACTCTGTCTTACCCTGCCCTTTCCCTACATTTTATTCACTCTTCACTAGTCCAATTATCAGCCTGTCTCTTTGAATGACAAAACACAAGGTTAGTGCTATACTATTGATTTCAGCTATACAATCAAGAATGTCATGGTAAAACTGGTTCCCTTACAGTATTCTTGAGTGACAAAATACAGAAAGAATACATTTTCTTCTCATTGTTTAGTAAGCTACTCCTTTCTGAACCACTGTATTTATCTCATCCACAATGCCACTACCAGTGTTGTCTCAGTATTCCACGACTCTCCCATCTCACTTCCCTTCTGTCTAAATACTCACAGCAGCGCACACTTAAGTCAGGAGTAACTTGATGGACTAGGTCTTCATAAGAGCTTCCTATTTACCCCATTTTTCCCTTCACCAACTTGGTGAAGTGCCCACCTGACCCTGTGTGACCTTCCAAGAGACCAAGTGGTAAGAGACCTTTAAGCATCAGTCACTTACCAATATAATTTGTGGGAAGAAACCTCATCTTTAATGAAGTACATGTTTTTCTCTTTCTGTTAAATATCAACAGATATCCCCTTCTCCTTAGTTCACTTGACATTCACCCCACAGCCAAAAGCATTACATGAGCAAACTAGAAAAGATCCATTTGAACATGACTCTCAAGGCTTTTACTATTTTTTTGCTTTTATCTTGCACTCAGACCTGAAAAGCATGAGTTCAGACTTTTTACATATTGCCATCATGTTGTTATGTTGGCATACTTTGATCTATCAATTGCAATTCAATTTTGGCAAAATCTTTTCATTTTGGGTACTTGCTAGTACATATTAGCATCAGTGAGCATAGCCCTGATCAATCATATCTTGCTTAGAAAACCGATCCATTTATTGCAATTAATATCGCAATTAAGTCACAGTAAAATGCTTATTTTAGTAAAATATCGAAATATTCGCACTATATTTGCAGTCTTTCAACGTTTCTGGAAAAAGGATATAATTCACTGAGCTGTGAGCTCCTTCGGATTATGTTATTCAATCCACAACAGGTACAGAGCAGCAGTAGTGGTCATTGTGAGTTGTCGAGTTTGGCGTTACACTCTTCGCCATCTTGTGTCGCCATCTTGTTTCCGAAAACTGGGAACAGAAAATATTTGGACTGTGGAGGAGTGAGAGGGATCTGTCGAAAACTGACTACACGCCTCTCTACACCGGCAACCTGACTGAGAGAAGTGGCTGCTAATTCATGTTAGCATTTACTGTTAACAGTGATGCTCATTTTGGCTAGCAAAAAGCAAAAAAAAATGTATGTTACTTACCTAAGAAAAATGAACAGTGATTCCTTGGTGTGTTTATTAGAGGTAATAAATCAAGTGAGAAATTCACTCATTTTGTATTGAAATGGATGGACACAAATGCTTCTGCAGCCGCCGTCAGCACACCCTGCTGGAATTTTTGGTAGAATGCAGCTTTAGGCACTTCCTGGTTTGCCTCACTGCTCAGACCCGGAGTTTGCCGCCTGATGCAAACACACACACTGCCAAAATGTGGCCTGCCAGAAATGCCTTTACTATGTAACTGAAGCAGCTGTTATGCACTTGCATTAAGAAGAGCTAGGAGTCAGACGTCGATGGAAATAATCAATCAATGAAAGAGGTTTATCAAAAATTATTAACCACTGCAACCATTAGAAGTCCTTCAGCATTTAGTCATAACTGTACAAAAGAAATCGAAGGGTGATTGGTCCAGAAATATAAGTGATGAGCTGCAGACAGACAGACAGATTGAATCACATGCCAAGGAGGACATAAATATCAGCCGTTTCCCCAAAACGCAGATGTACTGGAAAGTGTTTTAATTACACCTGTTATTACAAGACTGTCCAGATAGTGCACAGATTAGGTGTATCTGAAGGTCATTTACAGGTATTAATGAGGACTTTGCAGTCAGATGAGTGATTGTCTCGCCACCCGAGAGTCCAATGGGCACATTTTGCATTGTACATCACGATAGTCACAAGGAAAATGTGATTTCTGGCAGCATCAAATCCACAATATAATGCAGTCAATATAAGAATATAAAATACCAGCAAACTGCCAGCTTTAACTTGATAGAAAAACAAATGTCAATGATTGCCTCATGTTTAATTTCAACAGTCATCCCACATCAGCTTCAGTGGTTAACGCACGCTTTGCATGCGCACACTTGCACTCATTAGACAGCTGAATTCGGCTGACTTCCCTCCCATCTGTGAGCATAATGGTTTTTCTCCATATTTCCATAACATTACTGACCATCATTGCAGAGTCGGCAACACTGTCTCCATACTGATGCTGTGCTGTGAGGCCTGTTGTGTTGTGACCTCTCACGTGCAGCTCTGAAAAGAGGCAATCATCTCTCTCATTGTAAACCCCACTGCTGTTCCAAAATCTATTTTCAAGCATTAATTATTTACCCGGTGTACTGATAGTTTTTCCTCAAAACATGCTGTGTTTTTTTCTGAAAAAACACTGCAAGTCAAAAAAACTACATTTCGGTTTTCTTATGATATGGCCTCTAATTGATATCAACAAAGCATATTGACTGTGATCAATATGTTTCCATTGCCACTTTCAAGTATTGGAATAACAAAGGGACTGTGACAGGAGAATCTACAGCGTGAAGCCTAGTCCAACATGGGGAAAAGACTTGTTCCACCACACAGCCATTTTATCATCTCATATGCCTCATATATTCCTCTCATTTCAAACCTGGCAACAAGCTGAGACAATACATGATTTATCCAAAGGACAACGATACAAAACACAGTCGGGAAAACATTGTCCATGCTGTGAAATGCAATGAGCTAAGTGTTATGAGTGTGTGTGTGTGTGTGTGTGTGTGTGTGTGTATGAGATGGCCACACAGTATACATCTACTGTAGCACAAACCAAAAATAGCACAGAGCATACATATCATTTAATTTTCTTCACATAGTCGCAAAATTAAAAGGGTTTATCGAAGCTGCTGCTGTAAAACAGTCCCTCTTAATAGTCATAAAGATCATGCTGATAATCTCTAAAGCTCCAACATTTGGATGATAGTATCAATAGAAATCATGTCCTAAAGGAGTGGGAGTCCTGGAGGGAAATTTTGAAAGGTGTCCTGCTGCTTATGAACAGTACGTACAGAAAACACAACCTCCCCCGACATTTCCAAATGCTAACCACAATATGATATTCAGCACTTCAGCACCCTGCCGAGCTATGAATGAACCATTGGTGTGTCTAGAAAGTCATGTAATTGCTTTTGAGAAATAGTTTTGTCCCTTCCTTAACCATCTTTGAATCCCCTGTGTGGCTGCCTCCAGCACAAATTGTGATTTTTTAAAATCAGCATGTCTGCTGGGGAAATGGAATCCTGGAAAATCAAATCTTTTGGGAAAAAAAGACTGAACCTTTCTGTGAAAGGATTGAATAAAACATTCTTCCTTGTTGGTATCAGAGCAAAAAGGAATGGAGACCTGTAGACAAAGTTGTTTTTATCTATATCTGTGATGTGGTTACATATGTAATATACATATTTAGTTGGAAATTAGCAATTGTGCAATACTGTGTGCAAGAGACTCCCAAGATCCTGTGTTATATCATGGGATATGACTGTTAAGATCCTAATCCTGATCAAAATGCATAAATTAGGTGTTCATTTTTATGCAAAACTATAATGATCACATTCATGGAAGTAACATGTCACCCAGTGCAAGAGTTGGGTCCATTTCCAGTTTTGCCAGTCTGGTCCAGTCCAGTGTATGAGCTTAAACCAGTTGATTTTAGACAAAGAGAGAGATGTTCTCTGGTAATCAAGTAAGAAAACAGCTACTGAGTCAAGTGCGACACCTCGCAGTAATATCTGGTATGTCTCTCCAGTCTGGTATTTGGCTTAATATCAAATCGATTTTTAAAACTTTTTTACACTTGCCCAACCCTAGCCAGTGTAACACTATGGCTTATTGATGATTTTTTAAAAGCTTTTCGACTTACCTTTTCATGAGGTTTGTTGAAATAAAGAAAGATAGAATATCACTTTAAAAAATGTAATTACTGTGTAATTTAACTAAAACATTTAGCTCAAATTACCAACCATCTCTGCATCTCTACAGAACAATAAATTGTAGCAGACAAAGGCAAATCTAGCAAAGAGATCCAGATGGTGGAGACCAAAACAGAGCTATATGTACACAGGACAGTCTGAATAAATGCTTCAATTGCCACAAAAGGGACAGTTCACCACCAAACAAAAGAAATACACATTTTCTTCTTACCTCTAGTGCTATTTTCAATATAGATTGTTTTGGCGAGAGGCTGAGTGTTGGAGATATCAACCCTTGGGATGTCTGCCTTCTCTTGAATGTAGTGGGACTATATGGCACCTGTTTTGTGATGCTTGTAGTGCCAAATAAAAAAAAAGTTTGAATTTGACTGATAAATTACATCAGATAAGAGGACAAATATGTAATTTTGATTTTTGAGTGTACTGTCCCTTTAAGACATTGGCTATAACAAGAACTTTGTAAGGCAGCTTGTTTTGTATTTCTTCTGCCCCCAGGTTTAAAAAAAAGAAAGGAGAAATGAATGCAGCTTTAAATAACGCACCAACAGTTGCTGTTGCTTGATTTCCTTCACACTCTCACATTGTCTCTTTCATTTACCCATGTTTCCCTCTCGCTCACACATTCTAATACAGGCTCTTCTATTTTCTCCTCCTCTCCTAAGTCTCTGCCCCCACATCTGGTTCAGCTGTGGTTTGACAGGCTCAACATATTCCAAGCTACCAAGAGACAGAGGACCAATTAAGAGGCTAAATAAAACATCTTGTCATATGTAAATGTGCATGATGTGTCAATCCTACGTCATTCTCCTATATGTGTTTAACACCCAATGTGAAAATGTTGGCACGTTAAATGTAGACATGCATTTGATTGTCAGGCAGTAGGTATGGAAAAGAGATATTTTTCACGCTTATGAGCATGTGGACCAGCTTGTTTTGCTCATTTTCAAAGAGAAAATATATAAAAAGACTCATTTGTGGCATGTTTAACGCAGCCACATGCGACATGTATGTCACTCCGGGAAGTAGCGACATTGTGGAGTTGGTGGTGTGTAATAATGGTTGTCATTGCAAGCAAAAGATGTTTGCAGGCTTGTCAGGACATATGACACATTGGAGCAGAGTTTTGCTACGGGCCTTAGTGCAGCTGCCGTATATAGAATAAACATAGACACGTTTTGAAGGCACGCCCAAGGCTGCAAAGTCTGTTCTTTACCCATCCGGCTCCAGTTTAGTTTGCAACTGATTACCATGACTCACACATACATAGCCCAGTGAATGTTTTATTCATTTGCACCTCATCAGATCAGTCTTAATCACAGAAGGAGCCAAATGTTTATTTGCAACAAGGATCATATGATTAACTGTTTACATATTTGTAGACTGGTAACCATGTAATTGAAGTTTAATTCTGTAATTCTCCTTTTGTGCGGATTAAAATCCGTATAGACAATGTGTCATACAAGCACACACATGCACGCACAGATTTAACATCAATGGACTTTATATGCACAACTGCTAGTTACATGTGTATGTGGGTTTATAAGTGTGCATGTGTGCACTCATGTTGTTTCAATTCCAAAGCCGAAGGCTGTAAATATGCCTCCTTTCATCCCTTTCCTTTTGGATAGAAGCCTTATGGAGGAGCTTTTATGCTGTGTCATGTTTAGCTCTCAGTTTTTAAAATGATTATACTTGTAGAGTAAAATGATGCACAATTACGCTACACAGAAAGGACATGTTTTACTCTCAGTAATGCATTTCATACATTAACATAATATTCCAGTTCCTGTCATTTCCTTTATGTAGTATGAAAGACTATACTGCTGTAACTCAAAGATAATGTGGATTCTGTATATGTACAGAGGATTTAAAGTCTCATTTTTTAGTATGGTGGCGGATACGGGTCAAACGCATTAAAAAGCCACAGCACAATTCCAAAATACACAACACAATGCCACAAGCTCACAACACAACTGAATGGGGATTGAACAGATGTTAATGTTAACTTCTTCTTCTTTGACGCTGTGCACAATGAAACACGGCCGCTTCAGCAGTAAGTGAAACCTTCGCAAGCTAACTATGATTACTATAGCTATTTGATTTTAATAAACACGTAATGTTTTTCAGTGTCTTTATATTTACATATAAGGTGAATGGAAGCTAGGCTGTACGACAGGGATACAGCATCGCATATAAGCTGTTTCTATGGTTACCATATGTTGCGCGCCTGTCATTTACTCGCAGAGTTTGCTTGTATGAATGACAGTTATGCACTCACTTTTATTGCGGGGAATCAGTAAGGCTTCTTTACACTACCCTGCTGGCAAACTGTGTTTATATAGGACTCTTCTACAAAATGTTTTATGTTTATGTTTTATTAAAGGATCCCCATTAGCTTGTGCCGTGGCAGTTTGCTAGTAGGGTTGCCAACTCCCCGAAAAATAAATACGGGACACTTCATTGGCAGGGCCGGCCGACCTGATTGCCTTCACCCATCCTGGCGTGGTGACATTTTTTAGCCCCTTTTTTGTAAGTAAAATGATTTTTTAACAATTTGACTCGAACCTGAATTGAATTGAATTGATGCATATTTTTGTGTGACATGAATACATGGAAAACAAATGATTATCCAGCAATTCACTTTAACACAAAATAACAATTAGGCCCTGTTTTTCAAAGATGTAGTGGAGTTTGCTGATAACAATTTGATTCACTCCTTTTGTTGGCTTTTAAAATGCAGCATGTATGCAATTGAATGGCCATTTTGGAAGATTATAGCATTCCATAATTCCAAATTGGTTCAGTAAAAAGACATTCAATTCATGTCATGAACACATGGGGACCTGGTCTTCAAGAATGCACTGGAGTTTGCTGATAACAAATTGATGTATTTATTTTATTGGAGCAGCATGAATACAATTGAATGGCTATTTTGGAGTCATGCAGCTGACAAACGGGCCGTAAAGTGCAATGTAATTGCGCACTAAAATTTAAAGTGCAGATGGCGTGACCGCAGTACTGGAAGCATGTTGTTTCAGATCAGTCAGTCCACCATGGGCTACGGGAAAAGAGCGCCGGCACACCGTGCAGTGTGCTTTATAGATGGAGGCACTTTTTCCACCCAGGTGCTTCCTTTTACCCATTCTTCAGTATTTTTGCATCCTTTTCTGTTTTTTCTCGGAGGGGTACTAGACACATTGCTGCTCGAAGGTGTAGCGCCCCGTAAAGCAGTGTCGGCATCTGTTTCACTGTCACCTACGCATGCTGCTTTGTTGTCTTCTGCTCTCCTCTCCTTGACCAATGGGATGAGCGTATTCTGTATCATCATACTCGCGTGTGAATATGCTGTCAGTTCATTGGTCACAGAGCAGTAGGGCCTGGGAACAAGTTTACCGTAACTTTACATATAAAGCGCACTGTTATTAAATTTTCATTGGCATTTACTGACTATTTTTTGACTGTCACAATAATACGGGACGGGTGCTTTGTTTCCAAATACGGGACGATTCCGTTTTTCAAGGGACGGTTGGCAACCCTATTTGCTAGTCTTCCTGGGGTCCACATGTTTAAAGAAAGATTATGAAAAAATTTAATTACCGATGACCGTCCCAATTGTATTCCGGGGACAGTTTTGTTGCACACATTGGTGACTCACAGATACATCAGAATGTTAATTCTGAAGTAAGCATCTTTATGTTGTTAGCCCGTTAGCTTCTAACTGACAGAAAGGTTTTTGCTAACACATTTATAATGTGATAATGTTTTTGAGTTTTCTTCCGCTGCCTCCAAGTGGCCAAAAATGTATTCATACTGCTTTGACTGAAGCCCTGAATATTTTTTTTTTTTACCATTTGTTGCCTTTCACCATATACTTTGTATTGTGACCTTAGAAAAACAAGTCATACTTTCCACCTTTTCCCTTCCTTCACACCAGATCCCATCGCTTGATCTAAATTAAGCAACACACCAGACACTATCCTGAGGCAAGAGGCAGCTCCAGTGATGCAATGTCAGAAATAAAACTAGACTGCGAATATTTTTGACAGCCTTTGCCACTGTTTGCAGAAACCTTTCTAGTGTCAGACACTTAGTGCACTTTGTAGTTCAGGAGTTGAAAATGTCATATGCCATTTCTGGATGTTGCAAACATGTCTTGTTGGAGCCATATGGGTGCACTGAAAAGTCAAGATGAAAGAAAAAGACAGGGATATTTTGCTTGATCTTTCTTCTTTTTTCAAACTGGAACTGAAATGATGCTATATTTAACTCCAGTCGAGTTGAAGTGAGAGTCAATGTGTGAAGCATGGGGATAACCAATCTTGATTTCTCAGATTGTGGTGTAGCAGTATGGGTGATAATTCAGTTTTTATGATTTAAGATTTATGAAACATCAAAGTGAAGGAAACATCAATTTAAAAAAATGAATATTACCTTAGAATTTACATGTGGTTTTGGATGTTATCCATCGTACTGTTGGGCACGTTCACTAGCTGACGCCATTAATGACCCATATCGGTTCTTCTGTAGCTGTCGCTATAAAGATTTTAGGGTGTCATTCTTAGGCTCCAGTGTCATCCAGCGGGGAGTTGATAAAAGCACCACCTTGAAATTAGATGGGACAGGCTACATTAAAATTCAACCTAGGCTGGGACGGTTTTTGAAAAAATTTGTTAGCCTAGCTAACAAGCACTAGCTAATGGTTGCCACCTTAGCTAACCTTAAAGCAAATTCATAACTAATGTTAGTAAGCTAATTAGCATTACCCAAAACCTAGCCTGCTAGATATTGCTGGCTTCTTTTCGTTTGCCACTGGAGTAGTCTTACTCTCTTGACTTTTCCCAGTCATTCTTTATGATAGTTCTTATCACTACTGATGCAATATTTTTTGGCTACAAGCGGGATTTGGGGACAAAGAGGTCCATATGAGTGACAGTAGCAGGGTGCAATATAAGTTTTCTATCTATGGTGTTGTACCACTGTGGCAAAGTATTCTGTACCAATGCAGGACTTTTGGTTTAGGTAAGGTGGGACTGAACTGTTGTCTTGTTTCAATAGACTCTTGCAAAGAAAAAGTCTTGCTCACTGCTATCTACAGCCTACAACATGACATATCATTGTTTTCCTAGGTGCCTATAGCTCCAGAACTCAACCAAACAGTAGACAGATATTGTGATTATGTGTCACTTTCTCGGGATAAATGGTTTTACCGTTTCTTCTTTTTTTGTGTGTCTTTTTTGGCACCAGATAACCCTCTGTTCTGATTATATGAATCTGGTTCGTTAGCCAGAGTTGGTTTGTGCAAATACTGTGTATCGATGTGAAGTTAATGAAAGAGTTTCAGTTAACAGACAAACAAAGGCAGTAATCAAGCGCACCTGAGCTTAATTAAGCACTCTAAAAACCTGATTGGCTAATTTGAATGCAAATTAGGCAAACTCTTGGGCCTCTGTTTCCTTTTCTTGGTGCATTATGTTGGGAAAAACAAAAAAAAGGAAAACTATAAAACAATCTGAAAATGTCGTTCTGTGATGTTTCTTGGGCTGACAATGATTTACATTTTGTATCCGTTTTGTATCACTAAGAACAAATCCAAAGGCAGGTAATACCCAAGCCCCAAATCTCAAATTTGCCTCAAAGGGCTTGACCCCCTTTCGACCATGAAGACCTAGATTACAGATACAAATAAGAGGCAAAGCTCAAGGACAACATTCACATGGAGGGAGAGAGGGAGTATAAAAACAATGAAAGTATTGGCTTGCCAATGTTTGGCAGTGGCCTAAAGATTACAGAGGGAAGCAGGATTGAAAAGAATGAGTGGGTGAGTAGATGTGTCAAACCTCCAGAGAAATAGCACATTTCTATAATTTGCATAAGTGTATGTAATTATCTCTAATGAGGCACACACGAAGGGACATAACATGCTCGTCTTGTGAAACCCACTGGGATATGGTCATTTCCTGCAAACATTAACTGGATTCTGAGATTCTTGTCTGTTAATGAAAGACAAATGTAGTGTTAGAGAGAACCAGTGGCAGCTATGATATTTTACATCTTTGATGAATTGACAGCAGTGCAGAATGGTCCATGATTACAGGCTGACTCATTTGAAAGCTGGAGAAATGCATGTCATAAAAATACATTTATTTGTCTGCACAGCCCCTTGCTGTGACACATCACACTTCAGATGTGTCATTCACAATGTCATAAACAAACAGTGCACCATATTGATAAAGCAAACACTGCTAAGTGTTACAGCATGTGCTCAATTGTCCATATATGTCAACATGCAAGGCATTTTATTTTGGTATTATTATCACTGTTTCTGTCTTGTGTTACCACTTGCTCTGAGTCTTCCACTTTGAGTCACTTTCTCATAAAAAAGCACAATCATATTGTCATATCATATTGTTTATAAGTAACAAAACAAAGAAAATTGCTAAACTGAATACAGGGGATACTTATAAACAGCAAAATGCATATATTTTTGTGATTTTAGTCTATAAATGCAATGGGGATCCAAACTACTTTCTACAATTTATTTGTGTTCACTTATTACAAATAAAGTTTTGATGGAAGACTGGTTTTGTTTTCGGTACTTCATCAGCTTTCCTTTTTTGTGTTCATGCTTTTACAGCTTGGATGATGATGAGAATGTTTATATAAATATAATAAAAAAAATATTGTTAAGAAATGAAAACCCTAGTTCTCTTGTGATGCAAATGAAAAATCTCCATAGAGCTGGCTGTACTTCAAATGTATTCACATTTTTTTTTATGCTTCCAGTGTTGCGGAAGAATAGGAATCCAAGGGTGTTGTATTCTCCATGCAGTAATACACAGAGGTTCATCTTCTTAAGTATCTGAGTCTATGGAGCCTATTTTTTCCAAGGCAGTGGAACTGAAAAGCCTGCCATCTTTAATTCCCATGAGCATTTGCAGCTGTGTCGTCTCAGGGGTTTACCAGCACCCACGGTTCCCTTGAGGGTCCTCCCTTTGGATTCATGCAGGGAAGCCAACCAACGCATGGTCTGTTTCATTTGAAGTCACATAGCACCATATGAAATTTTAATAGTGGAAAACAAAGTATGTTTGGCAGACAGTAGCAAGGAAGTTGTTACAGGGTTTTAAATTTGGGCAAAACTTTTATACTATTAGAGATTAAATTCAATAGTTTTAGCTGACAAACTCTTTAAATACACTGTACATATATTATTTTATTTGTTGTTTAAATAAAGTACCACCTTAACAATTTTAGATTTTTCTTACATGCCAGAATATTGAATCGGCTCATTTTCATTCCCTAGAGAGTTATCTTAAAGTCACCTGGGAAAATTCAGAATCCAAAGCTTTGTCTTCCCTAAAGCTTATTTCTATCTTTGTATGAAAAACAGGCTTTAATCCCCAAATGAATGCTTAAATTTGCTCATAATGGGTCTCTCTGAAAACATCTCAGTAAGAGCAAACTTAAGATTTGTCTTTTTAATTTGTCTTTTACCTGAACCATTTTTAGAGATTTTTCTGCTTGTGCATCTTAGTGTTATACCATCTTCTCTTTTATTTATTTGCTACTGTTGAGTCTATTTTTATACATATATTTTACCATGCTCGACTTCTTAATTATTTATTTATTGTTTTATCTTTTTTATCTAGCTTTTTAAAAAACATTTTATTGTTATTGTTATTTACTTTTATTTTTTTTAAATCTTATTTTATTTTAGTTTATTTTATCTTACCTTATTTTATTTTTTATCCAACTAATTTCTAACCTGCCTCCAGTGTTTCCTCACGGCTCCATGTTGAGATGGCGCTTCCTCAGTTTGTGCTTTGTTTTTAATAGGATGGAGGGTGGGGATGGGCGGAGGGTGTTTGCTTGTTTCTATGTTTTGTTATTTTTATTATCATTATTGTTATTATTACTTTCTCCTTTTTTATGTAAAGCACTTTGTGTTGCATCTCTCTTGTTTGAAAAGTGCTATACAAATAAAGTCTGATTGATTGATTGATAATGTAGTTGGCAGTAAACTCCCACACATAATGTTAAACTTTCACCTGGACTGTATTACACCAGAGAGTAGACTGAGACAGCAAAACCCAGCTGAAAATTGCTTTGAAGGCAATTGACAGAATCGCAGTTTCTAGGTCATCAGTTCCCCACAGGGCCTTGTGTAACTGGTGAGAGAACATAAAAAATAGCAACAAATGTGCAAATTAATTACACATCTCCCTTATGCTTACTGCAAAGAAAGGCTTTATTGTTTCTCCAAATTCTGGATTTATGGTTTGGTTTTAAGTATGTACAATGAGTGATTTCACACTGCATCTTATTTATTTTATTACTTTGTTAATACTTCCAGGAACACTGTAATGCAGTTTGTTTATCCCAAATGTGTTAAGGTCATCTGTAGATAAACACAACAGAACATTTTGATGCACCAGAGCGGCTTCCACAATTATTAGAGTATTAAAAACAAATTATATAAACGGATAATCAATGCTGTTCATTTTACTATATGTGCACCAAGACCATGCATGTGCCACCAAAATTGGTTAAATGCACTGATCCATTTAATCCATCCATCCATCCATCCATCCATCCATCCATCCACCTACCTATCTATCCATCCATTTTGTGACACTTGTCCATGGATGAACAAAACTAACATGTGTTGTATCAATCAACATTACTTTTACATTCTCAAACGCATGGACAACAGCTGAAATACTTTTTTGGGAGAATTCTGGAGAGAAAGTATACATACACACATACTCTAGTTCACGTACACACACACACACACACACACACATGCAAGTGTGTTCACAAGTGTGTATGTGTCAGACAGGTGGGAATCTAACAGCCATGAATTACCTGCTAATGAGGCTCTTCTCTCTAATGGGGAGGCCACCATCGGCTGAAGGAAATTAAAGGTCAAGCCGTGAGAGCTGCCACAAACTTGTTAAAAGGTCAAACTCAACTTTGAAGCATTCTTCAGCCCCAAATCTTTAGCGATTAAGAAAAACATACATATTTATGTAGGTGGGCCGAGCATGGGTGTGTGTGTGTTTATCTGTGTTTAGATTTTAGGGAATTTGATTGATTGATGTTATATTTTGTTTCCCTGGTGTTGGAGCTTGTATGAATATAAAAAGGCTGCTGGCTAAACTGCTAGTCTCATGAATAATGCATCTTTTACATGTAATGCCATCATTGCTAACCTCTGTATTAATTCATTATCATGTCCCTGGGTATGTGTCCAGTGTGTTTGTGAATCAAGATGCATGGGACAGAGTCATCTGTTTATTTTTCATACATTCAAGTATAGGGAGACAAGAGTACAATCACATGCAGCTGTCCCCTTTAGCTGCTTTCATTATTTACAATATACCATCTGATTCCCTGGTGTCACTCTGAAGTGTCCTTAAGGCCTTCATTAGCATAACAGACTGAAGTTAAAAGGATTTTATTTTGAAATATAGATGAACACAGCTAAGAATGTGGTTTGAATATGCTGTCCTTAAATGTTTTGCTGGTTCTCTATGGGAAAAGACACAACACTGAAAAATAGTTTCAAAAGGAGTTTCTCACATCACTGAAGGTTTTAAACTAAAATACTAAATTATATAAACTGCATTAGCTGTGTTTCATTGTTTCTACTTCAGCTGATACATGGTCATCTTGCTTCATTTTCAGATGTATCCACTTACACAAATGTACTGAAGCACGTACTTGATGTAAGTGATAGTGCTCCTATCAAGTAGCATCCACATTGCATGAACCTTATCAATAATGAATTAATGCAGACAGAATTCAGTACTTGCTAACCAAAGGCCCTGCAGTTCCCAGCACCAGCTCTTGGAGTTTGCCCACTGGTTCCGAAAGGGGATTTGACTCCTAAGTTCTGCACAGACTGTCGGAAAGTTGGCAGTGCAAAATCATTATTATCATTAGTAATTCAGACTTTGAACCAAGGTTGGAGTACCAAGCTCTCACCACCAATTGTCAGTGTGATGTTTCCCAGGTTTAGTTGGTTTCTGTAGGGCATTTTGTCGTACATCCTCTATCATTGTTTCTCATTTGACTGACCTTGTCAGAGTTGTTGTGGGACTCCTGAGCAGACCTTCCAAGCTGGGAAAGCTGTCCAGTGAAACTAACCAGTTCTTTCTGCCCAGAACTTTACTTTTCTGGTCGTGCTTGAGGATTATACAAGTGGTACGATGCTGGAGCTCTTCTGATCCAAAAAGATTTAGCAGGCATTGATCACCCTGTCTGCTACTATTCCAAGGATTTCTTGCAGAACAGCACTGTTGAGAAAGAATCCCCAACTTTACTATGGGCTTCACAGTATATGTCAGTTATTCTTTGCAGCCTCTTGTTGTTGAGAAGAATCATAACTCTTTGGTGTTACTAAAGCGCATATACAACAGCAATCAGAGGCTAATGGGATGGCTGGGAGTGGGGGTTACATCCTGTTTTATTTTGGTGTTCCTGTTGACCCCTCTAGGCTAATTATCTGATTGGCAGACATCTATGCTGATTAGTGGGCTGAGTCTATTGGGGCTAGCAATTTGTTTAGCTCTCTCGGTCTCCAAACTGCTACAGCAGCACCTTTCTTTAATCCTGCATTAATTCAAATAAACTTTCTCTCCTGGTGTTTTGTCTGTTATTATGTTTGGTGTTTGAGCTAGCTCTAACACCCCCATAAAGCAGTACGGTATGAAGTTGCCTATATAAATGACAGAACTGTGCTAAGTCAATTTGACAGATTTACATTTCCCACTGCTGTTCAATAATATCTTGTCAAGACCTAATCCCTCAGAATATATGAAAAAGTAAAATCGAATAGATGACTGACGACACATTGGGCCTGTCTTCCCACTGTGAACAGTGTGTCACTTGTGAGGTGGATTACTCTTATTGGCAGTCACTGAAAAGAGATCTGCCATCGGGGGGCTTGTATAATGCTTCTTATTCAAATCCTTATCAGACGCACATTCAAACAGGTAGGCGGAGTGTGTGCGTGCAGAGAAATTGTAAGTTTCCCAAGCTCTCAAAAACCATGGGGTTTCCAAACCCTGATTCTTCCTGCCATGATGGATTCAGTGTATTAATAATAGACAGGGCCACTATTATTCTGGGATATCCAATTTAAAGTGATGAAAAAGTAATACACTGAAGCTTGAGTACAATGAGAAATATGAGAAAATAGATATAAAGGGGTTTCTTAGAATGGGGAGATGTGCAGAATATCCTATTAGTCCAGTGTAAATTACTCTTGTGCAATTTACTAAGTGCTCACAGTATTCAAAGCCTTGGCTGGACTCCTGGGACTAGATGCATAAAACTTTATGGATTCATGACTAAAAAGCTTGTGTATGCACAAAAGCGGAAATATGCAATCTGTGCCAGATTTATGAACTTCTGTGTACAAACTGTTCATTGTCATCTCTGTCACTTTGAAATTGTGCATACACACAAATGCCTTATGGCAACTCCCATTTCTTCTCCACAACACAGCTAAATGTGCAACTTCTAAGCTTCTTTATGACTTTATGATACCGTAGCTCCACAACAGCTATTTATTTACATTAAGTGATGATCTGAACATATGGTTCAAATGAGAAAAGGTATAAGTACTGCATGAGTGCTTTGAAATGTTTCAATGAACATTTAAAAATATATGATGCGCAGTTTTCTTACTTTTACATTCCTTCATAATTTGTATAGAAACATGTTTCCTGTTTTCCCCCATTGTAAAATAAAATTAAACTTGCCCCAAGAGGGACATTAACATGTGAAAGTACCTTTAGAAGGAGAACCACAAGATCACACACACACACACACACACACACACACACACACACACACACACACACAGTTTTCTTTTTCAATTATTCTGTATGATTAGACCTCAGCTTGAAGATGTTCTCCATGTACTGATAAGAATGATAAAGGTGTAATTTGTCCTACCCACCAGGTACGATAAAGCTAACAGGAGAGTCAGGGAGGTGTCATTCAAGTACAGTCTCTACATGCTCACACAGTCCTAACAAGAGGTCTAATCAGCCCCAATAATCAAAGTGGTCCATGGCTGTGCAGGGCTTAAAGAGTCAGAATAGATAGACGGGCCATTTTCATGAAAATCATTTTGTTATGTCACTGCAGGAAAATAAAGGGTCTAAATTAGATGATTAATTTACAACACATGAAATTATGTTGTTAGCCTGCTTACCATGGTAAAACAAGCAGGATTTGTCCATACTGTTTCCTACCTTTAGGAATTAACAATTAAAGTCCATCTGCAACATGGTTAAGTGTTTCAGAAAAAGCAAGTTATCGGACTTTGGGGAGAGATAATTTTGTCTAGCAGATTTTCTAATTTGTATGTGGAAGATAGTGTGTGTATTACATGTGGACCCTGCTAAATAAATATCCTTTTGCAGAGGTGGCAAAGAGACCACAGAAGATGTTGACAGAGGAAAATAAGAAGGGAGAGAGAGGCGAGTGACCCAGCAAGAGGCCGCCAATCTCCAGTTGTAAGTAATATAGCAATTATATTCATAAATCCTCAATTCCTCTCAAGCAGGAAGGTAACAGAGATAAAGTGCACAAAAGCAACTTCACAAAAGACACATCCCCATACTTGGTACCCTCCACTTATTGTTAGATCGTCATTGCTGCAAAACCTCTCCTCAGTGAGTTCGTAACCTGCTGCAAGTTGGTTCAATACGGAAATGTGTACAGAACACTGATCATGGTTCTTTTCAATGCCATACTGTGCACATAAAAATAGCTGAGCCTGGATGGAAATGTCCTGTCTATCTGCTATCCATAATTCTAATTCAATGGCTTTCACAAAAAAATGAATGTCCATATTTGTTTAAGAACTGTTTTTGTGAGAAATTTTGAAGGAGTGAAGTGGAAAATTACAGGTTAAAATGAAGGTGACAATAAGCGACTTTTTCCTTTGAAGAGATGTAAGATGATGTCTGAGAAATTAGCCAACAAGGGGGCGTCTCCTAACACATGTATTCACCTCTGTCCCACACTGAGCGGATTAATTGAGCCTATTCATCACAATGACTGGATCAATTTACCCTTTGAGGACACCAGTCCCCTTTATACAAAATTAAGTGAATCAAATTTACCAAACCCCTCCTTTCCACTCGCTTCCTCTTCCTTTCTATCTCTCCTTCTTGTGCTCTGCTTATGCTTATCTGTCTCTTCTCTCGCCACCTTTTCTCTAGTCGCCTCAGGGGGAGTTAGAGAAAGAGGTGTATAAAAAAAGAAAAGAAGCACTCACCGCCAGACAGTGATGAGAAATCCACTCCAAGCTAATGCAATACAAAGACAACGTCTCCCTAATTTTCAATCCAATTATTTTGTGATTAATGCTCTAAGGGGGAGGGGGAGTGGGGAGTGTTCTTCAATGCGGTCGTCACTCACTTCACCTGATTAAATAGCCAGTGCTCTGCCAAAACAATCAGAGGCAGATTTGGTGCTGCTGCAATTGTTAGTCAAGTGGGGAACAGCAGAGGAGAGAATCAAGCAGATTATAATTACATTGTTATGCAGATTACAGATATTGTCTAAGGTGGAAGGTCTGAGTGTGTAGCATGTGGAAGGAGCCCCTCAACCTCAAACTGTCTTTTTGGCTGACAGCCGAAGGTCAGCCCTACACACTGGTGGCTATGTAACTGACTTACAGAGTGACTGAAAACAGGTGTACACTGCAAACGCAGAAGAGGACAGCAGACGAGCAGCCTCAAGCAACAAGAACAAAGTGTGATCATTCACTCACCCAAACACGTTGTCATTAGGGCTGTTTCCACTACCGGGCAATACCTGGAATGAGGCGGGTCTCACTCGCCGAAACGCCCCTAATTTGAATACGAGCGGTCTGGAGCAGGCGTTTGTCGGGACTTTTTTAGTCCGTGTCGAAGAGCAGGGCCTTTTTTCTCCCCTGAAAAAAACCTGGTTACTGATTGGATAGATCACTAAGCGGGATGTGACGTAGTACTCCACGGCACAACAACACGCGCCATTTGTAAAAAAATGTCTAAACCTCCTGAATTTGACACTGCACCACTTCAACGACCCCCCCAAAAATAAGATACTATAGTCAAACATGAAAATGCCACAACACGAGCGCATACTTCACTAAGGCTCCGACCCTTCTCTGGACGCACCCCTCGCCCAAACGATGCAGCACAATTCGCCTTAGAAAATAAATTGCTTGTGCATCACATAATAGACTTTTTTTTATGAGACGTGACACTCAAATGGAGACTTCCTACTAAGAGACACCCAACAGTCAGATCTGCTCAAGTCACGAAAAATACTTGACAGCCTTTCGACGCCTGCTGTTGACATAGTGAAACATTTGACACCTCAGTGTATTTGGACTACCTAGATTCAGCCTTTGGCATGGTTGAAAATGGAGATTACCTCTATGCTAATTTTTAAAACTTTTAAAACTTACTAATTAATGCCAATTTTAAAACTTACAAAGCTATGACGAGAAATCCTCATTTTATCCTCTAATCCTCATCTTCTCTCCAACGCTCCAACTAAATACTGAACACGACTTATCTGGACAGCCAGCTTCTGAAACAATTTTGCAGGGGCTGTTGGGATAACACCCTTATATCTGAGCTAAATCTAGAAGAAAAAAACAAAACCTGCCTACTTTTGCAGGACTCCTCTTGCTCCTTCGCACTGAAGAGGACAAACGTAATTCCAAACAGTGCCGCATGAAGCAATACTTTGGTGCCTCAAAGCAGAAAGTGTCATCACACATCCAAGGTGCTTGTGCTCAATATGCTGGAAACCCTTGAGAATCAGTAGAAATATAATTATTAGTACAAGCACAGAGTGACAGAGTGGTGCAAAAGCGCTATTGATCCTCTAACTGGGAGCACTGGAATCAAGATGTTAGCAGCGTGTATATGTTTTATCAAGCAATCCACACTGACTGTCTCATGTAATCTGCATAGACAGCTGTTTAAATCAAACTAATGTCCTGCTGTATGTTTTGAACTTACTGCATGTTAATTGATTAATCAAGGCTGTCTGAGTTCCACTCACTCACTACAGTGGCAGTCAGCAGCGGAGAGACAGCTAATGCAATGGAGGGCGGCTGGCTAACCTACCTTCAGCTGGCTGACTGACAGCAAAAATCTATTGATTTACCTAGTTGTCATGTAGGCTCCATGGGAAGAAATCCACAGTGTTGATTGATTGATTAAATATATGGGGGTAAGGGAACGGGGGAATCTCCTGGGAATGAAACACGGAAAAAAAAGGATTAGCACAGGAAAAAACTTGGGAGACGGGAGAATAATCAAAGGGTTAAAACGTTAAAAAAAACGTGAGGGTCTCTGTGAGATGCGTGTCTCATGCCCTCAGTGGGGATTGCAACATTTAATTGAATGGAATACTATTTGATCAGGGCAAGTGAGAGACGTGGGGTTTATTATATCATTAAGTATTATTACTTGTTTGTATTACTGGCACACAAACTACTAACATTCAAAATATTCACTCCATAGACACTACCCTCAACTATTCCTGTAACACATTGCCCACAAAAAACCCAAAATCTTGGTCAGACATATACTAGGTTTTCAGTCTTGTTTTCCTCTGAGTTGAGTGATTTCGACTTTTTTTTCTCAGTTTGGCTTTTTTTCATGATTTCAACATTTTTTTGTCATTTTGAATGTTTTCATGTGACTTCAACTTTTTCTTTTCATTTTGACAATTTCTTGTGACTTCAACTTTTTTCTCATTATCTTGACGATTTTCTCGTTATTTCTACTTTTATCTTTTCATTTTGACTGTTTTCATGTGATTTCAACTTTTTCTTTTCATTCTGACAATTGCTTGTGACTCCACCTTTTTTCTCATTATTTTTCTTACAATTTTCAATCTGATAAAAAACTCTTCATCCTGCATCCACAGATTTTCATCAGTCAAGTGTGCATGCGTTTCAGTGTTATGTGTTGGCCTGCAGTTCATCCTTGGAGAGGTAAACTTTGGCCAGAAAATTTTACTCTATTCTCATAAGATATGATCTTTGGCAAGACATCATCTATTGCCCTTTTTACTCACACCCTAAAGACATAAATCAGCATGTTGCTCGCTACAGCAGTGACTGACTGACTGCTAATTGGCAATGCTGCATATTTTGCAATAATGTCGGACTACAGAGCTGATGTCTGAAGTTGTATTTGATCATCTTAAAATTATCTGTATACAGGTGTGCATGTAGAAACAAATCCAATACTTTACCTTTACAAAATAAAATGCAAATAAAGATAATACTTTGAAGCTGATGTATGCCGATAACCAGCAACCCAAAGCTATCTATTAAACATGTGACAATGATTTGACAATTTATAAAAAGATTATTAATTCCAAAGAAACTTTTATAGCTTGACATGAAGTCATTCATAATCTTAAACAGATGTAGAAATATGGTCCACTTAAATATGTCATATAATGTCAAACAAAAGTGCTGCAGTGAGATGATTTTAACAGGATTGGAGTAAGTTCATTCAAGTCACTCCTGCTGAACATGGATGCACCTCAGTATCTAGGAGTAAATGTAATGGTTTGTTTTTACACTTTCCCCCAATAGATTTAGAATTAATCTTTTAGTCTATGTATATACAATTTCATATTTCACCGTATTGATATATTTAATTGACTTAAAAATAATATTCAATGATGTTATGATTTAAAATTATAATGTCTGGGTGCTTGTGTGTGTCTCAGAATTCAATTTGTTCCGTGTTCTAATTTATGCACATGGAACAGAACACGGAACACACACACACACAGTGTAGGTAGGTCTTGTAGGACTCTCCAGAGGCTGGACAGACCACTTGGCAGACACACTGTGGATCAGGTTGGAGAGGAGTTCTCCATGCTGTGGACATGTTTGTTTTTAAAAAAAAACTTTTTGATACCTGTGGATTAACGAGACACATGGAGGACATTGTTTGTGAAAGTGGAAGCCTTTTTCTGTGTTTTGCTGTGCCATGAAGTGGATTCAAAGGGCCTTACTGCAGCACCCCGAACATAATGTCAAACAAGGTAGGGATCGACGTGCTCAATCTAAGTTATGTCATATTATGACGATTGTATTTGGAGAACAGTGCCAGAAGAAGTGTTTTTATGGTTTATGGTTTATTTTATTTTTTTACATTTTGTTTGTTTCGTTATCTTTTACACTTCCGTAATGTTCACTGTCAAGACACCTGCAAGGTCTCTCCTGTGTATATCTTCCCAAAGAATACTCCAATTTGTCCTCACTAAAATTACCTTTTGGAGTTCTTCTCTTCTTAGTCATAATAGGCATTTTTATTTTATTTCATTTATTTATTTTCTGTTGAAATTTCTGTAATATTCACTGATACAACACATACAAGCCTTGGAAGAAGGTCTGTTTCTTCCCAAGGAAAACTCAATTTTTAAAGTTACTTAAGGGATTTTTTTGGAGCTCTTCTTTGTCCACTGGAGAGCGGTGTCATTTTGCACTGATATCTGCAAGCATTGGAAGTAGGCCTCTTGTGTTAATTTTTCCTAGAATATCCCAATTTTTACCTTACTAAAAATATATTCTTTGAAAAAGTAAAAAAAAAAGGGTGGGCATTGACAAGTTCAATACAAGGTATGTCATATCTTTGCGCTTTTGTATTTTAGAGCAAGATTGCTGTCTGTGAATGTGTTAAGTGATGTTTTTTTTCTTGTCATGTAGACCATAAATTGTATTTTTATGTTGTTTTGTCTGTAATTTACACTGCTATGCTATCTGCAAGCCTTGGAAGGTTTCTCTTGTGTACATTTTTCCAGGAATATTCCAATTTTACCTCACTAAAAACAATGTTTAAGGTGTTTAATTGTCAACTGGAGACATTTCTCTATTGGAGACATCTCTTGACATCAAGGTGGCTCTGAAACCTTGTTCTAATCAAAGTTAACCAGTGAGTCCATGCTTAGCTGGACCTAAGTGACCAAAGTGACATGAAGTCATTCATAATCTAAACAGATGTAGAAATATGGTCCACTTAAATATATAATAGAGAGAAAAAAAACCCCGCAGTGAGATGATTTTAACAGAATTTGAATAAGTTTAATCAAGTCACTCCTGTTGAACATGGACACACCTCAGTATCTAGAGTAAACATGGTATGGTTTGTTTTTTCACTTTCCACGATTTAGAATGAATCTTTTAGCGTGAATAAACATTTCATATTTGACTGTATTGATATTTTTTAAGTTGCATTAAACATATTTATGAATGATGTTATGATTTGAAATCAAAATGTCTGGGTGCTCAGGATTCAATTTGTTCCGTGTTCTAATTTATGCACATGGGACAGAACACGGAACACACACACACAGTGTAGGTAGGTCTTGTAGGACTCTCCAGAGGCTGGACAGACCACTTGGCAGACACACTGTGGATCAGGCTGGAGAGGAGTTCTACATGCTGTGGACATGTTTGTTTTTTTAAAAACTTTTTGATACCTGTGGATTAACGAGACACATGGAGGAAATCATTTCTGAAAGTGGAAGCCTTTTTCTGTGTTTTCCTGTGCCATGAAGTGGATTCAAAGGGCCTTACTGCAGCACCCCGAACATAATGTCAAACAAGGTAGGGATCGACGTGCTCAATCTAAGTTATGTCATATTATGATGACTGTATTTGGAGAACAGTGTCAGAAGAAGTGTTTTCATGGTTTATTTTTATTTTATTATTTACATTTTGTTTGTGTCATTGTTTTTAAATATCTGTAACATTGACTCTGCAAGGTCTCTCCTGTGTATATCTTCTCAAAGAATACTCCAATTTATCCTCACTAAAAGGACTTTTGGGAGTTCTTTGTCCCCTGGAGAGAGGTGTCATAATAGGCATTTTTATTTTATTTCATTTATTTATTTTCTGTTGAAATTTCTGTAATATTCACTGATACAACACATACAAGCCTTGGAAGAAGGTCTATTTCTTCCCAAGGAAAACTCCAATTTTAACATGACTTAAGGGACTTTTTGGAGCTCTTCTTTGTCCACTGGAGAGCGGTGTCATTTTGCACTGATATCTGCAAGCCTTGGAAGTAGGCCTCTTGTGTTAATTTTTCCTAGAATATCCCAATTTTACCTTACTAAAAATATATTCTTTGAAAAAGTAAAAAAAAAAGGGGGGGCATTGACAAGTTCAATACAAGGTATGTCATATCTTTGCACTTTTGTATTTTAGAGCAAGATTGCTGTCTGTGAATGTGTTAAGTGATGTTTTTTTCTTGTCATGTAGACCATGGATTGTATTTTTATCTTGTTTTTATTTCATTTCGATTGTTTTGTTGTTCTTGTTGAAATGTCTGTAATTTACACTGCTATGCTATCTGCAAGCCTTGGAAGGTTTCTCTTATGTAAATTTTTCCAGGAATATTCCAATTTTACCTCACTAAAAACAATGTTTAAGGTGTTTAATTGTCAAATGGAGATATCTCTCTATTGGAGACATTTCTTGACATCAAGGTGGCTCTGAAATCTTTTTCTAATCAAAGTTAACCAGTGAGTCCATGCTCAGCTGGACCTAAGTGACCAAAGTGACATGAAGTCATTCATAATCTAAACAGATGTAGAAATATGGTCCAATTAAATATATCATATGATATATAGAGAAAAAAGTTGCAGTGAGTTGATTTTAACAGGATTTGAATAAGTTTAATCAAGTCACTCCTGTTGAACATGGTAACACCTCAGTATCTAGAGTAAACATGGTATGGTTTGTTTTTTCACTTTCCACGATTTAGAATGAATCTTTTAGCGTGAATATAGATTTCATATTTGACTGTATTGATATTTTTTAATTTGCATTAAACATATTTATGAATGATGTTATGATTTGAAATCAAAATGTCTGGGTGCTCAGGATTCAATTTGTTCCGTGTTCTAATTTATGCACATGGAACAGAACACGGAACACACACACACACAGTGTAGGTAGGTCTTGTAGGACTCTCCAGAGGCTGGACAGACCACTTGGCAGACGCACTGTGGATCAGGCTGGAGAGGAGTTCTACATGCTGTGGACATGTTTGTTTTTTTAAAAACTTTTTGATACCTGTGGATTAACGAGACACATGGAGGAAATCATTTCTGAAAGTGGAAGCCTTTTTCTGTGTTTTCCTGTGCCATGAAGTGGATTCAAAGGGCCTTACTGCAGCACCCCGAACATAATGTCAAACAAGGTAGGGATCGACGTGCTCAATCTAAGTTATGTCATATTATGATGACTGTATTTGGAGAACAGTGTCAGAAGAAGTGTTTTCATGGTTTATTTTAATTTTATTATTTACATTTTGTTTGTGTCATTGTTTTTAAATATCTGTTACATTGACTCTGCAAGGTCTCTCCTGTGTATATCTTCTCAAAGAATACTCCAATTTATCCTCACTAAAAGGACTTTTTGGAGTTCTTTGTCCCCTGGAGAGAGGTGTCATAATAGGCATTTTTATTTTATTTCATTTATTTATTTTCTGTTGAAATTTCTGTAATATTCACTGATACAACACATACAAGCCTGGGAAGAAGGTCTATTTCTTCCCAAGGAAAACTCCAATTTTAACATGACTTAAGGGACTTTTTGGAGCTCTTCTTTGTCCACTGGAGAGCGGTGTCATTTTGCACTGATATCTGCAAGCCTTGGAAGTAGGCCTCTTGTGTTAATTTTTCCTAGAATATCCCAATTTTACCTTACTAAAAATATATTCTTTGAAAAAGTAAAAAAAAAAGGGTGGGCATTGACAAGTTCAATCCAAGGTATGTCATATCTTTGCACTTTTGTATTTTAGAGCAAGATTGCTGTCTGTGAATGTGTTAAGTGATGTTTTTTTCTTGTCATGTAGACCATGAATTGTATTTTTATCTTGTTTTTATTTCATTTCGATTGTTTTGTTGTTCTTGTTGAAATGTCTGTAATTTACACTGCTATGCTATCTGCAAGCCTTGGAAGGTTTCTCTTATGTAAATTTTTCCAGGAATATTCCAATTTTACCTCACTAAAAACAATGTTTAAGATGTTTAATTGTCAAATGGAGATATCTCTCTATTGGAGACATTTCTTGACATCAAGGTGGCTCTGAAATCTTTTTCTAATCAAAGTTAACCAGTGAGTCCATGCTCAGCTGGACCTAAGTGACCAAAGTGACATGAAGTCATTCATAATCTAAACAGATGTAGAAATATGGTCCAATTAAATATATCATATGATATATAGAGAAAAAAAGCTGCAGTGAGATGATTTTAACAGAATTTGAATAAGTTTAATCAAGTCACTCCTGTTGAACATGGACACACCTCAGTATCTAGAGTAAACATGGTATGGTTTGTTTTTTCACTTTCCACGATTTAGAATGAATCTTTTAGCGTGAATAAACATTTCATATTTGTCTGTATTGATATTTTTTAAGTTGCATTAAACATATTTATCAATGATGTTATGATTTGAAATCAAAATGTCTGGGTGCTCAGGATTCAATTTGTTCCGTGTTCTAATTTATGCACATGGAACAGAACACGGAACACACACACACAGTGTAGGTAGGTCTTGTAGGACTCTCCAGAGGCTGGACAGACCACTTGGCAGACACACTGTGGATCAGGTTGGAGAGGAGTTCTACATGCTGTGGACATGTTTGTTTTTTTAAAAACTTTTTGATACCTGTGGATTAACGAGACACATGGAGGAAATCGTTTGTGAAAGTGGAAGCCTTTTTCTGTGTTTTCCTGTGCCATGAAGTGGATTCAAAGGGCCTTACTGCAGCACCCCGAACATAATGTCAAACAAGGTAGGGATCGACGTGCTCAATCTAAGTTATGTCATATTATGATGACTGTATTTGGAGAACAGTGTCAAAAGAAGTGTTTTCATGGTTTATTTTAATTTTATTTTTTACATTTTGTTTGTGTCATTGTTTTTAAATATCTGTTACATTGACTCTGCAAGGTCTCTCCTGTGTATATCTTCTCAAAGAACACTCCAATTTATCCTCACTAAAAGGACTTTTTGGAGTTCTTTGTCCCCTGGAGAGAGGTGTCATAATAGGCATTTTTATTTTATTTCATTTATTTATTTTCTGTTAAAATTTCTGTAATATTCACTGATACAACACATACAAGCCTTGGAAGAAGGTCTATTTCTCCCCAAAGGAAAACTCCAATTTTAACATGACTTAAGGGACTTTTTGGAGCTCTTCTTTGTTCATTGGAGAGTGGTGTCATTTTGCACTGATATCTGCAAGCCTTGGAAGTAGGCCTCTTGTGTTAATTTTTCCTAGAATATCCCAATTTTACCTTACTAAAAATATATTCTTTGAAAAAGTAAAAAAAAAAGGGTGGGCATTGACAAGTTCAATCCAAGGTATGTCATATCTTTGCACTTTTGTATTTTGGAGCAAGATTGCTGTCTGTGAATGTGTTAAGTGATGTTTTTTTCTTGTCATGTAGACCATGAATTGTATTTTTATCTTATTTTTATTTCATTTCGATTGTTTTGTTGTTCTTGTTGAAATGTCTGTAATTTACACTGCTCTGCTATCTGCAAGCCTTGGAAGGTTTCTCTTATGTAAATTTTTCCAGGAATATTCCAATTTTACCTCAGTAAAAACAATGTTTAAGATGTTTAATTGTCAAATGGAGATATCTCTCTATTGGAGACATTTCTTGACATCAAGGTGGCTCTGAAATCTTTTTCTAATCAAAGTTAACCAGTGAGTCCATGCTCAGCTGGACCTAAGTGACCAAAGTGACATGAAGTCATTCATAATCTAAACAGATGTAGAAATATGGTCCAATTAAATATATCATATGATATATAGAGAAAAAAAGCTGCAGTGAGTTGATTTTAACAGGATTTGAATAAGTTTAATCAAGTCACTCCTGTTGAACATGGTAACACCTCAGTATCTAGAGTAAACATGGTATGGTTTGTTTTTTCACTTTCCACGATTTAGAATGAATCTTTTAGCGTGAATATAGATTTCATATTTGACTGTATTGATATTTTTTAAGTTGCATTAAACATATTTATGAATGATGTTATGATTTGAAATCAAAATGTCTGGGTGCTCAGGATTCAATTTGTTCCGTGTTCTAATTTATGCACATGGAACAGAACACGGAACACACACACACAGTGTAGGTAGGTCTTGTAGGACTCTCCAGAGGCTGGACAGACCACTTGGCAGACACACTGTGGATCAGGTTGGAGAGGAGTTCTACATGCTGTGGACATGTTTGTTTTTTTAAAAACTTTTTGATACCTGTGGATTAACGAGACACATGGAGGAAATCGTTTCTGAAAGTGGAAGCCTTTTTCTGTGTTTTCCTGTGCCATGAAGTGGATTCAAAGGGCCTTACTGCAGCACCCCGAACATAATGTCAAACAAGGTAGGGATCGACGTGCTCAATCTAAGTTATGTCATATTATGACGATTGTATTTGGAGAACAGTGCCAGAAGAAGTGTTTTTATGGTTTATGGTTTATTTTATTTTTTTACATTTTGTTGGTGTCATTGTTTTTAAATATCTGTAATGTTGACTGTCATGACACCTGCAAGGTCTCTCCTGTGTAGATCTCCTCAAAGAATACTCCAATATGTCCTCACTAAAAGGACTTTTTGGAGTTCTTTGTCCCCTGGAGAGAGGTGTCATAATAGGCATTTTTATTTTATTTTATTTCATTTCATTTCTGTTGAAATTTCTGTAATATTCACTGATACAACACATACAAGCCTTGGAAGAAGGTATATTTCTTCCCAAGGAAAACTCCAATTTTAACGTGACTTAAGGGACTTTTTGGAGCTCTTCTTTGTCCATTGGAGAGCGGTGTCATTTTGCACTGATATCTGCAAGCCTTGGAAGTAGGCCTCTTGTGTTAATTTTTCCTAGATTATCCCAATTTTACCTTACTAAAAATATATTCTTTGAAAAAGTAAAAAAAAAAAAGGGTGGGCATTGACAAGTTCAATACAAGGTATGTCATATCTTTTTCACTTTTGTATTTTCGAGCAAGATTGCTGTCTGTGAATGTGTTAAGTGATGTTTTTTTTCTTGTCATGTAGACCATGAATTGTATTTTTATCTTGTTTTTATTTCATTTTGATTGTTTTGTTGTTCTTGTTGAAATGTCTGTAATTTACACTGCTCTGCTATCTGCAAGCCTTGGAAGGTTTCTCTTATGTACATTTTTCCAGGAATATTCCAATTTTACCTCACTAAAAACAATGTTTAAGGTGTTTAATTGTCAACTGGAGATATCTCTCTATTGGAGACATCTCTTGACATCAAGGTGGCTCTGAAATCTTTTTCTAATCAAAGTTAACCAGTGAGTCCATGCTCAGCTGGACCTAAGTGACCAAAGTGACATGAAGTCATTCATAATCTAAACAGATGTAGAAATATGGTCCACTTAAATATATCATATGATATATAGAGAAAAAAGCTGCAGTGAGTTGATTTTAACAGGATTTGAATAAGTTTAATCAAGTCACTCCTGTTGAACATGGTAACACCTCAGTATCTAGAGTAAACATGGTATGGTTTGTTTTTTCACTTTCCACGATTTAGAATTAATCTTTTAGCGTGAATATACATTTCATATTTGACTGTATTGATATTTTTTAAGTTGCATTAAACATATATCAATGATGTTATGATTTGAAATTATAATGTCTGGGTGCTCAGGATTCCATTTGTTCCGTGTTCTAATTTATGAACATGGAACAGAATACGGAACACACACACACACACACACACACACACACACACACACACACACAGGTAGGTATTGTAGGACTCTCCAGAGGCTGGACAAACCACTTGGCAGACACACTGGGGATCAGGTTGAAGAGGAGTTCTACATGCTGTGGACATGTTTGTTTTTTTAAATACGTTTTGATACCTGTGGCCTTTTGTGTTCATTTGTCCTACAATATTCTTATTTTACCTGACTAAACATATATTTTATGACAAAGTCAAAAAATGTAGGTGTCCATGTGCTCAATCATATGTATGTCATGTCATTGCTACTGTATTTTAGAGAAAGATTTCTGCCTGTGAATGTTTTAAGTTATGTTTTCTTTTCTTGTCCACTCATGCAAGACATGAGGCGTATTTTCATCTTGGTTTATTTGATTGTTTTGTTGTTCTTGTTGAAATGTCTGTAATTTGCACTGTTATATCTGCAAGCCTTGGATGAAGGTCTCTCGTGGTTTTTTTTTCAGCCATATTCAAAATTAACTTTGATGAAAATAATTTGTAAGAATTTGTCAAGATGAAAAGAAATTAGTTGAAGTCACAAGAAAAAAGTCAAAATAACGAGAAAAAACGTCAAAATAACGAGAAAAAACGTCAAAATAACGAGCAAATCGTCAAAATAATGAGAAAAAAGTTGAAGTCACAAGAAAAAAGTCAAAATGACGAAAAAAAAACGTCACCTTGGTTTTATTTGATTGTTTTGTTCTTGTTGAAATGTTTGTAATTTACACTGTTTTGATATCTGTAAGCCTTGGATGAAGGTCTCTCTACTCTTCTTTTTTCCAGCATTATTCAAAATTAACCTTGATGAAAATTACTTGTGAGAAATTGTCAACATGAAAAGAAAAAAGTTGAAGTCACAAGAAAAAAGTCAAAATGACAAAAACAAACCTCATCTTGGTTTTATTTGATTGTTTTGTTCTTCTAGAAATGTCTGTAATTTGTACTGTTATGATATCTGTAAGCCTTCGATGAAGGTCTCTCTTCTCCTTTTTTTCCCCAGCAATATTCAAAATGAACCTTGATAAAAATAATTTGTGAGAAATTGTCAACATGAAAAGAAAAAAGTTGAAGTGACGAGAAAAAAGTCAAAATAATGAGAAAATCGTCAAAATAATGAAAAAAAAAAGTCGAGACCATGAAAAAAAGGTCAAAATGAAAAGAAAAAGTAAAAGAAAAATGAGAAAATCGACAAAATAATGAAAATACATGAAAAAAAGTCGAAATGAGGAGAAAAAAGTCACGAAAAATGATTCAAAATGAGAAAAAAAAGTAAATCACGAGAAAAAACTAAAAAAAATGAGAAAAATGGTAGGTTTCCAGCCTACTCAGTCCAAGGTATGTAATATCTTTTATTACTGTATTTTAGAACAAGATTGCTGTCTTTGAATGTTTTATTATGTTTTCTTTTCTTGTCCACTCATGCAAGACATGAGGCGTATTTTCATTTTCTTTTATTTGATTGTTTTGTTCTTGTTGAAATGTCTGTAATTTGCACTGTTATGATATCTGTAAGCCTTGGATAAAGGTCTCTCTTCTCCTTTTTTTTCCAGCATTATTCAAAATGAACCTTGATGAAAATAATTTGTGAGAAATTGTCAACATGAAAAGAAAAATGTTGAAATGACGAGAAAATCGTCAAAATAATGAAAAAAAGTCAAAACCATGAAAAAAAGGTCAAAATGAAAAGAAAAAGTTAAAAAAAAGAGAAAATCGACAAAATAATGAAAATACATGAAAAAAATGTCAAAATGAGGAGAAAAAAGTCATGAAAAATGATTCAGAATGAGAAAAAAAACGAAATCATGAGAACAAACTCAAAATAACGAGAAAAATGGTAGGTTTACACCTACTCAGTCCAAGGTATGTAATATATTTTATTACTGTATTTTAGAAAAAGATTGCTGTCTTTGAATATTTTATTATGTTTCCTTTTCTTGTCCACTCATGCAAGACATGAGGCGTATTTTCATTTTCTTTTATTTGATTGTTTTGTTCTTGTTGAAATGTCTGTAATTTGCACTGTTATGATATCTGTAAGCCTTGGATGAAGGTCTCTCTTCTCTTCTTTTTTCCAGCATTATTCAAAATTAACCTTGATGAAAATTACTTGTGAGAAATTGTCAACATGAATAGAAAAAAGTTGACGTCACAAGAAAAAAGTCAAAATGACAAAAACAAACCTCATCTAGGTTTTATTTGATTGTTTTGTTCTTCTAGAAATGTCTGTAATTTGTACTGTTATGATATCTGTCAGCCTTCGATGAAGGTCTCTCTTCTCCTTTTTTTCCCCAGCAATATTCAAAATGAACCTTGATAAAAATAATTTGTGAGAAATTGTCAACATGAAAAGAAAAAAGTTGAAGTGACGAGAAAAAAGTCAAAATAATGAGAAAATCGTCAAAATAATGAAAAAAAAAGTCGAGACCATGAAAAAAAGGTCAAAATGAAAAGAAAAAGTAAAAGAGAAATGAGAAAATCGACAAAATAATGAAAATACATGAAAAAAAGTCGAAATGAGGAGAAAAAAGTCACGAAAAATGATTCAAAATGAGAAAAAAAAGTCAATCACAAGAAAAAAAAAAAAAAAATGAGAAAAATTGTAGGTTTTCACCTACTCAGTCCAAGGTATGTAATATCTTTTATTACTGTATTTTAGAACAAGATTGCTGTCTTTGAATGTTTTATTATGTTTTCTTTTCTTGTCCACTCATGCAAGACATGAGGCGTATTTTCATTTTCTTTTATTTGATTGTTTTGTTCTTGTTGAAATGTCTGTAATTTGCACTGTTATGATATCTGTAAGCCTTGGATAAAGGTCTCTCTTCTCCTTTTTTTTCCAGCATTATTCAAAATGAACCTTGATGAAAATAATTTGTGAGAAATTGTCAACATGAAAAGAAAAATGTTGAAATGACGAGAAAATCGTCAAAATAATGAAAAAAAAGTCAAAACCATGAAAAAAAGGTCAAAATGAAAAGAAAAAGTTAAAAAAAAGAGAAAATCGACAAAATAATGAAAATACATGAAAAAAATGTCAAAATGAGGAGAAAAAAGTCACGAAAAATGATTCAGAATGAGAAAAAAAACGAAATCATGAGAACAAACTCAAAATAACGAGAAAAATGGTAGGTTTACACCTACTCAGTCCAAGGTATGTAATATATTTTATTACTGTATTTTAGAAAAAGATTGCTGTCTTTGAATATTTTATTATGTTTCCTTTTCTTGTCCACTCATGCAAGACATGAGGCGTATTTTCATTTTCTTTTATTTGATTGTTTTGTTCTTGTTGAAATGTCTGTAATTTGCACTGTTATGATATCTGTAAGCCTTGGATGAAGGTCTCTCTTCTCTTCTTTTTTCCAGCATTATTCAAAATTAACCTTGATGATAATTACTTGTGAGAAATTGTCAACATGAATAGAAAAAAGTTGACGTCACAAGAAAAAAGTCAAAATGACAAAAACAAACCTCATCTAGGTTTTATTTGATTGTTTTGTTCTTCTATAAATGTCTGTAATTTGTACTGTTATGATATCTGTCAGCCTTCGATGAAGGTCTCTCTTCTCCTTTTTTTCCCCAGCAATATTCAAAATGAACCTTGATAAAAATAATTTGTGAGAAATTGTCAACATGAAAAGAAAAAAGTTGAAGTGACGAGAAAAAAGTCAAAATAATGAGAAAATCGTCAAAATAATGAAAAAAAAAAGTCGAGACCATGAAAAAAAGGTCAAAATGAAAAGAAAAAGTAAAAGAGAAATGAGAAAATCGACAAAATAATGAAAATACATGAAAAAAAGTCGAAATAAGGAGAAAAAAGTCACGAAAAATGATTCAAAATGAGAAAAAAAAGTCAATCACGAGAAAAAAAAAAAAAGAGAAAAATGGTAGGTTTTCACCTACTCAGTCCAAGGTATGTAATATCTTTTATTACTGTATTATAGAACAAGATTGCTGTCTTTGAATATTTTATTATGTTTTCTTTTCTTGTCCACTCATGCAAGACATGAGGCGTATTTTCATTTTCTTTTATTTGATTGTTTTGTTCTTGTTGAAATGTCTGTAATTTGCACTGTTATGATATCTGTAAGCCTTGGATGAAGGTCTCTCTTCTCTTCTTTTTTCCAGCATTATTCAAAATTAACCTTGATGAAAATTACTTGTGAGAAATTGTCAACATGAAAAGAAAAAAGTTGACGTCACAAGAAAAAAGTCAAAATGACAAAAACAAAACTCATCTTGGTTTTATTTGATTGTTTTGTTCTTCTAGAAATGTCTGTAATTTGTACTGTTATGATATCTGTCAGCCTTCGATGAAGGTCTCTCTTCTCCTTTTTTTCCCCAGCAATATTCAAAATGAACCTTGATAAAAATAATTTGTGAGAAATTGTCAACATGAAAAGAAAAAAGTTGAAGTGACGAGAAAAAAGTCAAAATAATGAGAAAATCGTCAAAATAATGAAAAAAAAAGTCGAGACCATGAAAAAAAGGTCAAAATGAAAAGAAAAAGTAAAAGAAAAATGAGAAAATCGACAAAATAATGAAAATACATGAAAAAAAGTCGAAATGAGGAGAAAAAAGTCACGAAAAATGATTCAAAATGAGAAAAAAAAGTCAATCACGAGAAAAAACAAAAAAAAATGAGAAAAATGGTAGATTTCCAGCCTACTCAGTCCAAGGTATGTAATATCTTTTATTACTGTATTTTAGAACAAGATTGCTGGCTTTGAATGTTTTATTATGTTTTCTTTTCTTGTCCACTCATGCAAGACATGAGGCGTATTTTCATTTTCTTTTATTTGATTGTTTTGTTCTTGTTGAAATGTCTGTAATTTGCACTGTTATGATATCTGTAAGCCTTGGATAAAGGTCTCTCTTCTCTTCTTTTTTCCAGCATTATTCAAAATTAACCTTGATGAAAATTACTTGTGAGAAATTGTCAACGTGAAAAGAAAAAAGTTGACGTCACAAGAAAAAAGTCAAAATGACAAAAGCAAAACTCATCTTGGTTTTATTTGATTGTTTTGTTCTTGTTGAAATGTCTGTAATTTGCACTGTTATGATATCTGTAAGCCTTGGATGAAGGTCTCTCTTCTCTTCTTTTTCCAGCATTATTCAAAATGAACCTTGATGAAAATTATTTGTGAGAAATTGTCAACATGAAAAGAAAAAAGTTGAAGTGACGAGAAAAAAAGTCAAAATAATGAGAAAATCGTCAAAATAATGAAAAAAAAAAGTTGAGACCATGAAAAAAAGGTCAAAATGAAAAGAAAGAGTAAAAGAAAAATGAGAAAATCGACAAAATAATGAAAATACATGAAAAAAGTCGAAATGAGGAGAAAAAAGTCACGAAAAATGATTCAAAATGAGAAAAAAAAGGAAATCACGAGAAAAAACTAAAAAAAATGAGAAAAATTGTAGGTTTTCACCTACTCAGTCCAAGGTATGTATTATCTTTTATTACTGTATTTTAGAAAAAGATTGCTGTCTTTGAATGTTTTTATTATGTTTTCTTTTCTTGTCCACTCATGCAAGACATGAGGCGTATTTTCATTTTCTTTTATTTGATTGTTTTGTTCTTGTTGAAATGTCTGTAATTTGCACTGTTATGATATCTGTAAGCCTTGGATAAAGGTCTCTCTTCTCTTCTTTTTTCCAGCATTATTCAAAATTAACCTTGATGAAAATTACTTGTGAGAAATTGTCAACGTGAAAAGAAAAAAGTTGACGTCACAAGAAAAAAGTCAAAATGACAAAAGCAAAACTCATCTTGGTTTTATTTGATTGTTTTGTTCTTGTTGAAATGTCTGTAATTTGCACTGTTATGATATCTGTAAGCCTTGGATGAAGGTCTCTCTTCTCTTCTTTTTCCAGCATTATTCAAAATGAACCTTGATGAAAATTATTTGTGAGAAATTGTCAACATGAAAAGAAAAAAGTTGAAGTGACGAGAAAAAAAGTCAAAATAATGAGAAAATCGTCAAAATAATGAAAAAAAAAGTTGAGACCATGAAAAAAAGGTCAAAATGAAAAGAAAGAGTAAAAGAAAAATGAGAAAATCGACAAAATAATGAAAATACATGAAAAAAGTCGAAATGAGGAGAAAAAAGTCACGAAAAATGATTCAAAATGAGAAAAAAAAGGAAATCACGAGAAAAAACTAAAAAAAATGAGAAAAATTGTAGGTTTTCACCTACTCAGTCCAAGGTATGTATTATCTTTTATTACTGTATTTTAGAAAAAGATTGCTGTCTTTGAATGTTTTTATTATGTTTTCTTTTCTTGTCCACTCATGCAAGACATGAGGCGTATTTTCATTTTCTTTTATTTGATTGTTTTGTTCTTGTTGAAATGTCTGTAATTTGCACTGTTATGATATCTGTAAGCCTTGGATAAAGGTCTCTCTTCTCTTCTTTTTTCCAGCATTATTCAAAATTAACCTTGATGAAAATTACTTGTGAGAAATTGTCAACGTGAAAAGAAAAAAGTTGACGTCACAAGAAAAAAGTCAAAATGACAAAAGCAAAACTCATCTTGGTTTTATTTGATTGTTTTGTTCTTGTTGAAATGTCTGTAATTTGCACTGTTATGATATCTGTAAGCCTTGGATGAAGGTCTCTCTTCTCTTCTTTTTCCAGCATTATTCAAAATGAACCTTGATGAAAATTATTTGTGAGAAATTGTCAACATGAAAAGAAAAAAGTTGAAGTGACGAGAAAAAAAGTCAAAATAATGAGAAAATCGTCAAAATAATGAAAAAAAAAGTTGAGACCATGAAAAAAAGGTCAAAATGAAAAGAAAGAGTAAAAGAAAAATGAGAAAATCGACAAAATAATGAAAATACATGAAAAAAGTCGAAATGAGGAGAAAAAAGTCACGAAAAATGATTCAAAATGAGAAAAAAAAGGAAATCACGAGAAAAAACTAAAAAAAATGAGAAAAATTGTAGGTTTTCACCTACTCAGTCCAAGGTATGTATTATCTTTTATTACTGTATTTTAGAAAAAGATTGCTGTCTTTGAATGTTTTTATTATGTTTTCTTTTCTTGTCCACTCATGCAAGACATGAGGCGTATTTTCATTTTCTTTTATTTGATTGTTTTGTTCTTGTTGAAATGTCTGTAATTTGCACTGTTATGATATCTGTAAGCCTTGGATAAAGGTCTCTCTTCTCTTCTTTTTTCCAGCATTATTCAAAATTAACCTTGATGAAAATTACTTGTGAGAAATTGTCAACGTGAAAAGAAAAAAGTTGACGTCACAAGAAAAAAGTCAAAATGACAAAAGCAAAACTCATCTTGGTTTTATTTGATTGTTTTGTTCTTGTTGAAATGTCTGTAATTTGCACTGTTATGATATCTGTAAGCCTTGGATGAAGGTCTCTCTTCTCTTCTTTTTCCAGCATTATTCAAAATGAACCTTGATGAAAATTATTTGTGAGAAATTGTCAACATGAAAAGAAAAAAGTTGAAGTGACGAGAAAAAAAGTCAAAATAATGAGAAAATCGTCAAAATAATGAAAAAAAAAGTTGAGACCATGAAAAAAAGGTCAAAATGAAAAGAAAGAGTAAAAGAAAAATGAGAAAATCGACAAAATAATGAAAATACATGAAAAAAGTCGAAATGAGGAGAAAAAAGTCACGAAAAATGATTCAAAATGAGAAAAAAAAGGAAATCACGAGAAAAAACTAAAAAAAATGAGAAAAATTGTAGGTTTTCACCTACTCAGTCCAAGGTATGTATTATCTTTTATTACTGTATTTTAGAAAAAGATTGCTGTCTTTGAATGTTTTTATTATGTTTTCTTTTCTTGTCCACTCATGCAAGACATGAGGCGTATTTTCATTTTCTTTTATTTGATTGTTTTGTTCTTGTTGAAATGTCTGTAATTTGCACTGTTATGATATCTGTAAGCCTTGGATAAAGGTCTCTCTTCTCTTCTTTTTTCCAGCATTATTCAAAATTAACCTTGATGAAAATTACTTGTGAGAAATTGTCAACGTGAAAAGAAAAAAGTTGACGTCACAAGAAAAAAGTCAAAATGACAAAAGCAAAACTCATCTTGGTTTTATTTGATTGTTTTGTTCTTGTTGAAATGTCTGTAATTTGCACTGTTATGATATCTGTAAGCCTTGGATGAAGGTCTCTCTTCTCTTCTTTTTCCAGCATTATTCAAAATGAACCTTGATGAAAATTATTTGTGAGAAATTGTCAACATGAAAAGAAAAAAGTTGAAGTGACGAGAAAAAAAGTCAAAATAATGAGAAAATCGTCAAAATAATGAAAAAAAAAGTTGAGACCATGAAAAAAAGGTCAAAATGAAAAGAAAGAGTAAAAGAAAAATGAGAAAATCGACAAAATAATGAAAATACATGAAAAAAGTCGAAATGAGGAGAAAAAAGTCACGAAAAATGATTCAAAATGAGAAAAAAAAGGAAATCACGAGAAAAAACTAAAAAAAATGAGAAAAATTGTAGGTTTTCACCTACTCAGTCCAAGGTATGTATTATCTTTTATTACTGTATTTTAGAAAAAGATTGCTGTCTTTGAATGTTTTTATTATGTTTTCTTTTCTTGTCCACTCATGCAAGACATGAGGCGTATTTTCATTTTCTTTTATTTGATTGTTTTGTTCTTGTTGAAATGTCTGTAATTTGCACTGTTATGATATCTGTAAGCCTTGGATAAAGGTCTCTCTTCTCTTCTTTTTTCCAGCATTATTCAAAATTAACCTTGATGAAAATTACTTGTGAGAAATTGTCAACGTGAAAAGAAAAAAGTTGACGTCACAAGAAAAAAGTCAAAATGACAAAAGCAAAACTCATCTTGGTTTTATTTGATTGTTTTGTTCTTGTTGAAATGTCTGTAATTTGCACTGTTATGATATCTGTAAGCCTTGGATGAAGGTCTCTCTTCTCTTCTTTTTCCAGCATTATTCAAAATGAACCTTGATGAAAATTATTTGTGAGAAATTGTCAACATGAAAAGAAAAAAGTTGAAGTGACGAGAAAAAAAGTCAAAATAATGAGAAAATCGTCAAAATAATGAAAAAAACAGTTGAGACCATGAAAAAAAGGTCAAAATGAAAAGAAAGAGTAAAAGAAAAATGAGAAAATCGACAAAATAATGAAAATACATGAAAAAAGTCGAAATGAGGAGAAAAAAGTCACGAAAAATGATTCAAAATGAGAAAAAAAAGGAAATCACGAGAAAAAACTAAAAAAAATGAGAAAAATTGTAGGTTTTCACCTACTCAGTCCAAGGTATGTATTATCTTTTATTACTGTATTTTAGAAAAAGATTGCTGTCTTTGAATGTTTTTATTATGTTTTCTTTTCTTGTCCACTCATGCAAGACATGAGGCGTATTTTCATTTTCTTTTATTTGATTGTTTTGTTCTTGTTGAAATGTCTGTAATTTGCACTGTTATGATATCTGTAAGCCTTGGATAAAGGTCTCTCTTCTCTTCTTTTTTCCAGCATTATTCAAAATTAACCTTGATGAAAATTACTTGTGAGAAATTGTCAACGTGAAAAGAAAAAAGTTGACGTCACAAGAAAAAAGTCAAAATGACAAAAGCAAAACTCATCTTGGTTTTATTTGATTGTTTTGTTCTTGTTGAAATGTCTGTAATTTGCACTGTTATGATATCTGTAAGCCTTGGATGAAGGTCTCTCTTCTCTTCTTTTTCCAGCATTATTCAAAATGAACCTTGATGAAAATTATTTGTGAGAAATTGTCAACATGAAAAGAAAAAAGTTGAAGTGACGAGAAAAAAAGTCAAAATAATGAGAAAATCGTCAAAATAATGAAAAAAAAAGTTGAGACCATGAAAAAAAGGTCAAAATGAAAAGAAAGAGTAAAAGAAAAATGAGAAAATCGACAAAATAATGAAAATACATGAAAAAAGTTGAAATGAGGAGAAAAAAGTCACGAAAAATGATTCAAAATGAGAAAAAAAAGGAAATCACGAGAAAAAACTAAAAAAAATGAGAAAAATTGTAGGTTTTCACCTACTCAGTCCAAGGTATGTATTATCTTTTATTACTGTATTTTAGAAAAAGATTGCTGTCTTTGAATGTTTTTATTATGTTTTCTTTTCTTGTCCACTCATGCAAGACATGAGGCGTATTTTCATTTTCTTTTATTTGATTGTTTTGTTCTTGTTGAAATGTCTGTAATTTGCACTGTTATGATATCTGTAAGCCTTGGATAAAGGTCTCTCTTCTCTTCTTTTTTCCAGCATTATTCAAAATTAACCTTGATGAAAATTACTTGTGAGAAATTGTCAACATGAAAAGAAAAAAGTTGACGTCACAAGAAAAAAGTCAAAATGACAAAAGCAAAACTCATCTTGGTTTTATTTGATTGTTTTGTTCTTGTTGAAATGTCTGTAATTTGCACTGTTATGATATCTGTAAGCCTTGGATGAAGGTCTCTCTTCTCTTCTTTTTCCAGCATTATTCAAAATGAACCTTGATGAAAATTATTTGTGAGAAATTGTCAACATGAAAAGAAAAAAGTTGAAGTGACGAGAAAAAAAGTCAAAATAATGAGAAAATCGTCAAAATAATGAAAAAAACAGTTGAGACCATGAAAAAAAGGTCAAAATGAAAAGAAAGAGTAAAAGAAAAATGAGAAAATCGACAAAATAATGAAAATACATGAAAAAAGTCGAAATGAGGAGAAAAAAGTCACGAAAAATGATTCAAAATGAGAAAAAAAAGGAAATCACGAGAAAAAACTAAAAAAAATGAGAAAAATTGTAGGTTTTCACCTACTCAGTCCAAGGTATGTATTATCTTTTATTACTGTATTTTAGAAAAAGATTGCTGTCTTTGAATGTTTTTATTATGTTTTCTTTTCTTGTCCACTCATGCAAGACATGAGGCGTATTTTCATTTTCTTTTATTTGATTGTTTTGTTCTTGTTGAAATGTCTGTAATTTGCACTGTTATGATATCTGTAAGCCTTGGATAAAGGTCTCTCTTCTCTTCTTTTTCCAGCATTATTCAAAATGAACCTTGATGAAAATTATTTGTGAGAAATTGTCAACATGAAAAGAAAAAAGTTGAAGTGACGAGAAAAAAAGTCAAAATAATGAGAAAATCGTCAAAATAATGAAAAAAACAGTTGAGACCATGAAAAAAAGGTCAAAATGAAAAGAAAGAGTAAAAGAAAAATGAGAAAATCGACAAAATAATGAAAATACATGAAAAAAGTCGAAATGAGGAGAAAAAAGTCACGAAAAATGATTCAAAATGAGAAAAAAAAGGAAATCACGAGAAAAAACTAAAAAAAATGAGAAAAATTGTAGGTTTTCACCTACTCAGTCCAAGGTATGTATTATCTTTTATTACTGTATTTTAGAAAAAGATTGCTGTCTTTGAATGTTTTTATTATGTTTTCTTTTCTTGTCCACTCATGCAAGACATGAGGCGTATTTTCATTTTCTTTTATTTGATTGTTTTGTTCTTGTTGAAATGTCTGTAATTTGCACTGTTATGATATCTGTAAGCCTTGGATAAAGGTCTCTCTTCTCTTCTTTTTTCCAGCATTATTCAAAATTAACCTTGATGAAAATTACTTGTGAGAAATTGTCAACATGAAAAGAAAAAAGTTGACGTCACAAGAAAAAAGTCAAAATGACAAAAGCAAAACTCATCTTGGTTTTATTTGATTGTTTTGTTCTTGTTGAAATGTCTGTAATTTGCACTGTTATGATATCTGTAAGCCTTGGATGAAGGTCTCTCTTCTCTTCTTTTTCCAGCATTATTCAAAATGAACCTTGATGAAAATTATTTGTGAGAAATTGTCAACATGAAAAGAAAAAAGTTGAAGTGACGAGAAAAAAAGTCAAAATAATGAGAAAATCGTCAAAATAATGAAAAAAAAAGTTGAGACCATGAAAAAAAGGTCAAAATGAAAAGAAAGAGTAAAAGAAAAATGAGAAAATCGACAAAATAATGAAAATACATGAAAAAAGTCGAAATGAGGAGAAAAAAGTCACGAAAAATGATTCAAAATGAGAAAAAAAAGGAAATCACGAGAAAAAACTAAAAAAAATGAGAAAAATTGTAGGTTTTCACCTACTCAGTCCAAGGTATGTATTATCTTTTATTACTGTATTTTAGAAAAAGATTGCTGTCTTTGAATGTTTTTATTATGTTTTCTTTTCTTGTCCACTCATGCAAGACATGAGGCGTATTTTCATTTTCTTTTATTTGATTGTTTTGTTCTTGTTGAAATGTCTGTAATTTGCACTGTTATGATATCTGTAAGCCTTGGATAAAGGTCTCTCTTCTCTTCTTTTTTCCAGCATTATTCAAAATTAACCTTGATGAAAATTACTTGTGAGAAATTGTCAACATGAAAAGAAAAAAGTTGACGTCACAAGAAAAAAGTCAAAATGACAAAAGCAAAACTCATCTTGGTTTTATTTGATTGTTTTGTTCTTGTTGAAATGTCTGTAATTTGCACTGTTATGATATCTGTAAGCCTTGGATGAAGGTCTCTCTTCTCTTCTTTTTCCAGCATTATTCAAAATGAACCTTGGTGAAAATTATTTGTGAGAAATTGTCAACATGAAAAGAAAAAAGTTGAAGTGACGAGAAAAAAAAGTCAAAATAATGAGAAAATCGTCAAAATAATGAAAAAAACAGTTGAGACCATGAAAAAAAGGTCAAAATGAAAAGAAAGAGTAAAAGAAAAATGAGAAAATCGACAAAATAATGAAAATACATGAAAAAAGTCGAAATGAGGAGAAAAAAGTCACGAAAAATGATTCAAAATGAGAAAAAAAAGGAAATCACGAGAAAAAACTAAAAAAAATGAGAAAAATTGTAGGTTTTCACCTACTCAGTCCAAGGTATGTATTATCTTTTATTACTGTATTTTAGAAAAAGATTGCTGTCTTTGAATGTTTTTATTATGTTTTCTTTTCTTGTCCACTCATGCAAGACGTGAGGCGTATTTTCATTTTCTTTTATTTGATTGTTTTGTTCTTGTTGAAATGTCTGTAATTTGCACTGTTATGATATCTGTAAGCCTTGGATAAAGGTCTCTCTTCTCTTCTTTTTTCCAGCATTATTCAAAATTAACCTTGATGAAAATTACTTGTGAGAAATTGTCAACATGAAAAGAAAAAAGTTGACGTCACAAGAAAAAAGTCAAAATGACAAAAGCAAAACTCATCTTGGTTTTATTTGATTGTTTTGTTCTTGTTGAAATGTCTGTAATTTGCACTGTTATGATATCTGTAAGCCTTGGATGAAGGTCTGTCTTCTCTTCTTTTTCCAGCATTATTCAAAATGAACCTTGATGAAAATTATTTGTGAGAAATTGTCAACATGAAAAGAAAAAAGTTGAAGTGACGAGAAAAAAAGTCAAAATAATGAGAAAATCGTCAAAATAATGAAAAAAAAAGTTGAGACCATGAAAAAAAGGTCAAAATGAAAAGAAAGAGTAAAAGAAAAATGAGAAAATCGACAAAATAATGAAAATACATGAAAAAAGTCGAAATGAGGAGAAAAAAGTCACGAAAAATGATTCAAAATGAGAAAAAAAAGGAAATCACGAGAAAAAACTAAAAAAAATGAGAAAAATTGTAGGTTTTCACCTACTCAGTCCAAGGTATGTATTATCTTTTATTACTGTATTTTAGAAAAAGATTGCTGTCTTTGAATGTTTTTATTATGTTTTCTTTTCTTGTCCACTCATGCAAGACATGAGGCGTATTTTCATTTTCTTTTATTTGATTGTTTTGTTCTTGTTGAAATGTCTGTAATTTGCACTGTTATGATATCTGTAAGCCTTGGATAAAGGTCTCTCTTCTCTTCTTTTTTCCAGCATTATTCAAAATTAACCTTGATGAAAATTACTTGTGAGAAATTGTCAACATGAAAAGAAAAAAGTTGACGTCACAAGAAAAAAGTCAAAATGACAAAAGTCAAAATGACAAAAGCAAAACTCATCTTGGTTTTATTTGATTGTTTTGTTCTTGTTGAAATGTCTGTAATTTGCACTGTTATGATATCTGTAAGCCTTGGATGAAGGTCTCTCTTCTCTTCTTTTTCCAGCATTATTCAAAATGAACCTTGATGAAAATTATTTGTGAGAAATTGTCAACATGAAAAGAAAAAAGTTGAAGTGACGAGAAAAAAAGTCAAAATAATGAGAAAATCGTCAAAATAATGAAAAAAAAAGTTGAGACCATGAAAAAAAGGTCAAAATGAAAAGAAAGAGTAAAAGAAAAATGAGAAAATCGACAAAATAATGAAAATACATGAAAAAAGTCGAAATGAGGAGAAAAAAGTCACGAAAAATGATTCAAAATGAGAAAAAAAAGGAAATCACGAGAAAAAACTAAAAAAAATGAGAAAAATTGTAGGTTTTCACCTACTCAGTCCAAGGTATGTATTATCTTTTATTACTGTATTTTAGAAAAAGATTGCTGTCTTTGAATGTTTTTATTATGTTTTCTTTTCTTGTCCACTCATGCAAGACGTGAGGCGTATTTTCATTTTCTTTTATTTGATTGTTTTGTTCTTGTTGAAATGTCTGTAATTTGCACTGTTATGATATCTGTAAGCCTTGGATAAAGGTCTCTCTTCTCTTCTTTTTTCCAGCATTATTCAAAATTAACCTTGATGAAAATTACTTGTGAGAAATTGTCAACATGAAAAGAAAAAAGTTGACGTCACAAGAAAAAAGTCAAAATGACAAAAGCAAAACTCATCTTGGTTTTATTTGATTGTTTTGTTCTTGTTGAAATGTCTGTAATTTGCACTGTTATGATATCTGTAAGCCTTGGATGAAGGTCTCTCTTCTCTTCTTTTTCCAGCATTATTCAAAATGAACCTTGATGAAAATTATTTGTGAGAAATTGTCAACATGAAAAGAAAAAAGTTGAAGTGACGAGAAAAAAAGTCAAAATAATGAGAAAATCGTCAAAATAATGAAAAAAAAAGTTGAGACCATGAAAAAAAGGTCAAAATGAAAAGAAAGAGTAAAAGAAAAATGAGAAAATCGACAAAATAATGAAAATACATGAAAAAAGTCGAAATGAGGAGAAAAAAGTCACGAAAAATGATTCAAAATGAGAAAAAAAAGGAAATCATGAGAAAAAACTCAAAATAACCTACTCAGTCCAAGGTATGTAATATCTTTTATTACTGTATTTTAGAACAAGATTGCTGTCTTTGAATGTTTTTATTATGTTTTCTTTTCTTGTCCACTCATGCAAGACATGAGGCGTATTTTCATTTTCTTTTATTTGATTGTTTTGTTCTTGTTGAAATGTCTGTAATTTGCACTGTTATGATATCTGTAAGCCTTGGATGAAGGTCTCTCTTCTCTTCTTTTTCCAGCATTATTCAAAATGAACCTTGATGAAAATTATTTGTGAGAAATTGTCAACATGAAAAGAAAAAAGTTGAAGTGACGAGAAAAAAAGTCAAAATAATGAGAAAATCGTCAAAATAATGAAAAAAAAAGTTGAGACCATGAAAAAAAGGTCAAAATGAAAAGAAAGAGTAAAAGAAAAATGAGAAAATCGACAAAATAATGAAAATACATGAAAAAAGTCGAAATGAGGAGAAAAAAGTCACGAAAAATGATTCAAAATGAGAAAAAAAAGGAAATCACGAGAAAAAACTAAAAAAAATGAGAAAAATTGTAGGTTTTCACCTACTCAGTCCAAGGTATGTATTATCTTTTATTACTGTATTTTAGAAAAAGATTGCTGTCTTTGAATGTTTTTATTATGTTTTCTTTTCTTGTCCACTCATGCAAGACATGAGGCGTATTTTCATTTTCTTTTATTTGATTGTTTTGTTCTTGTTGAAATGTCTGTAATTTGCACTGTTATGATATCTGTAAGCCTTGGATAAAGGTCTCTCTTCTCTTCTTTTTTCCAGCATTATTCAAAATTAACCTTGATGAAAATTACTTGTGAGAAATTGTCAACGTGAAAAGAAAAAAGTTGACGTCACAAGAAAAAAGTCAAAATGACAAAAGCAAAACTCATCTTGGTTTTATTTGATTGTTTTGTTCTTGTTGAAATGTCTGTAATTTGCACTGTTATGATATCTGTAAGCCTTGGATGAAGGTCTCTCTTCTCTTCTTTTTCCAGCATTATTCAAAATGAACCTTGATGAAAATTATTTGTGAGAAATTGTCAACATGAAAAGAAAAAAGTTGAAGTGACGAGAAAAAAAGTCAAAATAATGAGAAAATCGTCAAAATAATGAAAAAAAAAGTTGAGACCATGAAAAAAAGGTCAAAATGAAAAGAAAGAGTAAAAGAAAAATGAGAAAATCGACAAAATAATGAAAATACATGAAAAAAGTCGAAATGAGGAGAAAAAAGTCACGAAAAATGATTCAAAATGAGAAAAAAAAGGAAATCACGAGAAAAAACTAAAAAAAATGAGAAAAATTGTAGGTTTTCACCTACTCAGTCCAAGGTATGTATTATCTTTTATTACTGTATTTTAGAAAAAGATTGCTGTCTTTGAATGTTTTTATTATGTTTTCTTTTCTTGTCCACTCATGCAAGACATGAGGCGTATTTTCATTTTCTTTTATTTGATTGTTTTGTTCTTGTTGAAATGTCTGTAATTTGCACTGTTATGATATCTGTAAGCCTTGGATAAAGGTCTCTCTTCTCTTCTTTTTTCCAGCATTATTCAAAATTAACCTTGATGAAAATTACTTGTGAGAAATTGTCAACGTGAAAAGAAAAAAGTTGACGTCACAAGAAAAAAGTCAAAATGACAAAAGCAAAACTCATCTTGGTTTTATTTGATTGTTTTGTTCTTGTTGAAATGTCTGTAATTTGCACTGTTATGATATCTGTAAGCCTTGGATGAAGGTCTCTCTTCTCTTCTTTTTCCAGCATTATTCAAAATGAACCTTGATGAAAATTATTTGTGAGAAATTGTCAACATGAAAAGAAAAAAGTTGAAGTGACGAGAAAAAAAGTCAAAATAATGAGAAAATCGTCAAAATAATGAAAAAAAAAGTTGAGACCATGAAAAAAAGGTCAAAATGAAAAGAAAGAGTAAAAGAAAAATGAGAAAATCGACAAAATAATGAAAATACATGAAAAAAGTCGAAATGAGGAGAAAAAAGTCACGAAAAATGATTCAAAATGAGAAAAAAAAGGAAATCACAAGAAAAAACTAAAAAAAATGAGAAAAATTGTAGGTTTTCACCTACTCAGTCCAAGGTATGTATTATCTTTTATTACTGTATTTTAGAAAAAGATTGCTGTCTTTGAATGTTTTTATTATGTTTTCTTTTCTTGTCCACTCATGCAAGACATGAGGCGTATTTTCATTTTCTTTTATTTGATTGTTTTGTTCTTGTTGAAATGTCTGTAATTTGCACTGTTATGATATCTGTAAGCCTTGGATAAAGGTCTCTCTTCTCTTCTTTTTTCCAGCATTATTCAAAATTAACCTTGATGAAAATTACTTGTGAGAAATTGTCAACGTGAAAAGAAAAAAGTTGACGTCACAAGAAAAAAGTCAAAATGACAAAAGCAAAACTCATCTTGGTTTTATTTGATTGTTTTGTTCTTGTTGAAATGTCTGTAATTTGCACTGTTATGATATCTGTAAGCCTTGGATGAAGGTCTCTCTTCTCTTCTTTTTCCAGCATTATTCAAAATGAACCTTGATGAAAATTATTTGTGAGAAATTGTCAACATGAAAAGAAAAAAGTTGAAGTGACGAGAAAAAAAGTCAAAATAATGAGAAAATCGTCAAAATAATGAAAAAAAAAGTTGAGACCATGAAAAAAAGGTCAAAATGAAAAGAAAGAGTAAAAGAAAAATGAGAAAATCGACAAAATAATGAAAATACATGAAAAAAGTCGAAATGAGGAGAAAAAAGTCACGAAAAATGATTCAAAATGAGAAAAAAAAGGAAATCACGAGAAAAAACTAAAAAAAATGAGAAAAATTGTAGGTTTTCACCTACTCAGTCCAAGGTATGTATTATCTTTTATTACTGTATTTTAGAAAAAGATTGCTGTCTTTGAATGTTTTTATTATGTTTTCTTTTCTTGTCCACTCATGCAAGACATGAGGCGTATTTTCATTTTCTTTTATTTGATTGTTTTGTTCTTGTTGAAATGTCTGTAATTTGCACTGTTATGATATCTGTAAGCCTTGGATAAAGGTCTCTCTTCTCTTCTTTTTTCCAGCATTATTCAAAATTAACCTTGATGAAAATTACTTGTGAGAAATTGTCAACGTGAAAAGAAAAAAGTTGACGTCACAAGAAAAAAGTCAAAATGACAAAAGCAAAACTCATCTTGGTTTTATTTGATTGTTTTGTTCTTGTTGAAATGTCTGTAATTTGCACTGTTATGATATCTGTAAGCCTTGGATGAAGGTCTCTCTTCTCTTCTTTTTCCAGCATTATTCAAAATGAACCTTGATGAAAATTATTTGTGAGAAATTGTCAACATGAAAAGAAAAAAGTTGAAGTGACGAGAAAAAAAGTCAAAATAATGAGAAAATCGTCAAAATAATGAAAAAAAAAGTTGAGACCATGAAAAAAAGGTCAAAATGAAAAGAAAGAGTAAAAGAAAAATGAGAAAATCGACAAAATAATGAAAATACATGAAAAAAGTCGAAATGAGGAGAAAAAAGTCACGAAAAATGATTCAAAATGAGAAAAAAAAGGAAATCACGAGAAAAAACTAAAAAAAATGAGAAAAATTGTAGGTTTTCACCTACTCAGTCCAAGGTATGTATTATCTTTTATTACTGTATTTTAGAAAAAGATTGCTGTCTTTGAATGTTTTTATTATGTTTTCTTTTCTTGTCCACTCATGCAAGACATGAGGCGTATTTTCATTTTCTTTTATTTGATTGTTTTGTTCTTGTTGAAATGTCTGTAATTTGCACTGTTATGATATCTGTTAGCCTTGGATAAAGGTCTCTCTTCTCTTCTTTTTTCCAGCATTATTCAAAATTAACCTTGATGAAAATTACTTGTGAGAAATTGTCAACGTGAAAAGAAAAAAGTTGACGTCACAAGAAAAAAGTCAAAATGACAAAAGCAAAACTCATCTTGGTTTTATTTGATTGTTTTGTTCTTGTTGAAATGTCTGTAATTTGCACTGTTATGATATCTGTAAGCCTTGGATGAAGGTCTCTCTTCTCTTCTTTTTCCAGCATTATTCAAAATGAACCTTGATGAAAATTATTTGTGAGAAATTGTCAACATGAAAAGAAAAAAGTTGAAGTGACGAGAAAAAAAGTCAAAATAATTAGAAAATCGTCAAAATAATGAAAAAAAAAGTTGAGACCATGAAAAAAAGGTCAAAATGAAAAGAAAGAGTAAAAGAAAAATGAGAAAATCGACAAAATAATGAAAATACATGAAAAAAGTCGAAATGAGGAGAAAAAAGTCACGAAAAATGATTCAAAATGAGAAAAAAAAGGAAATCACGAGAAAAAACTAAAAAAAATGAGAAAAATTGTAGGTTTTCACCTACTCAGTCCAAGGTATGTATTATCTTTTATTACTGTATTTTAGAAAAAGATTGCTGTCTTTGAATGTTTTTATTATGTTTTCTTTTCTTGTCCACTCATGCAAGACATGAGGCGTATTTTCATTTTCTTTTATTTGATTGTTTTGTTCTTGTTGAAATGTCTGTAATTTGCACTGTTATGATATCTGTTAGCCTTGGATAAAGGTCTCTCTTCTCTTCTTTTTTCCAGCATTATTCAAAATTAACCTTGATGAAAATTACTTGTGAGAAATTGTCAACGTGAAAAGAAAAAAGTTGACGTCACAAGAAAAAAGTCAAAATGACAAAAGCAAAACTCATCTTGGTTTTATTTGATTGTTTTGTTCTTGTTGAAATGTCTGTAATTTGCACTGTTATGATATCTGTAAGCCTTGGATGAAGGTCTCTCTTCTCTTCTTTTTCCAGCATTATTCAAAATGAACCTTGATGAAAATTATTTGTGAGAAATTGTCAACATGAAAAGAAAAAAGTTGAAGTGACGAGAAAAAAAGTCAAAATAATGAGAAAATCGTCAAAATAATGAAAAAAAAAGTTGAGACCATGAAAAAAAGGTCAAAATGAAAAGAAAGAGTAAAAGAAAAATGAGAAAATCGACAAAATAATGAAAATACATGAAAAAAGTCGAAATGAGGAGAAAAAAGTCACGAAAAATGATTCAAAATGAGAAAAAAAAGGAAATCACGAGAAAAAACTAAAAAAAATGAGAAAAATTGTAGGTTTTCACCTACTCAGTCCAAGGTATGTATTATCTTTTATTACTGTATTTTAGAAAAAGATTGCTGTCTTTGAATGTTTTTATTATGTTTTCTTTTCTTGTCCACTCATGCAAGACATGAGGCGTATTTTCATTTTCTTTTATTTGATTGTTTTGTTCTTGTTGAAATGTCTGTAATTTGCACTGTTATGATATCTGTAAGCCTTGGATAAAGGTCTCTCTTCTCTTCTTTTTTCCAGCATTATTCAAAATTAACCTTGATGAAAATTACTTGTGAGAAATTGTCAACGTGAAAAGAAAAAAGTTGACGTCACAAGAAAAAAGTCAAAATGACAAAAGCAAAACTCATCTTGGTTTTATTTGATTGTTTTGTTCTTGTTGAAATGTCTGTAATTTGCACTGTTATGATATCTGTAAGCCTTGGATGAAGGTCTCTCTTCTCTTCTTTTTCCAGCATTATTCAAAATGAACCTTGATGAAAATTATTTGTGAGAAATTGTCAACATGAAAAGAAAAAAGTTGAAGTGACGAGAAAAAAAGTCAAAATAATGAGAAAATCGTCAAAATAATGAAAAAAAAAGTTGAGACCATGAAAAAAAGGTCAAAATGAAAAGAAAGAGTAAAAGAAAAATGAGAAAATCGACAAAATAATGAAAATACATGAAAAAAGTCGAAATGAGGAGAAAAAAGTCACGAAAAATGATTCAAAATGAGAAAAAAAAGGAAATCACGAGAAAAAACTAAAAAAAATGAGAAAAATTGTAGGTTTTCACCTACTCAGTCCAAGGTATGTATTATCTTTTATTACTGTATTTTAGAAAAAGATTGCTGTCTTTGAATGTTTTTATTATGTTTTCTTTTCTTGTCCACTCATGCAAGACATGAGGCGTATTTTCATTTTCTTTTATTTGATTGTTTTGTTCTTGTTGAAATGTCTGTAATTTGCACTGTTATGATATCTGTAAGCCTTGGATAAAGGTCTCTCTTCTCTTCTTTTTTCCAGCATTATTCAAAATTAACCTTGATGAAAATTACTTGTGAGAAATTGTCAACGTGAAAAGAAAAAAGTTGACGTCACAAGAAAAAAGTCAAAATGACAAAAGCAAAACTCATCTTGGTTTTATTTGATTGTTTTGTTCTTGTTGAAATGTCTGTAATTTGCACTGTTATGATATCTGTAAGCCTTGGATGAAGGTCTCTCTTCTCTTCTTTTTCCAGCATTATTCAAAATGAACCTTGATGAAAATTATTTGTGAGAAATTGTCAACATGAAAAGAAAAAAGTTGAAGTGACGAGAAAAAAAGTCAAAATAATGAGAAAATCGTCAAAATAATGAAAAAAAAAGTTGAGACCATGAAAAAAAGGTCAAAATGAAAAGAAAGAGTAAAAGAAAAATGAGAAAATCGACAAAATAATGAAAATACATGAAAAAAGTCGAAATGAGGAGAAAAAAGTCACGAAAAATGATTCAAAATGAGAAAAAAAAGGAAATCACGAGAAAAAACTAAAAAAAATGAGAAAAATTGTAGGTTTTCACCTACTCAGTCCAAGGTATGTATTATCTTTTATTACTGTATTTTAGAAAAAGATTGCTGTCTTTGAATGTTTTTATTATGTTTTCTTTTCTTGTCCACTCATGCAAGACATGAGGCGTATTTTCATTTTCTTTTATTTGATTGTTTTGTTCTTGTTGAAATGTCTGTAATTTGCACTGTTATGATATCTGTAAGCCTTGGATAAAGGTCTCTCTTCTCTTCTTTTTTCCAGCATTATTCAAAATTAACCTTGATGAAAATTACTTGTGAGAAATTGTCAACGTGAAAAGAAAAAAGTTGACGTCACAAGAAAAAAGTCAAAATGACAAAAGCAAAACTCATCTTGGTTTTATTTGATTGTTTTGTTCTTGTTGAAATGTCTGTAATTTGCACTGTTATGATATCTGTAAGCCTTGGATGAAGGTCTCTCTTCTCTTCTTTTTCCAGCATTATTCAAAATGAACCTTGATGAAAATTATTTGTGAGAAATTGTCAACATGAAAAGAAAAAAGTTGAAGTGACGAGAAAAAAAGTCAAAATAATGAGAAAATCGTCAAAATAATGAAAAAAAAAGTTGAGACCATGAAAAAAAGGTCAAAATGAAAAGAAAGAGTAAAAGAAAAATGAGAAAATCGACAAAATAATGAAAATACATGAAAAAAGTCGAAATGAGGAGAAAAAAGTCACGAAAAATGATTCAAAATGAGAAAAAAAAGGAAATCACGAGAAAAAACTAAAAAAAATGAGAAAAATTGTAGGTTTTCACCTACTCAGTCCAAGGTATGTATTATCTTTTATTACTGTATTTTAGAAAAAGATTGCTGTCTTTGAATGTTTTTATTATGTTTTCTTTTCTTGTCCACTCATGCAAGACATGAGGCGTATTTTCATTTTCTTTTATTTGATTGTTTTGTTCTTGTTGAAATGTCTGTAATTTGCACTGTTATGATATCTGTAAGCCTTGGATAAAGGTCTCTCTTCTCTTCTTTTTTCCAGCATTATTCAAAATTAACCTTGATGAAAATTACTTGTGAGAAATTGTCAACGTGAAAAGAAAAAAGTTGACGTCACAAGAAAAAAGTCAAAATGACAAAAGCAAAACTCATCTTGGTTTTATTTGATTGTTTTGTTCTTGTTGAAATGTCTGTAATTTGCACTGTTATGATATCTGTAAGCCTTGGATGAAGGTCTCTCTTCTCTTCTTTTTCCAGCATTATTCAAAATTAACCTTGATGAAAATTATTTGTGAGAAATTGTCAACATGAAAAGAAAAAAGTTGAAGTGACGAGAAAAAAAGTCAAAATAATGAGAAAATCGTCAAAATAATGAAAAAAAAAGTTGAGACCATGAAAAAAAGGTCAAAATGAAAAGAAAGAGTAAAAGAAAAATGAGAAAATCGACAAAATAATGAAAATACATGAAAAAAGTCGAAATGAGGAGAAAAAAGTCACGAAAAATGATTCAAAATGAGAAAAAAAAGGAAATCACGAGAAAAAACTAAAAAAAATGAGAAAAATTGTAGGTTTTCACCTACTCAGTCCAAGGTATGTATTATCTTTTATTACTGTATTTTAGAAAAAGATTGCTGTCTTTGAATGTTTTTATTATGTTTTCTTTTCTTGTCCACTCATGCAAGACATGAGGCGTATTTTCATTTTCTTTTATTTGATTGTTTTGTTCTTGTTGAAATGTCTGTAATTTGCACTGTTATGATATCTGTAAGCCTTGGATAAAGGTCTCTCTTCTCTTCTTTTTTCCAGCATTATTCAAAATTAACCTTGATGAAAATTACTTGTGAGAAATTGTCAACGTGAAAAGAAAAAAGTTGACGTCACAAGAAAAAAGTCAAAATGACAAAAGCAAAACTCATCTTGGTTTTATTTGATTGTTTTGTTCTTGTTGAAATGTCTGTAATTTGCACTGTTATGATATCTGTAAGCCTTGGATGAAGGTCTCTCTTCTCTTCTTTTTCCAGCATTATTCAAAATGAACCTTGATGAAAATTACTTGTGAGAAATTGTCAACATGAAAAGAAAAAAGTTGACGTCACAAGAAAAAAGTCAAAATGACAAAAGCAAAACTCATCTTGGTTTTATTTGATTGTTTTGTTCTTGTTGAAATGTCTGTAATTTGCACTGTTATGATATCTGTAAGCCTTGGATGAAGGTCTCTCTTCTCTTCTTTTTCCAGCATTATTCAAAATTAACCTTGATGAAAATTACTTGTGAGAAATTGTCAACATGAAAAGAAAAAAGTTGACGTCACAAGAAAAAAGTCAAAATGACAAAAGCAAAACTCATCTTGGTTTTATTTGATTGTTTTGTTCTTGTTGAAATGTCTGTAATTTGCACTGTTATGATATCTGTAAGCCTTGGATGAAGGTCTCTCTTCTCTTCTTTTTCCAGCATTATTCAAAATGAACCTTGATGAAAATTATTTGTGAGAAATTGTCAACATGAAAAGAAAAAAGTTGAAGTGACGAGAAAAAAAGTCAAAATAATGAGAAAATCGTCAAAATAATGAAAAAAAAAGTTGAGACCATGAAAAAAAGGTCAAAATGAAAAGAAAGAGTAAAAGAAAAATGAGAAAATCGACAAAATAATGAAAATACATGAAAAAAGTCGAAATGAGGAGAAAAAAGTCACGAAAAATGATTCAAAATGAGAAAAAAAAGGAAATCACGAGAAAAAACTAAAAAAAATGAGAAAAATTGTAGGTTTTCACCTACTCAGTCCAAGGTATGTATTATCTTTTATTACTGTATTTTAGAAAAAGATTGCTGTCTTTGAATGTTTTTATTATGTTTTCTTTTCTTGTCCACTCATGCAAGACATGAGGCGTATTTTCATTTTCTTTTATTTGATTGTTTTGTTCTTGTTGAAATGTCTGTAATTTGCACTGTTATGATATCTGTTAGCCTTGGATAAAGGTCTCTCTTCTCTTCTTTTTTCCAGCATTATTCAAAATTAACCTTGATGAAAATTACTTGTGAGAAATTGTCAACGTGAAAAGAAAAAAGTTGACGTCACAAGAAAAAAGTCAAAATGACAAAAGCAAAACTCATCTTGGTTTTATTTGATTGTTTTGTTCTTGTTGAAATGTCTGTAATTTGCACTGTTATGATATCTGTAAGCCTTGGATGAAGGTCTCTCTTCTCTTCTTTTTCCAGCATTATTCAAAATGAACCTTGATGAAAATTATTTGTGAGAAATTGTCAACATGAAAAGAAAAAAGTTGAAGTGACGAGAAAAAAAGTCAAAATAATGAGAAAATCGTCAAAATAATGAAAAAAAAAGTTGAGACCATGAAAAAAAGGTCAAAATGAAAAGAAAGAGTAAAAGAAAAATGAGAAAATCGACAAAATAATGAAAATACATGAAAAAAGTCGAAATGAGGAGAAAAAAGTCACGAAAAATGATTCAAAATGAGAAAAAAAAGGAAATCACGAGAAAAAACTAAAAAAAATGAGAAAAATTGTAGGTTTTCACCTACTCAGTCCAAGGTATGTATTATCTTTTATTACTGTATTTTAGAAAAAGATTGCTGTCTTTGAATGTTTTTATTATGTTTTCTTTTCTTGTCCACTCATGCAAGACATGAGGCGTATTTTCATTTTCTTTTATTTGATTGTTTTGTTCTTGTTGAAATGTCTGTAATTTGCACTGTTATGATATCTGTAAGCCTTGGATAAAGGTCTCTCTTCTCTTCTTTTTTCCAGCATTATTCAAAATTAACCTTGATGAAAATTACTTGTGAGAAATTGTCAACGTGAAAAGAAAAAAGTTGACGTCACAAGAAAAAAGTCAAAATGACAAAAGCAAAACTCATCTTGGTTTTATTTGATTGTTTTGTTCTTGTTGAAATGTCTGTAATTTGCACTGTTATGATATCTGTAAGCCTTGGATGAAGGTCTCTCTTCTCTTCTTTTTCCAGCATTATTCAAAATGAACCTTGATGAAAATTATTTGTGAGAAATTGTCAACATGAAAAGAAAAAAGTTGAAGTGACGAGAAAAAAAGTCAAAATAATGAGAAAATCGTCAAAATAATGAAAAAAAAAGTTGAGACCATGAAAAAAAGGTCAAAATGAAAAGAAAGAGTAAAAGAAAAATGAGAAAATCGACAAAATAATGAAAATACATGAAAAAAGTCGAAATGAGGAGAAAAAAGTCACGAAAAATGATTCAAAATGAGAAAAAAAAGGAAATCACGAGAAAAAACAAAAAAAAATGAGAAAAATTGTAGGTTTTCACCTACTCAGTCCAAGGTATGTATTATCTTTTATTACTGTATTTTAGAAAAAGATTGCTGTCTTTGAATGTTTTTATTATGTTTTCTTTTCTTGTCCACTCATGCAAGACATGAGGCGTATTTTCATTTTCTTTTATTTGATTGTTTTGTTCTTGTTGAAATGTCTGTAATTTGCACTGTTATGATATCTGTAAGCCTTGGATAAAGGTCTCTCTTCTCTTCTTTTTTCCAGCATTATTCAAAATTAACCTTGATGAAAATTACTTGTGAGAAATTGTCAACGTGAAAAGAAAAAAGTTGACGTCACAAGAAAAAAGTCAAAATGACAAAAGCAAAACTCATCTTGGTTTTATTTGATTGTTTTGTTCTTGTTGAAATGTCTGTAATTTGCACTGTTATGATATCTGTAAGCCTTGGATGAAGGTCTCTCTTCTCTTCTTTTTCCAGCATTATTCAAAATGAACCTTGATGAAAATTATTTGTGAGAAATTGTCAACATGAAAAGAAAAAAGTTGAAGTGACGAGAAAAAAAGTCAAAATAATGAGAAAATCGTCAAAATAATGAAAAAAAAAGTTGAGACCATGAAAAAAAGGTCAAAATGAAAAGAAAGAGTAAAAGAAAAATGAGAAAATCGACAAAATAATGAAAATACATGAAAAAAGTCGAAATGAGGAGAAAAAAGTCACGAAAAATGATTCAAAATGAGAAAAAAAAGGAAATCACGAGAAAAAACTAAAAAAAATGAGAAAAATTGTAGGTTTTCACCTACTCAGTCCAAGGTATGTATTATCTTTTATTACTGTATTTTAGAAAAAGATTGCTGTCTTTGAATGTTTTTATTATGTTTTCTTTTCTTGTCCACTCATGCAAGACATGAGGCGTATTTTCATTTTCTTTTATTTGATTGTTTTGTTCTTGTTGAAATGTCTGTAATTTGCACTGTTATGATATCTGTAAGCCTTGGATAAAGGTCTCTCTTCTCTTCTTTTTTCCAGCATTATTCAAAATTAACCTTGATGAAAATTACTTGTGAGAAATTGTCAACGTGAAAAGAAAAAAGTTGACGTCACAAGAAAAAAGTCAAAATGACAAAAGCAAAACTCATCTTGGTTTTATTTGATTGTTTTGTTCTTGTTGAAATGTCTGTAATTTGCACTGTTATGATATCTGTAAGCCTTGGATGAAGGTCTCTCTTCTCTTCTTTTTCCAGCATTATTCAAAATGAACCTTGATGAAAATTATTTGTGAGAAATTGTCAACATGAAAAGAAAAAAGTTGAAGTGACGAGAAAAAAAGTCAAAATAATGAGAAAATCGTCAAAATAATGAAAAAAAAAGTTGAGACCATGAAAAAAAGGTCAAAATGAAAAGAAAGAGTAAAAGAAAAATGAGAAAATCGACAAAATAATGAAAATACATGAAAAAAGTCGAAATGAGGAGAAAAAAGTCACGAAAAATGATTCAAAATGAGAAAAAAAAGGAAATCACGAGAAAAAACTAAAAAAAATGAGAAAAATTGTAGGTTTTCACCTACTCAGTCCAAGGTATGTATTATCTTTTATTACTGTATTTTAGAAAAAGATTGCTGTCTTTGAATGTTTTTATTATGTTTTCTTTTCTTGTCCACTCATGCAAGACATGAGGCGTATTTTCATTTTCTTTTATTTGATTGTTTTGTTCTTGTTGAAATGTCTGTAATTTGCACTGTTATGATATCTGTAAGCCTTGGATAAAGGTCTCTCTTCTCTTCTTTTTTCCAGCATTATTCAAAATTAACCTTGATGAAAATTACTTGTGAGAAATTGTCAACGTGAAAAGAAAAAAGTTGACGTCACAAGAAAAAAGTCAAAATGACAAAAGCAAAACTCATCTTGGTTTTATTTGATTGTTTTGTTCTTGTTGAAATGTCTGTAATTTGCACTGTTATGATATCTGTAAGCCTTGGATGAAGGTCTCTCTTCTCTTCTTTTTCCAGCATTATTCAAAATGAACCTTGATGAAAATTATTTGTGAGAAATTGTCAACATGAAAAGAAAAAAGTTGAAGTGACGAGAAAAAAAGTCAAAATAATGAGAAAATCGTCAAAATAATGAAAAAAAAAGTTGAGACCATGAAAAAAAGGTCAAAATGAAAAGAAAGAGTAAAAGAAAAATGAGAAAATCGACAAAATAATGAAAATACATGAAAAAAGTCGAAATGAGGAGAAAAAAGTCACGAAAAATGATTCAAAATGAGAAAAAAAAGGAAATCACGAGAAAAAACTAAAAAAAATGAGAAAAATTGTAGGTTTTCACCTACTCAGTCCAAGGTATGTATTATCTTTTATTACTGTATTTTAGAAAAAGATTGCTGTCTTTGAATGTTTTTATTATGTTTTCTTTTCTTGTCCACTCATGCAAGACATGAGGCGTATTTTCATTTTCTTTTATTTGATTGTTTTGTTCTTGTTGAAATGTCTGTAATTTGCACTGTTATGATATCTGTAAGCCTTGGATAAAGGTCTCTCTTCTCTTCTTTTTTCCAGCATTATTCAAAATTAACCTTGATGAAAATTACTTGTGAGAAATTGTCAACGTGAAAAGAAAAAAGTTGACGTCACAAGAAAAAAGTCAAAATGACAAAAGCAAAACTCATCTTGGTTTTATTTGATTGTTTTGTTCTTGTTGAAATGTCTGTAATTTGCACTGTTATGATATCTGTAAGCCTTGGATGAAGGTCTCTCTTCTCTTCTTTTTCCAGCATTATTCAAAATGAACCTTGATGAAAATTATTTGTGAGAAATTGTCAACATGAAAAGAAAAAAGTTGAAGTGACGAGAAAAAAAGTCAAAATAATGAGAAAATCGTCAAAATAATGAAAAAAAAAGTTGAGACCATGAAAAAAAGGTCAAAATGAAAAGAAAGAGTAAAAGAAAAATGAGAAAATCGACAAAATAATGAAAATACATGAAAAAAGTCGAAATGAGGAGAAAAAAGTCACGAAAAATGATTCAAAATGAGAAAAAAAAGGAAATCACGAGAAAAAACTAAAAAAAATGAGAAAAATTGTAGGTTTTCACCTACTCAGTCCAAGGTATGTATTATCTTTTATTACTGTATTTTAGAAAAAGATTGCTGTCTTTGAATGTTTTTATTATGTTTTCTTTTCTTGTCCACTCATGCAAGACATGAGGCGTATTTTCATTTTCTTTTATTTGATTGTTTTGTTCTTGTTGAAATGTCTGTAATTTGCACTGTTATGATATCTGTAAGCCTTGGATAAAGGTCTCTCTTCTCTTCTTTTTTCCAGCATTATTCAAAATTAACCTTGATGAAAATTACTTGTGAGAAATTGTCAACGTGAAAAGAAAAAAGTTGACGTCACAAGAAAAAAGTCAAAATGACAAAAGCAAAACTCATCTTGGTTTTATTTGATTGTTTTGTTCTTGTTGAAATGTCTGTAATTTGCACTGTTATGATATCTGTAAGCCTTGGATGAAGGTCTCTCTTCTCTTCTTTTTCCAGCATTATTCAAAATGAACCTTGATGAAAATTATTTGTGAGAAATTGTCAACATGAAAAGAAAAAAGTTGAAGTGACGAGAAAAAAAGTCAAAATAATGAGAAAATCGTCAAAATAATGAAAAAAAAAGTTGAGACCATGAAAAAAAGGTCAAAATGAAAAGAAAGAGTAAAAGAAAAATGAGAAAATCGACAAAATAATGAAAATACATGAAAAAAGTCGAAATGAGGAGAAAAAAGTCACGAAAAATGATTCAAAATGAGAAAAAAAAGGAAATCACGAGAAAAAACTAAAAAAAATGAGAAAAATTGTAGGTTTTCACCTACTCAGTCCAAGGTATGTATTATCTTTTATTACTGTATTTTAGAAAAAGATTGCTGTCTTTGAATGTTTTTATTATGTTTTCTTTTCTTGTCCACTCATGCAAGACATGAGGCGTATTTTCATTTTCTTTTATTTGATTGTTTTGTTCTTGTTGAAATGTCTGTAATTTGCACTGTTATGATATCTGTAAGCCTTGGATAAAGGTCTCTCTTCTCTTCTTTTTTCCAGCATTATTCAAAATTAACCTTGATGAAAATTACTTGTGAGAAATTGTCAACGTGAAAAGAAAAAAGTTGACGTCACAAGAAAAAAGTCAAAATGACAAAAGCAAAACTCATCTTGGTTTTATTTGATTGTTTTGTTCTTGTTGAAATGTCTGTAATTTGCACTGTTATGATATCTGTAAGCCTTGGATGAAGGTCTCTCTTCTCTTCTTTTTCCAGCATTATTCAAAATGAACCTTGATGAAAATTATTTGTGAGAAATTGTCAACATGAAAAGAAAAAAGTTGAAGTGACGAGAAAAAAAGTCAAAATAATGAGAAAATCGTCAAAATAATGAAAAAAAAAGTTGAGACCATGAAAAAAAGGTCAAAATGAAAAGAAAGAGTAAAAGAAAAATGAGAAAATCGACAAAATAATGAAAATACATGAAAAAAGTCGAAATGAGGAGAAAAAAGTCACGAAAAATGATTCAAAATGAGAAAAAAAAGGAAATCACGAGAAAAAACTAAAAAAAATGAGAAAAATTGTAGGTTTTCACCTACTCAGTCCAAGGTATGTATTATCTTTTATTACTGTATTTTAGAAAAAGATTGCTGTCTTTGAATGTTTTTATTATGTTTTCTTTTCTTGTCCACTCATGCAAGACATGAGGCGTATTTTCATTTTCTTTTATTTGATTGTTTTGTTCTTGTTGAAATGTCTGTAATTTGCACTGTTATGATATCTGTAAGCCTTGGATAAAGGTCTCTCTTCTCTTCTTTTTTCCAGCATTATTCAAAATTAACCTTGATGAAAATTACTTGTGAGAAATTGTCAACGTGAAAAGAAAAAAGTTGACGTCACAAGAAAAAAGTCAAAATGACAAAAGCAAAACTCATCTTGGTTTTATTTGATTGTTTTGTTCTTGTTGAAATGTCTGTAATTTGCACTGTTATGATATCTGTAAGCCTTGGATGAAGGTCTCTCTTCTCTTCTTTTTCCAGCATTATTCAAAATGAACCTTGATGAAAATTATTTGTGAGAAATTGTCAACATGAAAAGAAAAAAGTTGAAGTGACGAGAAAAAAAGTCAAAATAATGAGAAAATCGTCAAAATAATGAAAAAAAAAGTTGAGACCATGAAAAAAAGGTCAAAATGAAAAGAAAGAGTAAAAGAAAAATGAGAAAATCGACAAAATAATGAAAATACATGAAAAAAGTCGAAATGAGGAGAAAAAAGTCACGAAAAATGATTCAAAATGAGAAAAAAAAGGAAATCACGAGAAAAAACTAAAAAAAATGAGAAAAATTGTAGGTTTTCACCTACTCAGTCCAAGGTATGTATTATCTTTTATTACTGTATTTTAGAAAAAGATTGCTGTCTTTGAATGTTTTTATTATGTTTTCTTTTCTTGTCCACTCATGCAAGACATGAGGCGTATTTTCATTTTCTTTTATTTGATTGTTTTGTTCTTGTTGAAATGTCTGTAATTTGCACTGTTATGATATCTGTAAGCCTTGGATAAAGGTCTCTCTTCTCTTCTTTTTTCCAGCATTATTCAAAATTAACCTTGATGAAAATTACTTGTGAGAAATTGTCAACGTGAAAAGAAAAAAGTTGACGTCACAAGAAAAAAGTCAAAATGACAAAAGCAAAACTCATCTTGGTTTTATTTGATTGTTTTGTTCTTGTTGAAATGTCTGTAATTTGCACTGTTATGATATCTGTAAGCCTTGGATGAAGGTCTCTCTTCTCTTCTTTTTCCAGCATTATTCAAAATGAACCTTGATGAAAATTATTTGTGAGAAATTGTCAACATGAAAAGAAAAAAGTTGAAGTGACGAGAAAAAAAGTCAAAATAATGAGAAAATCGTCAAAATAATGAAAAAAAAAGTTGAGACCATGAAAAAAAGGTCAAAATGAAAAGAAAGAGTAAAAGAAAAATGAGAAAATCGACAAAATAATGAAAATACATGAAAAAAGTCGAAATGAGGAGAAAAAAGTCACGAAAAATGATTCAAAATGAGAAAAAAAAGGAAATCACGAGAAAAAACTAAAAAAAATGAGAAAAATTGTAGGTTTTCACCTACTCAGTCCAAGGTATGTATTATCTTTTATTACTGTATTTTAGAAAAAGATTGCTGTCTTTGAATGTTTTTATTATGTTTTCTTTTCTTGTCCACTCATGCAAGACATGAGGCGTATTTTCATTTTCTTTTATTTGATTGTTTTGTTCTTGTTGAAATGTCTGTAATTTGCACTGTTATGATATCTGTAAGCCTTGGATAAAGGTCTCTCTTCTCTTCTTTTTTCCAGCATTATTCAAAATTAACCTTGATGAAAATTACTTGTGAGAAATTGTCAACGTGAAAAGAAAAAAGTTGACGTCACAAGAAAAAAGTCAAAATGACAAAAGCAAAACTCATCTTGGTTTTATTTGATTGTTTTGTTCTTGTTGAAATGTCTGTAATTTGCACTGTTATGATATCTGTAAGCCTTGGATGAAGGTCTCTCTTCTCTTCTTTTTCCAGCATTATTCAAAATGAACCTTGATGAAAATTACTTGTGAGAAATTGTCAACATGAAAAGAAAAAAGTTGACGTCACAAGAAAAAAGTCAAAATGACAAAAGCAAAACTCATCTTGGTTTTATTTGATTGTTTTGTTCTTGTTGAAATGTCTGTAATTTGCACTGTTATGATATCTGTAAGCCTTGGATGAAGGTCTCTCTTCTCTTCTTTTTCCAGCATTATTCAAAATTAACCTTGATGAAAATTACTTGTGAGAAATTGTCAACATGAAAAGAAAAAAGTTGACGTCACAAGAAAAAAGTCAAAATGACAAAAGCAAAACTCATCTTGGTTTTATTTGATTGTTTTGTTCTTGTTGAAATGTCTGTAATTTGCACTGTTATGATATCTGTAAGCCTTGGATGAAGGTCTCTCTTCTCTTCTTTTTCCAGCATTATTCAAAATGAACCTTGATGAAAATTATTTGTGAGAAATTGTCAACATGAAAAGAAAAAAGTTGAAGTGACGAGAAAAAAAGTCAAAATAATGAGAAAATCGTCAAAATAATGAAAAAAAAAGTTGAGACCATGAAAAAAAGGTCAAAATGAAAAGAAAGAGTAAAAGAAAAATGAGAAAATCGACAAAATAATGAAAATACATGAAAAAAGTCGAAATGAGGAGAAAAAAGTCACGAAAAATGATTCAAAATGAGAAAAAAAAGGAAATCACGAGAAAAAACTAAAAAAAATGAGAAAAATTGTAGGTTTTCACCTACTCAGTCCAAGGTATGTATTATCTTTTATTACTGTATTTTAGAAAAAGATTGCTGTCTTTGAATGTTTTTATTATGTTTTCTTTTCTTGTCCACTCATGCAAGACATGAGGCGTATTTTCATTTTCTTTTATTTGATTGTTTTGTTCTTGTTGAAATGTCTGTAATTTGCACTGTTATGATATCTGTAAGCCTTGGATAAAGGTCTCTCTTCTCTTCTTTTTTCCAGCATTATTCAAAATTAACCTTGATGAAAATTACTTGTGAGAAATTGTCAACATGAAAAGAAAAAAGTTGACGTCACAAGAAAAAAGTCAAAATGACAAAAGCAAAACTCATCTTGGTTTTATTTGATTGTTTTGTTCTTGTTGAAATGTCTGTAATTTGCACTGTTATGATATCTGTAAGCCTTGGATGAAGGTCTCTCTTCTCTTCTTTTTCCAGCATTATTCAAAATGAACCTTGATGAAAATTATTTGTGAGAAATTGTCAACATGAAAAGAAAAAAGTTGAAGTGACGAGAAAAAAAGTCAAAATAATGAGAAAATCGTCAAAATAATGAAAAAAAAAGTTGAGACCATGAAAAAAAGGTCAAAATGAAAAGAAAGAGTAAAAGAAAAATGAGAAAATCGACAAAATAATGAAAATACATGAAAAAAGTCGAAATGAGGAGAAAAAAGTCACGAAAAATGATTCAAAATGAGAAAAAAAAGGAAATCACGAGAAAAAACTAAAAAAAATGAGAAAAATTGTAGGTTTTCACCTACTCAGTCCAAGGTATGTATTATCTTTTATTACTGTATTTTAGAAAAAGATTGCTGTCTTTGAATGTTTTTATTATGTTTTCTTTTCTTGTCCACTCATGCAAGACATGAGGCGTATTTTCATTTTCTTTTATTTGATTGTTTTGTTCTTGTTGAAATGTCTGTAATTTGCACTGTTATGATATCTGTAAGCCTTGGATAAAGGTCTCTCTTCTCTTCTTTTTTCCAGCATTATTCAAAATTAACCTTGATGAAAATTACTTGTGAGAAATTGTCAACGTGAAAAGAAAAAAGTTGACGTCACAAGAAAAAAGTCAAAATGACAAAAGCAAAACTCATCTTGGTTTTATTTGATTGTTTTGTTCTTGTTGAAATGTCTGTAATTTGCACTGTTATGATATCTGTAAGCCTTGGATGAAGGTCTCTCTTCTCTTCTTTTTCCAGCATTATTCAAAATGAACCTTGATGAAAATTATTTGTGAGAAATTGTCAACATGAAAAGAAAAAAGTTGAAGTGACGAGAAAAAAAGTCAAAATAATGAGAAAATCGTCAAAATAATGAAAAAAAAAGTTGAGACCATGAAAAAAAGGTCAAAATGAAAAGAAAGAGTAAAAGAAAAATGAGAAAATCGACAAAATAATGAAAATACATGAAAAAAGTCGAAATGAGGAGAAAAAAGTCACGAAAAATGATTCAAAATGAGAAAAAAAAGGAAATCACGAGAAAAAACTAAAAAAAATGAGAAAAATTGTAGGTTTTCACCTACTCAGTCCAAGGTATGTATTATCTTTTATTACTGTATTTTAGAAAAAGATTGCTGTCTTTGAATGTTTTTATTATGTTTTCTTTTCTTGTCCACTCATGCAAGACATGAGGCGTATTTTCATTTTCTTTTATTTGATTGTTTTGTTCTTGTTGAAATGTCTGTAATTTGCACTGTTATGATATCTGTAAGCCTTGGATAAAGGTCTCTCTGCTCTTCTTTTTTCCAGCATTATTCAAAATTAACCTTGATGAAAATTACTTGTGAGAAATTGTCAACGTGAAAAGAAAAAAGTTGACGTCACAAGAAAAAAGTCAAAATGACAAAAGCAAAACTCATCTTGGTTTTATTTGATTGTTTTGTTCTTGTTGAAATGTCTGTAATTTGCACTGTTATGATATCTGTAAGCCTTGGATGAAGGTCTCTCTTCTCTTCTTTTTCCAGCATTATTCAAAATGAACCTTGATGAAAATTATTTGTGAGAAATTGTCAACATGAAAAGAAAAAAGTTGAAGTGACGAGAAAAAAAGTCAAAATAATGAGAAAATCGTCAAAATAATGAAAAAAAAAGTTGAGACCATGAAAAAAAGGTCAAAATGAAAAGAAAGAGTAAAAGAAAAATGAGAAAATCGACAAAATAATGAAAATACATGAAAAAAGTCGAAATGAGGAGAAAAAAGTCACGAAAAATGATTCAAAATGAGAAAAAAAAGGAAATCACGAGAAAAAACAAAAAAAATGAGAAAAATTGTAGGTTTTCACCTACTCAGTCCAAGGTATGTATTATCTTTTATTACTGTATTTTAGAAAAAGATTGCTGTCTTTGAATGTTTTTATTATGTTTTCTTTTCTTGTCCACTCATGCAAGACATGAGGCGTATTTTCATTTTCTTTTATTTGATTGTTTTGTTCTTGTTGAAATGTCTGTAATTTGCACTGTTATGATATCTGTAAGCCTTGGATAAAGGTCTCTCTTCTCTTCTTTTTTCCAGCATTATTCAAAATTAACCTTGATGAAAATTACTTGTGAGAAATTGTCAACGTGAAAAGAAAAAAGTTGACGTCACAAGAAAAAAGTCAAAATGACAAAAGCAAAACTCATCTTGGTTTTATTTGATTGTTTTGTTCTTGTTGAAATGTCTGTAATTTGCACTGTTATGATATCTGTAAGCCTTGGATGAAGGTCTCTCTTCTCTTCTTTTTCCAGCATTATTCAAAATGAACCTTGATGAAAATTATTTGTGAGAAATTGTCAACATGAAAAGAAAAAAGTTGAAGTGACGAGAAAAAAAGTCAAAATAATGAGAAAATCGTCAAAATAATGAAAAAAAAAGTTGAGACCATGAAAAAAAGGTCAAAATGAAAAGAAAGAGTAAAAGAAAAATGAGAAAATCGACAAAATAATGAAAATACATGAAAAAAGTCGAAATGAGGAGAAAAAAGTCACGAAAAATGATTCAAAATGAGAAAAAAAAGGAAATCACGAGAAAAAACTAAAAAAAATGAGAAAAATTGTAGGTTTTCACCTACTCAGTCCAAGGTATGTATTATCTTTTATTACTGTATTTTAGAAAAAGATTGCTGTCTTTGAATGTTTTTATTATGTTTTCTTTTCTTGTCCACTCATGCAAGACATGAGGCGTATTTTCATTTTCTTTTATTTGATTGTTTTGTTCTTGTTGAAATGTCTGTAATTTGCACTGTTATGATATCTGTAAGCCTTGGATAAAGGTCTCTCTTCTCTTCTTTTTTCCAGCATTATTCAAAATTAACCTTGATGAAAATTACTTGTGAGAAATTGTCAACGTGAAAAGAAAAAAGTTGACGTCACAAGAAAAAAGTCAAAATGACAAAAGCAAAACTCATCTTGGTTTTATTTGATTGTTTTGTTCTTGTTGAAATGTCTGTAATTTGCACTGTTATGATATCTGTAAGCCTTGGATGAAGGTCTCTCTTCTCTTCTTTTTCCAGCATTATTCAAAATGAACCTTGATGAAAATTATTTGTGAGAAATTGTCAACATGAAAAGAAAAAAGTTGAAGTGACGAGAAAAAAAGTCAAAATAATGAGAAAATCGTCAAAATAATGAAAAAAAAAGTTGAGACCATGAAAAAAAGGTCAAAATGAAAAGAAAGAGTAAAAGAAAAATGAGAAAATCGACAAAATAATGAAAATACATGAAAAAAGTCGAAATGAGGAGAAAAAAGTCACGAAAAATGATTCAAAATGAGAAAAAAAAGGAAATCACGAGAAAAAACTAAAAAAAATGAGAAAAATTGTAGGTTTTCACCTACTCAGTCCAAGGTATGTATTATCTTTTATTACTGTATTTTAGAAAAAGATTGCTGTCTTTGAATGTTTTTATTATGTTTTCTTTTCTTGTCCACTCATGCAAGACATGAGGCGTATTTTCATTTTCTTTTATTTGATTGTTTTGTTCTTGTTGAAATGTCTGTAATTTGCACTGTTATGATATCTGTAAGCCTTGGATAAAGGTCTCTCTTCTCTTCTTTTTTCCAGCATTATTCAAAATTAACCTTGATGAAAATTACTTGTGAGAAATTGTCAACGTGAAAAGAAAAAAGTTGACGTCACAAGAAAAAAGTCAAAATGACAAAAGCAAAACTCATCTTGGTTTTATTTGATTGTTTTGTTCTTGTTGAAATGTCTGTAATTTGCACTGTTATGATATCTGTAAGCCTTGGATGAAGGTCTCTCTTCTCTTCTTTTTCCAGCATTATTCAAAATGAACCTTGATGAAAATTATTTGTGAGAAATTGTCAACATGAAAAGAAAAAAGTTGAAGTGACGAGAAAAAAAGTCAAAATAATGAGAAAATCGTCAAAATAATGAAAAAAAAAGTTGAGACCATGAAAAAAAGGTCAAAATGAAAAGAAAGAGTAAAAGAAAAATGAGAAAATCGACAAAATAATGAAAATACATGAAAAAAGTCGAAATGAGGAGAAAAAAGTCACGAAAAATGATTCAAAATGAGAAAAAAAAGGAAATCACGAGAAAAAACTAAAAAAAATGAGAAAAATTGTAGGTTTTCACCTACTCAGTCCAAGGTATGTATTATCTTTTATTACTGTATTTTAGAAAAAGATTGCTGTCTTTGAATGTTTTTATTATGTTTTCTTTTCTTGTCCACTCATGCAAGACATGAGGCGTATTTTCATTTTCTTTTATTTGATTGTTTTGTTCTTGTTGAAATGTCTGTAATTTGCACTGTTATGATATCTGTAAGCCTTGGATAAAGGTCTCTCTTCTCTTCTTTTTTCCAGCATTATTCAAAATTAACCTTGATGAAAATTACTTGTGAGAAATTGTCAACGTGAAAAGAAAAAAGTTGACGTCACAAGAAAAAAGTCAAAATGACAAAAGCAAAACTCATCTTGGTTTTATTTGATTGTTTTGTTCTTGTTGAAATGTCTGTAATTTGCACTGTTATGATATCTGTAAGCCTTGGATGAAGGTCTCTCTTCTCTTCTTTTTCCAGCATTATTCAAAATGAACCTTGATGAAAATTATTTGTGAGAAATTGTCAACATGAAAAGAAAAAAGTTGAAGTGACGAGAAAAAAAGTCAAAATAATGAGAAAATCGTCAAAATAATGAAAAAAAAAGTTGAGACCATGAAAAAAAGGTCAAAATGAAAAGAAAGAGTAAAAGAAAAATGAGAAAATCGACAAAATAATGAAAATACATGAAAAAAGTCGAAATGAGGAGAAAAAAGTCACGAAAAATGATTCAAAATGAGAAAAAAAAGGAAATCACGAGAAAAAACTAAAAAAAATGAGAAAAATTGTAGGTTTTCACCTACTCAGTCCAAGGTATGTATTATCTTTTATTACTGTATTTTAGAAAAAGATTGCTGTCTTTGAATGTTTTTATTATGTTTTCTTTTCTTGTCCACTCATGCAAGACATGAGGCGTATTTTCATTTTCTTTTATTTGATTGTTTTGTTCTTGTTGAAATGTCTGTAATTTGCACTGTTATGATATCTGTAAGCCTTGGATAAAGGTCTCTCTTCTCTTCTTTTTTCCAGCATTATTCAAAATTAACCTTGATGAAAATTACTTGTGAGAAATTGTCAACATGAAAAGAAAAAAGTTGACGTCACAAGAAAAAAGTCAAAATGACAAAAGCAAAACTCATCTTGGTTTTATTTGATTGTTTTGTTCTTGTTGAAATGTCTGTAATTTGCACTGTTATGATATCTGTAAGCCTTGGATGAAGGTCTCTCTTCTCTTCTTTTTCCAGCATTATTCAAAATGAACCTTGATGAAAATTATTTGTGAGAAATTGTCAACATGAAAAGAAAAAAGTTGAAGTGATGAGAAAAAAAGTCAAAATAATGAGAAAATCGTCAAAATAATGAAAAAAAAAGTTGAGACCATGAAAAAAAGGTCAAAATGAAAAGAAAGAGTAAAAGAAAAATGAGAAAATCGACAAAATAATGAAAATACATGAAAAAAGTCGAAATGAGGAGAAAAAAGTCACGAAAAATGATTCAAAATGAGAAAAAAAAGGAAATCACGAGAAAAAACTAAAAAAAATGAGAAAAATTGTAGGTTTTCACCTACTCAGTCCAAGGTATGTATTATCTTTTATTACTGTATTTTAGAAAAAGATTGCTGTCTTTGAATGTTTTTATTATGTTTTCTTTTCTTGTCCACTCATGCAAGACATGAGGCGTATTTTCATTTTCTTTTATTTGATTGTTTTGTTCTTGTTGAAATGTCTGTAATTTGCACTGTTATGATATCTGTAAGCCTTGGATAAAGGTCTCTCTTCTCTTCTTTTTTCCAGCATTATTCAAAATTAACCTTGATGAAAATTACTTGTGAGAAATTGTCAACATGAAAAGAAAAAAGTTGACGTCACAAGAAAAAAGTCAAAATGACAAAAGCAAAACTCATCTTGGTTTTATTTGATTGTTTTGTTCTTGTTGAAATGTCTGTAATTTGCACTGTTATGATATCTGTAAGCCTTGGATGAAGGTCTCTCTTCTCTTCTTTTTCCAGCATTATTCAAAATGAACCTTGATGAAAATTATTTGTGAGAAATTGTCAACATGAAAAGAAAAAAGTTGAAGTGACGAGAAAAAAAGTCAAAATAATGAGAAAATCGTCAAAATAATGAAAAAAACAGTTGAGACCATGAAAAAAAGGTCAAAATGAAAAGAAAGAGTAAAAGAAAAATGAGAAAATCGACAAAATAATGAAAATACATGAAAAAAGTCGAAATGAGGAGAAAAAAGTCACGAAAAATGATTCAAAATGAGAAAAAAAAGGAAATCACGAGAAAAAACAAAAAAAATGAGAAAAATTGTAGGTTTTCACCTACTCAGTCCAAGGTATGTATTATCTTTTATTACTGTATTTTAGAAAAAGATTGCTGTCTTTGAATGTTTTTATTATGTTTTCTTTTCTTGTCCACTCATGCAAGACATGAGGCGTATTTTCATTTTCTTTTATTTGATTGTTTTGTTCTTGTTGAAATGTCTGTAATTTGCACTGTTATGATATCTGTAAGCCTTGGATAAAGGTCTCTCTTCTCTTCTTTTTTCCAGCATTATTCAAAATTAACCTTGATGAAAATTACTTGTGAGAAATTGTCAACATGAAAAGAAAAAAGTTGACGTCACAAGAAAAAAGTCAAAATGACAAAAGCAAAACTCATCTTGGTTTTATTTGATTGTTTTGTTCTTGTTGAAATGTCTGTAATTTGCACTGTTATGATATCTGTAAGCCTTGGATGAAGGTCTCTCTTCTCTTCTTTTTCCAGCATTATTCAAAATGAACCTTGATGAAAATTATTTGTGAGAAATTGTCAACATGAAAAGAAAAAAGTTGAAGTGACGAGAAAAAAAGTCAAAATAATGAGAAAATCGTCAAAATAATGAAAAAAAAAGTTGAGACCATGAAAAAAAGGTCAAAATGAAAAGAAAGAGTAAAAGAAAAATGAGAAAATCGACAAAATAATGAAAATACATGAAAAAAGTCGAAATGAGGAGAAAAAAGTCACGAAAAATGATTCAAAATGAGAAAAAAAAGGAAATCACGAGAAAAAACTAAAAAAAATGAGAAAAATTGTAGGTTTTCACCTACTCAGTCCAAGGTATGTATTATCTTTTATTACTGTATTTCAGAAAAAGATTGCTGTCTTTGAATGTTTTTATTATGTTTTCTTTTCTTGTCCACTCATGCAAGACATGAGGCGTATTTTCATTTTCTTTTATTTGATTGTTTTGTTCTTGTTGAAATGTCTGTAATTTGCACTGTTATGATATCTGTAAGCCTTGGATAAAGGTCTCTCTTCTCTTCTTTTTTCCAGCATTATTCAAAATTAACCTTGATGAAAATTACTTGTGAGAAATTGTCAACATGAAAAGAAAAAAGTTGACGTCACAAGAAAAAAGTCAAAATGACAAAAGCAAAACTCATCTTGGTTTTATTTGATTGTTTTGTTCTTGTTGAAATGTCTGTAATTTGCACTGTTATGATATCTGTAAGCCTTGGATGAAGGTCTCTCTTCTCTTCTTTTTCCAGCATTATTCAAAATGAACCTTGATGAAAATTATTTGTGAGAAATTGTCAACATGAAAAGAAAAAAGTTGAAGTGACGAGAAAAAAAGTCAAAATAATGAGAAAATCGTCAAAATAATGAAAAAAACAGTTGAGACCATGAAAAAAAGGTCAAAATGAAAAGAAAGAGTAAAAGAAAAATGAGAAAATCGACAAAATAATGAAAATACATGAAAAAAGTCGAAATGAGGAGAAAAAAGTCACGAAAAATGATTCAAAATGAGAAAAAAAAGGAAATCACGAGAAAAAACAAAAAAAATGAGAAAAATTGTAGGTTTTCACCTACTCAGTCCAAGGTATGTATTATCTTTTATTACTGTATTTTAGAAAAAGATTGCTGTCTTTGAATGTTTTTATTATGTTTTCTTTTCTTGTCCACTCATGCAAGACATGAGGCGTATTTTCATTTTCTTTTATTTGATTGTTTTGTTCTTGTTGAAATGTCTGTAATTTGCACTGTTATGATATCTGTAAGCCTTGGATAAAGGTCTCTCTTCTCTTCTTTTTTCCAGCATTATTCAAAATTAACCTTGATGAAAATTACTTGTGAGAAATTGTCAACATGAAAAGAAAAAAGTTGACGTCACAAGAAAAAAGTCAAAATGACAAAAGCAAAACTCATCTTGGTTTTATTTGATTGTTTTGTTCTTGTTGAAATGTCTGTAATTTGCACTGTTATGATATCTGTAAGCCTTGGATGAAGGTCTCTCTTCTCTTCTTTTTCCAGCATTATTCAAAATGAACCTTGATGAAAATTATTTGTGAGAAATTGTCAACATGAAAAGAAAAAAGTTGAAGTGACGAGAAAAAAAGTCAAAATAATGAGAAAATCGTCAAAATAATGAAAAAAAAAGTTGAGACCATGAAAAAAAGGTCAAAATGAAAAGAAAGAGTAAAAGAAAAATGAGAAAATCGACAAAATAATGAAAATACATGAAAAAAGTCGAAATGAGGAGAAAAAAGTCACGAAAAATGATTCAAAATGAGAAAAAAAAGGAAATCACGAGAAAAAACTAAAAAAAATGAGAAAAATTGTAGGTTTTCACCTACTCAGTCCAAGGTATGTATTATCTTTTATTACTGTATTTTAGAAAAAGATTGCTGTCTTTGAATGTTTTTATTATGTTTTCTTTTCTTGTCCACTCATGCAAGACATGAGGCGTATTTTCATTTTCTTTTATTTGATTGTTTTGTTCTTGTTGAAATGTCTGTAATTTGCACTGTTATGATATCTGTAAGCCTTGGATGAAGGTCTCTCTTCTCTTCTTTTTTCCAGCATTATTCAAAATTAACCTTGATGAAAATTACTTGTGAGAAATTGTCAACATGAAAAGAAAAAAGTTGACGTCACAAGAAAAAAGTCAAAATGACAAAAGCAAAACTCATCTTGGTTTTATTTGATTGTTTTGTTCTTGTTGAAATGTCTGTAATTTGCACTGTTATGATATCTGTAAGCCTTGGATGAAGGTCTCTCTTCTCTTCTTTTTCCAGCATTATTCAAAATGAACCTTGATGAAAATTATTTGTGAGAAATTGTCAACATGAAAAGAAAAAAGTTGAAGTGACGAGAAAAAAAGTCAAAATAATGAGAAAATCGTCAAAATAATGAAAAAAAAAGTTGAGACCATGAAAAAAAGGTCAAAATGAAAAGAAAGAGTAAAAGAAAAATGAGAAAATCGACAAAATAATGAAAATACATGAAAAAAGTCGAAATGAGGAGAAAAAAGTCACGAAAAATGATTCAAAATGAGAAAAAAAAGGAAATCACGAGAAAAAACTAAAAAAAATGAGAAAAATTGTAGGTTTTCACCTACTCAGTCCAAGGTATGTATTATCTTTTATTACTGTATTTTAGAAAAAGATTGCTGTCTTTGAATGTTTTTATTATGTTTTCTTTTCTTGTCCACTCATGCAAGACATGAGGCGTATTTTCATTTTCTTTTATTTGATTGTTTTGTTCTTGTTGAAATGTCTGTAATTTGCACTGTTATGATATCTGTAAGCCTTGGATAAAGGTCTCTCTTCTCTTCTTTTTTCCAGCATTATTCAAAATTAACCTTGATGAAAATTACTTGTGAGAAATTGTCAACATGAAAAGAAAAAAGTTGACGTCACAAGAAAAAAGTCAAAATGACAAAAGCAAAACTCATCTTGGTTTTATTTGATTGTTTTGTTCTTGTTGAAATGTCTGTAATTTGCACTGTTATGATATCTGTAAGCCTTGGATGAAGGTCTCTCTTCTCTTCTTTTTCCAGCATTATTCAAAATGAACCTTGATGAAAATTATTTGTGAGAAATTGTCAACATGAAAAGAAAAAAGTTGAAGTGACGAGAAAAAAAGTCAAAATAATGAGAAAATCGTCAAAATAATGAAAAAAAAAGTTGAGACCATGAAAAAAAGGTCAAAATGAAAAGAAAGAGTAAAAGAAAAATGAGAAAATCGACAAAATAATGAAAATACATGAAAAAAGTCGAAATGAGGAGAAAAAAGTCACGAAAAATGATTCAAAATGAGAAAAAAAAGGAAATCACGAGAAAAAACTAAAAAAAATGAGAAAAATTGTAGGTTTTCACCTACTCAGTCCAAGGTATGTATTATCTTTTATTACTGTATTTTAGAAAAAGATTGCTGTCTTTGAATGTTTTTATTATGTTTTCTTTTCTTGTCCACTCATGCAAGACATGAGGCGTATTTTCATTTTCTTTTATTTGATTGTTTTGTTCTTGTTGAAATGTCTGTAATTTGCACTGTTATGATATCTGTAAGCCTTGGATAAAGGTCTCTCTTCTCTTCTTTTTTCCAGCATTATTCAAAATTAACCTTGATGAAAATTACTTGTGAGAAATTGTCAACATGAAAAGAAAAAAGTTGACGTCACAAGAAAAAAGTCAAAATGACAAAAGCAAAACTCATCTTGGTTTTATTTGATTGTTTTGTTCTTGTTGAAATGTCTGTAATTTGCACTGTTATGATATCTGTAAGCCTTGGATGAAGGTCTCTCTTCTCTTCTTTTTCCAGCATTATTCAAAATGAACCTTGATGAAAATTATTTGTGAGAAATTGTCAACATGAAAAGAAAAAAGTTGAAGTGACGAGAAAAAAAGTCAAAATAATGAGAAAATCGTCAAAATAATGAAAAAAAAAGTTGAGACCATGAAAAAAAGGTCAAAATGAAAAGAAAGAGTAAAAGAAAAATGAGAAAATCGACAAAATAATGAAAATACATGAAAAAAGTCGAAATGAGGAGAAAAAAGTCACGAAAAATGATTCAAAATGAGAAAAAAAAGGAAATCACGAGAAAAAACTAAAAAAAATGAGAAAAATTGTAGGTTTTCACCTACTCAGTCCAAGGTATGTATTATCTTTTATTACTGTATTTTAGAAAAAAGATTGCTGTCTTTGAATGTTTTTATTATGTTTTCTTTTCTTGTCCACTCATGCAAGACATGAGGCGTATTTTCATTTTCTTTTATTTGATTGTTTTGTTCTTGTTGAAATGTCGTCTGTAATTTGCACTGTTATGATATCTGTAAGCCTTGGATAAAGGTCTCTCTTCTCTTCTTTTTTCCAGCATTATTCAAAATTAACCTTGATGAAAATTACTTGTGAGAAATTGTCAACATGAAAAGAAAAAAGTTGACGTCACAAGAAAAAAGTCAAAATGACAAAAACAAACCTCATCTTGGTTTTATATGATTGTTTTGTTCTTGAAATGTCTGTAATTTGTACTGTTATGATATCTGTAAGCCTTGGATGAAGGTCTCTCTTCTCTTCTTTTTCCCCCAGCAATATTCAAAATGAACCTTGATAAAAATAATTTGTGAGAAATTGTCAACATGAAAAGAAAAAAGTTGAAGTGACGAGAAAAAAGTCAAAATAATGAAAAAAAAAAAGTCGAGACCATGAAAAAAAGGTCAAAATGAAAAGAAAAAGTTAAAAAAAATGAGAAAATCGACAAAATAATGAAAATACATGAAAAAATGTCGAAATGAGGAGAAAAAAGTCATGAAAAATGATTCAAAATGAGAAAAAAAAGTCAATCACGAGAAAAAACTCAAAAAAATGAGAAAAATTGTAGGTTTTCACCTACTCAGTCCAAGGTATGTAATATCTTTTATTACTGTATTTTAGAAAAAGATTGCTGTCTTTGAATGTTTTATTATGTTTTCTTTTCTTGTCCACTCATGCAAGACATGAGGCGTATTTTCATTTTCTTTTATTTGATTGTTTTGTTATTGTTGAAATGTCTGTAATTTGCACTGTTATGATATCTGTAAGCCTTGGATGAAGGTCTCTCTTCTCTTCTTTTTTTCCAGCATTATTCAAAATTAACCTTGATGAAAATTACTTGTGAGAAATTGTCAACATGAAAAGAAGTTGAAGTCACAAGAAATTGTCAATATGAAAAGAAAAAATTCAAAATAACGAGAAAATCGTCAAAATAATGGAAAAAAAAGTCGAAACCATGAAAAAATGATTCAAAATGAGAAAAAAAAGTCCTACCTAGGTTATAAAAAAAAGTTAAAATGCACGTAAATGTTGGAACTGAACTATTTACAAGGGTCCCATGACTCCCACAAGTTCTACAAAAAGTGCCATTACATTAAAAAACATGTTTCACGTAACTTAAGTAAACATTAATTTACGTTTGCTTTCATGCAGGACTCAAACCCTGCTCTGCAGGTTGAAAGTCCACCATTTGTTCAACCCATCCACCGTCCCAGCCTCCCACTGAAGGCAGAGCAGTGACCAGAAGCTGTAGCACCAAGAGGCTAAGGACTTAGCCTGTGTGTCATCAAGGTTGGGCCGAGTCTAAACCATGGTGCCGCCCCAACAGTTTTTACAAAGATAGTTGTACATTCACATTATAAAACTCTGTGTCAGTAAGTCAGCATCCTTTTTCTGTGTGGTGGTTGCAGCTCACTGTTTTACAGACTGTGATTTCTGATCAGATTAAGGTCCATGTACATGTTCACTCTTTCATTATTGTCTTAATAAATGGTTAAAAGAATATTACTCTCCTCTCATCTGTTCAACAAAACAAACACGATCCCACCCAGTGTACACCACCACCTTTCAGCCTGAATGAGACAGATACACTTCAAAATGCTTGATGGCCAAAACCAGACCCAAAGCTTCCCTCTCAATGGTCGAATAAGCCTTCTGATGTGGCTTTTCCAATTGTAAGCGACTGGTCGGTCTAGTCTGGCTGCACCTGTTTGCAAAAGAACTGCCCCAACACCAGTGTCACAGGGACACGCTAAGATAGCCTTCACACTCCTAAAAGCACGGCCACAGGCATCTGTCCAAACAAACATAGCGTCTTTCTTAAGGAGATTAGTTAATGGCTCAGTAACTGCAGCAAAGTAAGGAACAAATCTGTAGAAACCACACATGCCCAACACTCTCATGGTTTCCCTCCTGCTGTTTGGTGGGGAAGGATCACGGATGGCTTGTTATCAGCACGCCGAGGCATCACCTTTCCCTGCCCCACCTGATGTCCGAGGTTGGTTACTTGCCCTTTCCCAAACTTACATTTTGGCATATACACAACAAGACCTGCCTTTTGTAACCTCCCAAAGAGTTGCCGCAGAGAATATAGTATATATAAAAATATATAGTCCCTCCCATGATCTGCTATACACAACCACACACTGTGGAAGGGTGGAACACTGAAATTACATTTTAAATGTATCACAGTCTTAAACATAATAAACAGAAGGCTGAGGTATGTATAGAACTATTTTATTCACTCAAATAATGCACAGAACAGTGTAGCCTCCAGCATTTAGAAATCATATCTGACTGAGTAAAATGTTTTGTTTGTTTGAATGGGTTGATATATGCTCCTGAAGACTATACTGGTGTATAACCTAGTAGTAATAGTATAAGTTTTGGCAAGATGAAAGCTTGTGTTTCATAGGTATCTAAGCCTAGCTGTTTGTTACCTTAATGAGACAGAAACAACCAGTTGAGTTTAGTTATGAACAACTTTATTGCAACTCTAACATATCATATAACAGTTGTTGGTGTTGATGGGCAAAGCGGTCAACAAAAGCATCTAAGTTCAAAGACCTTGCCCTCCTCCTCTCAATGCTAAGCAGCCCATAAGCCTGTCATCACTCATGGTTGATCTCAAATTATTTTTTATCAGCTTAAGCGCTGAAAAGCTGCGCTCGCAACTGGCATTGCTAACAGGCAAAGCTATACAGTAGCTATCCGGCACAAGCGAAAAAGCTGATGAAAGACCTCTTTGTACGGTTCAAGGAAAGATGTGAAATCCAGGATATTTGCTAGTTCCGTCCTACAATGTGCCTTTCTCTGAACTACCTTCTTTGCCTGATACAGACACGTTTTAAGGCATCAGCATCACAGTCGAAAAGACAGCCAAGACGTAAAACTGTTTACTCTTCTAAAAAGCTTTCACCCTTGGGCTTAAATGCCTGTATGCTTCTCATTATATCACAGTTGTTTTTGCTGAATCGTCTCTGAAGTTCTGCATTCAAGCGATCCAGGATAGGGTATAATACACCAATCCTAAACTTATCTTTCTCCCCTTCCTTGCATCTACATTGACCAACAGTGGATTCTACAAGATACTCACTAAGTCTGGAGGTGCCTCTTTGCGTCCTTTTCTCAACAGCCTCAACTGCAACATTACATTTATTAGCAGTCTCCACAGTTTGCTGCCAAAGATAATCGAAACAAGACAGGCACATCACTGCAGTGTTAAGTCAGCGAGCCGGCCGGCTGCTGTCCATCCTGGTGTAGCATGTAGCCTAGCTTGTTAGCTCCGGTAGCCTCCGCTAGCTTGGTAGCTTCAAGCTAAATGGGCCGCCTCAGCTGCAGCTCTTTGGCCATTTTTGGATTATCCGGGGAGTTGGGCGGAGTCAGCTTTGCCAAAATGGCGACTGTGGGAACGCCCACAAAGCTTCATTTGAGATCTTCAGAAGCCTATGGGTGACGTCACGGAGACCACGTCCATATTTGACAGTCTATGGGGAGAACTCAGGAAAGACTCACACTACCACTCTGATGGTAAATGAGCTAATGGTTCATCCAGCAACCTTAAAGCTTCAGAGTTCCCAAGTGGGAAATGTTCTACCCCTTTGAAACCCTACATATCATAACACATGTTTTTGTATTTAAGGTAAGCTAACCCATTATTGCCGTTTTAATCACTGACACACACTGTTGTGCGGTGTAGCTTGTAGTAATGAATGCATATGTGACTTCCCGCTGTTATAAACATCTGCACAAAAGTAGGACCACATTATGTTTAAACATAGTTAAGACAAACCGTAGACCACCTGGGCCAGCTGTAGTGAAAGCATGTAAGAGCCGAAAATAAACAGCAAGACAGCACTGCAATGTAATCAAGAGAAAGTGACTTCAATGTAATGGGATTTTAACATGCGTTAAGGCTGTGGTGAAGTGTCATTATATGGAGAGAGCACTTTACTTCGGGGCAAAAAAAATTACAATTATAAGACTTGGCAAGGGTTTGTTGTGGCCTTCGGGGTTGATTCTAAGCAGTTTGTTAGGTTGTTGTGAACCAATTCTGACGCCATAGGTTGTTGGTTTACTGTTTTTATCCCATTAGATAGCACTTTAACATCTAATTTCTAATTCCAATTGAAATTATCACAAGAAAAAAGACATTCTAGTCATGAATAATGTGATTTTTTCCCCTTCAGTTTGACGAGTGACGCAGCCTACTGTGGTGTTTACACCATACAGAAACAATAAAAATCCTTATGAATCAGAATAGTTTTTTATTGCCAAGTAGGTTTTCACATACAAGGAATTTGCTGTGGTGTATTGGTGCATAAGAAGAAACAAACAAAGTACTTAAATATAGATATACATGAAGGCTAGTACCTCAGCAACTTAAATAGAAGTCAACATGCTAAAATTATTTGAAAATACATAAAAATAGAGAGAATGTAAAAATATGGAATTGTCTAAATAAAAGACTTTTAGAGGTATGGATCTTAGCTTAATTTAATTTTAGAATAATACATATGCTTCCTCTTTCTTCCTGGTATTAGCTTTATTTAAATTTAAGGAATCAATAACTTAAATGAATTAACCCTGCGGGTACATCTATTATATGACTTTGTGAAACCTATTTTGATGATGAAGCAAGTCAACATTTATCCACTTATCCACCATAGTGCTGTTGTCTGAATTTTAATGACCTTTCATTCCCATCACTACTGAAACATCCACAACTTCATAAATATTTCAAGCTGCAACTTGACCATGTACTGTACAGCTCAACACAGCACAGGTTTTAATATGTGATATTTAACATCAAACTCAGGAGTTGTATTTAATAAATCAGCTGGGGCACAAAGACAGATCTTCACTGTCCAGTGCCAAGACAGGCTGCCTGTTACATGAAGGTACCTCTTGGCTGCATTGCAGATATAAAATTCATATTCTGTGGCCGAAGCTTGATCTTCCTCCTTCTCCCTGCAACAGGGCCTGAACAGAATGTAATCATCAGAGAAACAGGGGATCAGTCTTCTGCTCTACCTGCCACTCTCTATCTCTCTATTCCTAACTCTCAGCGCAACAATTAAAGAAATGTATCTGATTTTTGATATAACTGAGATTACCTTAAAGTGTCTCTAAAAGTAGGTTTATGTCAAAATTGTATGTATTTTCCTCTGAGGGCATAACATTACCATTGTGGCTGTGGAAACAACTAGGATGATGAATGGTACAGCTCTAAAGCAACACTGTTCACGTGGCATAAGAACAGACTTAACAAGAACCAAGGACGTCTGGTGAATGTTAATTGTTTGGCTTTATTCAGATCAGTCCAAATCCGTTTTGTCATATCTAGATTATATCAGATTATTTACTCCAAATTTGGAGGTGGTTTGAAATGTGATTGATGTTTTTGCAATGCTGATTTCTCAAAATATGTTTGCCACATGTTGTCATCAAATGTTCCACCGTAGTGGGCACTAACTAGGAAGCTACTTCTGCCATGCTTTCATTCTACACTGTTTACTGAAAATTTACAAGCTAGCTAGCCTGCTACTTCTGCCCAGGTGGCAACCTCCGGGTCTGAGCAGGGAGGCAAACCAGGACGTGCCTTAAACTGCATTCTACCCAAAATTCCAGTAGGGGGTGCTAAGTTTGGCTGCAAAAACATTTCTGTCCATTAATTTCAATGCAAAATGAGAAAACTTCTCACTTGATTTATTACCTCAGAATTTTTTTTAGGACAACAGTATGGTCTCAATCGCTAGTAAAAAATCTTCTTCAAGACAATTCGATCTTAATAGTTCAAATAATGGGCCCATTTAGAAGAAAACAGAAGATAAAGAATCGTATGATTCGGGGCGTGGCTACCTTTGATTGTATCCACAGCAACATGTCAATAAAGTTTTATATAACGTTATATAGATATAATAGAAAAAAGGATGTTTACCAATTTGGTCTCATATCTTTGACCCTTTCACACTGTATTTTAACTTAATGACAGTTTATTTGAACGTTTTGTTCAGTAAAAATGTCTTGTTCAGGATTTGGTTGGAAAAACTGAATAGACACTCCAAGGAGTCGCTGTTCATTTTTCTTTAGTAAGTAACATACATATTGTTTTTTGCTAGCCAAAATGACCATCCCAGTTAATGCTTACATGAATTAGTGATTAATGAATTTAATGAATTAGCAGCAGCTTCACTCAGTCAGGTTGAGGTGTAGAGAGATGTGTCGTCAGTGTCATCAGATCTCTCTCGCTCCTCCACAGTCCAAATATGGTCTGCTCGCCGTATCGGAAACAAGATGGCGACCAATGAAACGCTGAACTCGATGCTTCAAACGGGCCACAAACCAATGGGTGACATCACAGTCACAAGGTCCATTATTTATATACAGTCTATGCTTATGCCATACGTTTATTTTGCACCGTTACAGAAAATGAGCAAAACAAAGTTGTCTCATCTCTCGATAGATAGATGGATGGATGGATGGATGGATAGACCTGTTGGACCATCTGTTGTTCAGCCCTGATCACAGAGCCACACTTCCTCCTTGTCCAGGCTGTTTTTGTCTGCTGTGCGGACGCCTTCACCCTAGCAGGCCACAGCAAAAAACAGAACTGGCCACCATTGTACGGTAGACAAAAATCCTTTTTGTACACTGCCTCCATTTGGCTCCTCTGGTCCAGCCTGCTATCAAGGTACCTGTGGTTGTCCACCACCTCCCACCTCAGTGCCCCTGATGGTGATTGGAGTTGGTTTGGTCCTTCTCCTTCCCCTCCTGAAGTCCACAACTATTTCTGTGACTTTTGTTGTGTTGAGATGGAGGTGGTTATGTGCACTCCATTCAACAAAGCTGTTGATTGCCCCTCTGTACTCCACCTCATCCGCCCCATTGATGAGGCCGAGAACAGCTGTGTCGTCAGAGAGTTTATACAAAAAGCAGGAGTAGGTGTTGTGTTGGAAGTCAGCTGTGTAGATGGTGAACAGGAAAGGAAAGAACAATGTGCTTTCCTATTTTGTGACAGGATTGGATGTAGCATTAAGTTGTAAAATTTTACTCATTCAGCGATTGGCTAGTTAGCAAGCTAGTAACGAGCTAGTAGGTTCATACTGCTGCATTGGACAGCAGTGGAATCCATGCAGATAGATTGGACTGGAGTGACTTTGGGTTGATATCTGGACACAAATGTAATCACAGGAAAACTGTTTGCTGTAAAGATCTGATATATATTGGATTTGCTTGAAGTGTGAATATATTAACTTAAAATCTGTTTTTCCCAATATACAAAGCCAGGAGTATTACTGTCAGAAGAAGTACATGCCTTCCACCTCGTCATTCTGCTGAAATCTCACTCGAGGTTGTTTCTGTCCTAGAGAGCTCTCCGCAGTAGCCCAAACAAGCATTTTTGGCCTTTCAGTGTGAGGGCTAAATTGAGCTGAAGCCAGCTCTACAACAGCAGGGGATTTAAAGAGAAAAAGAAAAAGAGTTTCTTGGCCAGTTCTCTCTAATAGGCCTATTTCCACATGCCCCGTGCACACATGTTGTGCAATATAGTTAGATAAGAGTGAGTAAAAAACAAATAAAGAAAAAAAAAAAAGACTGAAAGAATAAGTGGCTGAACGATCAACCGAGCAATTGAATGAGTAATTCAACATGCGTTTGAGCAGGGGGACTGATCAGCAGCCTGACTGACAGTGGGACAGCTGGCTGATTGTCTGAGTGACTGATGTCCAGGTAAAGCTTTCCTGGTTCTTAGCATACTAATCATGACATTGCACAGACAGGCAGGAAGGGTGAAAGTGAGAATGGGGGAGTAAAATAGAGAAAAAAAGGACAGAGAAATAGAATCGGAGATGGAATAGCAGCAGGTGAGCAGAGGGAGCTGCGTGAGGCTTCGCTGGAGTGCAGTTCCAGGTTGCTCTAGATAAGACTCCAACAGGAAATTGCAATATGGAGGCACAGTGTCTCAAGTGGAATACTAAGAGACTCTCTGTGTCTCTCTCTGCCTTCATAAGTCTTCAGCAGAGGACAGGATGCCATTGAAATCCTTAATGCATTTGCTTTATGATTATTGCCATGGCACTAAACTTTGTTATAGTCATATGAAACTGTAATTGCTGTAATTATGAAGCCTTACATTCTCTCTATCTACTACAGAGCACTGCACATAGCCAGCAGGATGTACTGCAATGGGAAATACTGGAACATAACGGGAAAGAGATTGTACTATATTTAAAAGTAGTTTGTTTTTATATTTAATACTGCTAAAACAACTGAAAATAGACTGATGCTATTAAGATTTCTCCTTTTTCTACATACATTCTACTTTCTGCTTCTCTAGTGTTTGTGAGGCTTCAAAGGACACACTTTATTTCCAGCAGATCTTCCAAGCAGCCAGCAGGGGGGAGTGCTGATCTCTGCTAAATGTGACAGAAAACACTCACACACGCGCACACATGCACTCACAAAATCATGTATTTGTTCCACAGCTCATTTTGAGAAAGACCACTTACAACCATATGATACAGTGTAAGCCTTGAACTTAATGTTTTATGTTTCTTGGCCAGTTCCACCACCCACAGGAGAGTGTTTATTATTCCGAACGGTGACCATCAAACTACTTAAATCAAAGAGAAGGTGCCAGCATGTCCCTGTCCAACTGTCGACTGACCAGGCAACATTCAAATGTGCAATATCCACTCGGAATCTCAATCAGTCTTTTGCCAAGCACAATTTCAGGGAGAGGAAGCCTTTGTAGCTGCATGGAAGGGAAACTGTAAATAAAGGACTATAGATAAGTGTGCCACAGCAGGGTATATGATACTCAAAACTTTCTTTTCACCTCAGCCCAGACGCTGTTGTAAAATATAAAATTACTGATTCCAACAAAACGCTGCTGCCCCAGACACACAAAACAAAATCAAGGCCAGTGGCAGCTGGGTGTTTTTTACCTGGGTGAAACCAAAGGCACTGAGGGCTTCTGCTTACAATCTAGAGGTTTTCTAGCTTAGTGCAATGGAACAAACTATAGACAACTGTTACATTTACTCAACAGTCAGATTACGCAAGTAGCTGAGCTGAGCTGTTAGATGGAGTGTGTTTGCTTTTCTGATTCGACTCCTTTCTCATTTAGAAACGAAAACAAATCTAGAACTTGCGGGGGGAAAGTTTGTTTAAAGTTGAACATGCTAAATGTAAATTCATTCATTTCAATAAACATAAAATATTTTCCTGTTGGTTGTCATATTCTGCTTAATTCCTTAAGACCTACTACGACTGTGATAGTTACAGCAATGCAAAAATGTAATAAGGAATATAAATATAAATTGAATAAAATGCAAAACATGAATTAGCAGCCTTTTCTCTCAGTCGGGTTGCCGGTGTAGAGAGGCGTGCAGTCAGTGTCGTCAGATCCCTCTCACTGCTCCACAGTCCAAATATGGTCTGCTCCCCATATCGGAAACAAGATGGCAACGAGTGTAACGCTGAACTTGATGCTTCCAACGGGCCACAAACCAATGGATGACGTCACGGTGACTATGTCCATTATTTATATACAGTTTATGCTGAAGACCTATCTCTTCCAAAAATACCTTGGTTAAGCCGTGGTCACCTAACTAAAAAAAAAAAATGCTCTTCTTCTTTAGCACATAGCACTCCTGTAGCGATTACAGTTGGAACTTAAAAGTTATGTACTTACTTGATTCCTGTGGTCTAAGGCTTACACCATCAGATTGAATGCAGTCATTGTAAGTCGCTTTGGACAAATGCGTCGGCCAAATCACATGTAATGTAATGGTAACTGATTAAATGTAATTGTTGTCAATTGGAGTTGATAAAGTGACGAGATCATCCAAAACATGCACGCATGTCTATGACCAACAGTGACAGATGACCTGAGCGAGAGGAGCGACATAGAGGCCGACTACAGTATTATTGATATGAATCCAATGATGACTCAGACTATTACGTGGCCACAGACCTGCTAGTCGACATCTGTAGTTACAGTAGGATGATGATGTACACTAACTGCGTACACTGTGAACAAACTGTGATATAGTTATTGCACTACTACTTACTGTTTGTTTTATTGAAAATATGGCTGTCAGTTTTTTCTTTCTGTGCCACACAGTGTTATACATTTCGCATTATTTTTGTTGTTTATTGATGTTTATTTTGATGTCTACAGTTGGAGCCAAGGGTTCAAGCTTCTGCTACACAGGCTGAGAAATCAATGATTTAGGAAACGTTGACATTCTGTGCAGTTTTTCAGAAAACTCTCAGGTTTTTCTTGGCAGTCTTAATGGGTTCAAGTAGTAACAGTCTCAAAGTCTTTTTTTCTCCAACAATATGCTACGGTAAGTAAAAGTTCAAGAAATACAAACAGAGACAGCTTCCCTTGTTTTGTACCCTGTGCCCCTTTTACACCCATCTACTTTTAATTATTAAATGAAGACTAAGTTCTCTTGGTTCATGAGTCATATTATAGTGACCATTCCTGCTTGAGAAGTGAGTGAGGTAGAGAGTACAACACACACAATCAGAAACGATCTACACTGTAATTGTAACCCGCTAGGTGTAATAGGGTTACTAATGAATGGACCAGGACTAGGTTCGTAGAGGAGGGTTTGAAGAAATGGACAACCACAATGAATAAACAGAGCCACGTAGTAGTTTAAATGTAAGTTCAATGTATTGAACCAAAAAGTTTGAATGGAAAAATAAAAATAAAATAAGAAAATAAATTCAGTATTTTTACAACTGATCTTTCAATATTTCAGTATTTCTTTTCAATATAAAACAACAAAAAGTGTCCTTATAGGAAAGGTAATGTCCCTTTAATTGTCCTTTAATGTTCCTCAATGTTCCTTCAGTTGTCCTTTAATGTACTTGGTGCTGCAGCGCGCGTTATTCAAAAGTCAAGTCAAATCAGGGGGAAATAAAATAAAATAGCCAGGGGCTCAAAAGTCAGGTGTGTGTGTGTGGTCCTACCTCAGACACACTCAGTTACGGTGAAGAAGGGCTGGATGTCCTCCTCAGGCTCAGGTGCTGGTTCTCTGCTCCTTTGGTATCACTGGCTCGCCATTTCCTTCCACGAGGAGAATCCCGATCCATATCTACGGTAAGTTCTGAGGGTGCTCAAAAAACCTAGCCTGTATAAAGACAGGACTATTACTAAATCACTCATCAAACTTCTCTGTTATGGCCATATTCAAATATCTCAACACACAGGATGCAATACTGGAACTCAGTAATGATGGAATTAATTATCTTTTTAACTGTTTACCATGAGATATGGTAACTTTAGATCAGTTTCCATATGGAATATCATCAATTTTAACCTTTTTTAATCATTGCACACATGTTCATTAAGTTATGAACTGAAAAATGACAGAATGCACCTTTAACACACATTAAAATATTAAATTCAAGATTCCAGAGTGTCTGCCTCTGTTATGAATTAACCTTTTTTAGCAGTTTTCAACAGAACACACATCTTTAACCAGTGCATCTTGAAATAAACACCCAGAAAAATACCCACAGCAGTAAAATAAACAGCACACCCCATTTTTCATCAGATTAACCGAGCAAAATGTGCAGCTTTACCTCTCGACACACACAGTAAACAGTAGCGGCAAGTCACGTCCATGTGTTCACAAGTTTTCGGCCGTGTCGCGGCCCAATACACACTGTGGCTACTGCTGTTAGCATTAGCTAGCATAAATTAGCTCTAAGTTAGCTCAGGTAACTCACCAGGTCTCTGCCGAAAACAACAACCCACAGGTCCTCGACAATCCCTCTGCTCCCGGTAGGTGCAGTTTCCAGACTTTTTCTGTGCTCTAAAGTGAGTTAACAACCGCCGTTTTTGTTTACTAGAGAGTGACTTGCTTCGGTATTTCTCACCTGCTCGTCATGGCCGCTCTCACTCTGACTCTCGCAAGAAAAGGGTGGAACTACTTTTTTTTTCGAAAATAATATAGCCTACAAATAAATACTGGGTGTGTGCAAAATAAATATAAATGGGAAAATAATAACCAAATAAGGGTTGATAAATAAAAATATATATAATTTCAAAGAAATAATATTATTATCCCCAATTATGTACTGGGTTACATAATATTACTACTTTTACTTGAGTAGAAGATCTGAGTACTTCTTCCATTACTCAGATATGCTTTGCCATGCTATAGGCAAACAAAGACCGGGCTAAGCGCTGGTGTCTGTTTAGTAGCAGTAGCTCTCCAGGTCAGAGACACTGCAGGGCCTGTGACAGCACTGCTCCACAATGCCTCACTTCACCATCATCTCCATCTGGTCCTTGAAGGCAAACTTAGCAACCTCATTCTCTCCCCCTGCTGATGCTGCTCTGTCGGCCTTTGGGAGGAGGAAACCTGATGGGACAGACAGTTAAAGGCAAAGGTCATCATGCTGGTTTAAAGTTAGCACACAAAGCTTGGGGGGATTGAACTGAGGCCAGGGACTTGGGATGAACCAAAACATGCTAGTCTGAACTGTTGCTTGGTTATATGGGGTTTCGAGAGGGTTCTGTGAGAAACTCTCTGGGAGGAGGAGCCACCTTACAGCAGCTTTGTGATGTTGTTTTGTACTGTCAGATGGTTTGCAGTTGGTAGTCTCACACAGTGCAGGTTTATCATCACTCCTGGTGGTGGAAAGAAAGAAAACCTTGGTCCTCACATACCACGTTAAGCGCCTCGACCACGTGAGAGGCACACAGGTGCTGTGAGGTAATGGCTTTGACGCCCAGACACGACATGATCAGGAAGACCACAGGGAGTACACAACAGCTGGATACACAAACGTGTTGTAAGGAGAAAGTAGAATCTAAAAAGTAATCTACATGTTGATCACAACAAGACCAGAATTATTAAGCAAAAAACAAGGAGGGAGAATTGGAGGGTGACAGTCAGGGGAGTGGAGGATAACAAATTATAAGAGGGGGTCAAAAAGGTGAAGAAGAGAAGCTAAAGAAGAAAATGAGATTTGAAGGGAAGGATCAAGAGGGATGATCAAAAGAGGAGAAGAAGCTGGGGTTGGAAAGCAGTCAGCTGTGGGGTGAGGAAGACAGGGTGAATGTGTTGATAGAAGTAGATGCTGGTGGAGGGATAGTGCAGCTTGTTGAGTTGAAGGAGGAGAAATAGAAGGAGAGGATGGCAGGGATTATGTTGAAGAAAGAGGAGGAGTGGAAAAGAGGGAGAACCAGTGCAATTTGACGCTCCAGAAAAGCAGCAATTTTATCACAATTTCCTTGTGGGGGAGATATTTTCAGTAAATCATTCCTTAATTTTATAAATTGACACTATTAAATTGCAAATCATCTCCTCAAATTCTTTAAACTTTAATGGACTGAAATATATGGACAACAAAATATTACCCCCATAAGTGATGTTGGATATCTCATTCCAAAACGATGGGCATTAAAATGCTGCTACAGCAGCTTCTGCTCCTCCGCGGGCGGCTTTCCCAAGTTTTTGTGAAGCTGCCTTCAGGCATCTGCTCCCAGGTACGTCAAGTTCTTCCACACCAAACTGCCTGGGTTTATTGTCATGTTTACACAAGAAAAGGCCAAATAAATAATCTTTGCTTGATTTTGTGCATCAGCAATAGCTCTGGCAACAGTTGCCAAACTTGTAATTAGAAGAGGTAGAATACATTTGCAGTATTGCATTTGGAACATTAATTCTGTGAAAGTAAAAAACCTTATCAGTATTAAGACCAACATTGGCTTCCTTATTTCTGTAGTAATTTTTCACCTCAAAGCCCAGAAGCCTCCATATTCTTTGAGCCTTAAATACTAAAAACAAACTAATGTTTTCCGACTTGAAAGGCCTGTTGCTTGTTGATATCATGAAGCAATAATGTTGGTACAAGAATGAACTGAAAGACTACCTGGTTTGAGCGTTATCATGCGATTGAATGGATGTCGTCAGCCTCATAGATATGGGTTAGTAGAGGCTTGTTTACTCCTTTTATTAGGTTCAGAAGGCTGTTATCAGAACATTATATGGGCTTCTATATTGAAATGCATCGGTAGGTGTCAACCGTAGTTATCATGAGTTGAGCAAAGGAGGAAGTGATGTTCTGTAAGGAGGGCACCTGCACAAGGAGGAAGGCTAGTTAGGTTTGGGAAATAGCTTCTTAACACAGGATTTTAACACGTCATTTTTATATCACGTCAGTGAATTTAGTAACGAAAGGTATTCAATCCAAACCATTATGTTGTTGTTGTTTTTTTACTAAACCGTACCACATTTTTTTACTAAACATTTGGTAAACCTAACCAAACTAAAAGTGCATTGTAACAAAATGCTGACTGGAGATTTAATGGGCCTATAAGGGCTTCTGCACATACTAGGTGGAGCAGGCACCTTCTAACCTATATGTATGAGGCTGACAGAACAGCCATTTAATTGGCTGATAACATTTGAAACTGATGGAAAGAGGAGGGACTGTTTCATATTGTTTATAGTGGCTCATGAAAATACTGTTATTATAAATACACTATATAGGACTCAAAATAAAGTAAGATTGACTTTATTTTTCAAAACTTGGAATCTGGAAAAATGGCACTTGTAATCCAGAGGGAGGGGAAGTTTCACTGATCATCAATTCAGATGGTTAAAACGTATACTATATTTGACATAAACTATTCACAATTTTACATGAACTATTAACTTTTTCTTCATCATGATGTAACTCACTGTGGGATGGACGGGGAGTACTAACCTTAGGAGTTTTTTCTGCCATTGTTTTTGGACTTGTTTCTCCAGGGAACGCAAATCCATCATAGTGATAAAGCCAAGACAGAGGCATCAAGCATGACACTTCCATATTGTAACTGACAGCACATCCTAAGGTAGGCACATTTCCTCACAACTAAGGTTGCTTCTTGTTTTCTGGAACTTAAGCCACTCTTATATTCTGCCAAATAGAAGAATCGTGATAACTTTGCTTATAGAAAATTAGAAAGTATGTAAAATACACAGAAATGTGACACATGAAATATGAGGACAATACTTTTTCATATGTCAGTGTGTTTAATCATGCTGTCATTAAAATAAAATGGTGGTAGAGCAAGGGACTGTTCAAAAACTGAACCAACTGTATTATGCTGACATATATTCCTACGGGCTAAAGGTGCTACGTAATAGCACTAGATTGATTAATAACAGGATAAATGATGAGAATTTAAGAGTGCTGCGTCCTACAGAGGCGAGTCATATCTTTGCATAATAACACCATAGAATGCTCCATTTACATGTGATATATGGACAGTATATACAGTATAATACAGTACCATGCAATGAAAGGTGATCGCATGGCTGTGTGGTTTAAAAGCAATCTGCAGCTCAGACGGGGGTCCATCATGCAGCTTATGTTTTATGACTTATGTCTTGGATTCTCATTTTTTTCTTGGCTGATAGTCTTTTTATACAGTTCATAGTAGTAGTGTTATGTTGAAAGGAGCCTGAGAAAATGATCCACTGCCAGTGATTGCTCCACTATAAATGCTGTGCACATGGCAATTGTGACTTGAAAACGTGACTTGATGGCACACATTTTATTGGACGTGTCAGTGACAGTTCTGCTTGTTACATGCAGGAGAAGGAGAAAAATAACTTTTTTTGTTCTTAATTAGTCTAGTTACACAGGTTGACTCCAAATAATAATTGACTTTGATTTCACATGGGACATGAACACTGGTCTGTTGGGTCAAAGTCCAGCGTTTGTTTGACCCGTCAACCTCCCCTCTCACCCACCCTAAAGGGACGTTTCTGCTATTTATATTTGTTGCTCAGAATGTCTAGTAATGTCTGTTTGTTACCTGTCTTGGTGAGATATTTCAGATTTCAGTCCATGTGGATTACCAAAGCCTTGAAGTAAGACTGCATCAGCACCATGTCAATTCTCTTGGTAGAGGTGGGAATAAAGGCTCCTTGGCCTATTCTCTTTTTTCTCACAGATGTTGCAGAGCTTGTTGCCCACCTGGAGGGCCTGGATGTTGTAGAAGGCACTAAGAATGTCTAAAAAAAGTTGTTGTTAGCCCGTTCGAGTTTGAAAAGGCTCTGTAGTACAAGTGGAAGGTTTCATCATCCATTTCAGGGTAAACCCTGTACACAAATTGCAGGGGTTCTGCTGAGTCTCAGCAGGAGACTAAAACCTACAAATGGTTTAGCAATAGCCTCTCAAAAGTGTTTAGAATGACGAATGTTCAGTTATAATAGAGTTTTTTTATAATGTATTTGTACAGCAGCAGGGGCAAAAGGATGGTTGTAAGTGGGAAATATTTGACATTATTTAACAGCACAATACCATTCCCATGACTTTCGCTTTTGATTGACTATGTAGTTTAATTTTTGTTGTTGCAAGTGAATGCATTCATGCTTTCATCGGGCACAGGCTGGAAATGGATGGTGAGATTAAAAAGTTATCGTTATACAATTCTGGTGCCAATCCAGCTGCAACCTGCTGATCAGGTCTGGGTATCTGTTGTGGACGGACCCTACACAGGCTCAGCCCACCAACTGCAGATCCACACCAACCTATTCGTCCTTGGATCTGTGGTGTAGTCTAATAACAGGAAATACCAACATTTACCCTACCAACATCTATATACAACACCCCTCACAGCAAACAAACAAACAAACAAGCTGTACTTTCCTGTCAAACCAACAGGCGAGACATACAGTTGTGAAAAAAATATTAGATCACCCATTGTTTTCTTCAATTTCTTGTTAATTTTTTTGACTGCTACAACTAAAGGTGCATTTTTTGGACAAATATAATGACAACAGCAAAAATAGCTCATAAGAGTTTAATTTAAGAGCCGATATCTAGCCATTTGCCACGTTTTTCTTGATAATGATATTGGTTATTATCAAGAAAACCATGGGAAATGCTTAGATATCAGCTCTTAAATTAAACTCTTATGAACTACTTTTGTTGTTATCATTATATTTGTCCAAACAAATGTACCTTTAGTTGTACCACACATTAAAATTACCAAGAAATTGAAGAAAAAAAGTGGTCTAATATTTTTTTCCATGATCATATATGTCAACTTAATCAACATAAACTTCTTAAGCTACTTTTCTACCTGAGTAGACATTTACTCATTCACCTGTTCACATAGTGACAGTGGTGGTTCAACCCTGCAAAGCCCTTGCCTGGCCATTGGGACCAATTAAGGGTTCAGTGTCTTGCTCAAGGGCACTTTCACATGAGGGCAGGTGCTGGGGAGTGAACCACCAACCTAGCAGTTAATGGGCAACTTGCTCCACCTCCTGAACAACAACTGCCACACATAATGTCTCATGTTCCTCATAGGGAGGAAAATAAATAACCTTGCTAAGGGCGTTGCTACCACCATGGACTACGTTTTGTCTGGGTAATGCAAATTTGATTAGGCATGACTGCCCTGAAGTGATAGAGAAGCTCTCCTTGGTGCCCAATCTGTGCACATGATTTGTTGGCCTCCACGTCAGATTCAAAACAAAGCTTTCAGGGCTCAAGGGAGAACAAGCAACACTCTGCTGACATCTAGGCCCCCAGCCCATAAAGGTATGACACACACAGTATCAGCCAGTTTGTACCTCAGTGCGCTTGTGTATGGGTTATTTATATCTCCTACTTAAGAGAACAACAGCAGTGATTTAAACTTTCTTTATTATTTGAGACTAGGGCCCTTGTTAGAACCAAAAAAATGTTTCTCTCCTGTTGTTACCAAAATGTAGAAAATAACCCAGTGCCATTATATCCTCAAATTTAGTTTGAAGAACAAAAGCACATATTATATGATATATTATCTTAACTAAGAAATAATGGTCCTTGCTTATAGAGCCATGTGGTTATGTGTGTGCATCATAGATTACTTTAAAAGCCATCAACCTTTAGAATTGTATTTTTCCAAATCAGGCTTTTTCTCTATCCATTCCAAACAACAAAATGACCTTTGCTAATAAGAAGTGGGCCAGAACTGTCTATTCAATTTAACTTAATACCCAAGAGTGTTATTTTCTGCACCTGAAAGTCTCACTATAGTATGAACATTAAAATTTCACAAAGACCATAAATAGGGAAAAAGGTCACAGCACATTCTGTACCTCATAAGTAAAGTTCCTCTATTTCTGTGATGATATTTATAGTGCATTTTATGACCTTTTTGAAAGCTACAGTATTTGTATATGGGTCATTACGACAGAGTGGAACCCTGTGGACCTTCAGGTTATTCAGTGAAGGCCTAAGAAAATGCATAAAAGTAATATCTGTATTGAATAAATGAATCATTTTATTTTATATAAACTTTGTCTCACTTGTCTTGGCAAACAGTTGGTTAAAAGAACAGAATTGAAGAAAGGGACCAATTACTTTTCATCTGGTGGTATCTGGCTGAAAGAGTGATTTCTCCTGGCAGACTGGGCCTTTATTGGCTTAGCCACTTAGCCCCTTACTGCCTAAATGTATTTACAATTATATAAACAAATAAATTATTTGTTTTTGCTTTCAAACAGATCCTAAATTAAGCAATAAGGGGTTGTTAATTTCAATATAACACATACAATAGACAAACAAATTTTCCAGTCAGGTATAGATTATTGTATTGATAATTGCTATTGCTGAAACAATGCTTTGAAATTGAATAACAACGCATGTTTCTGTACAATCATTGCTGTTCCATCATCACATGCAGTGTGTGAACTACAGGGGAGCCAGGATAATACATGAGCTCCCCTGAAAACATAATTTGTGAAATTTTGGGAGGTCTCTAAAATATTGAGCATGCTGTTTTTTGTTGCCATGGATTTCTATTTTTTTGCTATTTTTATCACTGTGGATAATGTGTAAAATTAATATGCTAATGATATATGATTTGTGCAAGCGCATGATTCCTCTCTTTGATAAAGATGCAGACATGCATACAGTTCCTGACATCACTGCCGCGGCATACTATAAATCACTGTCTGCCACTGTAAGTCAAAGATGAGAAGAAAAAAGTAAAAATTTGCAGAAAAGTTAATGAAGCTATGCTCCAAAAGTTAACGTTAGTATAACCTTTGGACAACAGCTAACAATCATGTATGATTGCCAAAGTACAAAAACTAGCACATAACAGCCCAATGAACTCCCAGCAAACAAAGTGACATGATGTGCAACACAGCTAGAAGCTAACGTTAGAAATGGTTAGGCTAAGGTTAGCTAACGTTAGCCTATGCAAGAAAGGGTTAGGCTAATCTAAACATCTCTAGCAGAGTGACAATATGTTGCCTCAAATACGTTGTTGACTTTCCTTAGAACAGATGTAGACATCCTTGTTAATTTTATCAACGTTTAGTTGGTGTTATGTTGTGTTGTCTACCGCATAACTTTATCTAGGGCAGACACTTATCTCGGTTGAGATGTGGCTTGGGAAAGGGTAGAAAATACACCCTCTTGGGATACCTAGTGTAGGAGTTGCATGTACCCCATGCTCAACGTTTGTCCATTTTAAACTTAAAATGTCAAGAAAAAAACATATAAAAACGAATGAAAACTGATTAACTCCAATGCATTTCAACGGACGTGAAAGCAGAGAATGTCCGAGTGTATTGGGTTAGCTGTGCGCACTGAGATTGACCTATGGCTAACCATGCCCTCAAACGCGATGAGCCAATTACTGGATAAGCAACTCACAAAAGTTGCCAGTGCAGTGTTTGGAATTAAAGTAGTATATTACTTAAAGCACTAATTTCGCAATATAACATGCTACTTATAGCATTTCAATAATATTACATAAACTGTGTTAAGTAATCAGTTGCTACCCAAAATTGGTGAAACTGGATCATATTTTATGGAGAAAATATTTTCCAGTATTCCCACTGATGACCTCTGACTGCTCTCTCGCCTCTGATTTATGGGTTTTCCTGACAGACAGAAGCCTGAACGCTCTCTCGCCAACTGTTGCTGCCATCAGCTAGTTAATTCAGTAAGTCGTGCTGCCAGTACTGGGAGTTCAGGGCATTGGTTGAAGCGTTGTAATTTACATTGCCAGCATAGGATATTGCAAGATGACCGTGCAAGATGTGCTGATACAAGCTTGCATTTATTCTCTTTCTGTAGAAGCTTTTTTCTAAGATATTCACTCTATGAATTCACCAGGACTTAAAGAACATCATGAGGATACATATTAAAAAGAAAAACTTGATGAAAAACTTTTTAACCTTCGAACATTTTATTCCGTCATTAAAATTGTCAGGGGTGTGAAAGATAGCTAGAGAATCTGAGAGAGGGGGTGGGAAGAAAGCAGACAGTTGTTACTTCACCCACAACCAAGATGCACTCAGCACTTAGCACTCAGTTTCCATGGTTTTATTGTGTTACAGTAGTTATTTTAAAAGCCCTGGGCACTGTATATACATTATGATTTGTTGGACTGTCATTTTAATGCTGCTTTTAGCACGGAACAAAGGACACTTTACTTAAATCAGCTTCAGTTGCCCACTTGATGAGGCATTCTGTTGTGTGTCTGGTGAGTCTTGTCTCATGAGTTTGTGAGTGAGCAATGCTGAGATAATGTTACATGGAGACTTCAATAGATTTACTCATAGACATGGTTTTTCAGGCAATTAGCTGACATTTGTCCAGAGGAATGATGGAGCCAGCAGCAGGGGTTCACTGATTTCCTCATGATGATGAGGAAATTAGCTGCAGCTTGAATCAAGTGAGCATCTGTAACTACTTTGGGTTCATTCTAGTAATCCTGCCTCTGCATTGTCAAATATGAGGGCTGCATAATCTTGTTGTTGAAGGAACATCGCTCTAAGACTTCACTAACCTAGTTTTCTACTCAAAAAGTGCATTGATGAATTAGTATTGGCAATTTGTTGTTCAGGAGTCTGCCAAGAACTGTGGGAAGCATATACAGTTCTCATTCAGAACACCATCTTCATTTCATTATGCTGTGTTCGGCATCACTGCTGCGATACACAGCTCCCTAGGTTATTTTGATTCAAAATGGATACCATGCAGCAATGTTACATTTATTCTGAAACACAATGTTTTTCTTCATGATGTTAGGTTTTTGCAGAACTGCTCATACAAGAAAACATCCATCTAAACTCACGCAGCAGACACACATCCACAAAAACACATGCAAACAAATGTCAGAGCCAATTGCACACCTACTGCAAAGCCAAGAAGCAGCTCTGAAATAATAGTCTGAAAATAGTAGGTGTTATGAATAATGCACAGGCCTGAAATAGGTGAGGATTGATTTAAATGTATTACTTGTTGCAAAGTGATTTGATACCATCACGTATTCTCTGAATCACTCAACTGCACAAGAGCATATGGAGCATACAGGCAGGCTTTTGAATAATTATGTGACAACATATGGAAATGGAAACTGCAAATAGCCAGAAAAGGGGGGGAAAGCATCCGAATTGATGTTCTTATGTATATGATGTGACTCTGTGATTGTGATTATAAGCTCCGCCAAGGTTTTGTTTGTGTTTCAGTTTGTGTATCTGTTCATCAGCCCAGGAGGGGAGGTGGACTTTAGCCCGGGGGACCAGTGTTCGTGTCCTGTGTGAAACCAAAGGTGTTGTTTTTTTAGCCTATACCCTAACCTTAGTTAAGTGGCTTTCTCACCTAAAGTTAACCATTTCCTGTTAACACAGAAGTTTACTTTGAAACCTGTTTCAATCCTGTTCTCCTGTCAAAAACGTTAATATAGGTCACGTGTACAGGCAGTGAAAAACAAGCTATGACTCAGAATTTCACCGTTCGCTGTAATGCGCCTGCTGCCATCTTGCTGACATAGTAGTGATTAAAAGCCAAGGGAAGTTTAAAAGAGCAGATTTCCACATTCAGTTCGAGGTTGGGGTGTCGGATGGGTCAAACAAGCAGCGGATTTTAACTTAAGTTATGTGTTCAAGTTTTTGAACGTAACTTACGTTTTTACCTAATTTGCGGCAGTCACGTGACCCTCGTAATTTACGGCATTTTTGTACATTTATTTACTGTTTAAACAGTCTTTTAGAATGCCTTACCAGCCTTTTTTGCCCTAAAGTCAGTGGTTTGTCAGTGGTTTTACAAAATAAATCCACAGAAATTGCAGCCTTTTTTACAACTGCGGACCGTACGTGTGCTATTTTGCGTGATTGGCGAGATACGATTTGATAAATCCCACGTGAATCCTGTCGTAAGACAAAATATACTCTCAAATCTGCGCTCGTTTATACGCTCCTTTGTTAAATGAGGGCCATTGTGCATACACCAATTATTTTCACTTTCATTATAATTGTAAAACATTACATTTGTGCTGCATTATGTGGTGTCAGAATAATTGGAAAAATTACTTACCTAGCATATTTTATGGCTCACCTTTGTTTTCATGCAAATACCGGAAACAATTATCAACATGTTGTTTAAGCACTTTGTACAATAAAGTACACAAAGTACAAGTTCTTTGTAGCATCCATGTTGATTACGACTAAAAGGAAAACAACTTCACACAAGTTCTCCATTGAGCAATATTTCAAATATTTTTCATTGCTTTTAAAAATAAGAAGGATTAAGAATTATAAAGAATTATGATTAGATTGCTTACAAACATGAACTCATTAAAGGTTGTATTGTAGTAGAAAAACTGGGGTTTTACTAAGTAGATAACTCAAACCAATCATATGAATGGGGCATTTAAATGCTGAACAGGCAGTGTTTGATACAATCTGAGAGAGCATTTTTGGCAATATGTTAGTTTCAATTTGACATGAGAGTTAATCAGGCATTCTATATTAAAATAGAGTTTCCTCTATCAGAAAGTATAGCTTTGTATGGACAGATATGTATACACATGTGGCTCTTATCAGCCTACAATACAGACTGGTAGTCAAGCAAAGATATTTTTTTCATTAGCAAGCAAAGAACATAAAACGATTAACCTACAGGAAATGTGCATGTGCATAGCAGATAATTACAGTTGCTGCTGTTCATTGCAAACCAATTTAAAAAGAAGACATTATAATCACAATTATGGCCACTAGTATGGAGCCATAAAATGTATAAAACATAAAACGACTCCATTCTGAGGTATATCAGAGGTGGAACAACAGTGAGCTTTCACTGTGTTTAATACAATATTACTAAAAATACACTGCTTAACATTCCTTGGAAGGGTTTGGTCATAATACCATTACCCTCTAAGATAGCCAATTAATTTAAGAACTTCAAAATACACCAGCAGCTTATAGATAGCTGTAATGTGTAGAATAAACATCTAAATTATATCGAATGTTAAAAGTCTTCTCAACAGACCTGTGTGACCTTCTGTTGGCCCAAGTCCTAGATTTTTAGGATATTTGTCAAATTGCTTGGCAAGTTTACTTCCATGGACAATTTGCAATTTTTCTTCTATGACATAAAAGGAGTATCTCCACTTATCAAAGTACACAACGTCCTCTGCCATTTAGAACAACATGTTCTTTCCTCTGACAAACAATGCAAAGGCCTTTGCTTTCCACTGTCAGAACGCACTTTCAGACATTGGTAAAATGTTGGAATATACTGAAAAATCTAATATTAATCAAAGCTAGAACAGACTCTTCCTTACGCAGCTCAAATATATTTAGAGGAAAATTTTAATCAGTACAAGGTTAATAATTTATACCTTTGGTAAGGTCTGTGTCTACAAGCCGAGGCAAGAAAAAGGCAAAATTTTCTGCAAGAAACAAATGAATGCAAAGTTTGTTGGTTTTTAAATGATGGTGATTATTTGTGCTATATATCTTATAGCTTCCAGGCATTTAAAACAATGGGCCCCTGGGTAAAACCCCACCAACTTTGTTACAAAGGAACAAGACAGGCAGCCTTAAAGCCTCTTTTGTATTGTTGTTTTGCATCTCTTTGAGGTCATTTTGTGTCTCCATGCCTTTAGGTTTTGGCTTTTACACACAATATGCAGTAACTTGTAATGGGCCTTCGTGATAATTAAAAGATTTTCTGCGGTGGTTATATCAAAGCAAGCAATTAATATGCCTATGTGAAAATGAATACCTCCGATAAGTTTATTTCACCAGTGTTTCTGACTGCGTGTAGGTGTTTAGGGATGGATTAAGTGATCTGAGGGCCCCAAACTAACAGCTTCATACTTTTCACCTATTTTTCTAATTGGGAATGCTGGTATTGGCAGTGGTAAAATGTATTTTTTTTAGTAACAACACAATTAGTAATGCACAGCATCAGCACAGCAAAGGTGGGAACATTTAAAATTTAATGGTGGATAGTTTACTGAATAATAATGCCTTAGATTTTCATTATTTTTTGTGAATAAAATCTATAACATTTGTCTGTCAGGTAAATGTCGTAGTCCACTGCTGTCACCTAAAGTAGAAGTAGGCCTTAAAATACACAGTATTAGTAGACAGTTGAGTTGCATATGCTTAAATGCTTTTGTAAGTAATTTTGGAGAACAAAGAGCTTGAATAGTAACATAATTAAATATATTTCATATCTAAACATCATAATAAATCTATAGTTGTTTGGGGCCATTTCTCTGGGGGCCTACCTTGCCTAATGGTAAAGTCTGAACCTTTTTTTCTGTGAACCAGAGTGTATTTTGCTGGTGTTTGGTCTGCAACTTGGGTATGTGATGCAACTATGTCATGGCAGGTGTATTGCTCAGGATCCAAGGAAACGGCCGAAAAAGCTGCATGCAGCAATAGCCATTCCAGACAGACATGCTGTGAATGCTCGCTGGACCAGTGATATAAAAATCTTTGGATATAGTTTTTAATTTTGTGTATTTTATCTCATGCTGATGTTTCAAGTTACTGTTTGGGAATCCTCAAGACGAATTTCCGATTATTTTCTCCCCTGCTCTCTTCTCTCTCCTCTCACTCCAGCTACTGGGTGCTTGGGACATGACTGGCTGGAACAATTAATTCCAGCCGTGTCCTGTCTGTTGCAATAAAAGCTCAGTTCAGTGATGTGCATGGTTTAGGATTTAATTACCCTTAGAGGTAGAAAGGTACGAACAGAGTATTAGTATGGCTTTGTGTGTTTGCTTGAGAGAAAAGTAGATTGTGGGGGGGAAGGCAGTAAGTAGCACCTATTGATCGAACAGCATTCACATGCACCGGTAAGGTTGTAAGGTTATAATAACTGTAATATGAGAACATTTGAGGTACACTTCAGCAGCCCGTAGACCTCTGTAGAATAATTTTGGACATTCAAGGAGAAAATGAAGTTCAGGAATTAAATGACCTTACTTTCCCCTTTTTGTAGGGGAGCATTCACGTTGCATTGCTGATTCCAGTGAATTGCTTCCACACACTGATCCAGGAACCATAAAGCTTTCTCATGAAATTGTTGTAAAGAGCCATGGTGGTAAACAGCAATAAGGTCACTAAAGGAGCATAACATTGTCATGAAATGTTGTGTACATTGGTGCATACACCATGAACCAAACACCTATACATCATGAGAGGGACCTGTCGACAGAAGCCCTGAGGCCCAGAACCTTGTTTACTCTTATTGAATTTTTCAGTGCTCTCATCCATATAATTTCTGTGGAACTCAGGCTTTTAAAAAAAAAAAAAATGTTTTAAATATTTACATATGGCAGCTTTGTCATCATCCTGTAGGGAGGAGCTCAGTACCTGGAACAAGAGCGTCACCATCTAATGTTAGCTTAGCCTCTGACACCGTGTCAGTGAAACCGGCCAACAGCTTTATTGTGACAATAAAACTGGTGACATGGGTCCAAAGAAGAACAGCAGAGGAAGTCGACGATATTAAAAGATTGCTAGATTACATCCCGGAGGAAGTGTCTGCTGTTTGGTTGCAACAAAAGAGTATCCTGAACCTGTTCGAGGAGGTGAAGGCACTGAGGCTGCAGAACGCCGAAAAAGAGAAGCGCATCACCTATCTGGAAGGCAGAGTTACGGACCTGGAGCAGAATACACGTGTCAATGAAGTGGTCATCACCAGTCTCAAGATTAAGCCCCGGTCATATGCCCTAGCGGTGGCCACGGAAGAAAAGGGGGAGCCCGGTGAGCTGGATGCTGACTCTGCAGAGCAACAGGTAGCTGACTTCCTACAGTCCAAGGGAATCAAGTTGGACCGTAAAGAAAGGAAGGAAGCTAAAGGGAACAGATGTCTTCATAAACCAGCACCTAGCCAAACACAATGCTCATATAGCCAGAAAAGCACGTCAGCTCAAGAAACAGAGGAAAATACAAAAAACCTGGACAATAAAACTAAATGGGACGCCTGAGGAAGCCATGGTGATTTACATCAGAAACATCACTGAACTGGATGAATTCCAATGACTGTCTTGAGCTGCACTACAACAACTGGATCAATGAACAACATGATCCAGACAGAACTGGGGGATCTGCACTGGACTCTGAGGTGACAAACAGATCACAACCATGACAATCAATGACAGTACTCACTCTACAATTAGTTACATAACACAAAGGATAGGTGAATATCAACATCTGGAGTTAGAAGAATTTGAACATACTGATCGCAACATGATGAACTTGGAACAGGATATAGATCCGGACAATCATTTTTTCGCCACCATAAAAAATAATTGCTATTAGTATACAGATGAGCAATACAATCAGAACATTAAATTTGAGGGTAAATTATCACTCATTCATTTCAATAGGAGAAGCTTATATGCACATTTAAAAAACATTAAGAATTATTTACATGCATTTGATAAGCCATTCAGTATAATAGCAATATCTGAAACATGTCTTGACACTGAAAAAGGTATAGACTTTGAACTAGATGGGTATAAAAACAGACAAAATAAGGGTGGTGGAGGAGTTGCTATGTACATTGATAATTCTTTAGACTTCAGGTAAGTGGATGAAACGACAACTGTGATTGATAATTTACTTGAATGTTTAACAATTGAAATGTGCATGGAGAAAAATAAAAATATTATTGTTAGCTGTATTTATAGAGCACCAGGGTCAAGTATGGATACATTCAAGGAGTGGATGGAAAGTGCATTTTCAAAAAGATGCAACAAAACTATTTCTGTGTGGGGATTTCAATATTGACATATTGAATCCCAATAAACCCAATGCTTCGGATGAATTTATCAATACAATATATAGTATGAGCCTATCCCCAAGAATTACCAGACCCAGCAGGATAACATCTCATTCTGCCACTCTCATTGATAATATTTTCACTAATGAAATTGATAACAATACAGTGTTATCTATTATAAGTGGATTGTTAATCAATGACATAAGTGACCACTTGCCAGTGTTTACAGTTTATGATATCAGTCACAGTAAAAAGTCAAACAAGCAAACAGTATATAGACGGGTAAGAACAGAAGAATCCATTTTCACCCTAAAAATTAATTATTGGAGTATAATTGGGCAATGATAAATAGAGAAAAAGATGTTGACCTTGCATATAACAAGTTTCTGAGAATATTTTCCTCATTATATGATAAGCATTGTCCAATTAAGAAATATAACAGAAAATGATACACAAATCGTCCTTGGATTTCAAAAGGTCTACAAAATGCCTGTAAAAATAAAAATACACTTTCCAGGGATTTCATAAGACAGAGAACTAAAGAGGCAGAATATAAATATAAAAAATATAAAAATAAGTTCACTGATATTATAAGGGCAAGTAAGAAGGAATACTACAAGAGGATATTAGATGAGAAAAAATCAGCACTTTAGTTTTTCTTGCTGGGTTCCTTTTTCAGTTGATTCAATCTTATGACTAGCACTAAATTCATGAATCTTTCAATATCTGCTTACAATTGGATCAATTTAGGTCTTATCTGTCTTTGTGGTTCATAGTGACCAAGGCCTGACCAAAGACCCAATTAGGGCCTGAACCGAATTATATTTCATATAGTTGGGTCTGGGTTTGTTATATTGCTGTGGGGCTCAAATCAATACTTATTATATCAAACACACATGAAATTTAATTTTTTAATGGTCTCATTTTTTGTGGGTTGTTGTTGGTGGTGTTTACACAAATAACCCTAGCTCAAAGATCTTTCGTTATGTAACGGGTCGGGTGTGGACCCAAATGCAGCACGCTCAGGCAGGCAGAGAGGAAGCAAAGTTCTTTGATGCTCAGTCTCAGAAAACACAGTTCACTACAGGCAGAAAAGGGACGCTTCAACCCAAGAGGAGCCTCAGTGCTCTCTGGACGCGCGGGTAGGAAAAGCAACTGGCAGATGGCGTAGGCAGGTCTGGAGAGCAGACGAAAACGCAGATATTTCCATGCGGTTTGGCCTCTCATTTGCACGAAAACCCCATTTTTATCATGGAAAACGATTATTTCTAAAAACTCCGGGCAAAGTGGAGAATTTGGAAAACTCTGGTTATGTGTTGTCGTGTCAACTGGGAGAAACAGGGTTTTAGGTTCTCACGCTCATTCTATCTAGTTGTTTTGAAAGGAACAGGAAGTTGCTTGTGTTATTCGTTGTTGATTCTGAGGATTCTGATTGGCTTGCATGGCTTTATCCTTCTCCCTACACTGCCGCCCATAGGTTTGGCATACTTATAATGGCGCTCGACGGTGTATTTATGCAGGTTGATGTAAATTACAACTTTTTTGAAAACGGAGGGGGGGAAATATTTGTTTCCCTAAATACCCTGCTATGTATAAACGTGGCCTAAATGCTGCCAGAGCTCGTCAGTGCAGGCAAGCTCACAGGTGAGGGGAGTTGAGCTGATGAGGGGTTGTGGCTGTCAGGTAGAGTGGAGCAGTGGAAAAGTACCAGCAGACAGGCAGGAGAGTCTCAGATGTAATATGAGAACATTTGCAGTACACTTCAGCAGCCCGTAGACCTCTGTAGAATCATTTTGGACATTCAAAAAGAAAATAGAGTTCAGGAATTAAATTACCTTACTTTCCCACTTTTGTATTGGGGAGCATTCAAGGTTGCACACTGATTCGAGTGAATTGCTTCCACACACTGATCCAGGAACCATAAAGCTTTCTCATGAAATTGTTGTAAAGAGCCATGGTGGCAAACAGCAATAAGGTCGCTAAAGCATGATGGGACATAAACATTGTCATGAAATGTTGTGTACATTGGTGCATACACCATGAACCAAACACCTATACATAATGAGAAGGACCTGTCGACAGAAGCCCTGAGGCCCAGAACCTTGTATAAGCAAACCACTCTTATTGAACTTTTCAGCACTCTCATCAATATCATTTCTGTGGCACTCAGGCTTTAAAAAAAAATACAGAGTACTGTAAAGTATGTAATCCATAGTATATATCCAAGTCATAATGCCCTGTACTTCATGTACACTGTCAGAATAAAATCAGCACTTTAGTTTTTCTTGCTGGGTTCCTTTTTCAGACAATTCAATCTTATGACTAGCATTAAATTCATGAATCTTTCAATAACTGCTTACAATTGGATCAATTTAGGTCTTTGGTCTTTATCTAACTTTGTGGTTCATAGTGACCAAGGCCTGACCAAAGACCCAATTAGGGCCTGGACCGAATTATATTTCATATAGTTGGGTCTGGGTTTGTTATATTGCCGTGGGGCTCAAATCAATACTTATTATATCAAACACTCATGAAATTAAATTTCTATGGTTCTCATTTGTTGTGGGTTGTTGTTGGTGGTGGTTACACAAATAACCCTTGCTCAAAGACCTTTCGTTATGTAACGGGTCTAGTGTGGACCCAAATGCAGCACGCTCAGGCAGACAGACATTAAGCAAAGTTCTTTGATGCTCAGTCTCAGAAAACACAGTTCACTACATGCAGAGAAGGGATGCTTCAACCCAAGAGGAGCCTCAGTTGAATTGAACTACTCTTTTTTCTAGTCATTTTGTTCATTTTAACTAGTGCGACGCCCACAGTCCTGAGGCTGATCTGTCTGTCAAATGACAAATGAATGAAAGAAACAAACCTGACGATCTATTACGACACACGTTCAAGTTGACTCTTTCCTTCTGCTCAGCCCAAAGCCCTGCGGCTGAGCCTCTACATCCGTCACATGACAAATGGACGAGAGACTCAAACTTGAGGACGCATAGTTGAGTCGTGGACTAATCATTTCTGTTTCCTGTCCTGACTGAGCTGATGCAGCTTACTCCCCCATCATATAAAAGATTAGTTCAAAGTCACGAACGACACGCCACTATTTGTCTGTGAATCAGCAGGATTACAGAAAAACTACTGTGCCAATGTTCATGAGTAAAGGTATAAGCATGTGGCATTGACCAAGGAACAACCCATGAAACTTTTGGGTTCACTGGGCTCAAACAGGAATAAAAGGTCAGAGTCAAGCAGGGATTTTCGTTCATTCCAAACTCATTATGGATGCCCCATGGGTCATTTCTTAAAGCACCAGGTAAACAAATGCACTAACATGCACATGCGGCTGGACTGGCTACCGCAGAAAACAGGAAAGCTCAGATAACACACACAAACACACATTACTGCTATAAAAATCTATAATAACAATTTTTACTTTTGTTTTAATTGAAAAACAGATTATTTGCACTGCATTCATTTTATGTTTGTATAATCGGATGAAAAATGTATCAATGGTAACTCATGGCTCACCTTATCTATTTAATTTGCTCTTCATTATCAGTTAAAGATCGGATACAGCTATCAACTTGTTTGAATGCTCTGAGTAATAATATCAGAGGAGCATGTATTATAGATGCCATGGTATAAGTGGATGTACAGCAAGCACCCATCACTACAGTATATGCATATTTTGTTGACTTTCACTGTGTATATTATGTGTGCTATACAGGCTTAGGGATTAAAAAAAAACCATCTCAGAGGTATTCTACTTACTATTTAGTAATCTTCTTCCTGTCACAGGGCACTGAAGTAAGAAGTGATAAAAAGGTGGAACTTAATTGGTCTCCTTGGGTACATGTTGATTTCTAATTGTACTGAAGCCTTGCAGCACTTCTGAGAATTACTTTGGCGTTAAACGTTTAATTTTGTTAATGCTATACATAAAATGGTTGGAACCTTATTGCATACAATTTATCCCTGTGTAAATCTTCTCAGGAGTTCTGAAATAAGTGTGTCGGTCTATACCTGTCGCAAGTCATATAGCTATACAGCACCATACATTCTGATAGTGTATAGCCATGCCATGCACATCCCTGTGTAAAGTGATTGTGACTCTTGGCCAGAGCTCCAGAGTGAGTGAGTATTAGTCATGTCCTTGGACTGTACCGCCTGAGTTGAAAAGTTGTGTGGCTGTGAGTTGAAAGGCATTGAGAGCCCTTGAGCACGAAATGCTGTAATAGATATGAGCGAGTGTGGGGTCCAAATTCAATACTATTGTCATGGTGTGTGTGCATGTGCATTTGTGTCTACATGTGCACATGTTTTTGTGTGCTTGTATCCATGTGTCAGCTTCCTTGGCAGAGACCAGCTGCTCACAGAAAGCTACATCAATGGCTGTAGGCATGTAATTCTTCACATCAGCAATTCTTACGGATGGAAAATGGAAATGAAAAAAGCCCCTGGAACAGCATTTGTTACGCATCACATATGGGTGTGTATCTTTATATACAAATGTTTCTACTTTTTTCTACTTTTTAGAACTTGGTTAGCTGTGAATGTAGATGTGAGCTATTGCTACAGCTTTACACTTTAGTGTTTCTGTGTCACTTCACTGTCACAGCTGATAATGATGTATTGTGAGGCAGAGTGCTGTGAAAATGAGCTGCAGAACATCTCACTGGTAGTGCTTTTAGAACAACACAACTCATAGAAAATGGTGCTTCATCCTGAACAAAATTCCATCCATCCTACAGCTGTGGGTTGACTGTTTTCTGCACTTGTGGTCCCGTACTATTTATACAAAGAACTCAAATGATGGGATCCAGGCATACTTAGACTGCTGCTTTGTCACTGTTGGACCTGCCTGTGGGACACGCCAGACCATTGTGGGGAGAAACTCTCTCATGGTGACTTATGAAGTAAAGTTTGAAAAAAAAGTACCAAATGGAGCAGTCACGATTAAAAAACATAACCTATATTTTCCAAAGCAGTTTCTAGAATTGCTTGAGCAGCTTCCTGAGCTTTATCAGCTCTCACACAGAGGATGATGGAGCTCAGATGGGGCAATCAGAAATATGACCAGAAGTCTTAGGCTGAATCTCATTACCACCCCTTACCCCTCTGTCTGAGTCTTCCCCTTGCCCCTCAATACAGAGTAGATGGTGGTAGGGGTAAGAACGTTCCCCTTAGAAATGAGACTCCCCTCGTCGACACAATCCAAAATGCCATCCACACAAGTTGTGATGTCGATAGCGATAGCAGCTAGCTAGTGTGAAGGAAATTTGGTGTTTCCTGTCATGATGGGACATGAAGTGGGCGGCAAACTACTTGATAATCAAGATGTAAGGCCTTATGGGAACTCAAACTGTGAACTTAACTCTGATAACACCAAGTGAGAGAGGAAGAGCCAATGCTGAAAAGTGCAACAACCACAAATCGTGCGGTGTATGGGACTTTGTTGCTATTGTAAAATAACCATACAGGACTGAGCAGTGTATTGGAGTACGGATGTGTGAATAAAACCTGGAGAACTTAATATTGTGTGCGTCTTGTTTGGCCAGCTCACCCATAAACTTAGTGCAGTAGTCAAAACTGCCACGACACTAGCCACCTGCACGTAAGGAGCACCGAATACTAGCATCGGCTACAACTAACTAGTGATTCAAAACAAACTTGACAAATAAAAACCGCTTGAACATAGCATCATTACAGGACTGCCATGATCAAAATGCTGAAAATACTTACATTTGTGTGTCTTCTTGACTTGAGCCAACGCTGCCTTAAAGTTAGCTGGCTGGCTTTAGACTTCGGTGACAGGTTATGCAGAGGATGCTGGGAAATTCCTAAAAGCCCTCCCTTTCAAGTGTGGTCCTTCGGAAGCTTCATTTCAAGGGCTATGTAGTTGTTGGCCCTGGCCCTTAACCCAAATGAGAATTGAGACTGCCCTACCCCTCACATGAATGTGCAAAAACAAGGCAGAGGGGGAAGGGGCAGGGGTAAGGGGTGGTAATGGGATTCAGCCTTAGTTCTCTAAAGAAATGAAGGTAATTTTATGCTTGTGAGTAGTACGCTTCAAAAGGATTTACTTGTGATACATCAGTTTCCAAATGTCTCAGACTCACCTTAGAACTGTAGCTGTGACAGTGGCACTTTTACAGAGCTTTGTCCCAGTAATCACTGATCTTGTATTTACTTTTTCGCTTTTTTATGTAGATCATAGACCAGTGATCTAACCAGTGGAACAGGAATTGTAAAGAAAAGTTACAGGTACATGGACACTTTGTAGACAGGATGTACCAATCAACAGGAAGCAAAACACATTCCTCCCTGGTAATTCTGTCTCAGTCCTTCAGATTGTGCCCTCAGTTTCTTTCATTCTATTAGACTATCATCATCCACACATGATGAACTGCTGGCTTTCGGATGTTGGATGTCTTGGTGATGTTTTTTTGTATGTACTTGAGGTTGACATTATGGTTTCTCCTTTGCAAATGAACAAAACTGCAGTAGGTAGCGACCTGTCAATCACAAAAAAGCCACACCCGAAAAGCATATTCTACTTTTTTTTGCCAAATGGCACCATAATTAACAAATGGATGTCATGCTGTATTGAAGAAGACTTGAATCTTGTGATTGAAACCAGTGTTCAGTGAGATAATAAAGTAATTTAAAAAAGTAATTTCTCACTAACTTTCACAGAATATGACATCTTTTTGCAACTAGTGGAGATGCCACTTGGCTTGATCAACCACGAAGGGGCACAGAGATTCTGTTTCAACAAAATAAGAACATTCTGGATTTACAGATGAAAAAGCTAGGCTGTGTGATTAACTGAATCCTTCACAAAATGTACAAATAGCATGCAGCCTCACTCTCACTTCTAAATGCCTTGTCCCTTTTTCCCACTGAGCCTGTTATTTAGTTGGATTATTTAAAGTGAAGAAATGTGCTACTCTTTCTGCACCATTAATTTGCTATGGCCAGTTATGTTCAGCAGAAGGAACACAGTCACATCAGGATACTTAATTAGAAGACCACACATTATGTTCATCCTTCACTTTTACTATACTTTTCATACTTGAGCACAGCTGAAAAACAATGCATGCAAAAGCACTTAACAGAATTTGTTAAAAATAATTAATATAAGACATTATTTATATGTGAAAAAATGATACTTCCACTGTGTTTCACAGATTGCAGATCAGCACCCATCTACCAATGAACTGTGGTTAAACATATACTTTACAAGTGAAGAATGTACTAAGTAAAGAATGCATTTTGTTCAAATGCCTTGAAACTGACAGAATTACTTTTCCAACATATGCCATATCTCAGACACCCATTAGAATTCCGGATAACATTGTTTCATGCATTTCAGCAGGGGGCGATTTGTATTCAACCTTCATACATCTTGAACCTTTTCTACTCTTGTCTTCTTCCACACCAACAAAAATGCAAGCAAGTCAATGCATGGCTGAGCATTGATAATTGGAGATAGACCATTTGGCAAAAAAAGTAAGCAATTATGTTTGCAGGTGAAGAGGTGAGCGGCAGCATGATGTGATAATAAGGCAGCTGCAGTGTACATTTGCAGCATTTCCTGAAAGGGGAAACATGTGAGTTATAACTGTCTCACCATATTCAACTGTTAATGATTCCGTCTGTGTGTGAGGAAAATATCTACTGGCTCTTTTGACCAAAGGTGAACCTCCAAACTAAAAACAAAGATTGAAAGTTGTTCAGACAGAAGCAGGAGCTTCACAATTCACCTATCTTGTCTCATTACATCCAACACATCCCATTTAAAGGACGGGTCCATTATTTCTTGTTTTTTCAACCGTTTTCTGTACCCTCCCAGTAGTGTTTCTTATGTATTCAATACTATTTTGAGTTGTCAAAAGTATCGATACTCAAAAAAGTATTGATACTAAAACGTTAATTGACACAGTGTCAGTATACATAAGCATTAAGACTTAATAAGTTTACATAAGTGTTGGTGACTGAAAAGTGTTATTTTCTCTGTTGAAGTCCCAGAATGAAGCAGAGAAAAGTCGACCTGCAACCAAACAGCAACACATACATCCGAAAATATTGTTCTAATTGTTATTGTTTATTGTATTTATTTATTGTTTGCACTACCTCAGACCTGAAGCTTGTTATCATAGTTGCAGTTTCTTTTTGCACAACTGTTTTTTTATTATAAATATTTAACCTGAGGTTATGTTAATTTTTACATGTTGCATTTTTCTTGTTAATAAAAATGTTTCTGTTAAATTTCAGGGTCTTTGTTTTTATTCTATCGAAAATGGTATTGAGTATCGAATATTTTCCTGAGTATCGGTATCGAGTCGGAAATTTTAGTATCGTGACAACCCTAGCTACAGGTATGACCTTTTCAATGGCCAGTGTTTATTACTAATGGTGGTAGGCATGTTTCTTCCTTGGGGCAGCAGAGGCCAAGTTAGTTAGGAGCTGCATCAGTCTAGTAACACACAAACAATCTAACAGATCATGCCTCTTTTTAAAGAGGAGGATGGAACGCCCTTAACCACGAACTCCCTCATGCCAGTTGATCTTTTACTAGCGGGTAATATGCTGCTGCTGTTTGTTTGGACAATAACAGAAGGGAACAGAAGAGAAAGAAGACTAAAATACTAAGTCAATATGACAGGCATAGTTTTTGGTCCATTTTGTGGTGTTTTGATGTTTCATGATATGGTCTCACCCCTCATAAAGTTCAACTGACAACCATTAAAAAACACCCAAAAGTGTTTTGGCACTCTGATCCAGTATACAGAAATGGTTTTGACTTAGCCACAGAGTAAAACTGCTGCATCTGGAAAAGGAAACTGGGCATGACATTGAGTGTGCCACAATCAATCTAATTTGAGCCCCACTGTGGTGCAGAGTACAGTGAGCTTTCCTCGAAGTTAGTGGCAAGTGGCTCAAAGTATCACTGCCTCCAGTCTGACACAAATGAATTGCTTTCACTTATGCTCAGGCAGTTCAGAAAATAAGATTTGTACTTTATAACCTCCAAAAGTTGTAAAGTGTTTCTTTACAGTACAATGTGAAGGTTTTGTAGAGTCATTCATATTAATAACCTTTCAACTGTGTCAGCAGAGATTCAAAGGAGAAATAAAAAAGAACAGGGTGATAATCAAAGAAAACAGGGCTGTTATCCCTAACCATATCTTAGTATAAAAAGCAATTGGAATTCTGTTCCCCTGTTTGTTTTAAAGGGCTGGAACAGTCAGACCCATTTAAAGGGCAGGACAGCTGATCGCAACACCACCTGCACAGAGTGTGGCCAGGACTACTTACCAATGTCAGGTTCCATTTTCCTCATGGCTAGTGGCGGCAGGGCACGAGGACATCTGACCTCAATAGTCAAATGGAAGGTCCACCAAGAACGGCTGCTTGCTGATCGCTACAAGTGGGTGAGCACACATCGTTTGATAAACACACAAAGACGATGGCAGGCAGACACAGGCCTGCTCGTGCAAATATTTGAGTGTGAACCAACGGCATGGTGATGAATGCTAAAACTCTCTCCGGTTTTATCTGTCTGCACAGCATAGTCACACAAGAGAACACACAATCCACATAAATTAACATATCATATATGCACATTCATATAATATACTAAGCATACAATGCAGAAATTTTCATGCATTCCCTAGCACCTTACCCTAACCTTAACCATGACAATTAAAAGCCTAACCTCAACCCTTATACAAACCTAAAAGTGTAACCTTAACCTTCAAGGAGTGTAAGGACTGGCTGAAATGTCCTCACTTACCAAACATGTCCTCACTCTGTTGATTGAAAACATTTTACGGTCCTCACTATGTTGGGAGTACAAGAATGTACACACACACGCATAGCAACGCACCTGCGCTGTGAGGACCCTTGTTACGACCACATACTAAAGGCTGGTTGGTCTCATATATAAACATTTTAGGGTCCTTTCTACAACTAAAAGCTGTTTGTAGTTGTTAATTTATATCGATTCCTATCAGGAAAGAAAGGGGTGTTGATCAAGGGTGGGGTCAGGGGAATTGTTATGCACCAATTTGTGCCTTTTTTGCATTAATTAATGGTGGAAATGTCTTTAGTTATTTTATGGAAAACACCAAATTCAGGCACCAGGTGACAATTCAAGGTATAAAATATGATGTGGACACGACAGGCTCTCTGACAATCTGTATTGATTTTAAATACGTATTCTCCTGTATTCAGAAGGTGCACCTGGATGCACCATGAAGTCTGTCAGGGCCAACTGAACACTGTGACGGAGAAAAATACAATTCACCCCAAAAAAAAAAGGAAAGGAGCTAAGACATACAGACATAACCTCTCATGACTTTTTTTTCCCAGCAGCACAAGCACGGCAAATTGAAACTAGTTTGCATTCTTACGTTGTTCACTTCACTTTACAGCAGGTTGCATCCAGCAACACTGCCTGAGAAAATGCTGTACTCGCACTGTTGTTTATTTGTTTTTCATGACTTTGAGGGTGATTGACGTGATTGTGATCAGTGATTGTTCCAGTTGCTCATCCTCAAAATGGAGACGGAGTGGACGGCCATTCATTTGAGTTCAGTGGAGCAGACAGCTTCACAGAGTCATGTATCTGTCACATCATGAAATTGAGTACCTGATATAGAGAAGGCAGAAAAGATTACGGGAAGGTTGTGAAAAGTAATGGTGCAATAGAAAAAGTCACAGTACGTCAAAGAATATAATGTATGTTGTGTTGCTCGGTTAGAGCCACTTTGTTTCCTGTTCACAGAATCAAGACTGCGTATGAACAAGCGATTTTTTTTCAGCACACAGAGTGTACAGCTAGCAGGCTGTGAGGAGATACCACTGAATTCAACAAAAAGAGTATTGGATTAGAATTGCAGAATCCACTGTTGAAGCAAATCTAATCCAATCTAATCTACCCATGTAGATCCATGTCATGAGCACCAGCAATCAGATATCTTGCTGCACGCACAGCTCGAGTGTTTTTCCATACAACAAGCCTCTTTAAAGCATCACTTTAACTGTTTGTTCTTCCTCTCTACAATATCTAAAAGTGTTCCCCTGACAACAAAAGTAAAAAAAATGGCACTGTTAACAAATTGAAATGAACTTTGTGACAAATATTTTCTTGTGGCTGCTTCACAATAAATGCCAAGCTTGGCAGCTAGAGACTTTAAATTTGAATCAGCAGCAACAGGAAATTTGTTATTTGTTACTTTTTCCCAAACCAGGACCAATTCAACTCACATCTTTCTGACAAAATATCAATTTACATCAATGTACCGGAGAGTCTGAAAACATTTAAGACAAAAGTTGGAGTTGCAAATAGTTCCAATGTCTTTTCATCACTGTAAGAGGGGGATAATACTGCACCGTGAGAAAAATGATTAGTACAAGTCATGTGAAGCTTGGATGAGCAAACAGGTGCATCTGACTGCACTTATATAAAGAATTGCCTTATCTTTATTCAGAGGTAAAATCCCACTATTTCAAGTCGACAATTTATCAAGCAGTGCAGCCTGCAGGCATAGGGAGGCATGATGAATACCTAGCATGGGCACAAACAGTTCCCTTAGTCTTTCCAATGGTAATTATAACAGCATAATAGGTCTCTGGAGACTCGTTGAAATTACTGGCCCGGACACACAGTGTCAACAAAACAATCATCTACAATAGATCACTGTTACTACCAGTGCGATGGAGGGAATGAAATGAACTCCTCAAAGTCACAAGGAGCACCATTGAGCCAAAGATGAGGAGAAGAGGCGGCCTAATTTGAAGAAAGTCAATGTGTAATAATGCATTTTCAATTCTGTAAAGCAGAAGCAGGAGGCTGCAAGCAAGTATATGAACTAAGAAAAGAGAAAAATGTCATGTACACTGTAATAAATTATTCTGTAGTCATTTCATTTTACTTAATATATTTGATAAAATGTATTAAATATAAATGCGTCCTTGATTTTGACAGTTTTGACAGTTGTTTAAGTAACTTTCATATAAAAATGCTTGAGATATAATTTACTTATTTTGATCACATTAAATATAATCTTTATGTGTATGTAATTCTAAATCAAGAGAATTTTGAATGAATCCAACAAAATAGAATTAGTCAGTTTTTAAATGACAGGCAATTCCTGTTAAGTTGTTATTAACTGAACTTGTAACATAGTTAGATTTAATTTATAATATTGCGTGCAATCTGTTGCCTCAATTTTATTGAGTAGCTATTGTTTATCTTTTTTTACAGTGTACATAGTATAATTACAAGTATAATTGTATATCTCACAAATTATTACAATTATCTGGCAATTGTCCATTTGGACTGGTTGTGACTTATAGTGCAAACTCTTACTGAAGAAACATTATAAACAACTTTTGTTTTACAAAAAAAATCTGTCTCTATCACATAAAACTGACTTGAAAATATAAAAGCTTTTAATGTTTGATGCTGTATTGTTTCTGAATATGGCTGCAGTGGATAATTGAGTAATCCTCTGAACACAGTGAGTTTTTCCAAAGACCTTCATTTCTCTCCTCCTGTGGCTCTGTGGACATCATTAGGCAGACTGAGGGATGCCAGGCAACTCCTCTGTGTTTGTGTTTGTGTATGTGTGTGTGTGCAGTAGTGGGAAAGAAGATGAGGAAATGATAGCACAAACTGTCAATAATGCAGCTGTTTCGTGAGGAATTTGATATGAAGTTGTTGCGGCCAGGTTCACCAGAATAATTGTTCCTAATTGATGTCCAATTATCAGTCTTCTTTCACTGTGCAGGGTGACCTCTACGAGGCTGTGTCTCCTGAGATACAGTAAATGATCTTCGTACTTCATTTAGCACCAACTGGATAGGTGAGTGTGCTGATAATCAACACGGTGTAATGGAGCTTCAAAATAAGGCAGTGTATGAATACAGATGGCTGTTTAAACTGGAACAGGAGGAATTTTCTTGTAGCTGCAACCAGCATAAAGTCTCTCTGTCCATTACCCGTTAATGGCAATTGACTAAAGGGGGCGTGGTAATGAGAGTGGCCTATTGAACAAAGGTGCAGAACATTCTAATTGATTCAAATTTCATAACACTTACAGATTTGCACAAGCTTTTTTGGAAAGGTTGGTTATGAGCAAAAGGGCAGCTTGTTAACGTTTTATGCTGGTATGACAAAGGGTGTGGTACTTCTATATGTATTGCCAACCCCAACTGTTGAGTATAATGGTGTGTCCTTCAAGAGATTACAACAAACAGAGACTTCCTTTTTAATTGGTGTGGGTTAGTCCAGCCCCCCATACTTAAACCCTCCCTTTACCATAACCCATAAACTGTTTCTCGTAGAAACTTAAAAGGCAAATGTGCCAAATGTGAGAGGCATCATTGCCATCATTCACAGGCGGCAACCTCCCAATCTGAGGAATGAAGGAAACCCAGAAGTGCCTTAAGCCTGCAATCTTTCAAAATTCCAACAGGAGTCCAATGGAGGTTGCAAAAGAACTCCTGTCCTATCTGTCTCAATAAAAAATGAGACAACTTCTCATTTGATTTACCTCAGAAAAATATATTTTGGCAACATTAAGGTCTCAATCGCTAGTTTTAATTCTCTCAGATGTTCAACTTTCCAATAAGTAATGTACATTCTGTTTTAGCGTAAAGAGTTTATTTTTAGATACACCCGTCCTTACTCCTCCTCAGTCCAAATATGGGCTCTCCCAGTTTAAAAAAAACCAAAGATGGCGATGAATGTAAAGCAAGATGGCAACAACCGTAACCTCCAAATCGAGGCTGACCACAAACGTCCCAATGGTTTGGCACCCACAGTTTTCACAATCGTTTTTGGGGAGAGAAGTAGCCAATTTAAAAAAAGTTATATGTTGATGTTTATTCAGTTTTCATTCATTGTTTACATGGTGCAAAAGATTAGGATCAGGAACCAATTTAATGTCAGTCAATGACATTATTGTGGATTGAGCATGACATTTTTTTAACCCAATTATATATAAGTGGATGGATTTGCCAAGGCTGAGTTTCAGGTGTTTCAGTTTCAAGCTCAGAAATAGGGAAGGAGTTAATATTTATTTTGTTTTTTTAGTTACATTCAATCTTATACAAATCTACACTGTTCCCAATGTAGCTCATAAAGTGCCATTTATCTGAGTGAAGTCAAGTTAAAGTGAACCTTGATCAAAACCAAAATGTGCATCAAAACAGGAGCTACACTTGAAACACACTTGAAAAAATATATATGGCGCCACAAAATTAGAAATGAATGGTCATCAAAATAAATGATTACAATGCTGGCTCCGTTCTCTAGGTTTTGTTATCAGGTGATACATTTATTTGATCTTTAAAGAAGCCATTGTTATTTTGGCAGCCTGAGACCCCCTTTGCACTGCTAGAAATAAGCAGTTCAAGGTGAAAGTCGATTCACTGCAGAATAGTGGCTCAGCTCTATTTGTTGATGCTGTTGGCTCCATTTGCTGGTGAAGTGTTTATCGTCTGTGCCAGTGCTTTTGATGCTGGCAGGGTCAGTCTTTGTGCTGCTGGCTATGTGTTTGTATGTTATAGTAAGTAAGGCATTGCTGATGGGTTGCTACCAATCTGTTTGCAGCTGCCAGCCATGTGTTGTTCTGTATTTTTCAATATATTTGACAGTGTAATGTGCCCTGGTAGACCATTTTCGCCACTTCTTTGGCAGCGTTCTATCGAGGACTGTTTAGTGTTCTGGCTGTTAATAAAATATTTAAAAAATACCAATCCCCATGCAAACTCAGAAACGGTGTCACAGACTCTACGTTTTTAGTTTCTTTCTATTCCCAGCATGATTTCTGGGTTTTCTCACCTGCCAACTACAGGCTTCAATTACAGCATGTGTAAGGGATAATACCTGACAAATTGTATTTCTTAGCCTTTGTGTAATCCCTTTATAATCGCAGGAATGTATAAATTGGTATCATGACACTTATACCTAACCAGACATGCTAGATTATTTGTTACACAGAACCACCCAGGAAGCCATAATTGGAAACTTTATGGTAAAGGGCAGGCACTTGCTCTCTCAAGAGTTGCTCTCCAGTTATGATATAACTGATACTATTGAACCATTTAACCTCTTTATCAGCTTTCATTGTTGTTTTGCATGAGCGCTCACCTCTCCGCTTCGTCCGTCACACTAAACCCCACCTGTGGGCATTGATTAAAGCCTGACAAGATGGATTTTCAGATATGTGATCCTAAGATTCACATATGGTCTCATGCAGGCGGCAACCTCCCAGTCTGAGCAGTGAAGCAAACCCAGAAGTGCCTTAACCTGCAGTATTTCAAAATTCCAACAGAGGTCACCAACGGTGGTTGGAAAATAACTCCGGTCCTATCTATCTCAATACAAAATGAGACGACTTCTCACCTGATTTATTATCACAGAAAAAAATCTTGTGGCAACATCATGATCTGAATTGCTCGTTTCAAGACTTCTTCAATACAATATGTTGTTAATTGTGAAAATAATGGTTCCATTTAGAAGAAAAAAGATGATAAAGCACAGTATGATTTGGGGCAAGGCAACCTTGTGATTGACAGGTGGCCAACGTGGCGAGCTGTCATCAGGAGAGAAGCGAAACAATGCTTATCCACGGCACTGCGTTCATCCAAACAGCCATGAACATGTTTGTTTAAACTTTGACACATTCACCGTGTGTTTTCAGTTCATGTTTGTTCAAATGTACATTTTGTTTTAGCGTTAACAGTTTATTTTAAGTTCCACTCGTCCTCGCGCATCCCAGTCCAAATATGGTCTCTCCCAATTTCAAAAACAAAGATGGCGATGAACATAAAGCAAGCTGGCGACAGCTTCAAACGGACTGTCCACAAACCATTGGGTGACGCCGCAGTGACTAGTTCCATTATATACAGTCTATGATCTCATGATATTGTGAGAATCCAGCTGTTGTGCAAAGTAAACTTCTACCACAACACTACAAAAAGGCTCGGATTGCTCGTTGCTGTTGCTGTTCTTGCCTGCATCATGCATTATAGGTGTCGAGGTAAGTATATATTGATTTTTTTCAACATGATTATTAAATGTGTGATATGTATTACATTTAGCAAAATCATTTGTACAAATTGTGTTCTGCAAATGTATAAAAGCTTGTTTCAAAGAAAATAAAGCAAAATGCCCACATGCACAGTTTTTGGTATTTTTCTGCTTCCCACGTCTTTCCATCCAGCTACTCTTTGTGCTCCTTCATCTCCCCTTCTCTCTTCTGTCCCCCTATCCCTCCTAACCTGGTGGGATTTGCTCCTCTTGGATAGGCCCAGAACCAGATGGTGCTCAAAGGCTTAAAGGTTCTGACTGGCACTGTTTCTGATTTGTGCTTATCTGGCCGTGAGCTGCCTCTCTTGCTGCTGAAAACATCCGGGCCAGTGGTTCATGTCTGTTTATGCGGAGCGCAGCTGACCTTTGGGATCTCGGCCTTCCAGTCTGCTGCACAGGGGACAAGCTGCCTGCCCCCAGTGCTCAATGATGCAAGGCGCTTGGTTCTTGATAAAACCTTTATACCACATGCATACATGTATGTGTGTGTGTGTGTGTGTGTGTGTGTCTGTGTGCATGTGATGTACACACTGCAAAAAAAATAGTGTAAAAACTGTAGCTGTGTCAGATGAAATGTGAATGCTTATTTATTGGGTACATGGTAGAAACAAATATAAAAATCATTTAGAGATCCTCTCTATCTCTCCCTCTCACACACACATACCCACACATTTAGGCACATATCACACTACCAAGTTCTTGGCAAAAAAAAAAAAAAAAAAAAAAGGCAAACCAGTGAAATGGGCAATTTAATATCATGCTCTGCAACTCTGAACAGTATCTTCTCTTATCTGCTTCGTCATGCGGGCAGCTGTGGGTGTTCAGACTGCATGTGCTCCTGAAGAGGTTTGTGATAAGGAAAGGAGGTGGGTAGCTAAAAAAACGTGACAGAGATACTAAAACCAACATGGTGGTCTTCTCCAGGAAACAAAGACCATGGCAACAGGGAGATGAGACCGGAAAAGAAAGGAATTCCATTTTTCCAACTCACAAATGGTAGGAGAAAGAAAGCCCAGAGACTTATTTTGCCAGAACTGCAATCCTGAGATGAATTTCTAAAAGGAAAAAGCAAAATTGGAATGTGTTGAAATGCCATCATGACCCCATCACATTAGGATGTAGTCAGTGCAGTATTAAACATCCCTGAGAAATATCTACAGGGTGTGTTCATTGCAGGAAAAGCTGAAAAACCAGTTAGCAGTTTATAAAATTTAGCATAGTTTTCACACATGTCTTAGTTCTGGTCTGTAAGAAATGCCAAAGCATGGGTGCAACCAGCTGCTTATGTATAACACATGTTACATTTCAGCCTGTTCTCCTGTCGAAAACGTCAATATCGAAAAAGGAGAGATATCTATGTTTTACACCGACCACTGTAATGCGTCCACCCATCTTGCTGACGTAGTAGCGAGTCAAAGTTAAAAAGGGCAGATTTTTTTGCCTTTGATTGGCGGGTGGGGTGGTTGATAGATCAAACAAAAGGTGGACTTTTACCCAGGAGAGCATAGTTCGCGTCACGTGTGAAAAAAAAAGTAAACCATTTTCAACTTAAGTTACGTTGTTTACTTAAGTTACGTTGTTTACTTAAGTTACGTGAATCACGTGAATTTTGAACGTAACTTACGTTTTTTACATAACTTGCAGTAGCCCCATGACCATTATAACTACTTCACTTCCGGCATTTATGTTTTTTAACAGTAGTTTTTACATAGACTGTATATAAATAATGGACGCAGTCACCGTGACGTCACCCATTGGTTTGTGGACTGCCTGTTGGAAACATCAAGTTCAACGTTACACTCGTCGCCATCTTGTGTCGCCATCTTGTTTCTGATTCGGGGACCAGACCATATTTGGACTGTGGAGGAGCGAGAGGGATCTGAGGACACTTGCTACACGCCTCTCTACACCTCAACCTGACTGAGCGAAGCCGCTGCTAATTCATGTTAGCATTAACTGGAGCACTAACTGGGATGTTAGTTTTGGCTAGCAAAAAACACAAAAACTAAATGTAGGTTACTTACCTCATAAAAATGAACAGTGACTCCTTGGAGTGTCTGTTACGCCTGGATTCCACTGGATGCGTAACGGCTGCAGATCCGTCGTCGGAGCCGTTACGCACCCATTATAATCAATGTGTGAGATTCCACCGACTGCAGAACCGCTGCGTAGTGAGTCCGACAACGCAGGGCCATCCGACAGCCCTCGCAACACTTGCGCAGAGCTTCTATTTTTGTCGGACGACGGAGCACTACGCATAAATTCAGCACAGAACAGATCGTACGGGACAGGAAGTCTTGCACAGACACAAAATAAAACACCGGTATATTTTCAAAATAAAATACCTCGGGTTCGCTAACGAGGTCGGCCGGCTCGTTAACAAGCCGGCCGACCTCGTTAGCGCTCGTTAAGACGGAGTCGCTGGATTTGTCTCCAGTCATTAACGAGGAGATGTTGATTATCTTCCAGTTATATCAATTGATTAGGCGTGAATTCTCGAGATCTCGTGCGTCCTCGGGACTCTGCTGTCCGCAACAGCTCCGACACAGACGGATCCGGTGGGTGTTGACGGACTGCGTAGATACGCAGTCGTTGCGGACAGACCCCTGTCGGAGTCGTTACGCATCCAGTGGAATCCAGGCGTTGGTCCAACCAAACGCTGAACAAGAAATTTTTAATGAACAAAACGTTCAAATAAACTGTCATTAAGTGAAAATACAGCTATGAGACCAAACAGGTAAACATACTTTTATATATCTATATAACGTAATATATAACTTTATTGACATGTTGCCATGGATATGCATTGTTCTGCTTCTCTCCTGATGAAGGCTCACCTTGTTAGTGATCTGTCAATCAAAGGTCGCCAAGCCCCAAATCATATGATTCTTTTATCTTCAATTTTCTGCTAAAAGGAGTCATTATTTGAACTATTAACATGAAATTGTCTTGAAGAAGATTTTTACTAGCAATTGAGACCATAGTGTTGTGCTAAAAAAAATTCTGAGGTAATAAATCAAGTTTTCTCATTTTGCATTAAAATGAATGGACAGAAATGTTTTTGCAGCCACACTTAGAGCCCCCTTCTGGAATTTTCAGTAGAATGCAGCTTAAGGCACTTCCTTAAGTGAGTTTTTACTTTTTTCAACTGCGGACCGTATGTGTGTGCTATTTTTGCAGTTGTACTGCAAGCCGCAAAACGTACATATGTGCCATGAAACACGAGCCACAATACGTACCTATGTGTAATGGGTGGTACTGACAAACAACCTCTTCTGTCATTTAGGTTGGAGAACTTGTAGATCTGTAACTGCCAATATTTGCGAGCACATCCTGATCAATATTCCCCTTTGTTTTCCCGTACACTTTTGTGTTCTGTCAGATGTCATTCAATTATATGATGAAACAGATTAGAGATGTATAGTAATTTTGCAACTTCCATCAGTTAAAAAAATTGCTAAAAAATGTCTGTTTAATCAATGTATTAGCTTACAGTGAAGAACACCAATTCGCCAACTGGTGCATGAAAGTTTAAATAATATTATTATGTTTTATACCATGAAAACGATGTGTTTACTGGTGTGTTTTAGCCATGTTACAACCCTAACTCACAATGTTATGACTGAGACTGGCATACGCTTCAATTGCAACATCGGGCGGCATCCACTTAAAAATTCACAACTTCTTGTTTTCTCTATTTAAGTGGTTTATGATTGCAGAGGGCTGTAGGCTGTTTTCCTGAAAATATCACATATAGGTGAAAAAATTAAGAGTGAAAAGTGTAATAACTGTGCCGACGCTCCCCTACCTTCTGAAGTGTTAATATGTTATATTTTTATTAACCATTTCTCCATCCCACAATGCTGAATGTCTAAACAAATAATAGTTATCTATTAAAGGAGGGTGCATCTAAATAAGGACACTGCAGTGGAATCAGTGGAAACTCCTGTGATGGTTGCAAATCGCTGCAATAAACCAAAATAACATCACCTGAAAAGATGAGACTAGCATTGTGAGACCTTTAGGTTTTATCTAATCTCAAATTTTCTTTTGTACAGATTGGTTGGGGAACACAGGACAATCAGAAAGACAAATATTTTTCAAGCTTTATTTAACTGCCCATGAGAACCAACAGGTCAGCTTTGCCCCCTTGAACACTGTCCCTAAACGTTAGTTAGTATTTTGGAAACTTGGCCCTGCCTCTGCCCACTGTTTTAAATAAATTCAGGGTAAGCCAGTAGGTGACACTGTTCTCTGTAAAGATCTTTGACTTTGTAGTGTGACTTTCAGTGTGTTTTTTCCTCTCATGCATTCCATGGACAGAAAGGCAGTGATGGAGGAGCGTGGGGAGAAGGAGAGAGAGAAGCACAGAAGAAAAGTGGGTGTTTTCCTCAGTCGCTAATTGTCTATTAACGTGATTGATTTTTGTTTAATAAATGTAAGTCTCCGTCAAGGACAACACCATTCCACTGACTCCAAAAATAATGCCATGTGGGTATCTCCTACAACATGTGTTTGTGTGTGTGTGTGCATGCTTTTGCCTATGTGGCAGTTACCTCGATTTAATTTTGTCCTGATTTGCTCAGGTGCTCAGTGGTGGTATACTTTCCATACCCATGCATCATGGCTGATGAGAGCAACACACCTTCTCTGGTTGGAGAGAAAATGAGTTGACTTTGATTGCCCTTCACATATAGGACATGTTACAATAGCGGACAGGCCACCAGGTGACTGAAATGTGTTTCAATAAGGGGGATGTAGGGACATATTAGGGTGTGTGTGTGTGTGTGTGTGTGTGTGCGTTTGTCCTATTAATAGCTTTCATCTGATTTTATAAGAAAAAAAAAGGTTGCCATGATGCCAGTAGATAACACTGTTATGATGCGTATCATGAGAGAGCCAATTATAGTTTCACACCATGGTAGTGAGGATTTAAAAAATATATATATATAAAAAAACAACGCTATTTAGTCCTCCTAATGTTTTCTGATGTCCTCACCTTGTCTTTGGCTCTTGCCCTAAGCCTGTTAGTCCCTTGAGAAGAGGTTGATCATTAAAAACTGGCCACAGATGACTCTTTCATTAAAAAAAATATATAAATAAATACAGTTAATCAACATGCTGCTTAATGTAGTGAAGTATAATTATTGGGCAATATTTTCATCCATAAATGCGGTGCACAAGTGAGCATTTCCGACAGCAGGGCAGTGTTGCATTTAATTTAAAATGGAAAATGAGTTGCAACAGACAATGTGCAATGTTCCTGTTGATAATGAGGTTTTTTTGATCAGAAAAACCAAAAACAAAGTGGTTTAAAAAGTAAGAAATCCTTCACAAACTGTGTGGATTTGTAAACCCATTTTTTTTTACATATATATATAGTTGTGCTCAGTGTTGTGCATGTTTACACTTCATAAGAGCTAGCTCAAAGTTCAGTAAACACAGATTAAAATGAACTTGTTCATGTTTATCGTTCACATTTTACATTTTGAACTAAATTCACAATTAATTTGTTTTGTTTTCAACTTGATTTGTCATTTAAAATTTGTTGCCGATGTGGCTGCAAACCCTGCAGGTAAAGTTTGCATAACATGTAAGATTGATTGATCGTGTTAACTGGTGATTTTGAAGCGTCTAGTTGCTTGTAATAATTTACATTAACATATTGACGCAAATGAGTATGTATTTCAGATAAAGTGAAATGAAAGGCTTTTTACAAGGACACTTAGGGCTCTTTCACAACCAAAGTCCGTTTGTTTGGTTCAAATAAGTGAAATTGATACATTTGGTTCATTCTGTATTTAGTCTGGTTTGCTCTCACTGTGCAGAAATTAATTTTAAAAAATCAAATTTTCTTCACAATGCAATCCAACAGCTCTCTCTGCAAGTGGTCTTCGACCGGTTGCTTTGGTGCGCACTAGATTACGATTGGAGCGTTCACAAGAAACCAAAGGAACCTTAACAAGGATTTAACTACACTAGAGTTTGATTAAAACGGATTTAACCTTGGGTTGTGAAAGCGCCCTTAGTTTTAGTTCAACAGATGCCGTACGAGCAACCACGGCGCATTCAGCTGAGAAACCAGTTAACATGGTCACTCATTAAACTTTACACTGGTCATCATATTAACAAGAGGGAACTAAGGAAGGGAAATACTATTCAATGGGGGATCAAACTCCACGACTTCCTGGCATGCCGAATGTCCTCCTTAATCACAGTGCGTGAGCATCCTTAACTTTTGCAACGGTTAACAACACTCATCTTTATTAGCTGCAAACTGTAAGGTGGGAAGTTGATATACAAATAGTAATTTTAAGGCTGAAGTATTCCTTTGAGGAGGGTAGACATGGAGGTCAACGATAAGATTAAGAGCAAGTGTAGGAAGTGTATAATGTCAATGAGTACAAGCGTGTGTGTGTGTGTGTGTGTGTGTGTTTGTGTCAAAAGAGAGAAGGCAAGCTAGACTGGCCTTTTCTGTTTAAGCACTGATTGTGATCCTATTATCACAGGTCCTTCACACTCACTCTCCTCCTTCTCCGTTGCTCCCATCATTGAAAAGCCATTTCCCTTTCAAACTATTAACAGTTGCAGTTTTTTATCCACTCTTGTGGCTTTCCACCCCCCACCCCCCTCACACACACACACCCTTTAGCTCCTGTGTGCCCCCATCATGGGCAACATTTTTCCCATTCCCCTTCCATTAGCAACTGAAGGTCATCCTAATGGGGCCACTGGCAGACCAACGGAATTGCAATTTAACACAAAGACAATTAGACATTGACAGGACTCCCCACCCCCACCTCTGACACATATATACACACACACCCACACACACACACACACACAGAGCAGTCCAAAGCAATCATTCTATCCGTCTAACAAATCCCTGCCTTGATCGCCATCATTCTCCCACTCTCACTCATTCCATCTGTCATCAGCCATTCTCTCACTCCATCTGTCCTTTTCTCAGTCTCATTGACCCTTTCAGTCATTAGCTTTTTAGTCACAGTTGCCCAAAATTGGAGAATGCCAGAACTTGCTACTACTGTGGGTTATTTTCAGTTAAATGTATAAATTGCAACATTGAAATTTGTGTACACAAATTGTAAAGCATTTATCTTTCCAGACAAGACATGCTTCAAAATAGAAGTAAGAAATAAAATGCTTTAAAATAAACAAATGGTGGCGTCTGAGCTAGTTTTTAAGGGTGTAAATCTAGAAAACGTACTGCTGATGTCGGGCTGCCATAACTCTCTAATGTAGATAGATGCCTGACCATTGAAAAGCAACACTGTGTCTTACAAATGTTTATTCTCCCCATTTGTTTTTGCCAAACAATGCATCTTTGAGAAAAATGCATTGCCTCTTTCAAGTGAAAGGTGTTACAAGATGTAAGAAAATAGGCTGTTTATCCCAGCCCTCTAGAGTCACATTTTGAATCATTTTCTGATCCGACGCCACAGTTGGTAGGATGACATGATTAGACACCTTCCAAATGCTTGCTAATAGCTACTGACAAACATTTATGGTTTCATCAAAGTGGGACCTTAAGTGTGGGTTGGAGTGGTTTGCAGCAGGTTGTGAAGTGGTCAGGATGAGAGTCAGCACCTGCAAGCTCAAGGCTTAAGGTTTGTCCCTAGTGCCATCTGCGCGCATTCTCCTTTGCATTTAAGGGACCAATTGAGGTGGTTCGGGCATCTGAAGAATGCCTCCTGGGCACCTTTCTGTTTGTGGAGCTCGAGGCACATCCAACTTGTAAAAGGCCCCGGGTTCGGCAGAGTATGTGCTGTAGGAATTATACATGTCTTATGTCCTTGGAGCTCTTAGCCTACTGCTCCCGCGACTTGGCCTTAGATAAGCATACGATAAAATAAGCCTATATGTTCCTCAGCGGGGGAAGAAAACAGTCAAACATTTCAAATGCTTGTTTAGAGTCAGTGCATGGTCTGCAGGGAGGAATAGTAAAAGCACAAACAGCAACAATGAGCTTTTAGATCTAAAACATTATCTATCACACTCCCTGTCCACCCTTCTCTCTCCCCAGTGTCATGGCTAGGCAAAACAATGGATGTTCCCCATTTAGTTTTTACCACTCTTACCATTCTACCAAAGTCGAATAAGACCTTATAAACATCATACAAAATCTTGGCAGCATCAGCTAATGCAGCTGCTTGTCCTTCAGGCAAACATAAAACTAAAACTATTTGCATATGTCCAGCATGTCCATAAAAACATTATAGATTATAAATAAATTCCAAAATCCCTTTTATACAAGAAAGACAATAACCATTAATTTTGTGGCCTGAAAAGGAGATAATTCAGACAGTGAAAGACTTGACTCTTATCCAACATGATTGGTAATGCAGGTCTTTTCCAGCCAAACACTAAATCATACCATTTTTGAGAGAGATGAAACTGAAATGAATTGATAGCACAGTACATATAATGAAATGCAGAGAAAAGGAGACAGAAGCTGAGATATGTGCATAGATTCTATTTTCCATCTAGCCAGTAGGATAAACCTCCTCAGGGCATCACTCATCGCAGAAAGTCAAAGTAGAGCTCAATCTAGTGTTTTCCGGTAACTCATACAACACTCAGACACGACTTCCGTAATTTGGAAGGCTGTCGTGCTGAGTCAAGGGAGTTAGGGAAGAACAGGGCACTTACATTTTCTGTGTATGTGTGTGCGCGCGTGCCTGTTCACACGCTTGCACTTAACACAGTCTCAGTTGATAAATAGTTTAGCAGAGTTTCATTCCATCTCATTTAAAGGCGTTACATGTCTCCCCTGGTTCCGGGTTCCTTCAAATCTCATTACAGCTGTCAAGTAAAAAAAAACCTTCCATGAGCATCTGATTAAACACAGCAGACTGAGAATGGTTGCTGTTGTTGTCCTTTTTGGGATACAAAGTCTTAATAGTCTTTATGAGGTTGAGTTTTCTCAATAAGGTGTGTGCGTGAGGTGAGATTTGGCTCTGTATGAGAATTTGCATTGAGTAGACTTTTATTGTAAAAACAGTTGACATTTCTACCAGCATCAGTTTGGTACTGGCTCCTATCCAATTTGAAGTCCTCCAGATTTGTATAACTCATCAATTTCACTTGGTCTTGGGACAATTTTTGGTGTCACGATCAAATAAAAATAATTATGATGCTTTAAATTGGCTGCAATAAAGTCTATTAGATATAAGGATGTTTTTACAGAAAGCAATCATTGTTTCCTGGTTTGGTCTAATTGTCTTTGTGTTAAATTATCAGGATTCCCACTTGGCAATTGGTGGAGTCTCCCCCTACCTGTCAAGTCTGACAGTTCTGAACTTTGTTGCTATTTATACAGCCATGTGTTTTAGTCATGTGCCCGGGGCCTCGCCCATGTCCTTGTTGGGTACTTCCTGCCTTTATTCTTTTCCCGCCATTTTCTCTGTTCACCTGTCTCTCATTTGTGCCAATCAGCTTGAGTAGCCTATTTAAACCCTGTCTTTTCATTTGAGTTTGTCACATCGGCACAGTGTGTACCGTATGTTCCCTCACTTCCATTTGAGTGAGACTAGTATTTAGTTTTAGAAAGTAGGAAAGTTTTTCTTCTGTTTTGAATCCTGCCTAGTTTTTGAAGTTTCCCGCCTGCCTGCCTGTTAAAGAACCCTGCCTTTATCTGGACTCTGTTTTTGCCTTCTGGTCTGTCATCTATCTATACAAGTTAGAAGCATCTGTGTGTGTGTGTGTGTGTGTGTGTGTGTGTGTGTGTGTGTGTGTCTAGGGCATATCTCGCTGACTGTTAGTCAGACTGTCCTAAGATTTGGCTTGCGCATGGCACGAAGATGTGCATCCTCGATTTTGAAGATTTTTGAATTCATTTTTCAAAATGTCATTATTTACGTAGGACGTGTTGCAGCATTACACTGCATCAGACGCCTTTTAGGGGAGCACCGCCCCATTGTGTGATAGGCCTACACCTGGTCAGTAACACAATTCACTCTGGATTTCCACGCCTGACTCATCTCATCTGTAAGTCTATTTAGCCTACCTATCTTTCAGAGTTTTAAAGTGCGCTACAAGGTTCGATTTTCCAATAATATTCAAATAGTCTTCAGCGAATATCAATGTTCAATGTGTATGTGCTGGATGGTGTGCGTACCTTTTTGAAAAGTAAGTGTTTTATGGAGTTGCAGACGTTGTAGTGTGGCATGTAATGTATGAATACATACTTCCTACAGGCACTGCACTAGTTGAATTAAAATCCAATCAATGCAAGTATTCGGATCTGCTGTTGATTCCCCATCTGAGATCTGACATAAATTGCAATTCCGTTAGTCTGTCAGTGGCTCCATTAGGGTGACCTTCCTGCTGAGTGGGCTTTTAATGTGTGAAAACTGTTATTATCACCTTTTAATATATGTGTATGAAAGTAAATCCCAAATGTAGGAAACATTTGATGGTGAAGATTTCTTGATATTTAGCCTACTTAAGCAAGTCGGAGGTCATTGTCCTTTGTCAAAACGATTAAGTCTTGTGTGGGCATACTTAACCAGCCTATATAGGAACTATACCGATGCTTGCACATGACTGCTGCAGCTACCTCACATGTCAGCCTCCATTAGAGATCAGATTGAGGTCCATTAAAAGAATGGACAGCTGATACAGAGACCACAAGACCCCACATTGGACCAGTTTATGCTCTTCTCACAGGGCTTGTTCCTAACCACCACACTTACCCTTGCTGAACTCTGATCCTGCTCCCCTTTAAGCTAGCAGCATGCAAGCATGTTTTTCCCAACCCCCAAGATGACCACGATGTTCTTGCAGTCCACTAAGCCCAGTTGTGTCCTGTGGTTGCACAGCATGCAAATGTTGACACACAGCATTCAAGATACAGCGATCAAATTAAATCCCAAGATCCACATGTGAATCCACTGAGCTGCTAGTATGTGCTAGCTTAAAAATGGAAGAGAAAAAAAAAAGGAACAAAACTAAATGTTGTGTTTGTTTGAATAAAACTGCCTCAATACACTTCCTTCCCTTATGGTTCCTTGGCCTTTGATAAAATGTTAGTTTGTTTGTTAGTCCATGCCAGCAAGTTGTCTTTTAGCTTCTTCTTGGAGTGTTCAGCCAACAATTTTAGTCAGTAAGAGTCAATAACAACAAAATCCAAGGCAAAAAGACTTTCCTAGAAAATGACAGTGGTGCAAATACATCAATACTTTGCCAGGGTGGGTCATATTCTAAGGAACATAGACAGTTGCATGGATCACGCCACGATCTTAAAAAACTGATCAGAGATGCTCTTTCTGATATTGCGCGTAACCAATTAATCATTTAGCTCAATAATTGTAAGTATCAATGTTAATCAGGATCAGACCAAATTAATGAATGGTACCAGTGAGTTTTTAGTTTGTGTGATTAATGAGAACTGTCATGTCTAGAAATGATCAAAGTGACATGGTACACCTTCCGAAGTTGGATAACTGCAGGGTTTGTGTTAATTGCATTGCTATTGTGTTGTTTTTTCTGGTGTTGCCGAGTGACCTTTCAATCAGACGATTAATCAGTCAGTTAAGCAATCTGTCAGTTGAAATGAAAAGGTAAGTACATATGCAGTAAATTCATAGAGAAACAGATCACGCTGTCTTTGTAGATAGTTTATTGGTAAAGCCAGGGTCAGGACAGCAGCTTCCTGTGAAATATCTGTAAGCATAGCCTGTGACTATTTGTTAAAATGGCAGCCATATTCTCCATTTATCTCTTTGTATCCATGCCTTGCATTTTAATGGAAATCCTGTTTGTACAGTCATGCTCCTACTGTATCTTCTTCTTTTATAGTAGTCTGACATTTCAGAAGTACAGAAATTGCTAAAATGATCATATTGTTAGCCATATTTTATTTAACCCTGGGCAATTCTCTTACATCATATCATTAATTAAAATTTCTTGTTGGTGTTTATTTTGTGGCTCCACGGTTCACTCACTCACCACTCTGTTCTGTGTTCAATGGAACGCAATACAGCATTTTTGACAGCTGACATTTATGAAGTAAATAACCAGGCATCTGAGCTATTTGGCTTTATATATTTTGTGACCAGAAAATACCAAGATAGGCCCCAAATTTGATCTTGTGGATTGGTTTTTACTTTCAGGTTGATTTTTAGAGGGTAGATCATTACATTGTTTGTGTCATTTTTAGCTATGTACATGTAACTGGATTTGTAGATGCAACTGCACACATGGCAGAGTATGTTTATGTGCACCCTAGAGTATGGGTTATTAGTGTTGAATGTGATCCTATCCATTATATATAATGTTTACAAGGGGCATAACTAAGCTGATTATCAATTTTTTAAATAACCTATGTTTAAAAGTGATCATACACTGATTTAGAATGCAGTTAATCATAATGATTGCATCCCTATTGACCAGTTAAGCAATCGGAAAAACAAAATTTCTACAAACTCCATCCAAAAGCATGGCATGGCTAATTTATCAGCAGAAACAAGATCTAATACTTTGCATCGTTCGCTTGATAAAAGATGACTTCTGACTTTAATAATTTCAATTTTTAAGTTTATTTTAAATGTGTTCAAATTTAGATATCTACACTGCATACTGTAACCACCAGAATGAAGTTAACATAAAGGTAATGTGTTAATAGAAGTAAACATAAAAATAGAAAGAGAGTAGAAGAGACAAACACAGACAACATTTTGCCGAGATACTTCCAGCATTACATTTTAGAAGAATAACTACAAATTGTTGATGATAACAGCCTGAAACTAAACATGAGAATAGATCTAAATAGTAATGCAATAAAAATGAATTTACATGAATAATGAGAAATATGTCCATGTGGCACTGGAGTAGAGGCATGCTGGATGCATAGCAATTATCATGACCATACTAATTAAGCTTAGAGAAATATGTCCTTTGTTTGAATGAAACATGAAGGTAAAATGCCATTCTATCAGCTGAGAGTAAATATTTAGTAAATTAGTACAAAGAAAACGTTTTCTGTATTTGTTCTATTTTTGCACTATTAAAGGTTGCAAATCAGTCAGTGTGCTCCAGTGTTTCATCTGAGAAGAAACTGATTTGCTGCACCAAAACACTAACCACTTATCATTCTGCATGCACAGTTTTAACATGAAAGCCATGTCAGTGGTCTTTAATTTAAATAGAAAACAATTCTAAATTAGTGTCAACTCCCCTAGGCTTAAGCATTGCCTTGGGCAGCAGAAAAAAATGCTAAAGGAGCTACGTATGTGCTACAGTAGCTAAACATTAGCTATGCAGACCATATAATCCAACCTGAAATGTGCAATTTGCAACTTTGCCCTCAAGTGCTATGTGATCCAAATGCTTCTGAGTGCCGGTCGTACTCACATTGGTGAATAAAAATCATCTCTAAGCTCAGGCTTGGGCTTTCCTCCCTGGCACAAGGCGATTGATTATGGAATAGTATATACAGTGTGAGAAATGACAAAAACTGTTTTGTTCATGCCATGCAGAGCAGAAAAAGACAATGAATATTAAATACTTGCATTGCACTGTACTCTCAAATGGTTAGAGGGGGGTGGAAAGCATGGAAATAACAAAATGATGACAAAGGGACCAAAGGATGTCAGAAAAATAAATAGAAAACACTATGAATATATATAGTATGCATTCAATGTGAAGAACAAGAAATCTTAAAGCAACAACAACAACATAAGGCTGTAAAAGCCCAGGTCACTGAAGCATGCCATAACTTGACTTCTCCCTAAACTCTACAACAGAACTAGGGACAAAACATTTTTCTCAGAGAATCCTCCGCTGCATGGCTCGCCAAATACCTTTTGGCTTGTCATGTTCACCCTCTTAGAGGCTGTTTGAAGAATAATTACTCCCTGAGAACACTCCACAGCTCTGATGCTGAATGTTATCCCTGCAGCTGTAAACAGGTCAACATGACTATTGGCTCTCTCATGGGATTCACCTCAAAATGACTTCCTGAGCTTGTAATTAGCGTTGAAGCTAGGTGTGTGTCCCTGTTGGGCAGGTAGTATAGATTGAGTTTCTTTGACCAACTTGGCTAGTATTAATGTGTTTTCAAGGATTGTCATGCCTCTCAATGTCAAACACTGAAGAGACCTTTCTCAATTCCCAAACACATCCACATGCTGTTTAAATCCAAGTGCTCAATGATGGTGAACCTCTTAGTGAAAGGTACAATTTGTAGTCTAAATGGCTAAAAACAATAACAACAACAAAAGCAAGGAACCTGTCATCAATCCAAATTAAGGATGCAGTTTGGAAGATAGCCCTGTGATACTCTGGCAACCTTTCCAGGGTGTATCCCGCCTCTCACTCAATGCCAGCTGGGATTGACTGCAGCCCCCTGCAACCTGAGTTTGGATAGGCGGTAATGGATAATCCATCCATCCATCCATTTTCCTCCACTTATCCGGGGCTTGGCAGCAGGGGCAGCAGGCTAATAAGGGCATTCCAGGCATCCCTCTCCCCAGCCACAGTGTCCAGCTCCTTCTGGGGGACCCCGAGGCATTCCCAGGCCAGGCGAGAGATATAATCCCTCCACCGTGTTCTGGGTCTTCCCCGGGGTGTCCTACCAGTTGGACGTGCCTGGAACAACTCTAACGGGAGACGCCCAGGAGGATCCTTACCAGATGCCCAAACCACCTCAGCTGGCTCCTTTCGATGCGAAGGAGCAGCGGCTCTACTCTGAGTTCCCTCCGGATGTCTGAGCCCCTCACCCTAACGGATAATGAATTTTGATTTTGGAGATAGGGAGTTTTAGTTTAAAACATTCTTGTGTGAAGTGACATTATTGACATTTTGTCAAAGACATTTTGTCAGAGATATCTACTGGTTAAGTTCCCAGAGTATTTATCTTCTTCCCAGCAGAGTTTACTCACTCAGTGAGGCGCTCAGAGAACAACAGCCGGCAGAGACGAGTCACAGCCGGGGTGTGAGAGGAAGCAGAAGTGAGGAAGTCGAGCCAGTATCTAGGCTAAGATAAGAGCAGCTCGCATAAAACTTCTGTCTATTTCCTGCTAACCACCACATGGGTAATTGCGTTATGTTGATATTGGAGGCCAAGTTACTTTTCTATTCGGTGGTTCTACAGTGTTATAGATTGATCAGTGCATTTTGGCTGTCTTTGTACTTTTTAAAGTATTCCTCAAGTCTTCAAGAACGCCTGGAAGTGGAAGTTGTGGTTTGGATGCCTGTGACCCATCCATTGTAACAGTCTCTTGAATGAATTTTGGTCAAGAAAGTCATTATACATGTTTGAGGACATTGGTTTCAAGTTTATTTCATGTCTAACTACACAATCTTGATGAGAATGGTGGAGGTTGAGGTTCCACAGATTTTTATTATTATTATTATTATTTTTTTAGATCTGCCTAAACCTTAAAAATTAAGGATTTGCTCCTTCTGTGCTTATGTTTCATAAAGCCCAAAGATGAGACACAGAATGTGTCTGAACCTTAACTTCAGTCTAAAGACTAGATGAAACATAGCACAGGAAAAGTTTGTATTTGTTTTTAATTTACAAAAATAAGTTCCTTCTCAAATGCTGCCTCGATCATCTCATTAATCTCATCTATCTCATTATCTCTCAAGATTATGCTTTCAGAAATTTAAGTTTGCTCTTTTCCATGCTGAGTGGCTTGATAAGACCCCTGAATTTGCACCCAAAATGCCATCAAAGCTCTCATTAATTATTTTCACTGAAGCCTGAAAAGCTCTTGAAGAAGAAAAAACTGCAGAAAAAATACAACACATTCTCACTCCAAACTCAACAGATACTGGTGCTTGTGGTCAGTCCCCCTCGCCATTAGATATGGACCCACAAGGAGCTATTTCGTGTCAGTTTTTGATGTGTCAGGGAGGGCGTGTCAGGTTCTGCCTGTTATATACATTGTGGCTTTTCAAAATGATTGAAAGAAAGAATAATGTTGAGCTTAAAAACAACTACGTCCACACTTAACTGCTGGAGTTTTGCAGGTTGACTTCTTGGCTGCACATGGGACAGGAAGACCAGTCACCTGGGTCAAAGTTTGGGGTTTGTTTAACCCATCAACCCCCCTCCCCTCACCCTAAACAGACCATTGCACTATTCAGATTAGGTCTGTTGCTCAAAATGTCCAATAGTGATGCAGACAGGTTTACATTGGAGCTAATGGAAAGCCTGGTATGCATCGTTAACTGTTGCCAAATACAAAGCATCAATATCTGACGAGATGGGAGTGAGACCAAAAACAAGGAATTCCAGTAAAATGCTGATTCATATTTAAATTTTGCACACATGGCATATTTGCAGAGAATACAGACCTCACAGAAAATAATCACACAGGTCCCGATGATAAAAGTAGTCCTGATCAAAATAGACTGTGGTTCTATTCTTAAGTTATAGAAAAGACTTGTAGGCAAAGTTATGATTTGAAACAAATCCAATGTAGGCGCGCGTTATTCTTCTAGCCTTGAGGTACGCCCACAGTATGAGGCTTGACCTCTGAGTGATTCCCTGTATAGGTTCATAATAATGCAGGGCTATAAATATATATGTACTGTTAATGTATGTTCAGCTCGTTCAACACAGTGTGATTGGGAGATAGTGGAATGCACTGGGGAGCTACTCCAGATGCTATGCATGCTAATCAGCCACCGCAATTGTCTCATAGCTTGGCACACACATGTAAAAAACACATGTAAAACCCCTACACACGCCAACTCACGCGTGTAAAATCTGTAAACAACTGCGCACACATGCACATAAGCACACTCCTACACAAGAACACACTCCTACATAGGTTAACTAAGTCAGGCTTGTGATTAGCAGAGGCAAAAGCTAAAATAGATAGACTCATTGAAATGAAAGTCAAAACCTAAAAAAATGAGAGTTAACCCTGATTGGCATCTTTGTTGTCAATAAATCTGTAATCTTTCATAATCAACATTATACACAATGAAAGCCAATACAGCAACAAAACATTTAAGACAACCTGTTATTACTGGAGACAAGCATGGTATATAATTATAGCCGTCACATCATTAAAATCACTTTCCCCATGGCTCTGTTTTTTGTTAAAGAGTATAGGAAAACAAAAATCTGTTGTGATTGCCTTTGGAGCCCAGGCTAATGATTCATTTTCAGCAAATTGCCAGCTTTGTTTAGCTGTCTTGATGTTCAGTGATTTTCCATTGTCTTACTTGGTGACATTTATTCAGACGCAGTTTTTTTAAATTTTTTATTTTGACTTGAAGCTTACCATTCCAAGTGTATGTGCATTTGCCTGCCAAAACACAAGTTCACTCGACATAAATAAATGTGTCAGTAAGTGGGCAAGCTTCAACCAGCTCTGAGTTGGAACAGGTGCACCAGCTGGCACTGCTGGAGTGAACCAAGTCCCCTCTCTACCTCCAGCTGGTGCTCCAAACACACCCGCCCATGCCACAAACAAATACCCTCAGCCTGCATCTTCATCACTTCCCTCTTCCTGACACGTTCCTTAAAAACCCTTTCTGTCATCTCGAACCTCTTCAAAAATACTTGGATCCTTTACTTTCCTGCTCATGTTTCTTTTTCTCTTCATTGATCTCGTCTGTACAATGACTCACTGCTGTTCAAGCCTTAGGGGATTGTGATATTTTACACACCATCAAAAACTGAAGCAGAGTTAAGCTTGCAGGGCTAGCTGGCAAGCTAATGCTGCTCGTTAGCCAGCTTGTTCTCGTTTCCAGGTTGTCAAATATGGGCGCTGTGTCACAGCCCCCTCAAGCATTTGGATGAGATGCACCTGGCTCTCAAGTAAATCTAATGCAAACCCAGAGAATTGGGGAGAATTAACGCTCAGAGTCAGGAGCATAGTATAAAGAGCAACACAGTCTGATGAGGGATGAAGATAGGTGGATGGATGGGTTAAAGGGATGACTTTCACCTTTTTACATTTACCACTTAAGTTACATAACAAACTGAAGCCTGATCTTTTCCCCAAACTTAACCAAGTTGTTTTATTTAAATTCACACAATTAACCATGTGTTTACATAGTTAAAAAAAATGGGACTGGACTTTTTGAGGCATAAAGCTACCCAGTGTGTTAAAAAGTGATGACAAATCTCTTATATCAGGGTGAATTAGCTAACAGACCAGCAAACTGGGAACATGCTAGTAATGATCAGTCATAAAGCACTTTAATATTCTGGGCCATTATCAATAAAGGAAACCAATTGATTGCATCAACTGCAGTCAGTAACCTGGTTTAATACCAATGAAAGTTACAATGTTACAGTTTAATTTAGTAGATGTTTTTATCCAAAGTAACATATATTTCATGTTCATACAACATGGAGGAAGGGCTACATTTACTTTTAAACATAGTGCATGACCATGTGACATAGTTCTTTTATATTTTACTTTATTTAAAAAGCATATGCTTTACTTTTGCTTAAAAAAAAGACCATACTGAGACCATTGCTTCTTTCCAAGGATCAGGCACCAGAGAGGCCCATGAGTGGTTTTCGCAAGAGATCCTAAATCAGTTAATCGGCCCTTGCATTGTCATTGTGTCATCTCCCTTATCTTCCTACTTCCCTTGCTGCTTCTTCACCTTTCATTTCCCCAATGTCCTCGCCATCCCTCTAACTGACATTTGCAGCCAAAGGAGAGATGGAATGAGTGGAAATCAAACAATTGAAGCAGTTCCTCTGCTGACAGTCTGCTGGCCGTCTGTCCAAGCACAGGTCAGGTGTGAAATAAGAATTGCTCAACCAGAACTCTTTTTTTCCTCCCCTGTGCTGCATGTGTGCTGGTATCGCTGTGTTACTGCATGTATGTGGAGGTTTATGACACATTCACATGTTTTTGTGTATAAGCATGTGTGGCATTTATCCACCGTCTGTAGTGACGTTTTCCTTCAGGCTGGGTCCTTCTGAGCAGTACAGCTTCCTTTTTCTTTCCTCCTTGACAGTGAGTGACAGGAAGATCTAATAACATTAAACTAAATGTAAATGTAATGCAGGAGTCCCACACCAAAGCTCAGAATTCGAACATCTTAATCATCAAAGATAGGGCAATACAACGAAAGGAGACAGGTGAGGTGGTTCATGCCTCTGGTTAGGATGCCTCCTGGGCACAATGCCTTAGAGGTGTTCTGGGCATCCAACTAGTAAGAGGCCCCGGGGAAGACCCAGGACACGCTGGAGGGATGATATCTCTCGCCTGGCCTCCAGGAGGAGCTTTACATTTTCTGCTGGGAAGAGGGAAGTCTCAAATAGCCTTCAACCCCCGCGACCCGGCCTTGGATAAGCAGGTGAAAATGGATGAATGGATGGATAGATAGTCATTTAGCAGACGCTTTGGATAAAAGTGTCTGCTAAATGACATTGTAGAATTGTAGTCTCAACAATAGATAATTAATATTTTGTTGATATCTGCAGAGAAGTCTGTTCCAAACAACTTTTCTGCTTCATCGCTTTAAGTCTAATTTTTTGGTAAAGCACCATATCACGCAAATGTGGTTCAGAGTTCTTAAAGTAAAAATATAAGTTAATGCATCAACAAATTAATTATGCATTAATTGTAATAGAGGACTTGTTTGCATATGACTTTGGATCTTCAAATTTTTTTTCTAAATGAAAAGGGGTTTGGCAGAAGTTTGAATCTATAAAAGCATAAAGCATTTGGGCTTTAGTTTTTAACAAATCTAACACCGAAAGAATGAGCAGGGCCATTGGTTCTGTTTTAGTAGAGTTAAACAGAAGTGTGTGACTGTGTGTGACCTGCTGATGTGTAACTGGACACAGTGCGGCGTTTATTGATTTTGCTTGACTTTCAATGGCTGGCACCATGAGACTAAAACAATTTAATGAAAAACTAAGCCTTATGCACTGTACTAATGAAAAAAAATCCTGACAAAAGCAAATGTGCTTCACAAATGTGTAGATGTGTGGACCAACTTTCCTAAACCTGGAATATCAATAGTCTTTTATTCAATTTAAACACCAAATGCATCAGAGATCCTCTCACACCACGCTCCCTTTAAATTAGGCAAAAATAGCAATGCATAAATAAACAAACACAGAAATGGATGGCTCTGAAGGAGGATGCGCGAGCTGCCGTCTGTCAGTGTTAGAGCAGAGAGCAGCAGCATGGATGCTTGAATTCAGGCACTGTGGCCCCTTGTGGGAGGTAGCTCACCTGAAACCCACAGCATACCAATGAACATGCATACACACACACACACACACACACACACACACACACACACACACACATACAAACAAACACACTGAGGAATACTTGTCAGATTGACAGGATGCCTGGGGACTTTTGCATTCTAAAAGCTTTACACAGACGCCACAGAGCCAACTTGTATCTGCAAACATGCTCACACACACACACACACACACACACACACACACGCACACACACACACACACACACACACATACACGTGAAACACTCTTGCAGAGTTTGTCTTAAATGAAAAACTCTGCCCTTGGAAAAATTAAACATTTACTTTTAAAAAATGTGCATAAGCATTATTCAGACTGGGTAGGGAGTTGGGCCAAGCTTCTGCACATTCATCTGGCAACAGGACAAGAATTCTCTTTTGAACTGGAAATCAGGTAACAGCGGTTTGTTGGATAATTGGGTTTCACGGCCAGCTGTTGCCTTTTTAACAGCACACAACATTACATATGCAAGTCAAATTGCTAATGTGTGGAAGAAATTACACCTCCTAAATCCTTTTAATCCATTAGTCTTAATATAATAACATTTAAATAATATATGTGCATTTGTACGGCTTACACCGCAGAGTTTTACCCCCAGGATTCACATATGTAAGTATTTGCTTGTTGTCAGCAAAATAAATAATGGCAAGTAATTAAAGTGAGTCTGAAATGGCTTGTCTTTGGAGAGCTTTGCCAAAAGCTTTAGCATTACTGTTTTGTGTCATATAGCTCATAAACAAGAAGGATTAATTTCTACACATACTAATAATAAAATGCTTACCATATTGCATGAAATTGGCCTACTTTATCATACCTTTATCAAATCAAGTGTTGCGACTCAGTCATGTCGGATCAAATGAGGATAAGAAACAGGGAGATATTGTGGAAACTTATGAAACATTAGACGAGTCAACATCCAGTCATCCATTCAAAAGTCAATGTGGTGGAAAATTGTTTGAATATGAGTTTAGCATGTCCAGGATGATGATGGTGTATAAACCAGCAGTCTGTGGGAGACATAAATTGGTAGAGTAACATATTTTGTTGTAAAACATTACAAGATGAGAATCTTGTAAAGGGCATATTGCCCCACTTTTGGGATGTCTCCTGCCCGGGGCAAAAAAAACTCTGAGTCTAAAACAAACTAAAATCCCAACTCTACTGCATTAACTATATGTTTGAAGGCTTTTAGGCTTTCCTTCAGGCAAATACATTTTCTTCTAATTTAGCTAGAAGCGATCTACAATAGTACCAGTATTATGTAGTACTATGACCCTGGCTGTTTTTGGCCTCTATCTAAGGAGGCTTTTTTTGTTTGTGCCTTTGGATAAAACTTTTTTTTTCTCAAAACCAATTGAATAACTATTGAAAGAAATCTCCATCATTACATATATATCAAAGCTTTTTTTGTTAAAAAAAAATACATATTTAAATATATATATATCCATATAAAGAAATAGAAATGAATGACAAATGAATGGATGCATATGTGGCTAGCCCATATACAGTCATGGAAAAAATGATTATACCATTGTTTTTCTTCAATTCATTATCAAGAAAACCATGGAAATTAGGTTGATTTCAGCTCTGAAATGAAACTCTTATGAGCTATTTCTATTGTTATCATTATATTTGTCCAAACAACATACCTTTAGTTTTATCAGGCATTAAAATAAAAAAAGAAATTAAAGAAAACAAGGGTGGCCTAATAATTTTTTCCATGACTGTTTACATGGGCAAACTGATTGTATCAGCTAAAAACGTATCAAATTAAAATTATGACGCTCCTTTACACAGGTGACGAACAACCTGAGCTGTCAAAAGTAAAAGTTTCTATGTAAACATACTTTAAACTGCATTCTTTCAATGGACTGGGATTTCAGATGACTTTGTGTCCTTCTCTGAGATTGAAAGGAAACGCCCGGTTTCCACAGGCAAAGGCAGATCTAAGTACAAATAGACCTCTGAGCTTAGATTTACACCCTGCCAGGCCCTCTTACTGTTATATTACAGCTGTTGATTCCACTTCTGAGGTTGTAGTTTGTCATGTGGGGGATTTTTCTTAAGTGGCCACTTCTTTATACAGCAGACCTGGCATGACATTTACAAGGGACTTCCTATTACACTGCTGTTTCCTGTTAATTGCGTTTATCTTCTGTGTCAGGTGCAATATTGCCCTTAATTGGATGAGAGGAATAAAAACCAACAGGGCTCTGTGTCCACAGAAATATTAAAGATTCCAGTTTCACTCCCATAAACAAGGAGGTCAGAATAAAGGTCGACTACAGACTTTTTTTTTGGCTGGTAGACATCCAGTCTCTTGCTCAACAGGGTATAGATTCAACGACTTGGGAGAGAGGAAAGCCCAGCCTCTAGCTGACGGTTTGGGTCCCAACTTGCTCCACCACCCTGCTGCCCAGAGCACTGTCAGTATTCATATCTGCAAATTGCTTGAGGGATTTGGGGTCCATAAGGCAGGGAGGAGGTGTAGTAAAATGTTTTTACAACAGTGTCCACATGAGATCAAACTTGATCAGGATGAAATTGACATACTCGATTCCATGCCATATTGTGAAAATTACCCAAACTGATCTCATTTTAAAGCCTCTCTGTTAGTGTTCTTGCCAGATTTTTCTGACACCATTGTGGTTATATTGGCCAACTGAACCACGTTTTACAATGACTTTTATTTTGGAGTTTAAAGATTACATTATGTCTTAAAGGGGATCCTGGCTCATTAAGTCATGTATTGTGACTTTGAGGCTCCACTGCCGTAAGCTTCATGTTAACTTTGTAAACTGAACAGTAGGTAGCCAAGTTCATTATCACATAACATTTTAAGAGTTTACAGCTGATTTTTACCATTTGGTTGGGAAGCATACAATGTGGGTAATTTATTCTTTCCAATCAGTGTCACAGGAGTAGGTAGGACAGGGAGTGCAGTGCATAGTCATTTCATGAAAAATCTCACTATTGCATGAAAATCTGTAACAGCTACATGTGTTTAAAGTTTCTGTAACATGGCATGCATCTTTTTAACGTATCTTCATGACTGATTTATATGTTTTACGAAATACGACATTATGAAATTAACAATGGCAGTTTTCAACATGTGAGGGTTACTGCTTTCAAATAAATTGTTAAATTTATAAAGTGGAACTACTTGGTTAAGTTTAGGTATCATAACTACTTGCTATACATTTCCTGACTGCTCGAGGTCTCTAGTTTGTGGATGTAAAGTTTCATGAGGCTGTGATTGCCCTCGAGGTCACAACAGGTCATTTTATACAGTGAGGTAAAGATTAAAATTGCTCTCACTACAATGAAATGTTACTATGGGGGATACATCACACATGAATAAAATTGGGCTCATTGAATCCACAAGAGTTTCAAGTTTTCATTCATACCCAGTTCCAATTCCACTGTTTAGGGACCCCAGTATGTAGAAAATAATAAATATATTAAATATATTTACAGAACCCATTTTCATGCAGATATTTTGAGGTCAGAGGTCAAGGGACTCCATTGAAATGGCCATGTCAGGTTTTCCCTTGCTAGAATTTGGGGCATTATTTGCTAGCAGTTGGTACAGATGGATCTTAGATCTTTAAATATCAGTATATCCTCCTGACCTTTTCAATCAGCTGAGCCTGCTGGCATCCGCTGGAACCCTGAGGGGTTTTAAATTAAAATAATTTACTTTTGGTCTTTGGAGTCAAAGCACATGGTTTGTTTGATCCATTCACCACCCCACCTATATGTTCTAAACTACATGTCTATCTAAATACATGCAATATGGAACATAAAGCTTTGCCTCCTGGCTTCCAGTGAAGAGGGTAATCTGCAAATAAAAGGGCATTTATTTTCAGAATCAGAATCAGAATCCCTTTATTGTCATTGCACAGGCTAACAAGAACTAGTACAACGAAATTTGCCATCATCCCATCCAAAACATATCAAACATACACAAACAATATGACAGAGGTTAACAGGACAGGAAGACAGGGATGAAGAGAGAGAAATACAGCTCAACATGAGGAGAGGAAAGGAGGAAAAGACAGTGAAAAAAACATAAGCATAATGAACTTTCCTTGCTATAGCTAAAATCAGTGAATGAGAATAGGCCTGATCTTTTACATGCACGTCAAAATACATTGTGCTCACATGTTTTGTGCAGACATGTACACTTGCATGATGATAAGATATTATAAGCATTGCTGGAAGGTGGGGAATACATTACTGCATCCTTGGCTGTACTCCAACTTAGCTGATTACTGATGCTTGTATTTAATTGGTGTTCATAAATAAATGCAACACAAAGGGACTGCCTGCTTTCACATTCATCATTACCTCATTCTGATAATAATACACAAGACTTGAAGGCATCGTATCTGGATTTTTAGATTGGTCAAGGTGTTGTTGCATTATGACGCAGAATGGTGAAAAAACAAAAACAACTCTATTGCCTTAAAGACGTTTACTGTTTTACTGTGTGTATACCTCTGTCTTGGTAATGTAGCAAACATGTCCCCATTGGCTTTAACAATCCAATTACTGCAGGACTAGGAGCACACTAATTAATCAAACTTAGATGCTTTTTTAAGAGATTGATGAATTTCCCATCATGTGCCTTAATTAAACTGTCTCTAGGACATGTTTCTTTTTGTTCTTTAAGGTTGCATTGTCCCTTGAATCGTCCCCAATGCTCAGCATACAGGAGTGGTTCACATGTTATAATTAGCCTCTAGATTGGCTTTTATATGTTGACTAATTTGTCCTCAGACGATAAATAATTCAAGTCTTGCCTATCCGTGTATTTGTGCTTTCTTTCATTGAAAAATATATGAACTTTAATAATTGTGATGTTTTTTGTTTCTATACTGCAGCCATTTGTATGAGTGAAAATATGAATAGATTTTTTCTTATTCACCTACACTTTGACAAATACCTTTCCTTGTGGTGTTTTCAGTGTTTTTAACAAAGTTCAGTTTCTAACTTTTTTCCCCCTGTCAAAAATACTTTTTAATCACATTGTCAAAATTACATTTTTATTGGCCCCTAAACAGGGGCGATGAAGTAAAATTATTTCATGGGGGAAAAAAAAGGCGTATTTTAACTAAGAAGCAATCTGAAAATTGAAGCCAATGCGGAAGTGCCTTAAACCTGTATTCTATTAAACGGCCTGCAGGGGGCAACTCCAATGGTTGAAAAATGAAGTCCAATCATCAAAGATAACTGTGACGTCTTGGTCGTTTAGAAATGGCTTGTTAAGTGTTCCGTTGTAGTAAAAGATACTCTAAGAAGTTGGCTGTTTGAATAATGATTGCACATGCACTGGTTGCATGAACCAATATGGCGACGGACATAAAAGAAGATGGTGATGGCCCTAATGCTGAACTCAAAGCTTAAAAAACTGAGTCTACAACCAAGGTGTGATGTTTGGGGGACAGCATCCAGTATATAACATCTTGTACAGTCTATTATTCCAGTTCTAAGATAGCAAAATAAAATCAGTAATAGCACCGCAGGTCAAGTCTAATTGAGGTTACAATATTTTAAACTCGGTTTCTTTTGAGGTGTAAGGGCACACCAGCAATGACTTTTTAATTTGTTTCAAGCAGAGCAAATTGTGCAGATGACCTCTGTGACTGTGCGAAGAAGAAGGGTAGGTATATGTTTTATTGACCTGACTACCAATCTTGTCTTTATGAAACCCAAAGGAGTCAGCCTGCTCAAGAGTATGTGTCATCAAATAGCCGGTTATCTATAGTGGGAGAAATTAGGAACACAATGAGAGATGAGAGCGTAGGAAGCTGAAGGTCACCTTTTGCTTCATAAAGCAATGTAACAATAGGAAATTAGCCTAGACCTGATCTGTTCTGAAGTCATTTTCTTTCCATTACAGCAGGTCAAAAAGAATCACAAAAAGTGCCACTTCATATAATGAAATGCAAATTCACTAAATTAAGTGGTTTGTTCACATTATCAATCATTCAACATTTTACTTGTACTTTTGCTGTCATTCATCAGCTTCATTTCTTCCTGAAGCACGAAAACAACACCAAAGAACCATCAGTTGTAACCCTTGTTGAAAGCTTCGATTCTAAAATGGGTTTATTGTGCACAAAGGGAATTTTTTATATTCGCTTCAAGAGGATCTGCTCTATCAAAAGTTTCACAAAGGCCTGGAAGTACAAATGATTCTTTACATTTCATAAGTCGACTGACATTGTGTGTTTTCTTTCAAAGTCAGCACTCGAGAGAAAAAAGAATGACAGACTAGAACTTTGTTCAAATTAGGAGATCCGACACAGAGGGATTGGACATTAAATGAACTTGCCAGGAAAAAAAGCACACACACAAACAAAATAAAGACAACACAGAATGTGGAACATTGTTAAAACATAACTTTAAAAGAATCAGAAAAAATGTCTGCTAGAAATTACGTTTATGTACTAAATTGTTTAGCCTTATATGTTTAGACGTCATTTGGGCAAATCGCTGCAGAGATTTGGTTCAGGGTGCACTCTGGTGCACTTTTGGAGACTCGTTCTTTCTCTTCTTAATGAGCCGTGGGAGCTGCCGACGACCCCTCCCTCGTCCCAAAGCACTCACAAGCGGCACAGTCCTCCCGCAGGAATCTATCCCCGCTGCATTCAGAACAGGGGACACATTCAGTGTCTCTTTTGGGTCACTTTTGCCGGTCCCGAGGCGGAAGATAGGAGGAGGGTTGGAATTGTGACAGAAGACAGTGCACCTGCAGTTAGGTGTTTAGGGTGTTTTGCACTCACTTTTTGTCTTTCCCACAATGTTATTCCTCCCTCCTACAGCATCCATTACCATTACATGCACATAGTAAATTATGCAAATTAGACAATGGCGTCATTTAGCGACTTCTAGCGACTTTTAGGACAGCCAATAGCTACTTTCCTTACAGAGTAGTTGGCAACACTGCAAGAGGCACAAGTTATATTACAAGACAGGACGTGCCGGTGCTAGCTGGTTAGCATGCTACTATTAGTAGATATCTCTGCAACACAATGGCCCTCATTTATCAAGCGAGCGTAGAAACGAGCGCAAATCCGAGTGTATATTTCGTCTTACGACAGGGTCCACGTGTGATTTATCAAACAATCGTATCTCGCCAATCACAGCGTAAGAATGATCGGCTGTTGATAAATGTAGCGGCTCGAAACAAGCGTAATTTAAATACCACGCCCTAATATATACCCGATTCAGAAGACTCGCCTTCAGAGTTTATGACACCGAAGGGCGCAATGCGGCCAAAAGGATGATTTTTTCACCCTCTAAAGTCAGCTTTATTAGCAAAGTGCACCGTTACAATTAACAAAAGGGGCAATATAGACATATTAAAGAAAAACGCATCGACGGAGGTTTATGAAATAAAAGTACTTATAGTTATAAACTCAAACAAGTTCACTGAATATTTTACATTTGGAGCACGGACTTAGAAGTTTTCAGCTTTTTGGTTGAAGAAGGTAAACAATGTTTTAAAGTAAGTTTTAATTCTAAAAGAAGAGGAATTTCTCAGTCAGAAAGTGAAACGCTGACGTCCAACAGCAGCAACACAACAAACTGGTTTTGTTTGGCAGCATAAAAAGTGAAAAGGAAGGAAATCAGTGGTGCTGTCAGCAGAGTAGTGGACTATTAAACTCCCGGCGAGGTTTGAGTAATTACATCGTGATATATAATTCCCAATAATCTATATAATATCCGAATATTGCTATTATTATGATGGAGAGATATTATTGACCTCTTTACATTTACTAATAATGATGTCCTAGTGAGAGGAGCGTGTGACAGCGCTGATTGGAAATGTTTCTATTCTGGCAGCACCGCTGGTGGAGGAGACGCTGACGCTCCGGTGTCGGAGCTGGATAATAATAATAATAATAATAATAATAATCATAATAATAATAACAGTAAACAGCAGAAGACAACAACATTTAATATCCTCGGCTAGTATTCTGTTCAATGAATTTCACGATCGCAGGGTTTATTTATTTTTGGATTATGTTTTAATGATAAACTATGTAGTCTAAACATGTTTTGCTTTGTCACTATTAAAAATCAAAATACCACAGAGTTTTATCAGCTCCAGGCATCGATACTATAGTCTAAGATCAATTCTCCGACTCAGACGTGTGGACTTCACGCTGACTCAAATTTGCGTACACGAGCTGAGAGCAGACGTGAGATCTAATCGTACCGTCCGCTCACGTCCAAATTGATAAATGCCGAGGCTTGCGTAGAAATCATCTTACGCCCACTTTACGCTCACTTTCTGACGTACGCTCGTTTGATAAATGAGGGCCAATATGTCTTTGACATGTCAACACTCTTACTTGTCCACATTCAGTTGATAATTCACTTTTTGACTGTTTTTGACATTTTAAAAAATCTGGTCAAATCTTACAAAGCACACCTTTAACTGGAAAGTTAAACTTCACTAGTGCTAGATTCTTGTACTGAACAAAAGTCCGTTACGGTAGGCTGGGCATGTAGCTAGGTGGATGCTATCAAAGCATTCTGGTTAATATAAGTGTTGTTTTTTTTAAATATTAGCTCAAATCAATAGCCAGAATAATGATCTTTACCAATTTAATCCACTTGGTTAACTTAGAAAGATAGCCATTTTTATTAAGTTTGCTCTTAGCATACATGCTCTGTCTGCTATCTTGTTCCTAAAACAAATGTCCACTTGAGGAAATATATTAACATTTAAGGATTTTTCTCTGTTTCAATAACAAAACATAGTTTTTCTCTTTTAGTTCTCCTGTGTACAGACAAGATCCTGTAGACATCTGATTTTACACGCTTACAGGAAGTGTTATTCTGTCATTGTCATCTGTCATACGTGCTGTTCTGTTACTGCTTACATAAACAACCAGGGAAGGATGTTACAGATCCCATTAAAACCCATAGATCCCTTAAGTAGTTCTCCACCTCAGCCCTCAGAGAACTGCAACTATGGCCCCTTTGCATTTTAAATGCTGCTTGAAATGCAGAATGCTTTAGAAATATTTCAATAGTGCTAACCCATAAATGTGGGCTCTGATTCAATTTTCTGACAATCCACATGAGGGATTTACTCTGTGTAAGACGTCTTGTTGAAAGCTTTTCTCCCGACTTCTCATTTCAGACTCCCATGACACCCCAAAGAACAAACACAATATTGCCAACACAGTTTTACAATTCAAGCAAGACACTAAAATTGGATGATGAGTCAAGGCGAGAGGCTGTTTCCTCTTATTCCTCATGTTTTGGGGCACATGAAGGACTTTACTGCAATGCTTCAATTTTTTTTGTGTTGTATCTCGATCTGCATCTGTTTCTGATGCATGCTGTCTCAGCTTGCTTCAATAGGAAATGTTATGCTGTCACTGTGAATGAGGCTGATAAAAGCAATCCTGGGATGGATATTTCATTTCAGAGCCTTGATTGAAAATAAAAGAGAAACCTCCTGCTGTAATAAGGTGGGCACTGACACTGCAACATCTTTAAAAAATATTTTTACAAGATACTGTGTCTTTTTTATCCCCTTTTTCTAGTCATTGGAGTGTGAACATAGCAACATTCTTTTAAAATGCATTTTCCTTCACAACTGCAACTGACAAATACAACTGATGATGGTGCAATCTATTTCTCTTAGAGCTTAATGTCCGGATTTCTTAAAGTAAGCACATATCAGGGTAACATTTATTTAAAAGACTAAATATTTTATTCGTTTTAGCATGGGAGTAAGTCCTATTTATGCTCCAGTTTAGAAATTTAAGTAGGACAGTGACTGAGGGTTTTTGGGATGATGCGTCCTGGTAAGTATTTGCCTTGAGTAATGTGTGTTTGTGTTTGATTATGCAAAGTCGGTACAGTGTGTGTAGAGGTTGTGCATGAGTGTTGATGTGTGTGTGAGGCTGAAAAGATCAGTCACCATTTTGTATATTAACAATTGAGAGCAACAGACATCATACCAACAATCAAAAACAAATGCAAAAAATAGGAGGCCACGATGAAAAGTGTTTGAGAATGGAGGGGGTGGTAAATGGTCACATTATTATAGTAACTGATCAGTTTGTGTAATTAACAACATGCATGCACGCACACACACACCAATGTGTGCCAGTGCAGTGATGAATGGACAGTCTGGTAAGCTACCAATATTAGATACTTTGTTTCAACAATGTTAGATTGAAAAAACATTAATTCAGTTTGAAATTCAACCTTGGTATTCTGTCGGGATGAAAGATAATTCTAACCCGATCCCATGCTGCCGTGGATGGAAATCAAGTAACCTGACGACAGCAATTTTTACCTGCAACCATCCAGAGCACTAACACTTCCATCTTCAACAACAACATCCAAAAGGCTCCCACACTGCTGATTTACATTGCTTTTGGCAGATTTAAGGCTGGAATGTAAGTTTCCTCTCATGTTTTTACAGCTCTTGACAATTTTTTGGGTGAGTGACACGACTCACTCACAAAACAAACCAGCCTACACACACAACAATGCAGAAATCAGATCAGATCAGAGGACAGGACAGGAAGACAGGGATGAAGAAAAAGAAATACAGCACAACATGAGGGGAGGAAAGGAGGAAAAAACTATGAAAAAAACTTATGACATGCCACAGGGGAGGGGGGGTGGGGGGACAGCATAGTCAGGCAGCCATCCTGACTAATCAGGACACCACAGATATTGTAAATGCTTCTACAATTCTTACGGTTATGAAGCATGACACTTTGTATCCGTGGTTATTGCACAATTTACCAATGGCTCCTGACATTTTTTAAGGCCTAGCTAAAAACAAAACAAAAAAAGTTCAGTTTCTAATGTTTTTCCCCTGTCAAGCATACTTTTTAATCAAATTGTCAAAATTAAATTTTTATTGGCCCCTAAACAGGGGTGATAAAGTAAAATTATTTCATGGAAAAAATAATGGCGTATTTTAACCAAGAAGCAATCTGAAAAGTAAAGCCAATGCGGAAGTGCTGTATTCTATTTAATGGCCTGCAGGGGGTGACTCCAAAGGTTGAAAATATAAGTCCATTTAAGTCAACTCGAAAATTACTACTTCTCACTTGATTTATTACTTCAGTAAACATTCTCCTAATGAGTATATGGTCTCAATCATTGAGACATTGCATGATGCTAATTTTGCAAATAATGGTACCAGTTAAAGTAAAATACACAATAAAGCAGGTCATTGACATCTGAGAACAACACTGGTTGCATAAACCCATATGGCAACAGGCATAAATGAAGATGGTGATGGCCCTAATGCTGAACTCAAAGCTTTAAAACAGCTATAATTCTTACAGTTATGAAACTGTGACACTTTATTTATTTATTTATTTATTTGATTTGGACATTGCACATCAATCAAAATATTGGCAAAAGCACCGATATAAATAAAAAATAAATCTTACACAAAAAACAAATCCCGATACACATCGAGGTTAAAAGTTCATACTTAGAATAGAAAAGACAAAGAGACGAAAGGCTTCTGCGTTGTGGCAGTTGGTGAAAAGACAGTGCCAGATTAAATAAGAAGCAGTATAATTTTCATCGTAGAGTTAGCCATAGCAGCCCTCCCCATTTCCTGTCCAGTCTGTGTTTTGCCACACCACACAAGTTGTGCAGGTGTAATCTGGTCTGACTGCACTTTTAGTTGCACCCCTTGTTCTACCTACCCACTTATCATCTCTGCCTGCTTTTGATTTTGCTTGCCTGCCTGCTCCTTGTTTATTTTCACTGCCTTTTTGTTGTTGACCTTGTTTCTGAACAAAGAGCAAGTAAGCTGCCTTTTTTCTACCTTCTTCTGCCTCTGCACCTTTCTTCTGTGTCCTCACACAATTTACAATAGGCCTTTTTTATAGCAGACATTTTTACTTGTCATAGCAGCAAAAGCACAGGTGTTACTGCTAACATTAACAATGTTCCAGTAAGTACACCAAGTGACTGTCAGTGAGCACGCACAATACCAGGAACTTCAAAAAACTGCAATACATTTTGTAAAATGAAATTGAAACTAGCACCTAACCCTCTTTTTATTTTCCTCTTTTAAAGAAAACAATGATCAGAAATGAGCAAAGAAAACAACCCTTCCCTATCTCTTGAGACTGTGGCCCTGTCTTTCTTACACTGAGCCATATCATGCACTGCTTGTCTGTGTCCTTTGAAGCCCTAATTGTTTCCCCTATAATCTATTGGGCTGTAAAGTCACAGAGCTTTATCAGATCAGCCTTGGACCTTTGCCGTTTTCCAAGACACACATCCATATACGTAAAGGTGTGATGTCTCGATCACCAGCTACCATCAGGTCTGTCAGACACTGATTGGTAGGAGGCTAATACGGGACTGATGCTCCAGTGTAGATAGGAAATCCGGGCACAGATAAATCACTTCACTTCTTGTTAGCCTGTAAACCATAAACTCCATATACAGTTAACCTTTAAGGGCGCTTTCACAACACAAAGTTTAGTCAGTTTTAATCGAACTCTGGTGCTGTTAAATCCTTGTTATGGTTCGCTTGGTTGCTTGTGAATGCTTCAATCATTCTCTAGTGCACACCAAAACAACAATCAGTGGTCCCAGACCACTTGCAGAGAGGGTCTCGTCCGTTTCCAAACTGACCCTTCCACTGTGAACATAATCTGAACAGAATCTAACCCAATTAAAGGAAATGAACCAAAACGCAGTGGGTTACCTGCGTGGCAAGATGTAGACAGATAATATCATAAAGATGAAATTTGTGTCATTCAATTTCACTCTGTAGGCTACCACTGAACTAAATAATGGACCAACACATTATTGACGACCCGGAGCCTCAACAGGAGGTCGCTCTGAACGTTTCTCTCCAAATTAATTTGGTCGGAACACCAGAGCAGATTGCCGCCGGTATAATTAAAGGTATGCGGTTTGCGATCAGTTCCACGTTGCTTTGTTTACATTTTTCCCCACCAACTTTTCCACCAATAAGAAGTAATAGTGTGAGTAGGTTTCCAGCCCTCCACATTCGTAAACGCCCCTCTTCAAATATATATTTTTTTATTTGGTCCGCTTATATTTTTGCACTGTGAAAGCAAACCAGACTAAATACAAAATGAACCAAATGTATCAACTTCACCCTGATTCAGACTAACAAAACGGATTTTTAGTTTTAGGTCATTTAAGTCAAATACTTTAATCATGACATATAATGTCATAATATTTATGTATTTAGGCCCTTCAGGGGGGGAATTCATAAAAAAGTCATGCAATCCATCCTTTCATGCAGCCATCCTTTGGCGTCATGAGAAGCACTTCCGAGATAATAACAATAATTTGAATAGGAGGAAAAAAAACTGCAATGGAGCCAATTTTAGCCTCTGCAGATAAACAGAAATTGCAATGAAGATGGTTCACGTGTCCCTGCCAGATGATAAAGTTTACGTTCTCCATACTGATTTACTCACTGCAGCATGAAGTCTGTCTGGCTGAGGCCCGAAACGCCTTATAAATAGGCAATAACCAATAATCGAAACGCGCATAATGCAATCGCTGCCTGCTGGAGGCTGGCATGCTGAGAGTCAGTAGAGAAGCGATGGCTGATGTGAGCCTGCTGCCACTGATGAGCTAAGAGGAGGCACTCAGCAGGAACCGTCTGTGCTGTGGCGCCATTGCAGCATTGGCCAGTTAAATGGCCAGGCATCCAGTAACCAAATGGCCTTCAGGAGGAGCCAAGAGGGGCTGGCTAACTGACCGAGTGAATGACTCATCCTGCACAGCCACATGGTTTAATCAGAGAGCACACAAACATGAGGCTAGATGCTGTGAGGGGAGGCGAAGCACATTAACATTCACATCATTTGTCACATAACCATGCATGCATAGTTTAAAGACCACACTCACCTCGTCATAATCAGCATGCACTGGGTGGCAGTGGACAGTTATGGGAAATACTCCAGAAATTGTGAAATAAAGCAAATTTGGCAACAACAGTGCAACCATTGCCAACATAGTTTTACAAATCATTTGAGCGTAATAGTGCAAGTGACTCTGCAGTTCTGACAACGTGGTTGGCAAAATACTCAGATTTCTCTATCAAAGCTTCCCCACAAACATTATATTTAGGCTTGTGTCTCTTAGTACATTTTCTAATTAGCTAATGTCATTGTAGAAAGAAACTCAGGTTATAGGCTTCCAATTTTAGCATCATTGAGCATTATTTTTGCAACCTAAGGTCCAATAACTTATTTCATTTTATCATCATTTTACCTAACTTGTATAACAACAACTAACAAAGTAGTCTCAGTAACTACATTTATAGCATCAACAACCCTCAGTTAAAGACTCTTTAAAGGAAAATGTCAGCGGCAAGATTAATATTATCATAATGATTTACAACACGTGGAGGAGGAAAGGTCACTGACTGACTTTTAATCATCTACATGCAAAAAATTTATGATTATTTGTGAAAATTGATGACTTCTTATTCTGAGCACTGATCTTAAAAAAGGGAAGCTGAAGAGGAAAACCAAACATATTGTTTTTTACTCAGATTTCTGTTTTTATTTTTTATTTTTAATACAATGATTGTTTTTTTTTTTTTTTTTTGCTTTCAATACATTAGAATATGATGGAAAAGTAAATTTTTTTAGTAGTTCAAGTCAAATAACCCCAACCAAGTATTGAGTCATATAGATGGACATACTTTTCAGAGGCCAACATTTCCATATTAAACATTACATACTTTTTAAAATTGGTCTTTTGTAATATTATTTTCTTTTTTTGAGACACTGAATTTTAGGTCTTCATTAAATGTAAGCCATAATCATTATAATTAGAAGAAATTAAATAAATTGAAACATGAAATGTTTCATTCTGTGAGTAATGGATCTATATAATATGTTATTTCCACTTTTTGAATTGTATTACTGATATAAATATATTTTCTATGATATTCTAATTTATTGAGCTGCACCTCTAAGGGGGTACTTTGTTGTTGTTGTTTTTTTTCGAACACGGGGGCACAAAAGAGGATGGTTGCCCCCCTTACACCCCCTTCTGAGTCTATCGCTGCATTCAGGTCTGCTTACAAAATGCATACATCTCTACATCTGATGAGTTGTCAGCACCTCCATATGTTTGATCACCCAATTTGTTATCCCAGTGCATTTCTTATTCATCTTGGAGATGGAAGTGCTGGAAAAATATGGCTGTGTCTATTTGATGAAATGTCGGCATGTTACATCTGTTATCTGTCATGTTTGTTGGAATAATCAGAACTACAGTGTAGGAGAAGGAAAACACGACCCCTCATCATCATGGATGTCAAAATACAGCCAGAGGGTGGCAAAGCATCACATCAAAAATCAGAAAAAAGAAAGCTCAACGGAGAAAGAAAATCAGTTTCATTGTGCTTGTTCTTACCTTTAATTTCATGTCCAGACTAATAACATATCTTTAAATTGATATCGCCTGAAATTAGAAATGACTACAGCGCTTGCATGTGCTTGGAAAGTAATTACGAAAAATGATATTACATAAGGCAAGAAGTAAAAACTATGCATATGCTGGCAGACTGACAGGAACTGCCGTACTGCTGCCACATTAGCTGTTCTCATGCATAAGATGAATGTCCAATCTATTGTGTAGTCTTAGATCAATCAAGTTCTGATAGGCTGCCATGCATTATGCAAAAACTCCACATGATAAGGTAAATGACATAAAAGCAATATACGGCTACATGTTCACATCAATGCATGTATGACTGGTTTTAATAATGAATAGGCTGTTCTGCGGTTTTAAAGGAACATACCAGTGCTGCTGCTCCCTTTTTATACAGTAAGTAAAAGTATTTTCAAGCATTTGAAAGCTAAATGAAATCATGGGGACAGTGTAGCAAATAGTCTAATCTTTACACGACATTGGATGCAACAAAGAGATCGCTCTCCCAGCTGAATGAAGGACCTTTCAATAGGATTTTGGATATAAATATCAGGCAGAAAGGTACTCTCATAACTGTTCATAACCATGGTTTTGTAGCAGCATCCTCTGAAAAAGCAGATGTTACCTTTAGAAAATGAACAACCGTTAACGCTGATGTTTATTGTAATACAATCTAACCTTTAAGATGTTATGACAATATTAAATGTCTCTCTTTGTTCGAACTGTTTATGAGTAAATGTTTGTGCAGCTTCAGTCACACAGAACGTTATACAGTATCTTGATGAACATAACACAGGCATTGCACATGGTCAGTAAGTCTGTATCGATGTAGAATCACTTCCACTCCCCTCTAATGGGTTTATGGCACTTAATGTGGCAGACCTCCGAGTGAATGAGCACATGAAGTTAAAGTGGGGAGGGAGAGGATGTTTTAAGAAAGGCCCGTTCAGTCTCGTCTCTGCACATCCAATCTCATTCTGGTTTATTAGCCTTTAAACAGGATAAAAACAGGCTGCAACAGACAATTAGGTCTGAAGGAAAGATTACTGGTGTCAACTTGCCCCCCCTCCAGAACATGGACTCTTCTGTTGGCAGGAAACAGGCATCAACTAAAAAAAGTGCACACAGTAGAGTGAGGATCTCCATCCAGTGTTATTTAGTTACTTCAGAATCAGATCAGTCTATTGCAAATAAATCACAGTGAAACCACTTTATTTTTGGTACATACTGCTGTATGCAGTCAGCACAGCCCTCATTGTCCTGAACTGCATTCAGAAAAGTTCACAAAACATTTTAAAAGTTGTTTGCTTGTCATACAGACAGACCTGAAAAAGCATGAATTCAGGCTATTTACACAATTGCGTAATGATGACGTTATTTCTGCATATATTTTTTTGCAGTTAAGTCAAAGGAAAATAAGTGTACTTTGTGTTCATACCGATGTATTAACATTGTACAAACAGTCACCCAGACTGCCAGTCAGTGGCTGGTGGAGTGAGGAGAAAACGACATAAAAAAATCAATAAAACAAATGAACTTCATATATATATATATATATATATATATGTATACTGGCAAGTCCAAAATTCCGAACAATCCCTTTAAAATGACTACTTCTACAAGAAAGCTTCATCGTCATGGTTACAACAGTAGCAGTGACCTCCTCCTACATGGGCCATTTCAATCTCTAATACTGTCACCCGACTGCCTACTTTGCTCCCACCATAATGACTATGTCACAAACAGAAAAATGGCCTGCCATCACAGACTGTGATTATTGGTAGAAGCAAGTCAACACAGTACAGACATATTTAATATGCCCTTATTCATGTGTTACCACAAAAATAAAACTGAAAATAATCATGTTTGTCTCTTTATGCACTGTGCTTTTTGTCTTCTGCCTTCCAATTCTGAAATCCCTGCTAATGCAAAGAGATTGTGGATCTGTTCTCCCACACAACTGTTCCTATTTTATACAGTTTTTTTGTTCTCCTGTAAATGAAATCAATCAGAGGCCCATAATGCTTTATTGAAACTTATTGAAATATTTTTATGGCAGAGCATAAGGATTTTATAATTATAGACATCGCTGGTTTGTTCGATACTTGGCATCAAATGCTTCAAAAGATTAGGGACAGGCAAGAATGCGCATTTGTGTGATGTCTATATTTGTCCTTGATCCTATTCAAACACATTCATTCAGTAAACTTGAACTAAGGAATGAAACATTTTATCTAAGCTGGCATAGAATGACATACACTCTAAAGATTTATTTATAACGGGAGCTTAACAAAGAGATGGTAAAGTTGCATTGGGAGACATTAAACAGTTCCAGAAGCCACAAAATGAGTGTGTCCCACTGTCTCTTTAATAACTAATGTCCCCCTTTATGTTGTTTAAATGAGGCTTCCTGGCACACACGTGCTGTTAAGTGGAAGAAGAGCTATTTCGGACATCTCCAGCCATATAATTTAGTTCTAATGTAGCTAATGTGCAGTTTTCTTGGCGTTGACAGACAGACAGGTTACATTCAACTTGTCTTTCCGATCCACACGGGCAGATTAACACGTAATTATTCAACATTTGTGCACAGTAAGGGCACCCTGCGGGATCCACCTGGCACCGGCCGCCCCTGGTGTGGGTTTCACAGCGTCTCTCTTCCGCTACACATGCTACTCAAAGGAAGTGGGGGTCATAATGAATGATGACCTCATCCGCATGGCTTTCATACTGTATACTGTACACAAGTGATGATAGCATCTCTGACGTCTGTTTTAGAAAGGAAAGCCAGAGGGAGGGTTTTGGAAGGTTATATGCAATTTTCCGTCTGTGCTATTTTTTTTTATCTTTTTTTTTTTGGGCCAAGGGCATTTACAGTCTGTGACTGTGTGGATATTGCCGTGGTACACCATTATCTGAGCATTTGCTAAATTACCGTTTTAGTTTTAAACTGCCCCATAAATGTCCGAACATGACTGACCAGTATAGAGACAGTGATGATCATCTAACACTCCCAGCATGTTTTCTACATCTTTATTGCACTAACTCAAACTCATCATTTGTCCAAATTGGAGTTGCTGCATGTGCAGTGAAAGTCAATTTGATGGCAACTTATTTCTGAATATATTCCACCACCTTTCCATCATATTTTGCTGACAAGTTTGGCATTTCATTATGAAGACTGTCAACTAATCAAAATCTCATTCCTTCACATTTTGTATTTGTGAAAGATAGGTTAACTTCTGTTGTTATGGTCCCACTGCAGAAACAACCAGACTCATTATTTTTCAACAAGTGGCAGTAGGTTGTAAAAGTGTCTCTAGTTTTGATGGGTGGCTTATATTGCATTTTGACATGCACTTATTCTGCATATCGGGGGAAAAAAAATAGTTTCTCACAAATTAAGTGTTGCGAGAGAAGTCCTTGGACATCGTGGAAGCCTGGAGCAGAATATAAATGTTGTGTTTCCATTCCAATAATGAAGCTACAATACAGCAAGCAATGAGGTGTCCCAATGCATAATTCACAGAAAATATACAATATATTTGTTTTATAACCTGTGCTTTGAAATTCAATTAATTAAATTGTTGATTTTTTTTAGATTCATAATGAAACAGCAGATAATTAACACGCATGGTTTGATGTTTAATTGTATCCCCAAGCCAACATACTGAAATGAGAGAAAAAAATTAAACACAATTCACACTTCAGATATAAACATCTTTCACTCATGTTCTGATGAGCTGAAAAAAAAGATAGAACAAACTGTTTCTGTACAAACAGAACAAATAACTTTTCTGCATATATAAATATCACATCACAAGTGTACCATTAGATTTGTAGGACTCTTTGATGCATTTTGATCAACCAAACCAAAGTGAAATGTGGCTTTTGAATAAATTTAATATTTTGCTTTTGAAAAAAAAAAAAGTTATGAAACTATCTCAAAGTGAATAAAAAATAAAACATTCAAGTATATTTAAATTGAAGTGTACAACATCTTAGCAATAGCAAAATAATAAAAAATCATATCCCTTATGTAAACCCCATATTTAATTATACACATAGTATTTCCATACTGTCATGACATATGAAACATATTGAAACATGGTCCCTTAGAGCAGTAGTTCTCAACCTTTTTGAGTCGCGACCCTCAATTTAACATGCATGTTGTCCACGACCCCCTCTCACTGAACAGAATCTCACACGCACAGTTCAGATCATACAAGCTCAGTTGATACAACAAATTTTGGACAAATAATGAAGCAGACAACAACTAAAGCATCTCTCTGACCAAAATGACCAAAAATTACATAAAATTAAGCAAAAAAGGACTCAAATTGACCACAAAATGACAACAAATGACCACAAAAAGACACAAAATGACTAAAAAAGACACAAAATGACAAAAAAAATGACACAAAATGACAAAAAAAAGACATGAAAAAGACTAAAACACATTAACACATGAACACTTTAACACAGTGCTGACTTCCAAAATGATTTGGCGACCCCCAGAAATCATCTCGCAAACCCAATTGGGGTCGGGACCCCAAAGTTGAGAATAGCTGCCTTAGAGTATCAATAGTGTCATTTTCCATGCATAAAAGGGTTTGACATTCTTTGTTTATAGAAGCACCAACATGGCCTACTCATGCCTCATAGACCTTTAACTTGCCAGTGGCTTTTTCTGGCATACGCCAGAGACAATGTGGGTGCACTGATCCTGAAGGTGTGTGTTTGTGTGGGTGAATTTAACAGATGGTGAGATGATGTGAGAAACAATCTGGACCGCCTTATCCGTGTATGTGCGCATGCATATTCTGTGTATGTGTTAGTATCCAGTTAGTTGAGTCATACAGATGAAAAGATATTTAGGTGATATTTAGACCATAAGCTCATAGAAAGACAAAAGTATTGCAATTGTGAAAAAAGTTGACAAAGTATGTTGAATCTTAAGGCATCCCAAATGTTATTTTTTCATTTATTTGACCATATTTGGGGAAACACACACTATGCTAATATGAATCCATTATGTACACTATAGGGAAGACATCTGTAAGATGGATCAAAGGGAACATGACAACATGCATTATTATCAAGTTGTGAATCATAATTTTCAAATTAAGAGTTTGTTCAATGTTCATGTTCATACTGATAAATTGTGATAAAGGGACAGGAGGTTTCTTTGTTGTTTTTTTTGTTGTTTGTCTTTGCTGCTTGAATTAATTTGATCAAAATTACAGCTTATATAGAGTTTGCGCATGTCAAAGCAATTGCAATTGGGGCAAGAAAATGATAATAATTATCATTTCCACCCCCTGCTCTTCAAAATTCAAGATGGCTGTTGAAGAATGTGACCTTAATTACCCGTACCTTCCTCTAATTAGCCCTACAGGGTTGCCTGACCCTGAAAACGTAGGTTTAGCTCAAGAATAATTAGACCAGGCCATATAAAGATAAATCCACATTTTGAGTTCTTCTTTTTAAACACCTTTCTACATAAAATATATTAATTCGTTTTGCTTTTCCAAAATTTAAAAAATGTCAATTCTGGACACAATGTGCCTTACTAATGTGTGTGTCTGTACTCCACATTTCCTCCCATCATTACCATCGCTTCCGTGGCTACATTCATGAGGGAACATTTAACTCTGTTTCTCTATATGCACCTGGCTTCGTCTCTTTGCTTCATCTGGGGTGACCTATTTACATAAACTCTGAGCAACAATCTCCCATGGTTGGCAGCACATATATAAACTAAGCAAGCTGTTGCATTTATGCCTGCACTATAAATGTTTAACATCAAAGGGCATGTGATTAATATGCATGATCAAGACAGCAAAGAGGGTCACATGGAAACAGTGGAAATGGTGAACTGGAAAGTGCATCTTGTTAGTTGTAAGCAGACGCAGACGCATATGCGTGTGTGTGTGTGTGTGTGTGTGTGTGTGTGTTCTGCCCTTTAGTCCTTCTGGCTCTTGGTTGATAAATAGGCATTTGGCTTTGTTAACTGGTCACAAGAGAATACACCAAATGGGTACATGCACCATGGTCTGTTTCCTGGCTTTAACTGAAGTCTGAATCATTAATATACACCAGCTTACCCTTATTGAAATTCATATTGGTATTAAGTTCCATAAGAAAACTCTTTTTTCACCAGCTTTTGAGGATTCTTTTGCCAGTCTAAAGTTAGAAGAGGAGGAGATGAGTGGCATGACGATGAGTGGAGGATTTCAAATGGCTGCGACGACCACCTGGTGACAGACAGCATGGCCTCCACCCTGTTTCCTGTGTGGAATTATCAGAAAGAGTCCAATATTGGATAACTAGAAGGAGCCGGCTGTGTGATGTCAGCATGTGTTGTTGAAAGAGGGTGTATAATAACCGTGGGAGGTTTCTATCTTCCCTACAGTGAATGTTGATTTGAAGGCTTGTTTCTTTGGTTTCCTTTTTTGTTTTTACATTTTTTTACTGCATAGATTTTGTGATGGCAAGGATATGAGACAATTTCTAAGGGTTGTTTTTTCCTGTCTCAAAATAATCATCCTGATAATGTGCACACATGTACCGTGCTAAATCTGATTGTTGCCTCTCTCAGCAGTTTTTTACAAGAAACATATTACTAAAATTAAATCTTTTTACTATTTTGCTACCTGTAACAAGCTAATGATGTGTGCACTGCACTGCCCTCATGATTCCTAGTAGCCTATAATTTGTTCCTAAAAATGTACTGAAGCAATGTGTTACATGACATGGTTAGGCTATGTTTGATAATGAAAAAAAAAGATTCTACTATAAGATTTCTCCAAATGTAGAGCCTCTTCCTCGTTATGATGCGCTTAGACATTCATTTTTATTTTTTATTTAAGGTAACCACTCTTACAAATTGGTACAAGTCACTATTACATTACAGAATATTTTATTTTTAATGTAATTTTATTTTCATTAAGTTCTGCAGCTTTGTTTGTTTTTATTAAAAATCAGAATTGATTTATGATGTTGAGTCCACATAGTAATACTGTGTCATTTTAAATTCACAGGAAAACCGATGCTATTACCAATGTATACTTGACTTTTGGCCTTGAATTACTAAGCAGGTTCTAACAATGGCCTGTGCTTATTTTGGGACCAGAGTGATGCATTTAGTAAATGTGTTTTCCTCTCCCAGGCTAAACAAATGTGAGGTGTTTTATCTTCACTCATTGTAATTCTGCACCTCCCACACAAGGACATCAGCGGTTATGGCAGGTCTGTACTAAATTGTTGTCTTTCATCCACCAAACTGTCAGAGCGCTATAGTGCACTTTTTACAGGCTGGGGAAAAGGTATGCTCTGATGGCTCAAGACTAATGGCATCCCCCCACCTCAGCCTCAGATAACGTATTTCTTCTAATCCAGCCTGTTTTTCAAACTCTGCTGCTGGCCCTGTGCATGTGCACACAAGTTTTGCGTTAAAGTAAGGCAAAATAGTTGTCTTTTTAAAAAAAATCTCTTTAATTCCATACAAAGTGTTTTCTTGCAGTTTCTTGTGAAGTGTCAAATGTTTGTATGTAGAAATCCACATTCACATATTATACTCATCAGCTGTGAAATGCTGAGAATTCACAAAGAGGAACAGTATTTTATCATTTGTTACCGGAATAATTGCAGTAATTCCCCTTTTTTGCGAAAACCCAATTCCAAAAAGTAAGGATGTTGTCTAACACGTATATTAAAAAACATGTCTAATCCTTTGTAACATCAGACACAAATTCAAATCACAATTTTGCCTCAAAGGGCTTTACAGCATACATCACGCTGTCCTTTAACCGCATTTGACAGGGGGTGACCTCTAGTGGCTATAGTTATCATGACGGGAGGCTTCCTTCAGGAGTCATGTTTTTGCACTAAAGAGCGACAAAGTCCACATGGAACGAAAAGTCAAAAGTTATTCTACAGAGCAAAACTACGTCATGTTCTACAACACATTTTAGCAGAGTAGTTTTGTTGCCTAAGTGTAACCATTCACAATTCTAACCAGGTGTATACAAGTCCAACTTTTTCACCTCTTGTCAATACACTGTTGCTATGGTGGACTTGAGTGAAGGATCTTGGATTTTCTCCAGGAGTAAGAAATAGCCTGCCTGCACATTGTAGGTACAAAGTGACACCATGCAACAAACAAAAGTGGCAAAAACACACAGAAAAACAGGGGGTAGGTTTTTGATTATTTTTGTAAGTGAACTATAGATTATATGGAGCTTTACTTCCCACTGCTACAATAGTTTTGTAAAAAATGAATTGAGTAAGTAAATTTGGTATTTTTCGGGCCTAGTTTAGTAAAAAAAACAATGTTGCTTTTCTCTTGTTCGTATTTAATGTCATTTTATTGTTGTGTGTTTGTTAGTATACCATTTGCATATGCATATACATTTTATGCCCCTTGTGTTTCTGTCAAACACACTGTATCCCCTTTTTGTCGGGTACAAATTATTAACATTTCACCCTTATATCCTGCTGGGCTCAACACTATCACAAGACTTCATCACAAAATCCAGGTCTAATTATTGGGTTAAAGCAACAATAACTGCCTGTGACAACATTAATCCTTGCTAAAAAATGTTACAATAAAAAAAAATGGATGATTTGAATGATTCAATTTTACATACAAAACTGAGGACACATAATAACAAACAATCACTAAGTAATGCACTACATGAAAAACTGCTATTTTAAAGTAAAAGCACTGAATTTGCATTTCTTTGTAGAATTTATATAGATGATTGAAATAATAATAACAGGGCCCAAAATCTTTTTTTTCAGTGTACTTTGTTCTGTACAGTTTTTATAACTATTCTGACTGAGGTCTTATAAATTGCCCCCAACCTTCTCAAACAACTTCAAAACGCTACAACTTGCAAGCCAACCATCCAAAATGTCAAAGCAAAGTATTCCAGTCTTTGACAAACATAAATCTCACTTCAAACTGTGATTTATGTCCACAAAACACATCATATAGTGCAATCTCAGCATGCTACATCCTACATGGATGTCTCATGCCTTCTTCAATACTTAGTGACGCTCAGTATGTGCAATCAGAGCGACTTCAAGCTAAATATCTCTCTGGCATAAATTAATCTAATCTTTGCAGTTCATTCTTCAGTGCATACATCAATGCTCACATCAATCATGGCGTGCATGAGTGAGTCACTTCTGAAGGCACACAGTGACTCCTTTATTCTGTGCAGAGAAGCTCCCTGCACCAGAGGAACGTCACTCTTTCTTACAACCTACAGATGCTGGATTCTCACTTCATCTTTCCAAAGCACATGGCGCAGCATGTGGGCAACGCTGTAGATAGACAAGTGGAGAAAATCCATTAGAAAACAGAAGAAATGTGAGAAAACAAAAGCTGGTAGAGGAGAATGAAGTGTTAAAGAGAAATAAATAGAGGGGAAGAAACTGTGACAGAAAGAGTGACTCACATGGAGACGAGGCAAGAAAGACAAAAAGGAATTGTTAATATGACTTTTTTTCACCTCTTGTCAATACACTGTTGCTATGGTGGACTTGAGGGAAGGATCTTGGATTTTCTCCCAGCAGGAAGAAATAGCCTGCCTGCACATTGTATGTACAAAGTGATACCATGCAACAAAACGAAGTGGCAAAAACACACAGAAAAACACATCCACAAACCCACACAAACACACAATAAACCCATTATTAGAGGAATCATTATCTTCCTGACTTAAATTCAGCCTGTGGTCTTCTGCAAATGGACTCCAACTACCTCCTACTCAACAGATTCAACTCCATATTCTTTGGCTGAATGAAGTAATCATAATCAATTATTTAAAAAAGGGGAAAAAAAGAATGGTTATTCACAGTTGTAGCTAAGAATCTGCTTCATTTTCCGACCAGAGAACAAACAGATACAGTACATTGTGTAATCTGTTCATCCAGTGCTTGTTAGAGTCGGGGTGATTTCCTCGACAAGCAAGCCAGCAGCAAGACGCACACATAAGTGCACACAATCACACACATACACACATTGGGACTGGCTGACAGTATCTTCGCTCTAATCAGAATCTTAATTAGTCTGCTAGCAGCGTCCCATTAACATATATTCCTCCTAATTAACTAGGGACACACACATACAGAAGGGAGAGAGGCAGAGACGGAGAAATTAAAGATGTTTCTTGAAGTCTCGTAAGATGAGAAAATAAATTAACAAAGCAGAATCACAAAAGTAAAGCTTTAATCTGTCAACCTTGTTCTGCCTTGCTGACTGAGAAAAGTAGCTCAGCTCAATAGCTTCAGTGGGCAAAGACCTTGCCAAACAAAGTCAACAGAAATTAAGTTTTATCATCATTAAGTTCAGAGAAATGTTTCTGGCATTTAGAATCAGCCATTGTTACGGCCACAAAACATTTTAGCTCCAATTTGTGACTACAATATATATCCCATGGATAAAGCAAATTATTATTTATTAACAGAAGTTTAGTAAAACTGTGGGAGTCAGAAGGTCTGGCCAAAAAATAACAAAAGAGTGCCTGGACCCATCAAGATGTCAGACCCAGAACTTTCCTCTTTACCAAAGAGGAACTGGAAACATCAGATCATAACCCATCAAAGCAGTGACTGAAAGACATATGACCAGGAGTTAGTGGATGGCAGGAGAAAGATAAAGGAAGGTCATTCACAGGGTTAATGATTCCCCTAAAATATTTCCAACTGCTCAAGATCTCCAACCACAGAATAGACCATTTGTCAACACAACCCATAACAATTCATATGAGCGTTTGTCAAAATGACCCATATGAGCGTGTTGCGGCTCCTGATACAGTGGAGCATTCTAAAAATAGCACGTTATTATACATACATGTACAGTTAGCGGTTGTACAAAAAGACTGCAGTTTCAGTGAATTTAGGCTATAAAACCACTGACTTAGGTTTAGGGCAAAAAACTCTTTTTCGATGGGGTCATTTTTGTACATCCCAAAATATATACGTTTTTCTTTCATTTCTGGCCATATTATGATGTAATTGGTAAGAACAGACAATATTTGACCCATTTTAAGCATTTTTAGGCATTTTAAAATCGGACAATACTGACAAAATCGACATGCTGTAGTATGACTTTTTTTGAGGGGGTCATTTTTGGACATCCAAAAATATGTTTTTTTTCTGTCATTTCTGGCCAAATAATGCTCTAATATGTATTAACAGACTATAATTGCCCCATTTCTAGCATTTTTAGGCATTTTAAATTTGACCATTTTTGACAAATATCTATATACTATGAATTTTCTTTTGAGGGTGTCAAAAAATTACCCCTCAAAAGAAGTCATATTATAGTTTGGCGATTTTTGTCCAAAATGGTAAAATTTTAAAATGCCTGAAAATGATTAAAATGGGTGAAATATTGTCTAATGATACACCATATTTTGGGATGTCCAAAAATGACCCACTCAAAAAAGTCATACTATAATATGTCGATTTTTGCCAAAAATCGTCAAATATTGAAATCCCTTAAAATCCATTGAAATGGGTCAATTTTAGTCTGTTGATACATGTGGTAGTATAGTTTGTATAGAAAGGAGAGGAAAAAAAAAAAACATTTTGGGATGTTGAAAAAAGACCCCCTAAAAAACGTCATATTATAGTATGTTGATTTTTGTCAAAAATGATCAAATTTTAAAATGCCTAAAAGTGCTATCAGTGGGTCAATTATAGTCTGTCAATACATTTTAGAGCATTATATCAGCAGAAATGACAGAAAAACACCATATTATGGGATGTCCAAAAATCACCTCCTCAATATCACCGTCAATATGTTGATTTGTCCTTTTGAAAATGCCTGAAATTGCTTGAAATGGGTCAATTATAGTCTGTTGATACATGTGGTAGTATAGTTTCTATAGAAATGAGAGAAAAAAAACAACATATTTTGGGATGTTGAAAAATGACCCCCTCAAAAAAAGTCATACTATAGTTTGTCGATTTTTGCCAAAAATGGGTCAATTAGTAACATTCAATAGCAGCAGTCAATCTTGAACTCTCTTCAACCTCTCAAAAAGTAAATTGGTCTATACTTTCACATTGTTATCAAACTACATCTAATACAGGAAGCTATTATCTCTTGATGTCTATCTGCAATTAAAGCTACTGGTTGTGTTATGGATTTTCCTGCGTGTCTGTTAGAGTACATGGAAGCTACATGTGTCTAAGTCCATGCAGTGGACGGTAAACACTAATTGGTCAGTGTTGCTCTAGCAAGTCTTGCCATGTCAACATGATTCACACAGGGATTTACAAAAGTGTAAAGGAAGCTTTTATATGGGCACACTAACAAACTCACTTCCGGTGTCCCAGCTTCTTCTATTGCTTCAGATGCAAAATCTCACAGGGTCATGCTTTTTCAATACAAGCACCCCTCATAGGTGAGTCACCCTCCACAATAAACCTGGTGTGAAGAAACGCTACTTCTCTTTGTTGGTTTAATCTGAAACACTGAATGACACACACACACACGTACCGGCTGTGGGTGATGACCAAAGACGGTGTTGTGGGTGAAAGATGAAAAGGAGCATTTTGCATGAAACCCAAATGTCTTTGTTGCAATGCCAGGCCTGCCTACAGTTCTGTGTCATGACTCATGTCCTATCCAGAGCCACAAGAGCTCTATTTCTACACCACGGTGGCTCAGTTTCAAATTCAGCGATGCGCTGTGTCTTCTATAAAAAATGTCAATGCAAATTTGAAAAATCTTTGTTGCCATGGGATGCAGATTCTTTTGATTAGGCTGGCTAATGCTGTGCTACTTATGCATTTTAAACAGGCACATTATAAGCCGGAGACGGTAAACTATCTGCCAACAAACAGTGTGGAACTTCGGAGTGTTTCAGTGGTTTGCCCAAAGGCAATGCAGTTTCTGTTTTGTGGCATCTCATTCATCCCCATTTCTTTAGAAGCAGAATTCTGTCAGATATTTTAAAGTGCCTAGTCATGTGTTGCGGCTTCATAACAGCAGTCCACAGAGACCGCTGTCTTCCAGAAACCACGTTCTCTCATTAACAGCTTCATGTCAGGGTTTGAAGCACAACAAGACCACCAGGGTACAAATCACACATGGCACTTTTTCAGTTAATGGTGACGCAGCATTCCCATACTGGGAACCACTGATCATGTCCGCATGACTAGGAGGAAGGATGCAGCATGAGTCACACAATGAATAACTTTTCATCAGGGGAGTCTGTGTGGGTCACCATTTGGCTGCTGTGTACTGATCCATAGCACAGTGGATTCTCCATAATATCCCACTTCACATATTGGTCCAGTTTTTTTCTGTTTTATTGTTAATGCTTGCACAGAACTGGCAGAACAACTACTTTTGAAAAAGTCATGTGGTATTCTATTGGAACCGTAATTAAATTTAATTGATATTAAATGTACATGTTGGTGAAGTATGCCTAGCTTGTTCTTTTTATTTAATTGTGTTGTTATTGTCTCTGTGTGTAATGCTGCTGCTACACTGTAATTTCCCAGCTTGTGATAAATAAAGTCTATCTATCTATCTATCTATCTATCTATCTATCTATCTATCTATCTATCTATCTATCTATCTATCTATCTATACAGGGGCTTGATTTAACATGTGTTGTTAAGAGATTCTCATGGTCTGCACTCTTCTTAATGCAATTTTCTTTTCTATAGCTATCTTTTCTTCAATAAAAATAGGTTATAAAGTCCTCTTCCATCTTGAGACCTTGAGCTGTGCTAACATAACATTCTCACAGATTGAATGTCTCAACAGGCTGCAGGTTTTCTTCTCTGTATCTTTGACACCAACTTTCTGCAAAGTACTCTGACTATTTCGCCTTTAGTTGTAGTTATCTTTGTTGTACCATACAAAGGCAGCAATCGCTATTGATGATCATCTGCCGTTTGCGGCTTAACACTTACTGAACAGTCATTTTTACCAGGTATTAATAATAATGCAGCTAAAAATTGAAGCATTTAATGTGTGAACTTGAGAGTAATGGGAATTTTCTTTCTTTTTTCCAGAAGTAACTGCTTTTTTATTGGATCCTTCTGTAGACTGCACATTTTATAATTCCTTTGTGTCATAATAGAATTTTAAATACATTTTTTTTATGTATTTTAAATCATCTCCTGGAGGAAGAAGTTCTTGATCCCAAAAATCTGGAGGGTTCACTGACAGCCAGTGGAAGAGTGAGAGTACTGAAAAGCCTCAGTGCTGAAACGAACGTGTGACATGCAGCTGCCTCTGTTTCACTTTCACCCAGAATGAGAGGACTTTGTTTGATCTGCTGTGTGACTGCTGCTTTAAATTATTAAGAGCAGAACTAGTTTTGTTTGAACTGTTCGCATGCAGAGAGTTAGGAATTTGCTGATAACACACTACTCAAGCAGTTGTAGCATTTCTCAGCACCAGATAAGCATTATTTCACTCGACATTTTAATGTGTATGTATTACTGATCTGTGTGATGTGAAGCCTTGAAATTGAAATGCAAATGCATGAGCGGTGGTTTGGAAAATTTAGCCACTCACTGCCAGAGTAGAAGTGACCTTGAAGCTACTTAGCTTTGGAATAAAGTTATTTGAAAATCAAACAAACTTTGGCCTTCAACATGGAATTCACAAAACACGTATTAGTTGATGGGATGACTTTCAATGTTGCCCAAGCAGACACTCTAATACTTTTTCTGTATTGAGTTGATGTAATGTAGTGCACAGCATCCGCCACCAGAGAGATTTTTTTTATTGTGGGGCAGACCACCTTTCAATCCTCTTCAACCTATTCGGATGAAACCAGGGCCACTTGCACATGAAAAAGTCTCAACCTGCTAATAGAATGTGTTCATTGAACATTTTTGTTTAATGGTGAACTGAAAAGCATGATTTTGGACATAATGAATGTGAAAGTGAATGCTGTTTTGTGAGAATTAATGATGCTCAAGCTGTCGAATATCATTTTTCTCCAATAGTTCCCTCCTGTTAAAATGACGACGGTGTTACATTTTCATGAATGACTATGTTAACTGGTGACTCATCTGAATGCACTGTGGCTGCTTGTAGTGATGGGAAATGTTGAAAACACGACCACAAAGTTTTTTTTAATTTTACTTTAATCAATTGGAAATACATACTAATATGTGTTTATTATTTACGCCAACCTTTAATGTAACTTATTCCAGGCAACCATGCTTTCATCTGAAAGTCTCAAGTTAACAAGGTCACTCAACCTTACATTTTTATGCAAACTGTACCCGCATGGTCTGAGAAAAAAAAACAAAACAAGTTTGAAAGTCTGCAAGTCTGCCACATCTGCAATCAGGCAATATGATGTTGATGATAAACTGGTATAATGCTTGCCCAATTCATCAAAAAGTATAATTTATTTTCTCTGCCTCAGATCTAGTGCAAAAATAAACACTCAGGTTTAGAACTGTATACAATATTTATTGACAATGTATTCATTTCCATAGGTTTTTCATAGTAAAGACAGACACTGACTTTTACAGGGCTTATCTTTGAGAAGGGTACAGCTCTGGGTTTCTGGGAATGTTCTCGTGAGTGGCACATACAAGGATTTTTCAAGGTGGAGGGTGTCGAGAGGGTAAGAAGGGTTGATGCTCCTCGGAGTGAAGTCCAGGGAAGCAGGAGGCTAAGGCTTCTTCTGTGAGTGTGTGCAAACATACACTGTCACCAAGATGTGTCATTTAGGCTTTTAGGATGTCAGTCTGTCCTTGCTCTCCAGAGAGACTCTACTGTCTGATGAAACCCTAACATTTCCAAAAACCTTAACTTTCCAGGAATGAAGAGAAAAAAAGCCATTTCCAAACCATGTACAACCATTTTTTTACTCTATACAAGGGATCATGAAGGGATCAGAACCCCTAGAGGACAATGTAATCATTCTGTATAGTATAAATGTGAAAATTGCCAAAATTTGATTTACAAGGTTTTGCCAAACAACAGTGTTTGCAGTTATTTTTTTTACACAGGAGTATAGAAGTATAAAAATATATGAAACAAAAAAGCGCTGTGAAGTACAAACACATATTCAAAGTGTAGAACTTATGAAGCAGACCTTTCTTGCCAGTTGCCGGTGTGCTTTGGAAAAGACACATTACTGACTGGCCAGTATACATCCACTCTCACACTCAAATACACATACATGTCATACCACATACAATGTTATTCTGAAGATTAAGAAATATATTTATAATGGATAGATTGAGACATGTCTATGGCTGAGGTGGATTTAGTACCTTAATGCTATTTAATATATTTCCTGTGTTTAGATTCTGCCAATGAAAAAATGTGCCATACTATTAGCACTGTAAATCTGTACTGTATACAGTTTTATGGGTCTTTGTGTTAAACACAGAAAGCAAACACAAGACAGAGAAAAACATCAGAAACAAGCTCACTAAGGTACTTTTTCTTAAGTACAATTCTTGGGTTTGAAGTTGTAGGTTGTTGTTGTTTAGTGTGAATTGTGCTGACCTGAGATGGTTGACTTTAGGGCTGATTAAAAAGGCATCGGTAGCCTCTTTATCACTTCACCCTTTGTGTGTGTGTGTACGTGTGTGTTTGAAAAGGTGGTGTACATTAAGCTGTATTTAGCTGATCATTGGTACAAGAAATTGTAATACTTTTGCTGACACATTACAGCAAATACATGCTGCAAAAGAATATCAACTACATTCATGAATATATGTTACATTTTGGCAAAACCAAAGAAATGTGCTTCGACAAACTGAGCAAAAAAGAAACAAACAGTGATGAAGTGACACTGTAAAATAGACTATTTACATTGTTTCACACCAGCCTTTGCATTCTCTTAACATTACAGTATAAATGGTTTTATTAATAAATGTCTATTTTGTCTTTTCTGCTAAAAGCTCATATGTTTTTATATACAGGAATAGTATGTTCCAATTGATAATTATAATAGAATATCCGATATATACATAGTCATTTAAATATGTTTTTTGGAGACATTATAGATCAACTCATCCTCATCTATAAAAGGATTTACAATGCCAATAATCAGTTTTCTAGTAGATATCAGAATCTATCTCGATCTTTTTGTGTTTTTAAAAAATGTGCTTGTAAAATAAACATTAAAAACAAGAAAAATGAGAAGAATTTAGTTTGAAATAATCACCAGAACTACCAAAAAACTCCCCAAACAATACATAACAAATTACTCACTATGCACAGTTTTCAGTACCTAGATCAAAACAATGTGTAAATGGTTCATTTTGATGAGTAACATGTAAACACCAGTGAGGTTATTGTAAGTTAGAACATTGCACAATGTTCAATCAAAGTTTACATTTCAGTTGTTGGGCAGTGCTTGTGAAAATGCATCATTGTGTCATTCTTCAAACAGTTGTAACTGTTACGTAAATGCTTTTTAGAAAAATGTAAATATTCTTTATATAACATCATCAATATTTGAAATACTAATCAGACATACTTTTTTTTTTATATAAATTGTAATTACAGACTTATGTATGCTCATTTGTGAGGTGAATTAAACACAGAAAAAGCACAAATGAAATGAAACAATTCAGTGAGAACAGAGATAGTGAGCAAAAAACAGAATATCAAGGAGTTACTACTGTACAGAGCATGCAGTGAGACATAACTGTATGTGGCTACATTTTCAGTAAACAATTAGAATATTATTGTTTAGTGTTCACTCACACCTTCACAATCAAAATGAATGGCGTACAAGGAGAAATTAACCCTTGGAGTTAGATCTTTGTTATTTTAGGGTAAAATCAAAAGAACCACCTGAGAGAAAAGCTCCAGTCCTCATAAATATCATATATTTGGAGCGACCTTCTCTTCTGTTATATGTTTTATAGCAATGTTCTTCAAGGTACAATTTCTCAAATTAGCTTTAGTCACTCACAGCAACTCCAACTCCTTTGACGAATGATTTGGTACTTTGTGTATGTGGAAAAAAGAGGCCATACCACCAGAGTTCATTCATACGGACAGTGTGGCAGATCTATGGGGGGAGGGATATGACACCCTTGTGTATTGCAGCCCTAGTTGTAGTTCTATATTTGTTATAACTGAAACATAAAGTGTGATCGTGGTCATATTAATAAAGTTCCTCACAAGACAGCCCCCATAAGCACCAGGTATTAGAAGAACTACGGTAACAGCCTCTATGGCTTTTAAGAACTTGTGTGCAAAATCTTTTATAAAATCTACTTTGTGTACATACAGTCAAAAGCACAGCGTTGTTTGTAAATAATCCATTTTGTTCGTTTTAGATTTACGGCTATGTCCTTTATGATTATCAACCCATTTTTTCAATCAGGAAATAACTCATGGCTAAAAGGTTTTAAACTAATAAGAATTATAATAATCTACTTTGGGAGGCAGATGTAATATATAAACTCAATAGCAACAAAGAAAGACATATCATCTGCATAGAAAAAATATATATTAAAATAATGCTGTCAAAAGCTGATATTTGACGTTATTTGTGCTTTTAATTTATTCTGGCCTTTCGGTGGACCAATGGAGTCCTTTTAGCTTCACCATCTGAGTTATTATTGAACAATGAAATAATTGTCAAAGCTAATAAAGTGCCTTTTCAGCATTTTTTTGTCAGTGTTTTAAATATGTATCCAAGAAAGAAAAATAGAGAGCTGAAAAGGGAATTTTATAGGTCATATTATCCCTATAATAAATGCTATACAGGTGATATTTAAGTACATGGACAGTAAAAGACTACACTAATTTCTTACATACACTCTACCCCAAAGACATCCATATGTGCTTTTGGGTCCAATATTATCGACTATAATAATAGATATTAAAGCCAATTTGGCTAAAGACATTATTTTATAGTTTCACTCCTACATATTTCTCCCTGTTTGTCCTACTCTCTTCCAGCAATTTGACACAGTACATAATAATTACTGTCTGTATTAGCATTATGCTTCTTATCATTTTTGACCATCAGCAGGCTGCTTGTGTGCAATCTGAGTTAAAACTTGGACGTTTTTGGAATGCTTAGTTGATATTTCTTAACGCTACCCCTAATGGTGTATGAAATAATTATATAGAGCTCCCAGGATATTAAAGTAGAAAAAGGTGAACTGAAGTTTCTTTCACATAATATGATATTGTATATTGTGAACTTTAGGCCCTTATAATATTAGTATGAAATTAATTCTCGTAACAATAAATTTGTGTCTTTGACTTAATATTAGAAAACCCTGCTGACCTGAAACTTGCTTCAGCACTTTTTATAAGTAGTCTCAGTAAAAGTAAAAGTAAATTCAAATATGTTCATTTGTTACGAACTGATATGACATTTTGGCAATGAATTATGTATACTATAAATAAAAATAAAAACATAAAAAACTATGCAAACAAACATTTAAAAAAATGGCAAGATACACAATTCACAAAATATGTAAAATTTAAACAAATACTCAGGAACAGGCACCTTATATGTTTGTAATCTCTCTTCTATAAGGTTTTCACGTGTTAGCCAGCAAATGCGTTATTCCAAGATATGATGGATCCAGTCCTGAATGTAATTCAGTCCAGTTTACAAGATCACATAAATATGAAACAAACCAGATACAAACAACAAATGAGCAACATATTTTGCTGTTTGTTCTTGCCCCCACTGATGTCCTTTGTTTCTTTTAGTTGACATAGTAAAGCCAGTAAACAATGTTGAAGAAGGAGAAGACGGTTGGGAAGATCATCCTTGACCATTTGTCAATAGAGTTTACATCAGTCAAGTCTGGGATGGTGATCTTAAGCTGTGAAGCGCGCCTCCGTAGTCGGCTCTTCTTTTGAGTCATGTGGCACTCCAGCGTGTTCCGGCCAAAGTTGTGCCTGGCCAGCCCTGCTTTGCGGTACTGTAGAGTCGAGCTGTCGTATGTCAGCATGGTATTACGGGGGTCGTTGAGACCCAGAGCCAGCTCTGTGACGCCCATGTCGTTCTTGATGTCCAGGTTGCCCAACAGGATATTTTCATGCGAGTCCATCTGGATAAGAGTCAAGTTTGTCTGATGTATTAAAAACAGTTTTTCTCTGATAAATCACATTTTGCTAAAATGATTAAAAATATATGTCTTATTTTTTCTTTTAAAAGGTGGAGAACATAAAAATATATTATTCACAATAAATGAATTCACTGTGGGTGAAATTATTTCCTGTAATTTGATGAATGATACAGAGAGTTATTATACAGTATATGGGTTGTTTAGTTTAAAAAAACAAACATATATTCTATTTTAATCGAAGGGGACTCAGTTCTATTATGTTCACATTGTCAGCTCATTTTAACATGGACTCATTCCTCTTTCTTTTAAGACTATACTGCCCTACAAAGCCTAACTGCAGTAACTAGGCAAAGGGCAACACTGAGAAAAACTGCTTTCATGCTTTTAACATGTTTTAACTGGCCAGCTAAATGGGTTATAGGTAGGTAAGTGATATAAGACTTATTTCTACATGTATTGATGATGTAATAATCTTGTTACGTCTCATAATATATTTATTTCAGAAAAGATATTTTATTATTTAAATGTGCACTATATGGAGCTTTGGTTTAACAAAAAGGTACTGCTGTTTTTATACAGTATTTATGTTCACTTATATAAACAGTTTCAATGAAACTACTTGTGACTTTGACTGAACATTTGCTCTCACTTTGCGATACAAATATCGGGATATATATCGTATATCGATATCCAGCCTAAATATATTGGGATATGACTTTTGGTCCATATTGCCCAGCCCTATCAAATTTGTGTACACAAAAGTTAGAAAAGCTACTCTAAAGCAAATAATGAATAAACAACCCTGCAAAGCTTAAACAAAACTTGCTACAACCATTACATCTGGTAATAGTTATTTAGTTATATAGTTCTGATGCTCTCCACAGTGATTTTTACATTAATTCACCTTAGGTGGCGCTAAAAAAAAAGTTATTTTGGAGTGTTCACATGTGGAAACTAAAAAGCAAGATATTTCCCTTGGGAGTTAGTCAAGATCTAAGAAGATTCTAACAATATTGGAATTATATTTACCAGGTGGGCAAAAAACACAACAAAATACAACACAAATAACTGCTGCACCGAGTCTGTTGGATGTGCAAAACAGGAAAATATTTGGTAATTCATTATCAGCTTTATGACATGATAAAATGTCTTGTTTTGCCAAAAAAACTAAACAACTAAATGTAAACTAGCACTTCAACACAATTTGACATTTTGTAATAGGTTTTTGCAGTACCTTATTCTTTTGATCTCCAAGACCAATTGCTGCGTCACCCACAAAGATTGGTTCCCACATCGAGTCATGACCATCAAGATCTCTTTGTTTCATTCTTGCATACAAAGTATCATCTCTGCCAACTACATTCCCCACCAGCCACTGCAACGAAAACAGTCACCATGGTTACTTGAGCAACTGAAAAGTAGTGGAAGTGTGTGTTGGCGAGTATAAGTTGGAAACATTAAACATATTACGACATAATTAAATCCTTTGAGTTCAGAATATTTATGCAACCATATTTCTGCTCAGTGGAGACATAAATACATATTCAGCTTATATCAGCATGTTTATGTGCAGCCATGTTATGGTTGGCATTTTGCATCTTTGCTAGTAAGCATTTGGTTCACGTCATCTGGGAGCACAAACTGGGAAAGTGAACGCAACTCTTTCTATCAAGACAAAGAGCCAAGTGGCTGTGAGACCTTCTTTCCCTCCATTTCAGCTGGCAACATGTCTCATTTGGATTTCAAACAGGGATAGTACAAGCTTATTAGGCCAGCTTTCCTTGGCACAGTGAAGGCGAGAAACATTAGGTCAACCCTCCATTTGAAGTGGTGACATTTCTTTTCTTTGCTTGTAATTATTCCGAGCTCCTTAGACAGCTTTATGAATAATTAAATTAAAATTTCACTGCAAAGTAAAGAAAATATGGGATTCTGTGAATCCAGAACAGAGGAAAAACTGCTTCCACTTGGAAATTTTAGAATGGGAAAGCTCATCAAGAGTTTTTACTCACCAGATTGATCCAAACACACGCAGGCATATTTCAGAAAAATATTGTGGAATTGGGAAAATGCAAGTTGAGGCAAGTAAAGCTGTTCATACCTTGTTTGGATCCATCCTCATCTTTTCATTGTTGGCTGTAGTTAGTTTCTCAGCTGCCCTTTTCTGACGTTGAGGGCCCCTTCCAAAGAAGATGTAGTTTACCAGCGCGTACTCTAGCAGAGCCAGGAAGACGAAGACGAAGCAGCCCATGAGGTACATGTCAATGGCCTTGACATAGGGGATTTTGGGTAGGGTTTCTCTCAAGTGGGTGTTGATAGTTGTCATGGTGAGCACCGTGGTAATACCTGGAGGAGAAAGACCACATTCATTACATTATAAGAAAGTGGTTTGAATCAAGAATGTTAACCCCCTTACCATTCAGTGCCCTGTTTTTTGTCTTATTACCTCATGAAGACACAAAGGACTAGAGGAACATGACAGAAAAATAAATGCTAATCTATAAAAGCAAGAAGCGTCTGTGTGTGTGTGTGTGTGTGTGTGGATGTGTGTCTAGGGCATATCTCTCTGACCGTTAGTCAGACTGACCTAAGATTTCGTATGTGGCTTGCACATGGCACGAAGGTGTGCATCCTCGATTTTGAAGATTTTTGCATTCATTTTTCAAAATATAATTATTTACGTAGGACGTGTTGTGGCATTGTGGCATAAAAAAACCCTGCTTTTTTCACAGACAAATGGGGAGAAATTCTGCTCTGTAAACGGCTGAGAAAAAACCCCAATCGTCAATATATCTAGAACAGCCATACATCCTCTGAATGCTGTAGGTCTGTACTTTGTGGTTGTAAAGTTTTACGAGGCTGTGATAATCTTAGAGGTCACAACAGATAATTTTATACAGTGAGGTCGAGTAAAAAAAAAATGGCCTCACTGAAATGAAATGGGGAATAACATAATCACACGTGAATCAAATTGAGCTTATTAAACTAAAACACAGATTCCCAAAAATATGGAACGTTGTCTAGAACCTAAATAAAACAGAATACGGTAATTTGCAAGTCCTTTGTAATATATAATCAATTGAAAACTGTACAAAGACAGAATAACTTGTGTTAAAACTGATAAGATATTTTTGTTGTAAATATACACTTAAACTCTTCATTCTGTTTTTATATATGTTGTACATTGCATCTAAACTTTTTTGGTACTGGGGTTTTAAAAGACTCAGCTTTACAGTCATATGCAATTTATGCATTTCCAAGTCTGTTTTGGGACCACAGTATGCAAAAATATTCAAATACTATCAGCACAATAACATGTTGTGCTGCATGAGAAAAACTGGTCTTGGACTGGTCCCCAATCTGCATGGGGTTCGCATGAAGTGAAATTCTATAAAGTACCCTTATTTATTCACATATCTGACCATGTCAGTTTTTCCCTTGACAAAATTTAGCTTAACTTTGAATCGTTATTTAGCTCCCTTTGACAAGACGTCATGACAAGGTTGGTACATATGGATTTCTTGGGTCTTTTAGTTTGATATGAGACCAGTCTCTTCATTAAAACTGATCCCCTTTCAGCCTGTGAAAGACAGAAAGTCAGCCAAACGAGCTGTTGGATCGTTAGGGGGTTTAATAATAATAAAAAAAAGTTGTAGAGTATAGCTTTATTAACTAATATAATGCAGTAACAAATCCACTTCTTGCATTAACAATAGCAGCATTTAACTGAAAGCCTTATTTACTATAGTGTTCCAACTGACTGTGACAGCTTTAATCCTGCCAAGTGTAAGACATCTCTCTGATCTACTTGATACCATGTCGTTGCTTGATTAAACCTGCCAGGATCAATGAACCTGAGGGGCTTACCCCCACGACTTCAAACCATGCATGGGGAGACGAGCTAAAAGACGTGCACCTGAAGCGCTGCAGCGATTTAAAATTCAAATGTCAACCTTGGTCTTGTTCATTAGCGGAGAACTCCTACTGAGAAGAGTTGTAGACAGTTTTCAGAAACCTCGCCCAGCAAGCTGTGGGGATAGTTACTGTTGAATCGTGCATATCAATGTGTTGAGTTTGTGCTCATTATGAGTGACACGCTAACTCTTGCTTCTAGTGATTTCATTTTATATTCTTGCCATTTTAGCGAAGCACAGGCTCTTGGATGTAGTGTGCGTACAATAGTGTGTGCCTATGGTATTATCTATATGCAGGCATTATAACTGGCATGAGAGGCCTGATTCTAAAGCTTAAATATGATTTTCCTTGCATGATTAATTGTGTTCTCAGCTCCTATAGAGCTCACAAATCCTTGCACACGCACCTGTATATTCTACTATGAAAGCACACAAAGCGTGATTATTTAAGGCAATTTCTATTGAGGGTCTCAGTAAACAATTACTAAATTATTTTACAGCTGTCACAAAGCTGTCAGGTGACCGCCGCTCAAAATAGGATTCAGGCAATTTTCCCAAGCTGTTGCTGCAAGAGCTTAACAATAACAACAGAGGATTCCTGCAGCACAGTGGCCATGTGATTCAGCCATTACAGGTCCCTTTTAATGCCCGAAACCAGGTCAGAGTAAAGTGGTTCCTGAATCTAGCGTAGATCGGGGGGTGACCGAACACTTCCCAACTCTGCTGACCCGCCTCCATTATGGAGCATTACCTTTTTTTTTTCATTAAATCCCATGCACGCCTTCCCCCCGGATCACTAAATGCAGCTCAGTCGTCAATCAGCGAAATTGCCTTGTCGACTAAAGCTAGGGATGGGTAGAAGGATGGATGAGGCTGGATGGATGGAGTTGGGTGAAAACAAGACAGGGAGCTTCCGATTAGCACGGAGTAAGTTAGAGGCTCGATACAAACCTCACAGGCTACACGAGGGTTTACATAATCGAGGATGACGGGGGGAAATTGTGACTTCCAGAAAAGCACAGAGGCTCTGGAATCAGAGTGGAAACAAATCGAACCGGTCGTTCATCATGATACGTCTGTGGGATACAGCCACAATTGTTGTACAGGGGACGGATATTTGACCCTGTTAACAAAAGAAGTGAGTGCTGTTGTGGATCAGCAGTCCTATTCTCTAATAATAATAATAACTTTATTTATACAGCCCATTTAAAAAACAACAGTTGACAAAGTGCTTCGACAGAGAGCAGTTAATTACAGAGAGAATGATGACATAAGGCTAAAAACAATTCTTACGTTAAAAGAAAAACTATGAGAGACAAAGCAGGAACAATCACAAGACACTCTCAGATGCACAGAAAATAAAAGGTAAAAGGAGTAAAAAAGTAAAAAGTGAAGAAGTAAAAGGAGTAATAGGATTGAAAGCATTACATAAAAGCAAGTCTATAAAAGTGGGTTTTAAGAAGTGATTTAAAAGAAGTGATTTGTGAGTTTAAGAGTTTAAGAAGTGAAGAGAGAAGAGTTTAAGAAGTGATTTAAGAGAAGTTACTAATGACTTCATAAGAATCATGTAGTAATCAATTAAATAATAAAGTTTAAAAAAAAGCAGGCAACATTTGAGGACCTGTCTTCACAGCACTGCAAAGTCTATCTTTGATGATGAATATTGTTTAATTAGATGATATATTGATTTTTTTCAGGTCATACAGGTCTTCTAAAAAATAACACTTCTTCATCTGTCAGTAAATTCAATATATTGTAAATCCTTTTTCTCTCAACTTGTCTCCCACAAGGTCTCTATTTGTCCTTTAAGTGAATGATGTGAATGTTATGAGGTGAAATTGGAAAAAAGAAAAATCCATGTAAAGTATTTCAGGTCAGACTATTTCAGTTTCAATGTCCACTGTCTATCTGTCTATATTGGTATCGCAGGCCTCACCTAGAGCCACTCTGGCAGCAGAGGCGTCATAGTTGATCCAGAAGGAGACCCAGGAGAGGATGGTGATAAGTATAGAAGGCATGTATGTCTGCAGGATGAAGTACCCGATGTTTCTTTTCAGCTTAAAACTCAGGGACAGACGAGGGTAAGCACCTGCATAGAGAGAACGTGGAAGGAAGAGAAAAAAGGAAGCAGAAGCAGTGTTAGGTGACGGATTTCCACTGTGTTTACCACAGCTGACAGGTATCTAGAGAGTTATGTTTTCTGATTGTGCCTTATAATGTGTATTTTGGGATGGAAAACAAAAACAGGCTATTTGTAAGATAGCAGTGATGGCTTCTGATCCACACTATGGTAAGAGTCCATTTAGATGCTAAATCTTAATGTTAATCAACCAGTTTTGATCGTTTTAGCAACCTAAAGGACTATTGGTAAGAAATGGGTTAAGAATGTCAGTTTGCTGTGGTACGGTCAGCTATTTTGTGCACATAACATTTATCATAGGTTTACAAATTAATTGGGTTGGGCTGGTATTAAAACTGGTTTCAAATTAAGCCAAACAATGGACCAGTATACTGGATTTTACCAGTAGGCGTCTCATTTGACTCAGCAGCCGTTTGAATTAGAGTATAGCGACTTCAATCCACTTCATGGCGGTAAGGCACCTCTAAGCTGGTTTGCAGACTCACAATAACAGAAGAAGGGAAAAAATGAAGAAGCAGAGAGTGGGGATCACCTTTTGCCCAAGATGTTTCCATATAAAATAAAAATGCTTCTATGTGTTGCGAGATATACTTTGGTGGACGTAAATATACCTTGGTGGCCCATTCAGGAACAGTCTATGAGTGGAAAACACTGGAAATTCAAGTTGGATACAGTCCCATGACGCCGTTGGCACAGGTACATTTTTAATTTGCCAAAATGCCAGTTCAGGCAGTTGGCATAAAATCAAACCGCTTTAAGCTCAAACGCCAGACTGGGTGGGCAAAACCAGAAATCGAACCAACTCTACAAATCAAGTGTAAAAAAAGGAAATCAACATTTAAACCTCGACCCAATCTGGCATTTTTATTCCCTTTTTCAACAGCATAATGGTACATCAGCATTTGCTACTGAATGTGACCATATATTGTCTTTAAATGGTAATCAAAGGGTCTTCTGGTGAAAAGTGTCTCTCAGAAATCACAGAAATGAACAAATTGTTTAATTTTTGATTAATATGTCAGTTGTTTTTTGGGATGAACCCATTAACTATGTACTCAAATATTAAAAAAAATGTTCCTCCCAATTTTCCAAGAACCTTAGTCCTAACATCTAAATAGAACAATATTCATTTCAGAAGAAGAAACCAGTAAATGTTTCCCACTTTGGCTTCCTAAATGACCAAAACAACTGACTGATTAATGACATTGTTGTGAGGGTCTCCTAAAATGTAGACTGTTCTCCTTCAGCACTCCTTCTTCCAAGCTCTTTTATCAACAATACTCTCATCCTCGAGTTGTCTATTACAGCAGCACTCGGCAAAAAGCCATATTTGTTCTATCCACTGAACTGAAGCATCAGCGCTCTGCAGAATGACCTGTTCTCCACTGCCTGTGTTTATACCCAATATTGCAAGAGGTTTGATGGTTTGTCTGTTGAGGGTCCTCTTATTTTGCTTATCACGCTCTATTTGAAATAAGCCCACAGCAGGGGTTTTGCCAAGGGCAAATTGTATCAGCACACATATTTCTCCCCTCAGGGAATTGGCTGTATTTTGGTTTGAATGGGGAGAGGCATCACAATAAGAGCTAGAATACACTCTAATATGAAGTCTATTGGATGCAGGAACAGAAAAGGGCCGAAGAAGTAAGATTAAGTCTTTTCTTTTTTTTTTTATAAAAGTACCAGCACAGCTTCTCTTCTAATACCACAACTAAGATATGCTATTTCATTTTGCTAATGTTAGCATGAGTCACTGAGAGAATCCCTGAATTATTTCTTTATTAAGTGAGTAAACAGCTCGGGTAGAAAATGACAGGACAGACGTGCAACTGTGAGTATTTATTATTTATGAGGGCAACAATGACATTGGCTATCCTTGGAGTGAATCATGACACTTGTGTTGGGTAAATGCCCAGGCACTAGTGCTGATGTTTGCATCTCTCGCTGCCCCCCAGGTCATTCACTCCATAACGCAATAGACAGCGAGTTAAAAGGGAATCCCCTGCCTACCATATCCCTGCATAAGGCAATAAAATCAGGCACACTGCGGGGACACACTCTGGTGGATAACGAGCACATACGCACATGCATACAAACCTTGTGCATTCATCAGAAAGCATTATGTTATTAATAGGGTTACGTGGAACGTGTGACCCCGGCAGATTAAACAAGCCCACTCATTGGTGGAGTCCCAGTGTTATTATTGCATTAGTGTTGTGCTCTCATTCTGTACAGTACACCCAGAAACTGTATTCAGCAGAACCGCTGTCCTGAATACAATTGCTTGTTTGCATGACAAATTCATGAATATGAAAATGCGGAAGAGATGAATATTTCATTGTATCAGACAGCATTCTTTTTGTTTATTGCTGTTAAATAAGTCATGGTCTGTCTCCCAGGACGGGACTTCATTGGAAGGGTGGCATTTGCACATTTACATAACATTTTGCATTTCTGGAAATTAGTGGATGCTATTCTTCATATCGATAAGAGCAGATTGGGAAAAGTGTCAATATTTATGAACTGCCATATTGCCTTCTTTGTAGCAGTGTAATGACAATGAAACAAAATAATGAAATGGCTTTTTTAATGTAAATAAAGTAATTACAGTTAAGTATATGTATGTACAAAACATTTACATATATGTTTCAAGATAATATTTTTCAGGGCTTATATTATTGGATTCCATTATATATCGGGTTTTGTGTTTTCATCCAAGTATGATTCATGCATTTCACCCAGTTTGTTGCAATTACCTGTGGAGAAGACGACATTCTTGGAGATGAGCTTGTGATCCACAATGGAGAACTGGGGCAGTTCGATCTTGTCCACCCCCGTCACAGCATTGTCTCCTCCTCGCCAGTAGAACTCAATGTCATCTGTAGTGTAGCCATCTGAGAACAGGTACAGAGCACAGCAATAAATGAGGATTGTTAATGGTCTGTACAGTATATATGTTCATAATCACGTCCCATCTGGATCCACTGCAGTCCTGTTAATTAATCACTTTGCATTATCAGGTTTGCATTTGGCACCATTTTACATTTTGCTGACAGCCGTCACAGTAATTGGTATTTGGTTCACTGACTTATAGTAAAATATGAGGTTCTCTGCAAGGAAAAGATAGGTCCCTGCAGCAAGATTCTCTTAAAATCCTCTTTCTGTTAAGAGAAAACATAAAAAGAAGTCAACTCCAGATGCACCAAACCTTCTCAGGTTTCTCTCCTACTTGATTTTTATTGTATATTAGCATAGGTTATGCCCCCTTAACACTATATAAGGGCATGTGATGTGCCCTGTGCAAATACTCTGTCACATTACCAAGAACTGAAGAGATGCCATCAAAAACAGGCTTTAATGTCCAAAGTTAATGTTTTTTTCATTTTGTTTTTTAATATGCCCAGTAGGGCAAATGGGTCAGAAATCTACTTAAACATAAATGATAAACATAAATATATTGAATCAGAACAAAGACACATTGTGTAATAAATGTGAAGTGACAGACGATCTTGCCATGCTAGCAAGATGCTGTCGGCTCTTGTTATGCACCATTTTTCATAAACATGCTTTTGAAAAACAACCTTGTTTTATGCAGCTTGCTGTCAAATTTGAGTTCCAACCGCTTGCTCTAACACCACCAAACTAAAGCTGCAGTATAATTGAAATGCTGATTTACACTTCAGCTCATAAAACTTTGCATTTACCTGCTGCCATTTCTCCTATGAGTGCCTGATTAGTACTGAGCATGTGCACCTTGTGCTGCCTGATTAATTCATCCCACATAACTTGTATATTGTATATTGTGGGCGTGGGCGTGGTTTCAGCATCTGTCTGGGGGAGAGGGGTGTGTCAGGACGGCACACCAGGTACACCGTCAGATGATGAGCACAGCTGCAAGTTTTAAGAGTAATTACTGGTAAAAAACCCAAAGTGAGCAGCCACAACGGTGGAGAGATCAGGAGACAAGAAGATACAGAGACCAAAAGAATCTTGTAAATGAAAAAAGTAAATAAAGAAACATGTTTCAAACTGGTGTATCATGTGGCTGTCTGAAGCATCTCAATACATTAGCACATGATGGAAAAGTCCATTTCCAGTAGTTCAAGTCAAATAGCCCCAACCAAACAAAGTATTAAGTGCATATAGAAGGACATACTTTTCAAAGGCCAACATTTCCATATTAAACATACTTTTTAAAATTGGTCTGTTTTAATATTAACATTTTTTGAGACACTGAATTTTAGGTCTTCATTAAATGTAAGCCATAATCATTATAATTAGAACAAATACAATAAATTAAGACATGAAATATTTCATTCTCTGTGTAATGGATCTATATAATGTGTTATTTCCACTTTTTGAATTGAATTACTGATATAAATACACTTTTTATGATATTCTAATTGAGATGCACCTGTAAGAGCAAAAAGTGGTAACTTCTCAATGCCATGATACTGTCAAGTATTCTGTATTAATTTAATTATTCATAATGTGGGTGGTTCAAAAATCTTTTTATGTGCTTTAACACTTTTTCAAGTACCAGCATGAAAGTGTTCACCTATTATTATTATTATTTTTTATTATTTTAGATTAAAAATGATCCGCTCGTATGCTCTTGACTCTCCTCGAGCCCTCACTTGTGACAGTTGAGTACAATATAACACTGGAAACGCTCAGGACAAATGTTGGGTAATGGATTTTGTTAATTGATTTCTTTTAACCATGGAAATGTAGTTCATGTTTGATATAATTTATGTACTCTGACAGCTACATACATCCAGCTGCCCAGTAAAACCACTGAGCAGCTCCACAACAGCTCTATGCCTTGTTCACCTCATCAACATCACTGTCTGATGCTGAAGTCTTGCTACTGTATTCTTGACAATAACTGAATTATGGAACAGCCTGTTAAATGTATAAATTATGAAATGAAGTTAAACATACAACATCCCATGTAGTAGCTGAAGGAAACCCTTATACATGTGACTAAATATATATTTATGAGTCAACTTTATTATGTTTTGTCCCATGAGTAACTTAATAATTAAATACCCAGAGCAAGAATGATTAAATAACCAGGCTTGTGGAAACCATTTTCATCTCTAAAACCAAGTAAAATCTGTAAAGGGACAAGAAGCGAGTCCATTAATATTAATCTGAACCAAAGCTGCTCGCTCTTTTGCTCTCATTTTGGCCCAATCAGTGGAGACATGGACAGCAAGGCGGCTAGTGTGCAGGAGCAATAAATGATTGAGTAACATGGTGCTCTGTAGTTATAGCTCAAGACAAGTGCTTTTAAAAAAAAAAAGAAAAAGGAGAGAAGAAAAGAAGAAAATTTTCATTAGACCATGAAACTTGACGATTGCATAATCCACTGTCTGCCCTCATGCAGCTGACATGTCTGTTGACTTCAGGGCACAAGAGTATTGGTCTCAGAGAGGAGAGAGGAAAGACATGAGGAGATGAAGAAAGACAGAAGACAGCTGGGGTTAGTGCACTTCTTTAGGCTCACCATTAAAACCGTGCTGGAGCTATGTTAAACTCAATTAAATTTTTGGAAAGTAATACATGTGTTTTAAAGTACGCTTCCCTTTTATCAAGGAGTGGTGGAAATAGATTATCTGAAAGCTACCTGAATATGGATAATGCAAAGTGCAGCTCAGCACTGTGTGTCAAATTGTTTCAGTGATGAATAAGAAATTAAAAAATCTGAAAGTGTGCAAGGTCTTAGAACCTTATTATGGTTATTGCAGCAACTTTGGGGTTGATACCATTTGTTACAAACATTTAGTGTTGAATTATACATGTTTTTACGACTAGAAAATTGAAAACAATGCTCAAACATCCCTTGGAAATACCATATTAAGACACCAAGAAAAACTCTAGAGAAATCCATGCTGTGTTTTGTTATACAGTCATGGAAAAAAAATATAAGACCATTGTTTTCTTCCGTAAAACAAAACAGCTAGATATCAGCTCTTAAATTAAACTCTTATGAGCTATTTTTGTTGTTATCATTATATTTGTACAAACAAATGTACCTTTAGTTGTACCAGGCATACATGCTCCAAATTTGGCTATATTTTGTTCACAGAAAAACTGACATTGCCCTTTTCAAAAGGGTCCCTTGACCTCTGGGCTAAAGATATCTGGATGAAAATGGTCTCTTTGGGTACCAGTAGGTCTTTCTTTACTGACATCCCCAATGTATCTAATCTAAGGCAGTTGGGACAAAAACAAAGAGGTTCTAATGCAGTATAAATGTGTTATTTTTGGCTACCATATTTACATATTTCTGCATACTGGGGTCCCTAGACAGTCTTGGAAGGTTCTAGAAACTGCTCGCCATCCAATTTCCATTTTTGCAGATTTATATATATACACATACTTTTCCTGAATATATATGTTGTATATTCATTCTGTAGATTTTCTAGATTCAAATGATACCAATACCTTCTTTGTAGCATTAAAACTGAACCAACTATAGCATTTTAAGAAAAAAAATCAGTCGACCCGGTATACTAAGGGGTTAATAGTAATGACGTTGTTCTGAGGCCTCTCCATGCTAGAGCAGAAGTCATCAAAATAATAAACCACTGAAAAACTGTAACCATGCTGTAAAAAAAAAGCCATATGTACACCAGACAAGATTATTTTAAAACACAGACAGTGTTATTGCTTTTCCATATTGGCGTTCTTTAGGGCTACACAAAGGTTGAAAAGTGACACAGAGCTCATTTGATAGTGCAACACAGTGAGATTGCTATATTTTGTACACAGCGAGCTAGATTCACTAGATAGTCTCAGAGTTCTGACAGCTCATCACAATGAGTGTATCGAAGTGTGAACTCGCTCAACTGAGAGGCAGGCGGCCCGAGACTTGCATTACACTTTCCTTCCCCCGAGACAAACAACTGAATATTGTAGTCTTACATCATAAAACTGGAAAGTCCCTCCAAATGTGCATGTGATGTTTTGCATTTGCAACAAATTGGGAATGTTTTCAATAGTTCAACATGCAACATAATCAGCTGTGATGGTTCCAACAGTTGGTACAACTGCAGATTTGCTACAATGGGGATTCGCATGCATGTCAGTTGAGTTTGCCTGAGCGATTATTGTTGTATCACATGATTGCATGCGTGACAGTTGACTATTATTGTGCACTATTTTCAGATGATGGGGAGATTTAGCTACTAGAAAGTGAATTAAATGCTTTATTTGCATGAGTATGTGCAGGTTGTGTGTATGGATGGCAGCGATGACAGGGCCAGGCTGGATGAGGAATAAAAGCATGTTTGACAGAACAATTTAAAAGGGAACTCCCACGCTGTTTCATTGATTAGTGCATGTAATACAGACCACACCTCCTCTCCTCTGGTCTCCTTTTCTCCCCCTTCTTCTCTAACTTGTGCTGTTTTTATCTCCCTTTCTCCCACTAGTTTTTCCATTTGATTACACTCCTCTCTTTCCATCCTCTCTGTTATTTCTCTGTCATAACAATAGTTATGTGTCCATCTATCTTTCACTCCACCTTCCCTCTTCTTCTTCTTCCTCCCCCATACCCTGATCTGTTAATTAATACTTGTGTGGCCTATTTAATCGCTCTGAATTATTAATGCAAACTCCTTAGTGACTGCTTTTCACACCTTCACACTCTCTTGGTCCCCTTCATGAAAGTGAAGGTTTTTGCTCTCAAAAATAACATATTTTCAAAACATTCATGCTCAGTAGAGTTTGGGTAGTCATATGACATCATCATCACCTTACACAGGAGGTAATCAATATTTTTTTAAATGTATTCCAAATGAAATAAGTAGCCAAAGGGAGGATGGAAAAATGAGATTAATGTGTTTTCTTCTCTCAGTTCCAGTAAAAAGCCTGGCAGCTGCATTTTGAAACAACTTGCAGACGATTAAGTGCTTCTCTACTAAGTGCAGAGTATAAGGAAATTATATTAGTCGGGATGGGATGAAATAAAAGCAGGTCAGGTCAGGGGCAGACAGAAATAACTTAATTTTGGATACATTTCTTAAGTGATAAAACCGCTACTGAACAACCTCCTCTACTTGAGATTCAAAATTTAAATTTGAGTGTTCAGTCCCAGAAGATGGTGAGCAAAGGATGAAACACATTTCATTGGTGACCCCCCCTCCCTCCCCCGACCTTTCCTCTTGTGTCACCACCAGGGCCAAACACAAGACGTATCAGAACTGAAGGGAGAATGACATTACATTTACAACAATCATTCTCCCTAGAGGACGAAGCCTTTCTATTCTGTTCCACCTCACGCTTAATGTCAACTCTTCCAATGATATCTGTCATCTGACGGACAGATTATAATGCACATTCTCCTTCCCAACGGAATAAAACCTTTTGATTTTAATGAACGCATGTCCGTTTGTCTAACACCTCAGGAGAAGAAATTGAAGATGAGCAAATTAGTAGAGTAGTTCCATTTTGAACGTGGATTTCAATTACCGATATGGTGGTGGATATAATGAACTTTTAAGCTGGAATGAAAATAAAACTTCTCTAGGTGGGTTGTGCATTGATATGACTATGCAAAGATACTCAGAAGGCTGCTTACCTAAAAATAATGAATGTAATGCAGTGATATAGTTCATACAGTTATTATAAAATCCTACATACAATGTGTAATGCTGTCAACCAATTACATTTTTTTAAAATAAACACCTAATTAGACATCAGTACTGTTTGTTCATTATTAGTTAACTATTGACCATTTAAATAAAGAATGAATAAACATTGAATTAATTGCTAACACCATTTTTAAATTACCCCAAGTATCATATTTTTGCACTCTATGTTCTGCACAAATCATCATATTGGTGCATGTCAAAAATACGATACAATAAATATATTGTAATGGAGCCGCAAACCTTATTTTGAGCCTTACAAGAAGATGAAAAGGCCTACTAAGTCTAACTTACCCTACCAACACTACTAAGAGGTCATAATGAGCATTTATTTGTTTGATTTTGTCAGAATGCAGAGGCTGGACACCGAAGAAATATCTCAGGAGATTTGGAATTGAAGGGAAACTCAAAACTTGACTTGATGTTGGTAAAATTTAGAGGTGAAAATGCCAAGCCATAGACTTTCTTAAGCGATGGTGCACATTTTAGTTGACTAAAATGTAAAAACAACAGAAAATGTTATTTTTACATTGTAGTCCCTCCAGGGACAGCTGACATGTTTTTTTTCTACAAAATGTGATACACTGGAATTGGTTTGTTGACCAGTCATGACGTTGTTGGACAGGTGGGATGGTTGGAGGATGGGTCAAGCCTAGCCCTCAAAAAGTGGTTTTGGTGCGTAACCTTAAGGAAATGGATTAGTGGCTTAGTGGCGTTTCACAGCATTAACAACGTGTTTAAAACAATGATTATGATGAAGGCAGGTTTTTTCAGTAAAGAGAAGTCAATGCGTTTGTGCGAAGTCTACACACATTAGGGCTGGGCGATATGGACCAAGAGTCATATCCCGATATATTTAGGCTGAATATCGATATACGATGTATATCCTAATATTTATCACAAGCAGTTTTATTGAAACCGTTTATTTAAGTGAACATAAATACTGTACAGGAGTACCTTTTTTTTTTTTAAATCAAAGATCCATAAAGTGCACATTTAAATAAAAAAATATCTTAAATGAAAATAGGCCAATCTTTTTCTGAAATAAACATATTTATATGAGACACAATGAACATTCCAAAAGAACTAAATATGACAAAAAGTGCAGTATTTATATATATAAAAAAGAAAAAAAATGGAACTATATTGATATATGCAATATGGTATTCCATTTCACATTTAGAAATGTATTGATATATTTTTTATATCAATAGATTGCTCAGTCCTAACACACACCAGAGAAAACCATTTGATCCGGTCCTCATAGATCATCCAGCTACCTAATCCACTTAACACAGTTGTTACTTTGTTATAGAGGCTGACTTTGCAATTTTGCATCACCTCACTTTCATGCATAAGTTATGATGTCACAGTATTTGGCACAATTCACACTTTGTGTGAAATTAAATGAGAGTGTGACAATAAAAAGACAGAGAAAAAAGATGCGATCAGCAAGAGAAAGTTATTCTACAGAATATGTATATCTATTAATTGTGAAAAAAAAAGGATAAAAGAGGAATCAGATGATTTCCTCAGTGACATGAGATGTAAATTAATTCCTTCAGTACAAAAAAAAAACAATACGGGTGTGACAATATATATTTTACGGTGGCACAAAGGCTTCTCTTATGGATTCCAAGTCTGGGAGTGTTGGCAGGCCAAAAATAAATGAAATTGTTCACGATAGCATCAGAGGAGATAGCAATACAATACTAAAGCTATTTAACTGGGACTCTGGCATATCTCCCTGACCAAATCTGACTCCAGGCCTTTTTATCAAGCTTATGAAATAATGTCTCAGTTGATTTGTTTTAATGGGCAAAGACGGATTTTGGAAGGAGATAAAACACTGGCTTTGATATTGCTCTGGGCAAAACATAATCAGGGATAGCAAAGTCTTTTTTAACTTCTAAATGATGCTATAAAACATCATATAAGGCGAATAAAACTTCGAAAACAGCTCACAGTTTTGAAAACGTAATAAACACCATTGTCACTGTGACATACATTTTAAAGGCCACACAGACGCACTAACGGCAATCACAAAATCCTTTTATCTGATTTCCCTCACATCTATAATGAGAACAGATGGCTTTTTACGATTGCAGTGTTTACAAACCTCGCTGGAGAACAGCCCCTTAGAATCAAAAGATGTCACAACAGATGTCAAGCCTAATTTATTCACCATGAATAATATTGAGAATTTTGGATGCTGCACCACCTAACAAGCCTTTAGATTAGTCCAGAAAGCACACAGGGAGTCTAGGGAAGAGTTTGTAAATGAGGGAATTTATGATACATGGTGTCCATTCGCAATCTAACGACACAATTCAACCTAATTAGACTGGTAGTGTTTATAGTGCATTGCTATTTGTGGTCAAAGTGGTCCTTTGATCTTTGACCTCAAGATATCTGAATGGAAATGTGGCATTTTGCAGGCAAGCCCACTTTATGCTAACCTCATGCAATATGAGGCAAAAACCATACAGTATTTCCCATGTAGAACTGTTAGAGCACGGGCTTTTAAAGCCTCCCACGCTCACCCAGATTCTTTATTCTAAACTTGGTCTTACAAAACGCGAAGAACAAATGAATAAAGTTAACCATTTATTGAAAGAATAATAGCCAAATGCAATGCTCAGCGCTGGACTCTGCAATGTGATCTCGATGGCACCACAAGACAGAGTGATTACAAATGTTACACTCCTCTTCTTGGGTTGGGCAAACCCCGTCCATTGGGTGGGCTTTTTAAGGTAATTGGTCAATATTTTGTGGGATGCTTTCGGTTGCCCCCCTTAACCGTGCATCTGGGGATTTGACATCTCCTTGACCTTTCAAATTTATGTGTGTGTTTGTTGCCTGCTGAAGCTTTCATCCTTTCTCTCCTCCCTATCCTGCTCCTCATCACAGCCCAGGTCTGAGCTGAGCTCACATGCCTTTCCTAAATTTAAGTAACCCGGTCATAATTTAGAAACTCAGCCAATCCGAATATATTCTTTAATCCTACAGAACAAATGTGTTGTTGTCGATTATTGCATTAAAAAAGTTCATGGGGTCTTAGAATTGTATAAAATGGTTATGACTGGGATGCTGAGACTCAATGGATTCAATGAACCCAATTTCTGATGTTAGTCCCCATAATAGCATTATATTGTGGTGAGGGCATTATTTTTAAACTTGACCTCACTGTATAAAATGCTGCTGTAACCTCTAGGATAATCACAGCCTCATGAAACTTTACAACTACAAACTAGAGACCTATAGCATTCAGAGGATGTATATTTACAATAAGGGGGTTTGTCAGCAGTCTAAAGAACAAAAGTGCTCACCATTCAATCACAGAAAAAGGCCACTCTTCTAGAAATCTCCAAAATGTCAAAGGTTTTTGAAATCAAATCACAACATGGATTTTTCTTTGGTGTTCCTCAAACTCTTGGTGTCTTAATGTGATATTTTGACCATTTCTATTAATTTTAAAAGAGAAAAATTTGCACCAAACCCGTGTAACAAATAGTATCAACCATAAACTGCTGCAATGACACAATTGTGTATGGGAACGGCCTTCATACTGATATTAGGGTTTGTAATCCAATACCATATTGTGATGTCGTGATACAAAATGCAATTGTCTAACTTGATAATAACAAGCCTAGGGCTGGGCAATATGACACTATATGTCACCTAAACTATAAAAATGCTTGTTGTATATATTTTCTATAATGTTTGTATCACAATGTCAAAAAAACCAACAGCCGAATTGAATTACGGCACGGTTAGCGTCATCGAGATTAGGCTTTGTGTTCTGATCCTTACAGCTGGGGGCAAAGCTGGAGTGAGCTATAGAGGTGCTTTGTATGGAGTTAACAAAAATAGGCTTTACCATGTAGTTATTTCATATAGACAATTTATTAACCGAATAACCAGAAAACATGCAAAACCGTGATATATATCGTTATTGACATTTGAAATTACTTAATCGGGAAAAAGGATTTTGGCCATATTGCCCAGCCCTAACTGACATCATAATGATCTAAACCATTATATAGTTTAATCACTGTTTAATGTATTCATTAATATTACAGATTATTACAGACTAGAACATCTTGACACACAGTGCTGAGTTGCTTCTCAAATTATTCTTAAAGTTCCCAGCTTTCAGACGATGTACATCACTTCTATGTGGCATTTACTGTTGACCTGCTATCTCCCCCTAAATCAATCCGTTATAAAAGGCTGTGAAATATGACAGACAACAACAGACAAACAGGCATGAACACATAAGACACATATGTTTTCACGGACCTCCTCACAAACACACAAATGAGCTCGTCAAATCAAACCTCCCAGAACAACTGGCTGCCTCTCGCTCTCCCCTGTGAGCTCAGAAGGCTACTCCTCTCTTAAATATTTCTCAGATGAATTTTTGATTCCACGCAGTTCAAAGCGACTTTAATGTTATTCCTGGTGTCCAATTAAAAATGTCTTCGAAACTTTCGCGGTACACAGCAAACTGCAGCTTGACTGAGTGCCTGGACAGGGACAGAACATCTGAAGATAAGATAAATAAATAAGCCGTGCAAGCCCAAGTGTGGAAAACCATTCACACCCCAGAGGATGTGTGCAGTTTCTAAAAATGGGCTCTGATAGGCACAGATAGCAAGAGAGAGACTGTGGAAGTGGCTCTGTCCGTATGATGTGGATCGCTGGTGCAGAAAATATAACTATTACTTGGTAGAGATGCTGTAATGAAATGATAGTTTCATTGTGAGTGCACAGCGACTGTGTGGAATAACAGCCTCTCACTTCCTCTCTCAGTGTATGTATGTGATTGTATCAGTGGCTGCGAGTTAGACTTAATTTGTGTTCTCTCTCAGGGTTTTTCAAAGCACTTAAAATCCCAATTTTCTCTGCCTCTTGAAGAGCCATCTGCGGTCACACATACTGTATGTAAAAGCAGCCAATCAGGGCATAGTATTCCCTGTTTTATGACTCAGTGACCGTACTCTTGATATGTTTTATTCACAGCTGCTGTATTTGTGACGTCAATGTTTAACTAGAAGCAGATTCCTGTGAAGGTGGGGCTGTTGCACAGCGGTGTATATACTGTACATTGTAAACTGCATTACTGTAACAGTGACCCAGAACATCATGAGGTTTAACCCTTTTAAATAATGCACTAAATGGTGTTTCCTTGCGCTGAGGTAAACCTGGTGTGGCCTACTACGCCAGAGGAAGCCCTGGATTACACATGCATTATAGAGGCGCTCAGCAAGTAGTAACAAAACAAATACAGGGGGACACTGCGAGGCTTGCAAGGTTATAAGCCTAACACTTATCTAATACTGCTGAATGTGAGGTTATAGCAGTGAAGCCAAGTCTGCCTTATATCAAAAATAAGACAGCAACTGCAGTGGATTTTTTGTTATGAAGTCCTTGGAGCAGTAACAGCATTACAAATAACAGCAGAGTCTAATGTACAAAGAAATATTCTCTGTACCTGCTATCATAGAAATAACGTATTTATATCCAGGGAGTAGTTATTGTTATGACTTATAACTATCTCAGTTGTGGCTTGTGTTTATAGATAAGCCAACAAAGTGCTCTGCAAGAGTTATGAGCGAAGAGTTAACATTAACACACTGTCTCAAAGCTCTGCCTGGATAATAAGCTTGGAATGAAGGAATAGGAACAGTGAGATATTCCTTGCATGAGAAGTAAAATGTATCTTGCAGAAATAATCACACTTTGTGTTTTACAACATTATCTGTGGTGTTTCAAAGTTTTGGCCATATATTTTCTGTGAGCAGGTCCTCGCTTTGTTCCTCACACACATGCATGCGGGTGGTGCAGTATCAACAAGATCTCAACCTAAACCACAGAATGGACCGTTTGTTAATACAACCCAACGACACCAATGAGTGTTTGTAAAAAAAATAAATAAGAGAGCTCTAAAAATAGCACAAATGTCATTATACATACATGTACGGTTCGCGGTTGTAAAAAAGGCTGCAGTTTCTGTGAATTAAAGCTACAAAACCATTTAGGGGAAAAAAGTCCTTGTAATGCTACCTATACATCAGAAGACTTTGAAAAGATTTGAACTCCCAGAATACTATCAGCACACACCTGCTCACATCTAAAGACAAGTGTTTAGAGTTTATAGTCCCAGCCTAGTTTGACCAGACCAAGATTGTAGACAGGCCGTGAATCTTTCAGGGTCACTATTTACAAGACTACAACTAGATTCTTTTAGCATTTTTTTCATATCATGCTCTTAGTAAAAACTGTGTAAAAACTGTGTGCAGAGGTTTGTGTTGAAAAAAAAAAAATGAAGAGGAGAGGACGCCACAAAACACCCCCTCACAAAGCTAAAAAAGTGTTTCTGTTTTTCTGACATGAAAAGTTGACTATTTTACAGTAAAAATAGCGTCGTGACTCCAGTAAAACTCATTTTAGTCTGGGACTAGGAAAATCTTTTGGTGCAAACCCAGCATAAGACGTTATAAAAGACAATTGAAATGGTCATGTAAAGAACGTTGTGTAAGTTATGTAAAGAAAAACGTGATTAACAAAAAGTGACATAAGTTACATAAACAGCATGCAAAAAGATGGCTGCGGAGGATGGTGTTACAGGTGGTGGCAAAGCTGCAAGACATGCAGCAATACGCCCTTAAAGACAGGGAAAAAGACTACAAGCCTGTAAGCATGAATGTAAATAATTTTGGAATTTATAGACTTAAAATTGAGGTTTGCAAATGTTTTATCATGAAGGAAATGGATTTGTCCAGGATACATGAAGATTTGCACAACACATCTTGTATGTAGCATCACCATTTTTGTTCCTGTACAGTAAAAACTCCAGGGTACCTTTACGTTTGGGGTGGACGGGTAATATTACTCTGTAGTAACATGTCCATGTTTATGCATTCATTTGTTAATTGTTCCCATTCTTTAATTATACATTCTTGCTCATCCAAGTTACGGATGAACAACTTGTGAATCTAGCAAACCGTTAGTGGCAGACATGGTGGGAAAAGTCCCTGAGCTATCCAGAATGAATCATTTACATCGCAAACCACTACAAGGTTGGGTTTTTATTTTTTTATTTTTCATGTCTCCCTTCTTCCCTCTGTGTGACCCTGTTCCTCATATTAAACATTGAGACTGGTTTCCCCTCAAAAACGTTAATATAAGGCGCGTGTACAGGAGCAGCCGCTAAAAAAATGTGATTTGTAATATCATGGTTGAATTGAAGACTTTCACTTGCAGACAGTGAAAGCACAACATCCAAAGTTTGCGCTGGCAGCACTTACCATAATAACTAAATGGTTTGCGCTATCGGGAAAATTCCAATGTTTTCTGAAAGCTGAGAAGTTTCTCTTTACAGCCAACATGGTGCCATTACGGTAATTTCACTCGCGACTCTCCTGGAAGCCCACAAAGCAGGAACACACACACTCAGCAGCGGAGAAATAGAAACACTGGATTATGTATGAAAAGAGTTGACAAAGACGAAAATGAAGGTCATTTTCACTATAATTTCAGTTAGTTTTAATTACTTTTGTAACCACACAATACAGTTTCAATTAGTTATTGTTTTTTTAAAAACTTTTTTCAATTCTAGTTTTAGTTATTTCGTTAGTTTTCGTTAACTATAATAACCTTGCTCAAGGCATGAGGGAGAGGAGGTGGATGAGTTTAACAAACTAAGGACTTTCACCCAGGGTTCATGTCCTGCTTGAAGACAAAAGTAGATTTTTACGTAACTTACGTGGCTCACGTCACCCTCATTACTACTTCACTTCCGGCATTTACATACATTTATTTACTGTTTAAACTGTCTTTTATAACGCCTTCCCATAACGTTTTTTACCCTAAACCTAGGTCAGTGGTTTTGTAGCCTAAATTCACAGAAACTGCAGTTGTTTCACAACTGCGAACTGTACATGTATGTATAATGACGTGTGTGCTATTTTAGAATGTTCCGTGGTACCGTGAGCCACAAAATGCTCGTATGTGTCATTTTGACAAACGCTCATGTGAGTCGTTAGGGTTGGTATTGACAAACGGTCTATTTTGCCATTTAGGTTGGAGATCTTGTTAAAACATGCTACAAATGTATATTCCAAATGTATATTCCATGATCCTTGTCCCTAAATCAAGGCCTGATGGATGGGATGCAAAGAATTGTGCATATACTGTACAGTGCAGTTGACAATGGAGACTCTACCTGTACATAAATACATTTGATATTTTCTCCAGGCATAGCACAACTGTGTGAACTAAAAAGTTTTTCTAATATTCTTTTAAATACTCAACAAGTCACAGAACTGTAAAAAGTTGGAAAACAAGAGGACCTTTAAAATGATTAATACTCTATTTTGGTATTTTGCGAGTGATAATAGATTAATTAATTTGCTTGTAGAACTAAAAACAATACAGCGCCTTTCCTCTTTGCAGGAAAATAACAGCAGCAACTAATGTACTGAAACAGCTTATTATTGCATGATTAAAAGTTGTTAATTAAACCAGGGTCAGCGATTTAACTTTAGCTAAGATATTAAGAAAAGGTTCAGCATGAAGGAATGAAAGCCCGGTCCATAAATTAGTCCTTGGACGTAATATAAAGCTGTCAAATTAAATCACACTCATCACTCAGTGGCTCAATACCCTGATATAGGAGACACTGGAGCGATCAAACTCACTGGAAACAAACCAACTGACAGAAAAAGAGCAGAGTCTGAATTTATGACACTGGAATATGTGTATAATAAGAGAAGGGAGGGGGAGAGGAAGACTAAAGAGGTACAGAAACACAAGTGGAGGCCAGGATAATAATAAAAAACACAAAAAAAAACACTCGGGGGAGAGAGAAAGAGCACGGATGCAGAAAAATCAACCATCCAACCCAATGAGTGGAGTCATCTAATGCAACACTAGATCCGAGACAGTCCAAACCAGCAGATATCTCTTTCATGCTGCTGCTCCATGAGCCTCTCAATTCCCAGGCCTCCGATGAAACAAAAGAGGCAGCGTGTGCCCTCTGTTTTTAAATTTCTATCTGCTAGGCACACACACACACACACACACACAGCCACACACACACACACACACACACACACACCTGCAGTTACTACTCCCCTGCCGGTGCTTTTAAACTTTAAGCTTGTCACCAAATTAAAAGAGAAGGATGTGTGCTCGGGGTGCTGATGACTCGCTGTGTTGTTAGGTGCACTCATTTGTAAACAGCCAATGTCCCTGTCTATCCCCCACACTCACTTGCCTCCCATCATTCCCTGAACCGTATTCAAACAGGTAGTTTAAATGGACACGGCACAGCATGTGGTAACACTGCAGTTACAGGCTCAACACCATCTTAGCAGACGAATACCAGCTACCCAATTAGCTGTGATTAAGGTATTTCTGCTCGTTGTGAACCTTGGCAAGTAAAAATATAGATGACTGGTGATGACATGAAGGTCATCCTCTCAACGGGTGCGAGAGAACACGGCAGCTTCAGTACTTTTCTAATTTGTCCCCAGTCTGCGATCTCATGCAGTACTGGTATTTATAAATGTGAGTATCAGAAAAAAGCATAAAGGTTGCAGTGTTTTTTTGTGTTTGACTGCATGTGTGAGTGTGTAATTAAGTCTGTCTGTATGTCTCTCTGTCTGTCCGCAGCTAATCTCTCTTTCTACTGCATCAAAAACCCTTAGATTTGTAAACATTAAGGACATCTAATCTGCTCTACAAAGTCTAACTGCAGTAACTATGCAAAGGGTAAAACAGAGAAAAACTGCTTCAAAGTTTTCTAATGTTTTTTACCTGGCCAGCCAAATGGGTTATAGGTAGGTTAATGATATGACACTTATTTTTACATGTATTGATGATATAATTTTTATGCTCAAAAATCATGACGATTTATTTGACCTTTGACCCCCAAAAAGTTACTGCACTCTGGTTTTTCATTTCTGTAAAATGTTCTAATAGTAACAGAGTGCAGTAACTACAATGTTGTTGTCTTCTTTCAGCTTTTATATTTTATTTTCAGTGAATATACATTTTCAAATGTATTTAGCTGTAAGTGGATTTAAAACTCTATTCAAATATTTGTGTATTTTAGACTTAATATTATAAAGCAATGTCATATTTTAGTCTAAACATAAATCTCACTTTTTTTTTTTTTACTTAATCACTATCTAGATAACAATTCCCCTATCAAATACACTTTAATTTCTGTTATTCTTATCTTCACTATTCAACACAATGAAGAAATACAAGGCTACACTGTATCACAGTCAAAGCAGACTGCTTTGGTTTTGAGTTGGATTTTGTAGTTACTGCAATTTTTATATCATTATTTCTCTGAAATAAAGCAAAATTGAAATCTAAAAACTTGTCACAAGATATAACAGACATCAAGGAGTCTCAATTTCGACCAACAAGCCTTACTGCAGTTACTGCAGCTTTGTAGTGCAGTAATGGTTGCTTTACCTTGTCACTGACCCTCACTCTTCTTAACTGACTCCTCACTCCTTGGGCCAGTAGGGCAGGGGTAAGGAGTCAGCTAAGCTAAAAATAAGTCTTACCTAGTCTGTTGCAGTCCACAATTTGGCCTATGCAGCATGTTTGCATTGTGGAAACTTGTGCATTTAATTTCTGCTCCCCATGAGCTTGACCACATGAACACATTTGGGTTTATTTGCAACTCGTACAAGATGCACCAGCGTAAACAACGCCGTACTTTTCGTCATCCATCATTGTCAAAATAACAACTATTGCTTCTTTGTATCTGCTGTGGACGTCCAAGTTATGTCCGAAAACCAAACACTGTTACGTCTGGATTAATAACAGCATCCAGAGGTGCAAACAGCTCTGGGAACCTCATCGCTTTCTCCAGAAACTGTGTTTGGATGTCTGCTGGTACATCGTTAATACATCTGTATGAACCCAACATAAACTGATTCTGCTGTGACTATAGTGGATTAAAAGTATGCAGAAATAGCTACAACATGATGCAGATGTGTAAAAAGTCTGAATCCATACTTTGTCAAGTTTGTCTGCAAGAGGACAAGCAAGCAACTTTAAAAATGCTTGTTTTCTGAAAAGAGTTTGGATCAATCAGAGCTATGCTATGCAGGAGAATCTAAATACCTGGTGGGATTTGTTCTCTATTTGTAGGCAAAAATAAAAATAAAATGTCAGTTTTGGATATGTTTGATATTATATTATATTCAAAACACTTGTGTTAGAGAAATTACTTAAGCTCTGCCATATATTCTTTTTTGTATTTGGAAAGATCTCTTGTGTGTGTCTGTGAGTTGTCCACTCCTTCTGCACTTCCTCAAACAGAAAGGGTTAAAGGATTTTTGAATCTCTACAGAAATCAAATACAAATATTATCAGCACAGGGATATGGCTATTATTTTTGTTCCATGTTGAAGGTTTGGACACTCGTGGAACACTGTGAGGTGATGTGAGCAGGTTATTGAGCGCAGTAGTCCATAATATCAGGTTCACAAAGGGGTTAAAATCAATCAAGTGAGGTCACTGGCAGAGGTTCAGAGATGTTGTATCCTTCATGGACAGTTTAGATTTATTAAGGAGCTGAGATGCCACCTGTACTGTCACCAGTAAAGGCCTGTGTAGGTGGCCTGAGGTCACCTTGTCATACCTGTTGAAAAACAGGTTTAATTGGTTTTTGCCTCTCCTGGTCCCCTTCAACCATTTGGCCTAACAGCTCATACACAAAAATGTTTCTCATCCTATTCCACATCTCTTTCACACTAATCTGCCACAGCCTGATTTCACCTTCCTCTGTTCTCTTGTTTTCCTCTGAAGTTTGTTTTGACAGTTTGGGAACCCAATCTCAACCCTACATGTCCATTATTGTTCCTTTTGAGGATGGAAATAATGTGTTTTTTCAGCATATAAACTGTTTCAAGTAAATTCACAGAATTAGCTGCAATATGGAGAATATTTGTTAGGTTTCTGTGCACATCATGCACCAAGCAAAACACATTCTAGTCCATTAGCTGACTACTGTAGAGTAAAGCCTTCATGCTTTCCTGTAACCCCACACACACTGAACTCAAATGGCCTGTATCTGGGTCCAGCACATTTTGTAAAGTGGTTACGGAGCTGTGCATCCTTAGCCTCGCATACAGAAAGTTCCAGGTTTTATTTTCAGCTCAGCAACAATAACATGCAAACATTCTCAAAGTGTTTACTGTCAGTATACAGTACAAGCACACTGCTGGCTGTATCAGGCCTCTGCTAAACTTCACATTTTTACTTTTATTGTGCAATCTTGAGTCTTAAATTGCCTCCTTTGCTCCTTATGCTCTATTTCCTTTTGTGCACCAACACCAGCTGTGGGCCTTCCAGCTCACTTGCACAGTTGAGTGTAACACCCTTTAACCATCTTTACACGGAAACCACATTCAGATGCATCTACATGTATCCAGTGGAGTCGTCATCACGCTTGAGCAAATTTATCTTGGTTTGTGAGCAAATTAAATTTTCTTTGTGATAATAAATTAATGTTGAGGACACCCCTTTTACCAAACCACAGCTTTCATCCCTCTCTAGTATGCCAGCAAGAAAGGAGTTATGATCTTTGGCACTGGAGCAGCAGTTAAAAATGCAAGAGTTTAAAGAAGAGACATTCATCTGAGAAATGTCAGCCTGAATTTTTAGGTTTTACTTATAATAGCATTAGAAAATCTGTGTTTTTCTTGTTTTTAATTCCACTAAAATTTCTGACCTTGGCTTGACTTGTATCTGTCAAAGGTTTGAGAGGTGTTTCCACTTTTATGTACTGAAGGGGTAGATGTCTGTGGACTTTCATAAAATCTGAGATTCAAATGTACGCCAGGCAAACTAGGTTCAAGACAACTACAAAGAATGATCAAAAACCACAAAAAAAACCTGAAACAGCGCCGAGCGGACTAAGGAGAGCCAAAACACATAACATGTAACATCATAGCAGATGTATACTTCACAAACACTAATGCTGTGGCAGCCATAGACAGCAACAAGCTATCAAGCAACGACCAACAAAAACAAGCTAAAAGATTACTACGAACAGTAACACTGCTGCCATATTCTTTTTAAATGTGTTTATTATATATCAAATATTAATCCTGGGAGAGTATTTTGAACACCTTAAAAGTGTCTGAAGGCGTCCAAATTTTAAAAAAGTACTACTACCACATGACAGAATTACTCCACTACAAGTAAAAGTCCTGCATTCAAAACTTTCGTAAGTAAAAGTACAAAAGTATCAGCATCAAAATGTACTTAAAGTATCAAAAGTACTTGTTATGCAGAATGGCTGCATTGTTTTATGCAGTTTATTCCAAAATGATTATTGTATTATTATTTTCGGGCTAATTCTAACTATTTCTAATGCTTTAATGTAGTTCAATTTATAAACGTGTAATCACTTAAAATTGATCATGTTTCTTATGTTAAATCTTGACCTAAAAAGTAACTAAAACCTCTTAAATGTAGTGGAGTAGAAGTGTCACACCGCGGAGAGGTTGTGTCTTATTTTGTGTCCTGGTCTCGTTATTTCCTGTTTTATTTTGAAATAGTAACTCTCCTCTCGTTTCAGGTCACTTTCCCCAGTGTCATCTGTCTGATTGTCTCCCCTAATTACCGATTGTGTTCACCTGGTGCTCCCTTCCCTCCATGTGTTCAAATAGTCCATACCAGCCCGTGTCTTGTACTATATACCACAGCCACGCCTCGCCTTATTGAGTTTTCCTCGCGAGAGTGATTTTTCTTTGTAACTTTATAGCGTAGCGCTAGTGTTTAGTTTCTTAGTTTTATCTCAATAGCCGTTTTGTTTTCCTCTGGTTGGAGTGATTTTGTGTTCTGTTATTTTTCATTCCTTTAGTCCCTTCTCCAGGATTTACGGAGCGTTTTGTAGATTCTTTATTTTTCCCCATCAGGTTTGGTTCCTCCCTTTTGTTTGTTAGAGATTTCTTTTGTTAGTTTTCCTTGTCAGGTTAGATAGAACCTGTTTTCATAGATTAGGATTTGTTAGTTTATTGATTAGTGTAGATAGGGTTCCTGTGCCTTTCCTGCTTTTGGAGCGACTTTTATTTTATTAGATATCTCAGCTCAGCTTCAGGAGTGTTTGTAGCTCTTTGGTTCTTTTGCTTTTGGCTCTCTGTTGAGGATTTCCCTTATTGCTTCCTTAATAAAGAGACTGTAAGTACACCTGCTCTGCGTCTGAGTCCTGCCTTGAGCCCGGCCTGACAAGAAGTATAAAAAGACAAATCTGGAAATACTCAAATAAAGTACAAGTACCTAAAATTTGAAGTTAAATACGACACTTGAGTAAATGTAATTCCACCACTGGAATTTTGTTAAAAAATGTATGATTAAATTGATGAAAAACCGAGCATGAAAGAACTGAAAGAGACTGATAGAGATACAGTAAAGGTCCTGAGATGCATTCAAGTCTTAAAGCCTAGCACGCTGTGGTTAAATGTTAGGTTCCGTAGAGGTGCTTCAGCACCCTTAGGACACCTCTTCTGATGTACTGCTCATAAATTGTTGTCATATGAAACTAGGCTGCAGGTTTGAGCTTTGAACAGCATTACCGATTGCTCCACTTCATCATTTCAGCACCACGGACAGTTCACATTACAGAAAGCCGTCTGCTGCTGCAGTGAATGTAGAAGCACTCATTGAGCTATGACCATCAGCTCATTTAATGGGAGCGATCTGGTGTACAAGATGGCTTATTAAAATAATATTACATAAACTCCAACCAACGAACTACACTGGAACTTTCTTCTTGGAACCAATAAAATAGCTCAAATGGATTTATCTGAACAAATACAATATGTTCTTCCTAAAATAGCAAACCCTGAGGGTATATTTAGGAAGTTAAGAATGTCCCTTCTTTTACAGAGGGAAGTACAGTAAATTGGATGGGAAGGATTATGTTGAAAATATTAAAATTGGGAGTAAATCCTTATACTACAGTTGAGCACAAATTGTGGAGACCCAGTGGGAGCCCAGTCAGCTGACTGAACAGAGCTGTGTTTAAGAGTGCAGACACAGAGAGATACAGTTCAGAGATTTATAGCGCTGAGAAGAAAGAAAATAAAGAATAACTGAAGAAAAATATTAATAAATAAAGGCAGGAATTACTCACAACTCTCAATCTCGAGCGTGCAGTTCTGCTCATCCAGTGGATACCTCCTCAGGTCCATCATACAAGCAGCGGTGGTGGTGATCCTGAAAACACATGATGAAATGATGTGTTAAATTAGGGCATTTTGGTAGAATTCAACAGACAGCACGGTGGATGTTTTCAGCAGTAGAAATAGAGATTAGGCGTTTGTCTTCGCAGTGCCGGGAAGTAAAGTTTCTGAATGTTTATAGAAATAAATGTACAGTTTAGCTCCATATAATTACATCTCACACACATCTAATGAACATTAATTATCCGCTCAACCATGACACAAGACTTTAAATCTTCACAGTTGAATGCAGGAGCCTTTGAGGGTTTGGGGTGGTGTTGGGAACTCCACTGGGGATTACAGGGCCAAAGCTAATCCTTATGTCCCAGTTTTAGCATTGTTTGGATAATCCTGTGGGTCCTCTGTCAGGCCCCACCTGAGATGCGAGTCACAGCAGGGATCAAACTGGATGGGACAGCGGTGGCAGCAATAGGCCAGAGATAACAGTGGTAGTGTTTGTACTCTGACTACTGCATGTCATCTTGAAACATGAAGGGATAAAAGGGAACATTTAACAAACTGAGGACATCCCAAAGACTTGACAAGGCAAGATTATTGCTTGTGGAAAATGCTATTAACCCTCTATTGCATGGATGGTAAAACAGATTTTATATAAAACACATATTTTACTGTTCATTTATGTAAAGGGGGTCTTCTGCTTTTATATGAAAAATAACTGATTCCATAAGTGATCAAGAAATCCTGTTTCCATGTCTTTTATCTATGAACATGTAACACTGAGAAGGTCACTATAAGAGGGCTCCCAAAGGCAACTAATTGGTCCATATTTAAAGTGAATTTCCCCCTGGGGACAATAAAATCTAATCTAATCCAAGCAAAATGCTTTCGGATTTCAATACTTTCTGGAGTAAACATCAGAGGCTGTTCAGATCCAACCACATTCAAAAAACTTCTCAAAACTCACCTGTTCAGAACTGCTTTTAATGTGTGACCATTGTTGTTGATTTATTTTTTTTAATTTTATCTTTAACTGCATTTTGTTTGTTTTATCTTTAACTGCATTTTACTGTTTTGTAAAGCGTCTTTGTGTACCCTGAAAAGCGCTCTATAAATAAAATGTATTATTATTATCATTATTATTATTATTATTATTGTTACTGTTATTGTTATTATTATTATGAAGTAACTTTTAACTTTTATAATTAAAACCCATTTGGATGTGATACTTTTATTTTATTTTTTTATGAACAAATCAGACACACAGGATGTCCAACTTTTGTTACTTTAGACATTTAGTAACTACTCTATATTATACTCTATATTATCAGTATTATAAAAATTTACCACTGGAAATCACAAGGAAATTTGCGATTTTCTGCCCAAATGACATGTTGTTCCACTTTTGCTTACATTTCCAAGCAATATGCCTTCTGCTTGTGCCTAGATAACTAGGTCGAATTGTGTCAGAATGGATTATGTAATATAAATTTGATTAAAAAATCATGTTGACGAACACCAAAGGAAAGGATTGGATGGCTCTAAATGAATATTATTAAATCAAATAGGAAAATTTAGATTTTATGGGACTTTCCACGATTTGGCATTTTTAACATATGACAACAATTTACCATCTACTCCATTTTTTAAATAAATACATTATTTTAGCAATTTTAGAGAATAAAAACACTAAATTGTTAAATCACATCTAGGTAATAATTAATGCATTAGAGGGTCATTAATATGACTACAGGAAGCAGAAGAATTGAATATTTATTATTCCAAATCAATAAATCTGTAGGGAAATACATGAATACATACATTTATTTAAATATGTAATATTCAAGGCTACACATGACACAGTTGTCCACCCCTCCTTCTGATGATGTGACTGACAGTGCTTTGCTTTGTGAGCATTGTTGTCGAGTGTGAAAAGTTGTATGAATAAACAAGAATAAAAGCGATCGTGGGAGGTTCTTTTATGTTTGTCTCCACTTAGAATCAAAGCACATTTCATGTTTGAAGTTCTTAACCCCTGAAGTGTCACTTGAAAGGCAAAAGTATAATAAGTGCTGGAAGAATCCAATTTTGACATAAAAGTTGTCACCATCCAGGCTATGGTAAACTCCATTTCAGTACAGTCAGTGGCGAATGTTTCTTTAGCATGGAAGAAGGTTTATTTATTTTCTACGGAGTATTTTTCTTTTCATGAGTTGACCTCAAGTGGTCCAACTCATCAAAAATGTCATTTATAGCAACAATTTCAACATTGTTTGAATTATTTGACACTGAGCCTGTCTTGATTTAAAGAGCTGCTTCAAACATATCACTGTGAATTTTTTAAAAAGAAACGTCAATACCACATTCTTTATAATTCTACTTGAAATCCTACTCGAGCTTATAATGCATCTTTAAACCAGCACTGATTTAAACGGCATGAAACAATGCCGTTTAAATCTGGATTATTTATGGAATCATTGCACATAAATCCTATCTAATATTTAAAAAGAAACATAAGTGCTCCTATAATGGCTGCAAACAGCAATGACCAAACAGCTACAGCCTTCTGCTATCATATTTTGTGTGTACATGTCAGCATAATAGCATTTAGCTTTGAAATCTCTATCAAAACAAATAGACAGGGATGGATAATACGGGATAATAACAGCAGCCAGCCATGAGTCAATAGATAAGGTTATGTTGTCCATCAGACTTTGTGAAGGGAACATAAGGACGAGGCTGTGAGTAATAGGCTGCCATTCTTCCCCTCGCTCTGGTCTTGTGTGAGAACTTGACTCCCACTGTGGGAGTTGCCACAGAGCAGCACAGCATGGTGGGTAATCGTCTAGGCACACCTGACAACATAGATAAATTTGTGCCAGAGGAGAGGCTCATCTTGAGTCCAATCCTCTGTGTTACACAGCAGAGATAATCACCCCTGTGTGTCTCTGTGCCTCTCCCTCTCTTCCACTCTCTTTGCTCTCTCTCACTCCATTCCATTATTCAGACCAACAGCCACTGCAACGCCAAGCTTTTTGCATCTCATAATCTACTCCCCCCCCAAAAAAAAATAAATCCAAGCTATCTAAGATTCATGCAATTGGACATTGGGCAGTATTTGTCCACAATAATCATGCAGCAATACTTTCACGAAGCTGGTGTGGTCAGCTTTTTATAGAGGCATCCCATTCCATGTTAAATCATATGTGTCTGTCTCTAAGCAACCAAGCTCACCACAGGCACCATATGGCAAACAGGTGGGGCCACGCCTACCCAAATCAAAACAGTCCTTGTGGTATACTCAGACATTCTGAGGTCGAACCAAAATCAAGGAAAAACAGGACGGAAGGGGAAGATTTGCTGGTATGTTTAAAAGAGTATTGGACTTTAACAAAACATATTTTTATTGACCTTCTGGCCCTTAAAGGCACAGTTCAATCCAAAATTATAAATATACAGTCATGAAAAAAATTATTACACCATTGTTATCTTCAATTTTTTAATGCCTGGTACAACTAAAGGTACATTTGTTTGGACAAATATAATGATAACAACAAAATATATCATAAGAGTTTAATTTAAGAGCTGATATCTAGACATTTTCCTTGGTTTTCTTGATAAAAACCAATTTTTGTTGTTCATTCATTATATCTGTCCAAACAAATGTACCTGTGGTCTTATATTTTTTTCCATGAATGTTTATATTTATTTCTAACCTTTCAGGTTATTTAGCAATCTAGATGGTTTTGGTGTGAGTTGCAGAGTGTAGGAGATGTACAGTACAGGCAGTTTCATGTAAGAACTATTCTGACATAGCCAGACCTTTCTCCACAGTGCTGTGTCAGCACTGGTGAAAGGTCTGACTGCACCCAATCACACCCAATTGTCTTGGGTGGTGCTGAGTCCAGGACGCAGTGACAGTGCCACAGCAAAATAGATAGCAGCAGGGGAGGAGAATTCTAACTGAAATAGGCAGCAAATGGCAGGTTAAGCCCAACAGTCTACATCTGGTGAGTCAAACTAACTATACCAAAAAGAAAAAAGTTCAACTCTGTGATTTTTTTTTTTTTTGGTGCTTTGAGAAACACTATCTCTATCTTAATCTATCACTACCTATCACCGTAACACTTGTCAATTCACACCAAAACAATGATGATTGATGAATAGCATTACAGGTAGAGATGGGTGTTTGGAAGAAACCTGCCAACTCGAGCATCTGTAACGTTAACGATCAATTAATTGATTTATTGCTATGTTTTTATACATACTCCAGTATAAAAAACATGCAATATATAAATATTTATATACAGTATTATGGTAAAGGCTGTTTTGATAATGGACATTTTTATTTTGAAAGGTCGAAAAGAGACTTCCTGTCGATTGTAAAACTAACTCACAAGAGATTATACTGTAACGATAACGTCAAGGAGTTCAATGTTTTATGTTTTAGCCCCCGAAGAGGCATGAGGTTAGTTTTCACAGTAGTCTTGCATATTTAAATGTGTTTTGTGTTTAAATAAGTTTTGGATAAAATTAAACCTAGTACTTCATGCTAGCAAGGTTTGATGAAGGCAGCTAGTTTTGCTGCAATTCATACTCTTGTATTTGTGTGATTTATAATTGTTATTGCAACTTTCAGTTTGCAAACTGTAGCTTTATCCAACTTAATTCTCAGCTCATTGGCTTATTCACGTATGGCTGCAGAACTGTGAGAACAGTGAGTGCTTATACGCACTCACAGATAAAATTAAAATTAAAAAAATACACAGATCGATTAAAAACATTATTATACTATATTATCCATAGACTGTATAAAATAACTGTATATAATAGATTATCTCCCTTCATAAAGACAGACATGGCCAGAATTTAGTGCTTCTGATCAGAGCAATCATATAGAATATTCATAACCCAGGAACATGACATGATCTTTCCATCCAGCTGACATGTGTATAAACAATTTGAGGTAAACTACAAATTTTACATTCACTGTGTTTGCATAACGATGCAATGAGAACAGATGACTATTTGAACATTTTTTGTGGAGATTATTGTGAGTCTGGCATGGCAAGAAAACCCTCAGGAGGATTCACCCACACAATATCTAAATATCAGTAGAATTCCTGACATCACTGCATCCAGGGGTTCAAATCAATCCCTGTAAAGTTTCTTTCACTTTTATTATTTTTGTCTCTCTTCCAACTTTTGCATTTTTTTTCTTATCTTGAGATCTATAATTATCCTGGGTTTGCAAGATGGCTAGACAAATTTTAACTGTTTCACATTGTTGCCTTGGCTGGTGTTATTTACAAAGAGTGCAAAAGCTACAGTAAGTCTTGAATTAATTGTCAGGGACATACAGTTTACAGTGGGTGGCCATTAAGCCTCCTAAAGGGGGAAAAATAAGTATATTAGTCATTAAAGGGCTTAAAAACATGTTTATGTTTTTCTAGCAAGCAACCTCCTGCTGTCAAATAATGAATGTCCACTGGCTGTGTGCAAAAATGTGTTTATATTAAGTATAAAGTGTCAGAAAATCCCTTCTTCTAGTTACAAGGTTTTCTTGTTTTTCTTTTTTTACAATCCAACATAGTTTTTATTGTTTTGATATTTGTACTGACAACCTATTTAGTTGTTTGGGTATAATGACTTGTGGCTCTGTAAATAGCCACACATAAAGCGAGAGCAGCAAGGCAAAAGAGGTCCCAGGAGTAAAATGATGAAAAGAGAAGAGCTGAGAGAAAATTTGAGGACAGAAGATGTCAGGTGAGACAGTGAGGAGACTATCATAACAGCACCTTTTAATAGCAATAAAGAAGTTCAAAGAGATGAGTTCTAGCATTAACATGCTGTTTCATATTACACACCTCAGGGGTTTCCACCCCCCAGAGTGAAACGGGAAGGTTGTTTGAGCCTAAGAGGTTTAGATGGATTCTCCTTTTCTTTCTTTCTTGTCCCCCGTCTTTGTCAGCGTTTATTTCTCTCTGATGGATTTGCTGCTGGTGATGGGGCTCTGTGGCTTCCAAGTGTTTAACCAAGGAGTAAATTGCCGGTTACTTTCTGGCAACTTTCTGATCTCTGTGTCAAGATGGAGTCAGCGGTGTAGAACTGAGAGCGAGAGCCTCTGGCAGAGTCTTTAAAAAGACAGTGTGGGAAAGGTAAAGGTTACGCATGTTTGTGTGGGGTTATGTGTGCAGGTTGCTGTCACTCTGTGGATGTGTTTGGGTGGGTGTAAATGCCTGTTTGTGTTTGCAGCTGTCTAGCTCTCCATTTACCCTCACACACTATCCCCGCTTGTCCCATCCATTACATGATGCACAGCCGCATTTCTCGCTCTGTCTTAGTATAGTCCTCGGTTGCTTGGTTACTGCCTGAGGACACTGCCAACCGCACCAACTGAGCCCCCATATGTTGCATCACCTGCAGTGACCCGCCATATTTACCACATTGTGCTCGAAGACTCTGTTCCTGCATGGATCAAACTTGTGGGGTCAAATCAGGGCCAAGTAGCCTTAAGGGTTTCAAGCAGTCATTGGGATTCAGACCAAGTAAACGTGTCGACTGTTGGTCACAGACATGCTAGGTGGAAAGCATGTTTACTCAAATATTGTACACAAAGGGTAACTTGACACCTTTTTTACTTAATTGTCGTATATTTTAGTCACTTATACTAACATATACTAACAGTTTCTCCTGTTCTCTCTATATATAGTGTTCATTGCAGCAGTTGTTTAAACCATTAAATAATAGGGTGTCATAGGAATGAGTTCTCAAACCCGGAAGTAAGTTAGCATGTTAGCGCCCTGGGGTCTAACCTCTCTAACTCAATAAGAAGAATGTTTTTTTTGGTTTGATGCCTGAAATAAGGTCTGTGGTTAACACAAGCTGAAAATGTGTTCATGTTTTGTTGTACAACAATATGTTAGTAAATACCCTCACTTGTGAATTTTGGAGTTTTTACAGGTCCTTAAAAAGGCGGTTGCTAACAAGTGGCTAAATGAGACTACAGTAGTTGTCGGGGATATTAAACGTCATCATGTCAAACACGGACGACAGCTCTCTGACTAGTCCGCCTTGTGTTTTTTAGTGCTCTTGCAAAATCTTGTAGATTTTAAATGATGTTAATAAACAATTTATTAAGCTACGGATCAGCTAGCTTGTCAAGCGGCTGGTTAGCTTGTCGGAGACCGTCTGATGCTAACGGCAGTGATGTAGAAGTCATGCTAGTGTGGTGTAGTTCACTATTAGATAACGTTAGCTTTTTACTTCTATCGGCCACATTAAAGCTTCAAACATCATAAAAGTGGTGTTTATTTGTGAAAATTATCAAAAAATAAAAATATAAAAAACGTGTGTTTGCTACAGAGCTTATTTTCTGTAATGATCCAAAATCCAATGCAAAAAACCCATAGGCGAATTCTTAATAGACCCTATGGTGACGCTTTGGCCGACAAAAATACGTTTCTTGTGCTCTCTTTGTTTTTTGTTTTGCTCACCTGCAACTGCACGATACCCCCCAAGATTCAACATGAAACCAACAGAGGGGCAGCACTGAGCAAAGGTTACAGTTACCAATCCATTTGCTACTTCAGCACCATGCACAGTGCCAAAAATTTATCAATACACATCCCAGTTAGGCTAATGATATTTTAGAGCCTTGGTTGGGGCTGTAGACTATATGCACAAAGACTAACTTGCACAAATCCCAGTCAGACAAACAACTACTAAACTAAACAACCCCTCTACCCCTGCATCTTAATGGGGGCTGGGCAGCAGGAGATAGGAGTTTAACATGCAGCATGCCATGCATGTCATTTTGCTAACATGGGGGAAATATGAACACGTTTCACAAATTTCAGGTAGGTATCTAAACATATTTATGTGTCATTACACATTTTTAAATTACCTCTTTTGATAAAAATTGATAACTTGGTAGATGATCAGAATGCTTGGAGTTGTTGAAAATAGGATTCTGAGAAAAAAATTTGACTGTTGAAGCATAGATGTTGAAGAATAGAAAGATTAAAACATTGAAATAATTTTTCCTCAAAGCCAAGCCGTTTTCAAGATAGTTGCAGAAATGTAAACTTGATTGTCATAGTTATAAACCTTGAGGTCAATAAGTTAATTTTTTTGTGTCCGGGTAGTGGGTCAAATTTGAAATCCAACTGCCAATTTTGGTGACATTTGGTTTTAGAGTTCTTTCTGCACAAACACTTTTAGTGGAGCAAAATGGGAAGGAAGGAAAGAAAGAACATTCTCTGCCCTAAATACTGGAAACCAATAACATTTGCTACTAAAGCAAATTCTGCTGTCCATATAAAAAGAATGGTGCTTGTTCATTGCATTTTAGTGCTTCCCTCTTACGTCAGAGCCAATGGACTGATCGAGAGCGTACAGAAGAAAGCAAGAGTTTCATAAACAGATTGTGAGGGTCAGATTATGTTGAAATAGAACTCATATAGTACAAAATATCCCTGTGTCAGGCCATGTGAGTTAAAACAGATAACCTACAATATCCACCCATCCATTATATCCAATATGCAAATGAAAAATCCATAATCACTTGAAATATGGGTTGGCGCATTTCCCAATCACTGCAGAAGTCATGACACAAAGTCAGTGCAAATATTACTCTGGATGAAGTGGGATTAGATTGAAACTGGGCGAAGAAATCTGTCACCCTTGACACTCAATATCATGTAAGTAGGATGACCAGATTTTTAAATTGGGTCAAGGGATCTGGGCATGTGAGTGAGTGAGTGAGTGAGTGCACATGAATCCATGCAGCACATGCAGATACAGCATATTACTGTCCCCTGAAAGCCTAACACAAATTATGTAGTTATTTAATTTATTATGCCAATATATTAGATTAGACTACATGAAACTTTAATGGTCCCTGAGATAAAAAAGAAATGGGTTATTGCAGAAGTCAGTCGTAAAACGGTACACCAAAGAAAGTTAAATATTGTATATGTATAGGGGTTATGCAAATTACAATCTCTATACTTTGTCATAATGAGGGTGTGAATGTTAAATACAACATGTGAAATTATCAATATACAAGTAATAAGTTCTTAAGTCAGGGATACATCACAGTGAATAGTTCATTTGTCACACAAATGCGATAAGGAAAGAGTGGCCACATAAACATAAACAGCTAGCCCGCTAACGTTAGCACGCTAGAGCTAGCCCGCTAGCCCATATCAATTCGCATTGCAGTTAAACAAATCAAATTTTAAAAATGATTGAATAATTCACGTTTTAGTTGGTCTTTCTCAACAGCACTGAGTGGTCTTGTTGGTGCCGATATTCCCCCAGGCCCTGGCATAAGTGGTTCGTGGTTCAAAAACAGCAAAGAGTTGGTGCCACTCTGGAACCAGTTTTCCTGGCCCAGAGCCAGTTCTTTAATTGGCAATCGAAAAGAAGTGGTTCGAGATTGGGCACGGGCTCCGAACCGGCTCTGAAACTGGCTTGGTGGAAAAGGGATACAAAGTTAACTTAACTTCAATAGCTATGTTATTTCCGGTATTAATGTTGTCCTCGTTACTACTTCACTTTAAGCATTTATGTGCAATTCTATTACTTTTTAAACTAACTTTAATGACGCCTAACCAGGACTTCATTAACCCTGATCTTAGAGAATGAGTTTTGTATTTTTTTGCCCATCATGAAAACATTTTGAAGGTGAGAAAAACAGTGTGTCTCTACAACTACTTCTACCGACCCGTGGCTTATAGTGGTGCTCGTATAGCAATCTGTGCATCACGGTTAATAGTTAATTTGTCACACAAATGCAATCTACATACTTTAATAAGGAAAGAGTGGCCACATTATCTGTAAACACAAACAGCGAGATGCATTGTTGAAGAAGAGGACCTTATTGAAGCCTTCTATTGGAAATGTAATTGGATGCAGCGAGTCCATAGATGATAATGGAGAAAGTAACACACAGAGAATGTACAAACAGCACATGAATATGTACACACACACACACACACACACACACACACACACACTGTATTTGCCACTGAATTGCCGATTCATCCCAGGGATTTGTTATTCTGGCTAAAAGGCAAACAGCACCAAGCCCTTTTGTGGGCTGATACGCATTCATTTGCACACATCTGTTGCCATGCAAACCAGCGTTCTTTTCTCACATTGATCTTCAAAAGTAAATCCACCATTTCAAGGGCATTCTTTTACCTATGAAGAACAACAGCAAATAACAGATATTGACTTCGGGAAGCGTAATAAGAGTGCAGAAGCAAACCATAACAAGCAACAAAAGTGCCTCTCTGTATTTCTCATGGCAGGGTAGGCCTAAGACGGCACATCTAAAGGAGGACTTGCTTTGTTCTTTATTGGGGTTATTTGCAGGGTTATTTGCTGCAGGATAGGCCTGAATATTCTTTGTTTGTCACCGAGGACTAGTGAGCACATTGAGACTGCAGTGAGACTGCAGGAATAAAGAGCTTTCCTGACAGATAAGGACAGAAATTGGCATACACTGATTACAATACTCAATATCAGGTTGACTAAATATTTATAGGAAATGCCAAGATAATATTTTGCAGTCCAACATTAAATGGCAGTGGGTTTTTTTTGTTGAATATGTAATTAGTGTTATAGCATCCAAGTGGTTTGGTCATGTGGGCATCCTCCTCCCTATGTTTTGTATGCTGTAGGTGTGAAGCAGCTGGCTGTGGGGGCTGGATGCTCTCTCAATGCTGTCATTATCTTTAATATCAAATAATGCAGTTCTGGCACGTGGCGTATGTTGTGTCTCTGAATGAAATTTGTGGGAATCTGCCAGCAATGGAAAAGAAGTACGTTCTTTATGAAAGTAAATGTGCTTGCACCAGATTAGGTGCAAATCATAGGGAAAAAATAGAGAATGTGAGCTATGATTAGACTGTCATGAGATATTTTAGTTATGCAGTTATACTATGTTTTGTAAAAGAAATCCACAAATACCGAGCTCAATCTATATGGGATTTTTCAGATCTATATAATATATGATTTTAGAGGGGGAAAATATACCAATTGCTAATATGATGCAGCTGGAATGAAAATAAACCTTTTATATGAGTGTGTACCAGTATTGAATTTATATGACTATGTAAAGGAACTCAGAAGGCTCCTTTATTAAACACATACCTTTATTAAGTTATATTTAACATTATTATATAGTATACCATGTATTACTACTACATTATTTGTATGAAGTGTATGTTCAGTATCAGTCCACTGTTGAACAAGTAAAGATTATCTACACATTTATATTATTGAACATTATTTGTAAATCATCTAAGCATATTTCCCTGCATTATGATCATAATATTTAATAATGGGGGAATAGTCATAGCTTAATCACAACTGATTCTTATTTCTAGGTGTTTCACATTTCAAACAAAAAAAAAAGTTCTACAGAGCTGACTTTTCCCCCCCAAAACATCCATTGAATTTTGACCAAATTTTTCCTCAATGCAACCTATGGTCAGTTCACGAGTCCATCATGTATGTTTCAAAATATGCTAAATCAATTCTCTCCATAAGTCAGTCAGTGAATCACCTTCTCAGGTAAACAAAGGTCAAGGGTTCAAATCCCATGGAGGTTGGGCCGGACTTTCTAACACTGATCAATTCATGCATATGGTATGTTTTCAGTTGTTGATTGAGTTCATTGTGACTTTATTTTTGGAAAATCCCTTTTCCCACACGACATTAAAAGATTAAAAAACATACTCCAAAACCCGCCAAGCACTAGATCATTGTGTGTAGGTATCTGATGTGTAATGCCTTTCTTTTTCATCAAATCAAGTATCTGAAAAGTACTTTAAACCCAGCTATGATCCAGGAAGAATGCTTATGTCAGTCTGTAAGTTTGACAGGAGGATTTGGTTTGTGCCTGGGGATTTCTGATTTAATCTGAAGTCTATAAAATGTATCAGAGCATAAAAAAATATTCTAAAAAATCTGATTCTTATTCACTTTGCACTCATGAATGCTCAGGCATAATTGGACACAGCATTCAAGTAAATGTCCCTTGCTCCTTGCAATGAAACAGTTACTGATCTAATTACTGTGCCTTTGTTTGGCAGAAAAGTCCTAAGTGGGTAAATTCTGTATTCTTCTGTAGAATTGTGAGGTTTTTTTTTTCTTTCTTTCTTTAACTCAAGGCCTTACCACTTCACTGTGAAAAGCAAAAAAAGTGAGTGATTGTTGTGGGATTAAAATCAGTATTTTAGTCCAAGAAAATGTTCACAGGGTGAGTAGCTACCTGTGACCTACTCCTTCCTCCTCTTGCTGTTATCAGGGCTGGATTAAATGGATACAAAGCACTGGTGGTTGAATGAAACTAAGAACATTTACTCAAGTACTGGACTTAAGTACAATTTTGAAGTACTTTATACTTCTACTTCTACTACACTACATTTTAAAGCTACTATATTGTACTTTTTACCCCACTACATGTAACTGCCAGCTTTTGTTACTTTTCAGATTAAAACTTAACATGAATTTCTTTTTGATAAACTCAAATACAACGACATAACAGAATATTAAGTAGATGAAATGTGCCCTACCTTGACAACAGTAAAATGTTACTTACATAAATGCATGAAAAATAATAATCAATAATAACAGTATAAATTGGAATATATAAAACAAATGTATTACTTTTGATTATTTAAGTATATATTGATGCTGATTCTTTTGTACTTTTACTTAAGTAACAATTCAATGTAGCACTTTTACTTGTAGTGGACTAACTAACTCCTTTTTAAGTAATCGATCTAAATACTTCTTCCACCACTGATTACACTCGCCGCTGTCCCCCCCACACACATTTAGATATTTCGTAAAAGAAAAAATGACTAAGGGCCAGAGAGAAACGTGGAATTTTTGCACTTTGCTGCACCTAAAAGCATACTGAAAAGCTGCAAGCCTATAATACTGCTGCTAATAAAATTTTATCTCCAGTAAACGTAAACTATTTTTTTCCCCCACACACTGGCACTAACAAAACTATATAACACTGAAATAAAGTTTTAGAGCTGATTTTTATTTTTTTCTAAATACATGGTCTGCCATAAAGTTGGAATAAGACATGTTTTACCTCTTTCCATGAAATGATTGTGACAATGTGATTTATTCTTGACAGAGAAAGTGTACATCAATCTCTTCCAAAGATATCACAATGAAAATGAAACAACAAATAACAGAGGATTGTGTCTGAAAACAAAATTATTGCAACTTTATGGGCGACTGTGCATATATCAGGTGGCAACCTCCGGGTCTGAGCATGGAGGCAAACCAGGAAGTGCCTTAAGCTGCATTCTACCAAAAATTCCAGCAGGGGGTGCCAAGTTTGGCTTCAGAAAGATTTCTGTCCATTCATTTCAATGCAAAATGAGAAAACTTCTCACTTGATTTATTACCTTAAATCTTCAAGATAATTTGATGTTAATAGTTTAAATAATGGCCCCATTTAGAAGAAAATAGAAGATGAAGAATCGTATGATTTCCCCGAATTTCCCTTCGGGGATGAATAAAGTAATCTATCTATCTATTGATAGAAATTGAAATTGCTACCTTTGATTGACAGGTCACTAACAAGACAAGCCATCATCAGGAGGGAAGCAGAACAATGCGTATCCACGGCAACATGTCAATAAAGTTATATATAACGTTATATAGATGTAAAAAAGATCGTTTACTAGTTTGGTTTCATAATTTTGACCCTTTCACACTGTATTTTCACTTAATGACAGTTTATTTGAACATTTTGTTCAGTAAAAATGTCTAACATGAATTAGCAGCAGTTTCTCTCAGTCTTGTTGCTGGTGTAGAGAAGCGTGTAGTCAGTGATCAGATCCCTCTCGCTCCTCCACAGTCCAAATATGGTCTGCTCCCCATATCGGAAACAAGATGGCGACGAGTGTAACGCTGAACTTGATGCTTCCAACGGGCCACAAACCAACGGGTGACGTCACAGTGACTACGCCCATTATTTATATACAGTCTATGGTATATATTAAAGATTATATAATGTAACCTCCGCTAAATAATGGTTAATATATTGTAAGAAATATTTTCCTTTTGTAAGCAGTTGAATTTGATGACCCCTAAAGACTAGAATGCCTGTTTATAGATCCAGCCCTGGCTGTTTCTACACCACATCCAGCAACAATTTCCACTAATGTTGCCATTCAACTGTTGAGAATCAGAACTATTTTGAGGACAGCACATTACTTCCATCAAACTTAGGCAGAAATGTTTCCTTTGGTTGACAGGACTGAAGTAAAAGAGACATCATTTAACCTTGTGTTAGAAACCTGCACAACATGCTGAACACTGTAATGAAGACAGACAACATTGATGAAGAAGACCAAAGAGAGCAATACTGAAAAGATTTCTTTCTAATCCCTCTCTCTCCTTCTTTGTCTTATTCTCTCTCTCTCATTATATTTAATTTCACTCTCACACAGTGGTGCCAATGATCTGCCATGATGGCCATTAAGATGTTATGGTTTTCAATAACTTTTTATAGTTCGGGCATCCGAGGCCTATTTGCAAAGTGAACTGATGAGACATCAGTGAGGTGTGAGAAGTGCACTGTAATCATGTTAACTTTGAAGGGTTGGAACTCAGTGGAATGGGTCAATCAATTTATATTGTACAATCGGGGATTTGTTTCTAGCAACTGGAAAACAGATGGGACATGTCATTATTAACATATCACACATGCAAAAGTCTCAAAAGGGAAATATGAATACCTATAAAGTGGCCTCCCTGAAGAATATTTACAAAGAAAAGATCAAACGTGACATTTCGTAAAAGTTGTAGCTTTGAAGGTGTCAAGAAACTCGCTCACATTGTCTGAGAAACTCATCCATCACACTGCATTCAAGAAGAGTAAAAACTGTAACAATACGCTCTTTAATTGTTCTCTGGTATGAAAAATGACTAAGATGAATGGATGTTTCAATCATCTGACAAGATTTCATTCAAAGTCCATCTGAATCTCATTCTGTGTTCACTTCATAGCTTTTTATTATTGAAATGAAGAAAAAAGATGTATGAGGGAAGAGGAAGTTTAATTTTTCTATCAGCGTCTGAATGGGCATGTCAGTGCATATGATTGAGCAATGACAGGGGCTGCTCACAATCCAAGGCCAGATTGTTTTTATCCCCAGACTTAATTTACGTAAAAAAGGGATTTTTTATGACCAAACTTTATCTTTCTGAAACTTAACCAAGTAGTTTTGTTGTGTTGACATAGCGAGGAAGTTTTGTTTTCAAATCACACTGTTAAAACCATGTGTTCCACATGTTTATCACTACGTCAGTCAATGTAGGAGTGTGTTGAAAAGAGACACCAAGAAGTCCTGACCAAGTCTCTGTGTGTAAAGGTTGGAAATGAGAATGGTTCGACTAGACAGTGTTTTGCTATGCAGAGACACAACAAAAAGTGATCTTTTTCATTCTGAAGAGTCAGCTTTTTCAAAACCAACATGGCTCAGTTAAACATTTTGTTTCAAAACATAACTTCTCATTTCTTCTCTGACATGATTTTGACACCAGATGATTTGCTACCACTACACTTCATAGTGATGTTTGTTGAAATAGAGTCACTGGATTTAAATTAATGCCTCTGACCACAGTAAATGCAGACAAATATAACAGCTGTCATTAAAGGAATGTATAAAATTAAGACATTTCTTCTGATTAGTCTAAAAATCAGACTTTTCCAGAGAGATTTGTAGCTTTGTGGAGTTCATATCATCTTTCGGGAGTGATTCTCCTCCTTTCTTACCTGCTAAACATCCTTCACCTAAAAGCTAAAACAGTGCTGCTTTATGATACCTTAAAAAATACTACAATTAATTTTAGAATATAAAAATGTAAAACTTCCATTAGCCCCCCAATAAGATCTAAAATAATGCTTAAATATCCAATTTATAGTAAACAGGATTGCAAAACGGCCACATATTTCATTTGTATATCAACTTATTTTGGTCTATATTTGCAATTGTAGTTAGTGGCTCCTTCTGAAGAAGTAACATAATGGAGGGGGAAGTGAGGGTTTGTAGTATAAGTAATGCAAGGTCTACTTGCATTACTTATACTATACCCAGGAGAACACTGTTTGTGCATGTAAACCCAATAGTCAATGTTGTCATTCAAAGTTACCTAACTCAACCTCAGCGCATCATGTTTAACATCATCTCAACACTACCTCACATTTGACAGTTACGTTCATTTAAAAAAAAAAAAAAAAACTTTCTTTTATCACGTTTAACCATGTACTTTTTTATCCTAACCTTAAGGAAGGAGTTGTGTTGCCTAAACAAAACTGCACTGTAATAAATTATTCTGTAGTCATTTCATTTTACTTAATATATTTTGATAAAATGCATTAAATATAAATGTGTCCTTTATTTTGAGGCAGTTGTTTAAGTAACTTTAATATAAAAATGTTTGAGATAGAATCTACTTATTTTGATCACATTAAATATAATCTTTATGTGAATATAATTCTAAATCAAGAGTATTTTGAATGAATCCAACACAATAGAATTAGTCCGTTTTTAATTGACAGGCACTTCCTGTTAAGTTGTTATTAACTCAACTTGTAACGTATTAGATTTAACTAATAATATTGCATGCAATCTGTTGCCTCAATTTTATTGAGTAACTATTGTTTATCTTTTTTTACAGTGTGTGGCTATTTCACAACATTAAGCAAGTCTTGGAAATAGCAACCTTAGGGGAGCTACTTGTGGAAAAGCTCCCGTAGGTTGTATCTGAAGATAGGAACAAAGGACATAGTGCTCATATAGTTTGGAGTGATGTTGCTTATCAGTGCAATTGAACAGTCAGTATCATCTAAACTGATCATTAAGACATTTGCAAATAACTATTTAAGCTATCTAATATGTTGCAACTGACCAGCAAATTAGCTATTAGTCCTACAAACTGATATTATAGAAGCACTGCACTGTTTTCTGAATACTTATTCGGTCAGTAATTCAACAAGTTGCAGCCCAAGAGAAGCTGAGAAGCAAACATTAGCTGCTGTATTGGCTGTTTGAAAGTTTGACCATCTGCCTATAATAAATAAAGTTACTTCTTTATGTAAATAACCAGTTTAAAACGTCACAATTTGATTGGTTGTACAAAGACAAATTCCCCATCTGGTTATCCAGAAGCTAAATCATTCCAACTGGCTAATGCAGAAATTGGAGCCACAATCATGAAGCCAAATAATATAAAATATAGCCTCGATTTCCGGATATGAATAGTTTCTCTAAGGACAACACATGGAATGCAATTTACAGAGCAAATATATATGCTGAAGCAGAAAGTTAAACATTATGTTTATTTCTTTTCTAACTTTTGGTGATGATGTAAAATTCTGCAGATATACTTTGTAAAAGTGAGTGTTGCAGAAGCCTTCAGTTGATAATGGTCACATGTCCTGTAAATGAGGACACAAGTAGGTCACTACTTCACCAATCTAATTTTGGCCCTGGGGCAATATTGCACCTCACATCAGTAGTTTTCTTCATCTGGCTCCTAATGAGCTAATTACTGACTGAGTCCAAAGCAGCAATCATTGACTCATTGTTGTATTAAAGTTGGTAGAAGCTGGACTTTTTTTCCCCCCTCGCAGGTTGTTTTGTTGATTTTTAAAAATAATAGTACACTGAAAAAAGATTAATTATGAAGTGTTGACAACATGAAGCGGAGATTACTACAATTCGTGCAGGGTAATCTATCATTATCTGGTGCCGTGCAGCGTGAGGGAGCAATTTAGTATTTTTTATATTTCCCCATGTAAACAACTTACATCCTGTTTTGTCAAAATATTATTTTAAGAGATTAAAATCTCACCTTAGACCGTACAATACGGTACCGTCCGGGTGTAGTCGGATCATTCTATTTTTCACTGTGACACCGTGGACAAATGATTTCTTGTCGTTGAGGAAGTAGGTGTCGGGGACCCAGAGCTGATCAGCCACCCGGTTATCTAAGGTCAGGTTGAGGGGGATCTCGGAGTAGGACAGCCGTTTGTCTCGCCAGGCCTGCTGGAAGTACATCGTCAATGTGTAGTCCTGAAAGTGCACAGAGAGGGTGCAAAGGAGTACAGCCAGAGGGAGGGAGGGAGGGAGGATAAAATAGAGGAGAGATGAAGAGAAAAAGGGAGAGAAGACACGGTTATTCCAAAAAGGGAGCATTTTACACAGCTGCTGTGTAATAGTTTTCCAGTGCAAGCTCTCAGATTAGACCAGACTAGGCTTCAATATTGGATGAAGTTCACTTAAAAGCAAATGGAACAGTAGGAGTACAGGCCAAAAAACTCTCTGTACAAAGCAACTGGGGATTCCATCTTTTCATAGAAACATGAGATTTAGACAGACAGTGTGAAAGAGCGTGTATGTGTCAGAGACAGGAAGAGACAGATGGTTATAGTTTAGTGTGAGAGAGAGGAAGGATCTGTTAATATATGATAAAACCATGTGTGTTTGCGTGCATCTGACGCACATACACAGAAGAGAGAGAGAGAGAGAGGGAGAGAGGGAGAGAGGGGGAGAGAGAGAGAGAGAGAGAGAGACCACATGTTCCAGACAAATGAAAATAACCTCCAAGCAACCTCAAAAATCTGTTTCACAAAATATCTCCTATATGCTCTATTTGCTTTGACAGTAGCTGTCTTTCTGGGATTAAGTATTGCTTGTGAAATGAGCTCACTATGTTGTACTTGCATAACATATTCACCCATTTTCTTCTGTTTGTCCTCCCACAACCAGAATGATAGACCGTCCTCTCGCATCACATCAAGTCGTGCACAGACAGCACACAGCCTTTGAGGGGCTGTATATGTCTGCTTTCCATTGCAGATTCAGGCATCAAAGTGAGTTGGACATAATATGCATGTTTGTCTTCATCATATGCATGGACTGGATGAAGAAAAAGCTTGTGTGTGCGACAGTGTTACTAAAGCAGGCCTGGGTGGATTTATTTATAAAATATTTAGACACTTAGAGGTACCCTGCAGAGGTTTGATCATGAGTTATGCTATAGAGATGTTTCAGCCCAGTCCCCAGCATGAATGTTGCCATTGTATGTTTCTGCATTGAACCATTTTTTTTTTTTTTACCAAAAATGCATTATATATGAACATTTCTGCACTGGAGCAACTAATTCTCATAATGACATATGATGGCTGCTGCCTAAAACACGCTGAAAACACGTGATGACTACAACACATTGTAAACATGTTTCAAATAACTTTGAAAACACACACAAAAAAAACACTTGTTCACGTTAGGCATCAGGTTGGGTAAAAAAATATGAGAGTTAAATATATATATAAAAAAAACACTTATTCCACATATAACTTCCAACAACTTGACACATGTCTTTTTCTTGGTCCCATCCACCTTTCCTCCCACCAATCCAGTGGCTGACCTATGTGGCTTTCTAAACAATACTGCTATGTCAAAAGGCAAAAAAACCCTGCAGATTAATGTTTCTGTAGCTGTGTAGCTGTGTTTTCTGTATACTGTGTGTACCTATTGCTTTACAAGCATGCACAAGGTTTCAAACATATGTGCAACTACATGCAAGTGGTGCAATGCACTTTTATGCTTTGCATTTTATAAAATCTTGCTGATCTTAAAGTTTGCAGCATTATTTCGAACTTCCCGACTGACTCACATGGTGCCTACAGATTTCATATAATACCAGTAACTACAGTATATTCCTAAAAGTGAGCCCACTACGGTCTCCATAAAAAAAAACAAATGTTGAAAATACTGGCGGCCCGCCAGCCGTCGGAACGCTAAATATCGATACTTGTCGGCCTTGAATCGATAAAATATTGCTATGCAAAATATCACGACACACAATTTTTTTCCCACCTCTAAATGTCAACCATGCAGGTTTTGAGTATATATCACAAATAAAGATTTAAGAAAAAAAATATTATTTTTTAAAACTCAAGAATACATGAAACACATTATGATGTGAAACACTGAATTTACACCAACTGCAAAAAAAAACCCCTCTTTAAATATGTAAATGCAATAAAATTCACTGTTATTGTACATTTTAAAGTTGATTCAGAGCATTCACAGCAAAAATTGTTATAAAACAACTATAATCCACATACAAGGAAACATTTTCTGCTGTTCTGATTGCACAGTAACAAAGTCTTGGCACATACATTAGGTTAATAATTGATAAACAAATCGAGAAAGATGATAACTTGCAGTAAAATTCCCTGATGCTAAATCTAGGACACAAAAGAGTCAAGGCAGCAGTCAGATACTCATGTAGCTCACTGAAGTATGAAGCCTACCAATCATCCATGAAAAAACTAAGTTAAATAAACTTGCTGTCTCAGGGAACTTTTTGTCATGACTGGCACATCAACTTCCTGGCAAAGAGGCTGAACATGCATTTTTGAATATGCCCGTCGGCTACAGATCTGACATCCCGCAGCACCTTGGGAACTGGAGGCTTGGATATTGACTGGATGGAGTCAGGAAAACAGGAGCAGCTTCTCTCACTGAAGTCCTTGTTTGACTTAAATAGGTTTTGTCATGTTGTTGTTGTTTGTTGCTCATTTGGCTTGGTGTGCTGACAACCACAGGTTTGAGAATTGAGTTTTCCAAAAGACGTAAACAGTATAGTCCTATATCCTAGTGTTCAGCACTATAATTGGAGTTGGAATATGAAGAGACTGATTTTAGTAAATCCAGCCTAAAAAACAGTATGGGCTTGATGGGACTTCAATTTTTTTCCTATATGAAAGAAATTCAAAACTGCCTTATTTCAATTTGATTGGACAAAAACATTTAAAGAACTCTGCAGGCACTTAATGAGATGTTGGATGATTGCCACAATAATGAGGCAGTTTCTACATAAAAACATGGAAATAGTAGCATAACATTGTAAGTTGTTTTTTTTTTTTTAACTTATTCTCATGTTGTGGCTTTACACTTGCACCAATGGATGCACGTGCTGCCCTCCCAACACTTCCATCCCTGGTTGGCCGTTATGTAACAGCTCACACTCTGCTCTTCCTGGCACGCTGTGCACCGCAGCACATGTGGCTGAAGAGATGCTTGTTGCCATGTAGTCCTCCTAAACTACCTCCGCTGCACTCATCAACACACGCCATCAAAGAGGATGCATTTACTGTGATTTATAAAACATCAGAGAGGCTTATCTGCGTCTCTTTCTTGTCGGCACACATGCACACAAACAAACACACAATGTCTCTTCCTGCCTTGTTAGACATGTGAAATCTAAAAGTGGCATCTGAAGTGCATCCCTTCTATACATGCTACATTAAGAAATGATACATGCACTATGTAACTTAACAATGTGTCTTTGCTGTGTATGTGTGTATCGATGCATTTGTTCATGTGTTGCTATACACGGATTGAGCAGGGATAAATGATAACAGTGCAGCTGTGATTTATCACCTGGCACCGTGCATGCAATATGTAATATTGGAGTATGCAATATGTCCTTTGAAATATGTAACAGCAGGGGTTACATAGCAACGGTCATAGTCTTGTGCAGTACAATACTTGCCCATCCCCAGCACCACTCATAACTCTTTATTGCATGGTGTTGCCATGTGGCAACAATTACTGTATCTAATTTTTTTCTGTAAAACTATTAATATAAAATCCATGTTTTACTGTTTAGTTGGGAACGTTTTTTATATGAAACCGATTACATACAGTACATGATCAGGAAATCCTGTTTTTAATTCCAACTCAGAAAGTTGACTAATTGTTCCATATTGAGGCAAATGCCTTCAAGATCTGGCTTCAGTAAACATTTAATCAATCATCATGAATAAACAGTTGGATGTGATAAATCTTTTGTAAAAGGCTAAAAATTAATATGTTGCTTTATGGCAACTATATGCGGATATGGAAATAAACTGACTGGTTGGGGTCCAGGTAGGAACCAGGGGGTGGCTAGAAGGACTGACTGGGGATCCTGAGTTTATAACTTTTGACATTTTTAATAATATTTTCTCATTTCAGACATATAGTAACTGTACTTTATTGTCTGGATCATAAAATTATACCACTGGAAATCGGTAAGAAAGAAGATTGCTCTCTCTGAATATTTATTGGTCCACTTTTTATAATAAATAAATACATTTAATTAAAAAACATGTTGATTAACGTTAAATTAAGGAATTAATATCATTAAATTAAGTTAAATGGGATTTTTATTTTATTTTATGGAACTTTTCTTGTATTGTTGCTGGATGCTGCTCTTCTAATTTTTTTAAAACATTTTTTTTCTTTTAATATTTTCATATTCAGCAATTTAAGGCAACAAAAGCTCATTAAACCATCTGTATCAGGTACTATTTCATGCAATAGAGGAATCATCATTTATATAAGCTATATGGCATTCAATGCACTCTCCCCACAATATAGTCCAACTATGGATACTGGAATTAGAAAAAAGAAACAAAAAAAAACAACCCAGACAGCCACGATGTAGGAATAGGCGCTATGTGTTGTTGCGGGGCATAATTATTAAAGTGTGAATGTTTCCATTGTCATCCCTGAGAGCCTATTATCACAGTGCTATCTTCTTGAGGAAGTTGTGGTTTGCTTTGTGGGACAGACTTTGTTGAGGTGCCACACTGGCTAGTTTACTGTGAACATAAAGCTCTCCTCAAAGACAGCTATAGTGTGCCCCTCTCTTTCTCTCTGTTGGAGGAGGAGGTTGTAAATCACCAGAATAACTGCACCGGCTGTGTGTATGTAAGTGCAAGGGAGGCTGTCATAACAACAGTCATAATGAGCATCAGTACATAAACTATGTTGGAGAGAGAAAGAGATAGCAGGAGAAGAATGGAAAGATAAAGAAAAAGGAGACAGAAAATGATGCCGGAAGAATGATGTTGGATTTATGAGTGCAGAATATGCTGTGCTGCCAAGCTGCCAAGGAAAGGACAATGCAAAGTGATCATTATATGCTCACACTCAAAGCCACGACAGAAAGTGAGAATCCATTATAACTAATAACTAATATCCAGTTCCACAGCAGGCGTCCTACTGTGTTAATGTTTCCCCATTTTAAAGATTTTTGTTAAATACTTTTCTTTCAAAGTGTTTCAAACTCAACAACCAGAAGCTCTCAAAACAACACCCATTCATTTATTGTTAACTTTTCTATTTAATGTCAAATTCAATTCAATCTCAGATGTCATTATATCTTGTCAGAAGTTAGACAAATTTTGGCAAGAGAAAAACTGGCATGATCACATTCAAACAGGTTCCTTCACGTCTGTCCTCAAGATATCTTAATGACATTTACAGACATGCCCACTTTATGCAAATCCAGTGTGTTTTGCAGTTTAAATGTGTTATTTTTGCCTTTTATATTACAATATTTCAGCATAAATTGGGTATGACTGGAAGGCTGAGACTCTTGTGGATTCAGTGAACCCAAATGTATTTTGTGAGATGTATAATGAAGTCCCAATTATTAGACAAAAAAAAGGCTGGCGCCCTAGCAGGCTCTGTTTTAAACTCTACTGAATATATCATATGGTATCATATGAAACTAGACAAAAAAAATTGGATGAGGATGGTCTGATTAAATTATAACATAAGATATGCTACTTTTATTTTCTCTTCCAAAATCTTCCAATCCAAAAGTACATTTTATATAACTAACATTGGCATTTCTTGCCAACAAAAATACACAGTAAATCTCTGAAAAAACAATCCATACCTTCAAAAATGGTCTATTCTTAATGTAAAACACCTGTTTAAAGTACAGTTAATACTGCTGCTGAGCACACTTGACACATCTGCTACAGCTGCAAGGTGCGCTCCATTGCTGAGGGAGATAGAGTAATATCATCTGTATTCAGAGTGCAGTCGGCTCACCTGACCCACTGCCAGGCGTACACTGTACACTGTGAGAGGCAGTGTCATCACTACTCTGCTGTAGCTTGTAGCTATCTGAGCGAGTGAGAGGCAAATGGAACAGCCTACAATTATTTCTGACCTCGTCATCTCGAGTCATCTTACCCCAAGCCACAACTGGACGAAGAGCTTCAATTAGTCATAATGACCAGGGTCCATTCTGATATGAGATCAGTTTGGGCCAAACATAAGCCTGTTATTGATATTTACACTGATTGGAAATGAGTTAAGATGCAGATTGTGGAACATAAATGAAAAACTTGCATGCAATGCTTTGTGAAAGCACCCTTAGGCAGTTGAGTGCTGTTCAAGTTCAGTTGAAAAACTCTGAAAAACGGCCTTTTTCATGAAAAATACACATTGGATGAGGAAAGTGTTAATTGTGGTTAATTAGTGGGCAGGAAAATGGGTTAAACAAAGAACAGGTGAAAACTGAGCTGGTAAGAGATCATTTTTAGTTTGCAATGTAACAGGCTGAATGGTTTGTATGATTTGCTAAATAAAGTAATGCACTGGAAATAGGCATCCCACAAAAATGAGTTTAGTAATGAAAAAACTTAATGTGTTTTCATGTTTTTTAAGCTAAATCGGGTTCTTTTTTTCTTAACCACAGGATTACGGTTTTGGTAGTTAACCTTAAGGAGGTGGATTTGTTGCCTAAACCTACCATGTAAAACAGTGATTGTTTTAGAGCATTAACAACATGGTGTTCGTAAAGTTTAAAAAAACAATCGTAATGACAATAACATCTCCGATCTAATCGAAAGAATAGACTGTTCGTCAATAATACCCATATGACAAATATGATCGTTTGTGGCTCATGATACAGCCGAGCGTTCTAAAAATAGCACACACGTAATTAAACATAGACGTATGGTACGCACTTGTCACAAAGGCTGCAGTTTCAGTTAATTTAGGCTACAAAACCACTGACCTAGGTTTAGGGCAAAAACTTCCTGGTGAGGTGTTATGAAAGACAGTTAGTAAGTAAATAAATGTACATAAATGCCAGCAGCGAAGTAGTTACGAGGGTCACGTGAGCCACAGAAGTGACGAAAAAGTTGTTTACTTTTGTTTTCACATGGGAAACTAACCCTGTTCTCCTGGGTGAAAGTCTGCCGTTTGTTCGACCATCCACCTCATATTTTGCTGCCTGTATAAACGCCCTATAATGTCATTCGTGATGAAGGGTACAGCAGTGGTTGTCATGTCATATTCCGAAGAAATCATGAGAATCTCACTTCTAAAACATTCATAGCAAATCATTATTTTGAATGCTGTGGTGTAAATTTACCACCCCTCTGAGTGAGAAGAGTTGATTACAAACCAAGTCAGGATACAATTTATACTTATCTTCAAAAATTCCAATGCCTTTACTGTCTGACAACTTCCAGATATTAATGGTCATTATTCTGGTTGGTACCAGCTGATACCTTGAGACTCTGGCTGTTACATGATCTAGAGGTCATACTGAGGCATTTTATATAAAGCAGAACTTTTAGTATTAGAGTAATATAAATCTGTAGCAGAAAATACACTACAATGCAACAATGGCCAGCAAATATCAGTTGGATGTATAGAGGTTAGAAAGTCTTCAGTTAAAAGTAACCGGTGGGAACTCACTGGCACTTCAAGAGTCAACTGGTGATCACCTGACCTGAGTGGCACGAATGACCTCATATTCCTCCCTGGAGCTCAATTTTTACCTAATTGAACACATAATCTGTGGGAAGTCCAGCCCACACAGTCCCATCCAGATTATGTGTTCCCAAAAAGCACTCCTGCAAACTTCAAGTTTGTGTTCATTACTGAAAGGGCACATTTTACAGCCAGAGTCACTGTGTGGGCAGATTACTCAGACAGAGGCAAAGATTCCAGACAATGCTTCATATACTGTATGTGCTCGGCCAGTTGGCCCTTCAGGCAGCCAAATTGGGCAAATTCCCATATTGACATTTCATGCCATGGATATTAGAAATTGAGTCTGATAGGATGTGACTGCCAGGGAGCCTCATGAATGCCAAAAGTGATAGTAAGTAACCATCTCACATTGCTCAAATAAATAACAAGTTATGCTTTGCGCTTGTCAAGACTCATCTGTGCCATAAATCGGCCATGAATATGAACAATCTATAGCAGTCTCAGTCTCAATGAGTAGAATTATTGTCAGCATTACAGAAAAAAGACAATAAAAAAAACAACTTCTTATTTTCCTCAAATAGATCAGCTGTGATCAGTATAAACTTGACAAGAACAACAAACAATTGGAAATCAAAATGAAAAAAGATGCTCCAGCTGCCCACTCTGACCTCGTCCACCCCGCTCATCCTCCAGGCTGCACTGTCCACTCACCCCTCACATCTCATCTCCTCCCCCACACCACATGGCTTCTCTTGGCCTGAGAACTAATATACTATTAAACTGTTTTATTTGGATTGTCTGAGCCCTCATTTCCCCTTTTTTGTGGATTAATTATTTTTTTGATCTCCTTGGAGATGATTTTTTTTTTCTTTTTCAAGAGAAAATATGTTGTTGACATTGTCTTCCAAAACATATTTCCCCATGGGGCAATAAAGTCTGTCTGTCTGTCTGTCTGTCTGTCTGTCTATCTATCTATCTATCTATCTATCTATCTATCTATCTATCTATCTATCTATCTATCTATCTATCTATCTATCTAAGGTTCAGACAAAACTTAAAGGGGCTTTAATCAATATTGTTTTTCTAATAAAAATGGATCACATCACTGTGCATAATGTGAAAGGGGTCGTCTATAGTAATGAACCACTTACAGGGTCTTTCAGCTTGTTATTTTGGTTTTTAAACCTACAAATGTCCCATTTCAATGTACTTTTATTGTTCTCAATCTCTCATCCTTTCCGGTCACAGCAGGCAGCTTTAAATACCAATTGTTCACTACCTGCCCAACACAGGCAGTGTTAGCAACTAGCAGTCAAACACAGCAGAGCATGTAGCTGCTAAACATCCACATAATTAGCAGTGTCTACTTTTGGCTAGTCTCTGTTTGTGTGTGTGTGTGTTCCTGACTGAGGCCACCATGGGGGACACATTTCAGACTAAAGAACAGTTAATTGGGGACAGCTTATGTAATGGGGGTACGGCTTATTTTTGGGTCAGTGTTTAAGGTTTACGCCCCTGGCCTGATTTGGCATTATGACTGGTATAATCATATTGCAAGATGTTCTCTTGTTCCCTCTGCAGTTAGTGGAGACCAAAAACAGAGTAAATATTGGACTTACATTCACCAGGTGGCCAGAAACATGACTCAACTGATGTATGAATAAGCACCTGTTCAAGTGAAGTTCCCCATATAAACCTAAATCGTGATACTCTGCCTTTTACTTCTAACTGACATGAGTCATACTTTACATGACCACTAGAGGTCCTCAATTATTTATACATTTAGGTCATATTGGGCATTTGACCAAACGACTGAATCTGTTTTTCTCGCGAGGTGGTCTTTTGATGAAGGAAACCGATCCAAAAGGGGTATAATCTGGACGATAGGGTAAAAAGAAGGCTGAGAAAAGTTGGAGAGGGTTGGTTTGCGATTGGGAGAAGGAAAAAGAACGGAGGGTTAAGACTCCAGGGAGGGAGAAAAGAGAGAGGGATCAGAATGGGGGGGACTAAATAGTGAGTACTGGTTATATATCTTCTTCTTCCCACTAACCTTGAAGCTAGTTTTCCATTTGAGAGCTGTGGAATGGTGTGGCGAGTTTGCTGGAAGGGATGGGGGGGTGTAGGGGGGGTTAGAGGGGGGTAAATGAAAGGCACTGGAAAGCTCAGTGGAGCAGTGATGCAAATTGCTTTTATTCTCACAGCTCCTCGCTTCCAGTCTCAGATTCCAGCACCAGCAATGACCTCCCTCTGCTACTTTGTCTCCATCCCTTCCCTCATCTGCCCCATCCAGTCCCTTCTTTCCACTCTTTCATGTCGTTGTTTTTCTATTACATCTCCCATTTTCTCCCCATTCCTCTACACCAATCTCCTTCCATCTACTTCTCCCTATAGCTTCCCCCTCGCTCCAATATTCCCTCCTCGTGTTTCCATCTCAGTCTCAGAGGAGGCCCTGTTGCATCTATTTGCATGTGGTAAAAAAAAATGAAGTGAAGCAGGAATACATTGGTGGTGAGTGTGAATGGCTTAGATCATTACCGCTAAACAGACACAGCTGAGGGAGCCGTCCAGAGAACAAGACAGGTGTTGGATCAGCCTCTGAGGTGCTTTATGGGTTTTGAAGAGCCCCGTAAAGGATTTGAATATCTCCTCCTCAAAGCTGGCTGACATAAGGCTTGGGAGTGTTCCTCTCCAAAATTGGCATGTTTTGCCTTCAGGTAAAAAGGCATCCGATCAGCTACATGATTTATTGGCATTTTGAAGTACTTTTAAAGAGGTATATGTTGCTTTAAAGGCTTCTTGTGGTGGGCTGACCTTGAGGAGTGGCACTGAATCCTAAAGCAGCCTGCCTATGAATCCTCCTCCACCTTTATCCCCTCTTTTTTTCATCTTCCTCTCCTCCTCTCTGTGAAATACTTTCAGTGGGGAGGAAATGTGATTCCTCCACCACTCAGCCATATGTCCATACTGCACTCTATCATCCACCTACTTCACTTCCTCCAAAAAGCCTTCCAACAACAAGTGGCTTTCAATATCCTGTCTCACAAGGTCCTCGTGCCGTCAGCGACATGGCATGAGAAACCTGGCATAGGGCGCAGCATTTTCCAAATAGTCCTAATAATAAACATGCCTAACCCCGCAGAGCTGAGTGACATATATTCCCAAGTCTCTGGAGATCTGTGTATTGCGTCCTTAGGATTGAGCTCTGTATCTGGAACAGCTTGTGCACTGCATGAAGTAAATCTGCAACAGGAAAGCATACAGGGGCTGCTGCAGGGGTTCCATTTGGCCCGTTTGCTCAAGAATAAATAATGTAGATATGTTTTAATGCAGTTTTCAGCTTACTGCAGACAAAAGTATATCAAAATAGATAGAACAAGAAAAATATCTCATGTATGTTTAAGGTTATCAGTGGTGGAAGTATTCAGACCTCTTACTTGTTACATTATATTCCAAATATATTGTTGTATTATCATTATTATTGATGCTGTTATGTAAGCAGCGTTTTACTGTTACTGTCAAGATAGGACTCATTTTATCTACTTAATATACTGTGGTTTAATTCATAACCATGCGTAATAATATTTTTTCCTGTTTCATGTGGCAGTTAAACGTAGAAAAAAGTACAATATTTACCACAGCAATAATGTTCCTGGGTCAATTTGACCCGGGGCATGTTTAATTATCCAAAAGTGTCAGAAACTAAAAAATCCCAATAAACATTGTTTATATTTCATTATTAAGTCATTTAACTAACCATTTCAATCAATATTTAGTGCAATGATGTTCTTTACCTCTCACAGATCATGGAGGATAATTCACTTGTTTTTCATAAAAAATGCACATTAAAAATTTTTTACGTACATTGGAAAGACCTTCATATAAAATACAATGGTTTTACATGACATTGATTTTTAAATTATTTTTATGAAAAAATACCTTTTAATATTTTTAAGCTTTGAAATGGGTCAATTTTTACCCATAACATAACAGGAGGGTTAAATACAATACTTGAGTAAATGTACTTAGTTACATTCAACAGCTGGAGGTGATTTAGAAAGAGTTTCTTTGGTACATTGCCCGACCACCAGAGAACACTCACTAGTTTATTTTTCAACTGCATAATGTTCCACTTAGTACATGTTGTGGTCACAATTCTCAAGTGTTTGTGTCTCAAATTCCGTGTATATACAGGCCTCTGAAAACCAGTCGATATGAATTTTAACAACTTAAAGGAGCAGTGTGTAGGGTTTAAGGAGATCCATTGGCAGAAATGGAAAATAATATTAATTATCATGTTTTAATTAGTGTATAATCCCGTGATATTAAGAATCATATCTTTTTTTACCAGTTTAGAATGAGCCCTTCATATCTACATAAGGAGTGGGTCCTCTTGACAGCGTCTGTCATGTTTCTACAGTAGCCCAGAAGGGACAAACCAAACATTGACCCTAGAGGGGGCCAATTGTGAAGCCTGCTGGTGTTCTCCAACATGCTTGGAAACGGCGGGGTAAGCGGACGGGTGTTCAGTTGGATGCAATCTGTCACCTCACCTCTAGATTATACTAAATCCTACACAGTGGACCTTTAATTAAAAGATTATGCCAGGCTTATATGAAAATATAAATAAATGTGTGTATGTAGAGTGTCTGTTTAGGATTATAATGTAAAATGCTAGTCAATTAGTAGAGTGAGTGTGCGCAAGGTCTAGAAATTGAATCAGCATAATGATATTACCTTGACCAAAGCCCAGACTTTTTCTATGTGTGTTTTTTTCTTCCCTAAAGACTATTTCCTTAGTTGATGGCATGTCAGAAACTAGATTAAAAGACTCTTGCTTGTTTACTTACATTTTGTTTAACCTCCCTTTCCATCACACTGCTCTTCTCTCTCTGTCCTCTCTTCAGTGTTCCCTGTCCCTCTGTCTCTGTTTATATATCCCCATTTTCCTTCAATACTCTTTCATCATTTACTCTGGCCTGGACATAGCTTTCAGGAGAGCTCACTGCTGAAGGTGAATCAAATTTAGAAGAACCATTTTTTTTTTTGTCAGAGCTCTCCCAAAGCAGAGGTTCACAGCTTTGCCAGTTGGCAGTCGCGCAGCTTAACTGACTACATACAATTTATTAGAGTCGATTGGAGCATGTGCAGGCCCTTTTGTGTCCCCGGAGAGGAGAAGAGTGGAGTGGCAATCCGGAGAGGGGGAAGGTTGGTGATGGGGGATGATTGGGGAGAGAAGAGAGGGCAGAGCAGGACGCAAATTATTAGGGTGGCTTATGAATGCCATTGGAAGATGGAGGCTTCACTTAGAGCTGTCAATCAAACAAGACGAAAGGTTACCAAAGAGATGGGGGAAAAAAATTAGGGTGTGCCTATATTCATTGTATATGTGTGTGTGTGTGTGTGTGTGTGTTTGAGTTTTACCACAAACTTGCCAAATCTGTGCCCTTCTTGTGCTGCTAAAGCTTTAGACAGCTGTCCTTTAACTATCCCACATAAACAACAACACACATACAAATACACTGAGCCACTGGAGGACTCCCACATCTCATGCATTATGGAGGTCTGGGGAACTGAGGAAGAAGCTGATTGCTATTCAAACAGAGTAGCAAGAAGCACACACCATATATACACATTGTCAACAGTAACATAATGCAATATATAGACATCTGTGGATCAATGCCGCATATAGAGCCGGAGTGAGTGCAGAACAGTGGTTATCAACCTATATCTGAACAAATCCACTTTATGTGTTCGTGTCTTTTTTCTTTGTCCATGTACAGAGTTGTGCAAGTCCAGATTTGATGGCCTTCATACGGTCTCTCCTTGAGCAAGGACACCCTTGAAGAAGCAATATCTACTCACAGTTGGACTGACCTACAAGAGACGCAGGGGTGCTTTAAGAGGGTGACAGCTTCACAATGTGTGTGTATATGTGTGAGAGTGTGTGTGTGTGTGTGAGTGTGTGTGTGTGTGTGTGTTTGTGTGTGTGTGTGTGTGTGTGTGTGCACATGCTTACCTATCCAACAGTGGTCCAACCTGTGTAGTTACACATTCAACATTGTTTCGACCGATGAGCGATCAGGGGACTTTTTGGAGAACCGTTGGAGATATTAAAAAAAATTGTGAGTTTATTTTAACTTTAGAGTCCCATAGGTGTGAATGAAAGCGTGGTTGTCTGTGTTTATATGTCAGCCCTGTGGCAGTCTGGAGACCTGTCCAAGGTGTACCCGGCCTATTGCCCAATGCGCCCCGCGACCTGAGTGTGGATAAGCAGATAAGGATAATGAATGAATGAATGAATGAATGAATGAATGAATGAATGAATGAATGAATTTTAACTTTAACCAAGAGGGGACCTGCTGGTGTGAGTGTTAGAGTTCACAAAGGGATTAGAACAAATGACTTACGTGTCACTTTCTCACAGTCTTTTATATTATAAATGGTTTTAAAATCAAAAAACAAAAAAAAGATGAAAAAACACAGGATTACATGATAAAAAAGTGCACTGAGTAGAGTTTAAATCTCTGCCAGTTACTGAGAAACTCCTGCATGGCGCAGGTCTGATTGATCCAAACATCAGCATCAGGATGTCATTATTTCGGCACATTTTCGATGCGTTTATTGCAATGAAAGCTGAGAGAAATTTGTTTATTTTGGGTACAAATTGCTGCAGTAGTAATGGCAGATTGTGTTTCGACAAGCAAGTAACATGCATAGACACACAACACAAATGTGATGAAAATTTAAGAGTTTATCAAAAAATTGTAAATAACCACAAAAGTGAGAGTGCAAAAAATATAAGGCTTATTGGTCTGATAGTATGAGAGAATAGGTGCGGAGATAGAGATAGCATGATGGACTGATGCACACAATTTATTTCCACTGGACACAATATCTTCAATGACTAAACACAGTGGTTCATGGACTGTTTTAGGGTTAAGACTTCTTTTTGAGACTAGCTACTAGCTACAAAAAAACTACCTACCACACACACACACACACACACACACAATGATATTGATGTGAGGGACACACAATGGCTCGCTAGTTATTGTGCTATTTTTCAATACCATTCTTCTCTTTTTTAAATGTAGGAAACAGATGGCTTAAAACATTAAATTCCACGGCTTTCATTCACACTGGCCAGAAGGAAAACCAATGGAATCTCGAGATAATGCTTTGAAGAACTACCGTAAAGGTGTTGAGAAGGCCGAGTGTGATACAGTCACTGCTGAAAATGGGCAAATCTTACCATGGAAAATGTACTCTGAAAGTTTGATTTTGTCATATAGATGAAATAGTTCTAATAAAAAAAGTTAACATGGAGCTCTGGAATATCCAGAGCACCCTGAACATCTGACATTTAACGAGTTTTCAAATGTCACTTTTCAGCTATTTAAACACCATAAAGGAAATTGCATTCCACTGCACTGTACTGGAGTTAATAAAATCTGCCCTTTTATTTGTGTGATGACAAGACTATTTCCATACGTTTGTCCTAGTTCAAAGGCTTTGCATGACAGACGTCGTGATTAAAGTTGTTATTTGGTTTCATACATGCAACAACTAATAATAATGGTAAATAATAACTTGATGTCAGCATCTAAAAGCCTTAATACCCATAGTACTCTGGAATGAAAATGCATCTGACACACACATGCCGTGTTCAATACTAATCCTTACAATGGTATTTGTTTTCCCAGGGAGGTTATCCTCTCCTCATCTCACCTTAACTGACCTATCTTAACTCGGTGACTCGGATCAAGATTATAGACCTCTTAAAAAACATTTTTTTATTGCCACTGGCAAAAAAAGTACAACTCCAAAACTTCACAAAAAGTCAATTTTGCAACTGTTCCTATACGTTTTCAAAGCCGGGGCAGACTGCCTACATTTAGTGCAGAAAATGTACATCATCTACATCATTTCATATATAAATATAAAATCTGCCACTCCACCAAAGAAGAGAGAGTGATAAAACATAAGAGGCCACTACTTCCTCCTGCCTGTTCCTGGCAAGCTCTCCCTCTACTTACCAAGCAATAAAACACTTAGTACTGCAATGGCACAGACATGTAGAACCCACTTAGTAAATCCTAAGAGCTTCAGTGCACTGAATATACTGTAACCATTTACACAAATGCAAAATTAAGGACATACATGAATGGATGATGCACATGTAGGAGAGATAACAGTGTCCGTAAGGAAAGCATTTCAAAAGACTCACTTTATCTTTCCCTTGAATTTACTCCCGCGGCTGACAATATGAGGCTGAATAATTAAAAAAAGCTGGAAACTGTTTCATGCTTCATGTTTAGCATAGATGTAAAACTCCCTTTAGCACAACAGAAACCCCCCATTTGGTCTTGGTTTCATTCCCCAAATGTACCACTTCCTGGAATCAAAAGACAGAGGGAACTACAAAGCATGCTGTAACCTGAGACCCCGAGCAACAAGGCTGTGAAGATGATGATTTGTTTTTTTGTCATTCCACTGTAAGAAATGTACATTTAAAATTGAGCGCAAACTTTTATGGTGTCATTGGTCAACAAGATGTCCAACCTTAAGGACAAAATAGACCTTTTGTCAACACCACCCATAACGACTCATATGAGAGTTTTGCTGCTCATCGTACAGCGGAGCATTCTAAATAAAAAAAATAAAAATAAAATAATAATAATAATAATAAAATAAAAAAATAAAAATAGCACACACGTCGTTATACATACACATACAGTTTTTGGTTGTAAAAAAGCTGCATCTTCTGTGAATTTATCAACAGGTTCTCCAACATAAATGTCAGTAGAGGTTGTGTGTCAGTACCACAAATTACGGCACAGAGGCACGTATCGCGGCGCGGCTTGTGGTACAACGACGCATTCTAAAAATAGCACACACGTACGGTCCGCAGTTGTAAAAAAGGCTGCATTTTCTGTGAATTTAGGCTACTAAACCATTGACCTAGGTTATGTAAGTGTTAATGTAAGTAATTCCTCATTACTCTTTTCAAAAGTATTTTTGCTTGACTTATTACTTCTTGCCAACAGTCATTGCTCTTCAGATGTGTTATTAACTCAAATGTAAACCAAAGTAAGGTTGTAACCAGTAAGTAGTTTAATTTGGGAGTAACTGTAATATTATTACTGAAATCTTATTTGTTATTTGTTACACTACTCATTACTGGTTAGTATATAATTATTCTTATTGTAATGTGTAACTAGTAATGTGTAAAGTAATAATGCAGACAACTGAAGAAAGTGAATGATGTCAAAGTTATCACTCACACAACAACTACTGCATTATCCCTTTCCACACTACCCCATTATCAGCTCTCAGTGACATGTTCAGCTGCTGTGAAAACCAATCCACATGTGCTGTTTCTCCTGTTTGGCCATTATCAACTTCTTATATTTTGACAAGCTGTGATAACGCCGAATCTAGTCCTAGGCTCCATAGAAAACTGTCAGTATCCACGAACTGTGAAATCTGTTTGATAGTGCGAGACATGAGCCACACCATAATGCCCCACAAGACCAATTATAAAGCTTTGATGACAACACACAACCGTATAACAATGTGAGTAAATGTAAGCAGCTTGTAAGAACACACACATCAATAAATGTGACTCAAAAACACATTTATCTCACACATATCAAATACAAAGACCTTTCGAGATGCACCATTTTTTCTTTGTACATACTGTATTATTTCAATATATATGGCATGCAGTTCATCACATTTCTAGCCTGACAACCAAATCAGGTGTAGCCTATGACAAATGTTTCTGCTGTTGCTGACTGCATGTGTATGAAGCAGTGATTCGATAAAGAGTCTAAATACAGGAGACCAAACATTATTATTAGCCTGAGTGAACGAGTAGCATTGATCAAATTATTGTTTATTACTCGTAGCATTGTCTGACAAAGGAAACAGAAAGATAAGTCAATGACTGGACGTTTCTAATATAATAAACTATATTGAAACACAAAATGTATAATCACAGAGAGGGTCGAAAGTAACCAAGTAGAGTTCTCCCAGCTGAGACCAAATGGAGCAATTACCCATGTTGGCCTAGCTAGAACTTACCATTCCGTATGAGAACAGAAATATAATTGAATTCAAGATTGAGACATGGACAGGCTGAGGTTAAATGTCCATGAATCAACTGAAAAATCATATAAAAAGGTGCTTCTCAGGTGCTATATTTTGTCTCATAATCATCAGATTCCAAAATGTAACTGATTGTTGTCTGCACAGTGCAAACAGGAACTGCTAGTACCTTAATATGTATGATTTTTCACAGTGAGGATGTGCCACAATGGAGACAGACATACTGCAGGAAAAAACAACAACTACAAGTTTAAAAAAAACATGGAGGTTTATAGTTGTTGTGCAGTGTAGTATAAAATGTGTGCAATTTCCCCCTCATTATCCTAGATTGAAGCCCGGCATTTTGGATTTCTTGAAGGCAGACAGACAGGGACCTTCTAAAAGTACATGCAAAATGACAAAGCTTGTCTTTTTTTATTTGTGTCAAAACACTTCAAATCCACTTGTTATCATCAGGGCCTTCTTCTATTACATGTACAACCTGCATCCTTTCACTTTGATTATGCAATATGACTGCATGAGTTATTATGTCACATTTATTTTGTGATCATCTTCTCATTTATTATAATAATCAGTTGAAACCAGCCTTTCATCTGGGCTTCTTTCCATCACAACCTCCAGTTTTGAAAAAAAAAAATGCAATATGGCCTAATTTTGTGGTTATACAACCATTATTTAGGCACAGTTCAGAATGTCTTCTGGAATATTTTTTTTCTTATTTTGTGTGAAATAAACAAAATAAACACATATGGATACTGGGAGTTGCTGCACTATGCCACAGTACACCCTGGGCTTGTTTGACAACAAACCCTAAACCACATACACAAACTTGCACGCACAGTCACACATTTGAGTCACGCACACATGATTTTGACCTCTGTTAGGTCACTATGGGTGGATGAGCTGAAATGAAGCAATCTCACTCTACTCACACTTTATGGGATATCATACTGAGTGTGTCAGTCTGAACATGTTACCTTGATTAACAATCTAAAAATAGGTCCCACACAATGATGAGTGTTATCCCCTCAACACAACACAGAGCGGGTGCTTACACAGTCGAGGCAGGAGTCGTAAAATGTTTGTGCTGGAAACTATGTGTGCGTTGGAGTTTATGAGAAACAGATCATTGTAGCTAAATTCAATAGTGACTCAATTAATGCTAAGGTTCAAAAGGAATTAAGTCAACCACTTATTTATCTTTTTATCCAAGACTGTGTTCATTCATCTGTCAATGACACTCACCGATCTCTCTCTACAACATGTCCTTTCTGTTACACTTATTCATACATCCACGAGTGAACTCTGTAAACTATTGGGCGGGTTGACTACAATTGATACACGTTTCGTTTTTCATTCTCCAATGGCACACATCTGCAATGACACAAAGACATACTGTACTCTCCATTTCGAATCCTTGAAGAAATGTGTGCACAGCAATCTATGTGTCAGAGATAATGTACCACTTTTAATACATAAATAAGCACTTGGCCCTGAGCCATATCAGCTATATGGATGAAAGGGCCAACACTTAGCACTATTTAACATCAAGCTGGGTAAAATATTGGTATTATATTTATTTTGTGATATTGAATCTAAGATATTGTCTTAGATTTTGGATATCGTAATACATAAAGTGTTGTTGTTTCCTGGTTTTAACAACAAGATCTCCAACCTAAAGGACAGGATAGACCATTTGCCAATATCAACCATAACAACACATATGATACGTAAATACTTGAAGTAGTTAGGAGGGTGACGTAAAAAACGTAAAAAAACCCCCAAAAAAACACTTAAAAAACGTTTTTAAAAAACAATGTAAATTACGTTAAAAAAACAACAACGTAAAAAACGTTTAAAAAAAACAACCAGTAAATTATGTAAAAAAGAATTTAAAAACGCAAAAAAACAAAACAACGTAAATTTCGTGAAAAATCACAAACCGTATGTTTACGCCAAAAGTGGTTTGTGGCAGATGAGTCGTAAAACTTAAAATTTTGCTGTATGTACAAAAGCCTTTTATTTACGTATTTGTGGGGAGACCAGGTTTAAAGCTGTATTACGGTTATGGAATGTTATTTTCTGAACTTAGCAGGCTGTTCTAGTGGTTCTTTTATCCTTAACTGCTTATCTGCACGCCAGTCATGGGGGGCTGGAGGCGATCCCAGCTGACATTGGGCGAGAGGCAGGTCGCCAGGCTATCGCAGGGCTGACACATAGAGACAGACAATCACGCTCTCATTCACTCCTACGGGCAATTCAGAGTCACCAATTAAACCTAAGTGCAATGATACAATATTGCTGATATCATAAAGTCTGTGATCGATATGAGATGATATGACACGCCCATTTAACACAATCAGTAACATGTATTCAATTCACAAAAAACAACTAAAATACGATTTGACAATTATATTGCTGAGCTCTTCCAAATAAAAAAAGTGTATTCCTTTTCTTAAAAAAAATTGCATAAAAAGTTATAATTTCAAATTAAAAGCATATCTTGAAGATGATGATTTGCATCAGTATTTTAACTTTGCATCAGTGATATTTGATGTTGATCACTAGATAGGTATATCTAACCACATCAGCGTTACACAACTGATGTTTACATAAACATTAAGCCTTTGATTTAAGCTAATATGGGTAAGGCAAGACTAGGATAGGCAATTACATGCTGTTAGCTGGTTCAAGATGATGTCCATCATGCACATGTTTAAGTGAAGTTGATTTAGTGTGACTGGTATTGTGTTCACCACAGCAACTAAGCCAAACCTTTGAGCTGGTGAGTGTGAGCAATAGCACACAAACAAACAGAGCAGAGGGGCCAGTCTAGTGAGAGATGCCTCCTGAAATGGTGGGCCAGCCGATTAACCCACTTCGATTTGTAACTCTGTCTCTAATCCCCCTGCAGCAAGGCCTCAGCCTTGTGTCATTATCAAACAGGCAAGGGGAACACATAAGAGAGAGAGAGAGAGAGAGAGAGAGAGAGAGAGGCCAGCCAGTGAGTGAGAAACTGAGCGATGAGTGAATGTAACAGAGGAGAGAAACATCAGCTTGACACTGTACAGGTGTGGATATTATTGCCCTTCAATGAGCGAAAGGCGCAATTGCAATATGCTGTCAATTCCCCACGCTCTGCCCACCGACAAGAAAACAACATGCTGCTGTTTAACAGTTAGACCTACAGCTGCATGTCTGATGGCTAAACATCCACCCCATCATTCACTGTCAGAGGCAACAGTGAATCAGATGCCTAACTAGTGAGATTGTTTAACCTGGGGGAATTGATTACACGCCTTCCTTCCTCTGACATTTAGAGCTGTGTTATTAATTGTACATTAAACAGTGTCTGTAACATTAATAACGACTAAAGCAGTACATCTTTGTCCCTTTATGACGTGTGCGTGAATGTGTGTTTGTGTGTACTGCAATTGGTGCATGTCACTTCATTTATCAAAAAATGGATGTAGCATATTATGCCCAAAAGATATCCAAATTTGAGTTGAGTAACAAGAGAGAAACATCAGGAATATGGTTTTTGAAAGATCCTAATTGACCACATAAAGAATTACATCACATATATAAAGTGTTGCCACAGGGTTCTTAGCATGAGAACGTTCCAGAGAGCTTATTTTGCAAAAGATAACGGAGGTACAATGTAAATGTATTCATCGGTGTGTGAAAGAATTCATGATGGCACCATTTAGGGTAGCATTGGCCACCAGTTTGAATGTGTGTGTAAATGAGCGCTGTGTGCAGTATAAATCACTTTGAGTGGTCACAAAGACTAGCAAAGCGCTATATAAGTGCAGTCCATTTACCACATGGGTGCTCAATGAAGCCATGCTACGTGAAATGACAATAACATGCTAGCAGGTAATGTTCACCATGCTCTAACCATCTAGACTGTCCTCTCCCAAGAAACGACCCCCTGTGCTGTTTGTATAGGAGCTTAAAATGCCCAATAAGTACATTTGTAGTGAGCAGTGCTCTCTAGTAGGCCTGGTATGTATGAAGAACACTAAGGAGGAAGTGTTTGGAGTATGAAAGCAAAAGGGATAGCAAGGATACAGAGTATACAGAACAACAAAGTCCATCTATTAGAGTTCAAACAGACACAGGACATTGACCCAGGAGAGTTTGTGTCCTGTGTGAAACCAACATTCAACATTGTAATTCAACCTATTAATGCAACCTACCTTCTGTGAACAGCTTGTGTGTAGCTACATAGCACTTTCTGTCACCTACGTAACTACACTTATGGTAATTACGTCCATATATTTTACTTTTTCAAGTATCTTTTGCTACACCTTAACATATTTTTTTCTAATCTTAAGCAAGTAGTTTTGTTTGCCTCAATCCAACCAAACTATTAACATTTTACAGCATTAATGAGACGCTAAACAGCAATTTGTATGTTTAGATATAAGGGCATGTTCTCCAGTGACTAGCAGGGGCTCTAATTTTGGAAATGTTTTGCGGGTCGTATTTGAGGGAAGCAACAAAATACATGTGGTGGTATAGTTAAGAAGACTTGTTGTCACCATGCTAGTTAATTGTGTTAGGATACTAACAATAGCACGAAACACAAAATTTATCTCAGATTGATGGGAATGTCACTAGTTTTTCAGGTATTTAATGGTACACCAAAGTACTGAACAATGTGACATTTTACCTTGATGATGTAGATAAATGTAAAGTGAAAGGATTCAGTAAGTGATTACAATTAATCCTGTGGGGAATATGAACATATGTATCATATTTTTTGGCAATCACTCAACTAGCCAAGTAGAAATTTCACTCATAACCAAAGTTTCTGGTCGAAGCTGTGGTACTCGTGAGATGATCATAAAAAATACATCAAGATAGATAAAGAGTTTGAGAAAAAGAGTTGGGGAAGCAAAGCACAGAATGTGGACAATCCTGGGAAATGAAATGAAAAGAAAAAGAGTGTGGTAAGGCTGCACAATTTGCTGGAAAATGGAGGAAAATTACATTTGAAGAGTATTCACCAAATGAAAAGCCAAAGTTTGGGCAACTGCAGAAACCTGTTGTACAGACTACTGATGAGATTTAAAGATATATCTGCAGTGAGAACAGAATTAATGGCTGCCTAAAGCTTCACTCACCATTTTGCCAGACATCTTTGTACACACAGCTTATGAGATTTTGACTGCACAAAAACCTGAGGTAATCTTGTCATGGTGACAGCTGCTCCGTCTACCTCTCCTCCCTCCTCCGCCTCTAGTTCCTCCTCACTGTTCACTGTTTTCTGAATTTTTCTAACCTCTTCAGATGCGTTATTCCTCAACTGCCCACCAGCTGTTGCTCTTGAGTATTCTCCTTCCTGCTCTACACCTAACCCAGTCACCTGCTCACCTAGTAGCACCTCATCTGAATTTTACTCCAGTATATATAGAGGATAGCTCACAGTTAGCCTCTGCCAGATGTCTATGTTGTCTGGTTGCTTACTGTTTTGTTTTCCCTGCCTGTACCTGTTTATATATATGCCATCTGCCTGCCTTTTAGTTTACTGCCTATCACCCACACTATTTTGGATTTGTTTGCCATTTCTCTATGACTTTGCTTCCAACTGTTAGCTTTGACTAAGTAATTTCTGTAATCTCTGTGTGTTGATTTTTGTACTGCATTTGTGTCAGGATCACTAGTTTTGGCACTACTTTACTATCACTTTTTTGCTTTAGAAAGACATGAATGCTAACTTATTGGTAATTCCGGGCTGATAGTTATGATTTCAGAAAAAATAGGCTAGTTTATTGCAATGGATCTTAAAGGATAATGCTATTGTTAATCTACAGTGTTCATGTTTTGGACATTTTTCAGGAAAATAACAAAATCATGGGTTTACTGTTTCTCTAAAAGTGCTGTGTCTGTTTTGGCCATCCACTGAATTAAGTTAGGTTTAGGTAGCATAAAACATGGTTAAGTTTTGGGCAGTAAACTAACTTGGTTAAGTTTAGGTAGCAAAACAACATGGTTAAGTTTAGGTAGCAAAACAACATGGTTAAGTTTAGGCAGCAAAACAACGTGGTTAAGTTTAGGTAGCAAAACAACGTGGTTAAGTTTAGGTAGCAAAATAACTTAGTTAAGTTTAGGTAGCAAAACAACTTGGTACAGTTTAGGCAGCAAAACAACTTAGTTAAGTTTAGGTAGCAAAATAACTTGGTTAAGTTTAGGTAGCAAAATAACTTGGTTAAGTTTCGGCAGCAAAATAACTTAGTTAAGTTTAGGTAGCAAAACAACATGGTTAAGTTTAGGTAGCAAAACAACGTGGTTAAGTTTTGGCAACAAAATAACTTAGTTAAGTTTAGGTAGCAAAACAACTTGGTACGGTTTAGGCAGCAAAACAACTTAGTTAAGTTTAGGTAGCAAAATAACTTGGTTAAGTTTAGGTAGCAAAACAATGTGGTAAAATTTAGGCAGCAAAACAAATTGGTTAAGTTTAGGCAGCAACTTAAAGGTGCAGTATGTGATTCCGGAGAAAGGTCATTGATTGGTCAGTCTCATTATCAGGCCTTCAAATACCGACGTTTTGGGATGGTACGCCCACCCAAAGCATCTATATTTGATGAGCTGGGAATGAGACTCCAAAATCACATACTGCACTTGTAAGGAAAAAAACAGGTTAGCTTAAAATAACTACTTTAGTACTTAACTACTGGACACAGTTACATCAGTGATGTGGAATGTGGAAGTGGAAAGAGTTTATGATAATAAGTTCCTTGGAGTGGTTATTGACCATAAACTGTGCTGGAAGCCACATATCAACGTCTTAAAGAATAAAATATCAAAAACTATGGCAATTCTATATAAATGTAAAAATATCTTAACAACAAACTCATTAAAAATGTTGTATCAATCCCTAATAAAACCATATATAACCTATTGTATAGAAGTGTGGGGACACACATTTAAGTCAATCACCAAACCAATTTTTCTACTTCAAAAAAAAGCAATGAGACTTATAAACAAAGTCAATTATAAGCATCCAACCAATCAATTATTTATTAATTTAAATGAACTCAAATTCAATGAACTGGCGGATTTCAAAACAGCACAGTTGATGTTCAAAATTAACAACAACATGCTGCCTGGCTGTATTCAGAAAATGTTCAATCTAAGACAAAGCCATTACAATTTCAGAGGGGAGTGTATATTTAAAAAGTTAAAAACCAGAACCAACACCAAATCACGATGCACCACGGTAACAGCTGTTAATTTATGGAACAAATTGGAGAAAGACTTGAAAACTTGCAATACCATTAACTTATTCAAAAAATTACTTAAAAATAGGATGATTAATTTATATAAGTTAGAGTAATGAGTAATAAGCTTCTTTCTTTTCTCTCTTTTGTGACTGCTTATTTCTTTTGTTGATAAATAACAGATTGTACATTTCTAAATTTTAAATTTACTTGAGTTGTAACAGGGTAGGCGTAATAAGCTATGCTTCAGCCTACGCCTTTTCGGTCCAAATGTCTATTATCAATTTTCTCTCTCTGTTTACATGTTGTTTACTTTGATCAATGTTTTGTTTTTGTTTTTTCTGGTTTGTTTTGATGACATGTATTGACCGAAATAAACAGATACGAAACGAAACGAAACGAAACGAAACGAAACGAAACGAAACGAAACGAAACGAATCAGTGATGTAGAACATCCAAGTCCAGGGTTTGTGCTAACCCCCTCCCATCCTACCCTTAAAGTGTCAGAGGATTACTTTTCGTAGAAATAATTATTAATTGTTCATGAGAACAGCCAGGGATTTGCATAGTGCTCCCATGTAATGGCTCCAGGATATAAAGTATTACCAACAGGCAGCTTCCAGTCTAGCAAAGCTAACCTTGCCTAGTGTTGTTCGATAATAACACTTTACAAAAGTAGTCTGACTCAGGCTGAAACACCATTATTACACTCTTGTACCTTATTCTTGAACATTACCATTTTTATATCTTGAACTCACATCGAGGTCACTAGTAAATTTATAAAATGCTGTGAAATACACAACAAAATGCCAAGTGTTATGGCTGGGGCCCACGCTAACAGCAATGGATGTCATTATCTGAACTTATCAGCATTCCAGTGGCGGAGAGAGGTGATCACACTGATCTAATGTGTGATGTGCAGTTCCTCTCAGATGAGGGGAGCTATAAAATGACACTTTGTTGCTGTTTTTATAAATAGTTGTTCTTGTATTTGTTTTTCTTTTGATCCTCGTGTTTCATTTAAAGTGGAGAAAAAAGCTTCTGCTTCTTTCCTCATCATCATGATCACCGTCATCATCACAGCCACCACCTTCATCATCATTTACATTGAGTTAATTGGTTCTGCTAATGAGTAAACACCTACCCATATGTTATATACTGTCACTGGCACCATAAAAATCCTCTTTTCAGTATACAAACAACCTACTTAATAGCTGTCCTTTCACTGCATTCATGTGGCACACAGTGTAATCTAAATGGATTACTAAAACTCTATAGGGAGGCACGTGTATCTAAACCTACCAGCATGAATAATGCAGGTTGGAGCATGGGTTGTTTCAGCACTCCACTCACACCATTCATCCACTTCTGCTTTGCTCACTCCAGCATCCCTTGTGACTTCCCTCTGCACAGGCTTGCTGTACATTCTGTATTCCTATGTAATGTATACAGCCTTTTTGTATGTTTCATGTTTTTCTTCTTTTTTTTGCTGAATCTGTTGATAGGTGTAGCAGGCTGTTGCCAGTCTCTTCAGGTGGGAAAGAGAAACCCACGTGGAAAAGAAGTGGTTTAATGAAAGGGTTGTAAAACTGAACATGAAATTACACAGTACGTGGCCTGACAATATTTTGCCACCTAAGGGGCGTCAGGCATTAATGCCTAAAAAATAAAGCCCTAAAATAGATAATAAAAATAATAAATGTTCCCAACTAATTGTATGAGTCAACACAATCCATCAGCTCCAAGATAATTGCTGTATGACCTAAGATTTGTTCTGCTGATCTTCAGGGCAACTGGACATGGAGATACTGCATTAATCATATCTGTGAATTGGGCAGTGAGTTAAAGGGAGCGAATCACACTGGGAGAATTTCATTAATTTATAATAAAGAAAAAGAGGTGGAATCACCATACAGCATAACCACATGACCTATATAGTATACACAGTGGTTAAGTGGGACTTGCTGAATACAGGCAAATAACCAGTTCATAGTGCTACCTTCACTGTTTCCAATGTATTCAGAATGGACTAAGTGTATTTAAGTAGTTAGTACTATCAACATTTCTCTCTTAACAATAGTTTAAGTATCTATATGTTATATGAAAGGTGCTGCAAAGCAGTGTCGTGCATGAACATGCAAAAAAAGTGCATTCGTGGAGTGCAACATTTAGCATCTAATGAACGTGAACAAAAGGATCATTAAAGTTTGCAACCGTTAACAGTGCATCCGTAAGTTTATTGAGTGACCACGATAACTGGTGACTCAGCTAAATCTGTCATTATTTTATATAGTCTATGATCTGCAAGGTTTCTCGTAGTGATGGCAGCTGTTGAAAATATGAACAGAACATGTAGGTGTCCCTGTAAAAGGCTTCTGCTTTACAATTATACTCAAAAATGTTTGTTATCAGCGCCAATCATTAATTGATGTAAGTTACTACAGGCAACCAGTTAAAAGGGTCACTCGTTAAACTTAAACACTGGTACAGCTGAAGTCAGTTCATATGAATATTTTAAGGAGGTTTATGAACATATCAGAACAGATTCCAATGGAAAAAATTATTTCTGAAAGTCAGCCACAAGCATTTGAAAAAACACATTGAGTTAACGCATTTAAATGAAACAGAAGAAATAAACATGAAGTACCTTCTTTTCACCTTATTCTGCTTTCCCTCAGCTAAACAAAGACTTTAAGCATTTTTAGCTTGTTATTTTGGTTTAATGGCCTCACAGTCTCACCATGTTTCAAGCAGCAGAGCACAGCTATAAAAAAGCTCTGATAACCCCCCAGGATTCCACGGCCCAGCACCGAACTGCAAACAGATACAGTTAGTGACTCACTGGTGAACATAAAGAAGGATTTAGCAACTAAAGACTACAGGACTTGATTAATTCCAGTACATGTCATTCGTCATTATGCATTAAAATGTAAAGGTTTTGTCAACATGGTAAAAGTTATGAGTATTTATGCTTGCATCCACTCTCCAAATAACTGCTAAACAGTTAAGTGTATCTTTTAATTGAGACACTCCAACTGTTTTATATCCTTGTAACAGCAGAATCAGTACAGTAATTATATCAAGTTGACACTGCTAACCAGTCATCAAATCCTAAAAAGGCAATTGTTTTCTTAATGTCTAAATTGTTCATTGTTTTCTTATCTCATAACTTTAACTTTCCACATGCAGTTATTTAATATGCAATGGAGGTCCTTTCCTTTGTGAGCTGCACCATAAGTAAACTGGTATCCTTTCAAATTCCATTCAAGACAATTTTTTAATGAAATTGTCTTGGAACAGGAGCCCAGAGAGGAGTCCAGGTTGTATTTTAAGTCAGACTGATGTATCATCTATCCTAAGCAGTGAAAATAAATCAATACCATTGTCATTAGAGCCTGGCTTTCTCCATACATTATGTTCGCTCCAGCTCTCTCCATTACAACACCAGGGCGAATCCTTGCTGAACCCTGGTTCAGTTTGTCTCTGCTCTGTCTGTTACGTAATTTGAACAGCTACTTTTCTGCGGGCTACGTCAACGTACCAGGAAGCATGACTGGAGAATGGCGAGGGATTAGGATTTGAGAATGTGTGTATGTACATACATAAGAGACAGAGAGAGAGTTTACACCCTCACTAGGGACATGCTAAGTGTACAAGTATGTCCATGTCTGCCCTATATGGCAGCAGACTTAATATAGACTGTGGAAAAGAAATAAGACACAAGAAGACTCACTCCAAAACTTTTAATGCAGCAGTTGGATTGGTATGATTAAGTACTGCCAATTTCCAGAGTAAACACTATTATTTTGCATTTCTTTGTTTATATTTATTTGTGTTTCACAATTCTCAAACCAACCATCTACAGCTTGCTGGATTACAATAATATCTTAAACTGCACTTGTCTAGTAAATGCTTTATCACCCAGAATTACATCTGGGGACTACGGTCAATCCCGTTTTGCTCATTAACTTTTATGACTTTTAAATAAAGTGTGAAGATCATTTTAATCGTTTGACAGTTCATTTTACAAGAGGACAAAAAAAAGTTGGAGTGTATTTATTTCTCCCGACAATTGGAATGCGTTTCAGTCTGTGAATCTTCACACATTGCCTCGACACTCTCATTAGTTACTATGCAACCATCATGGAGCAGCAGTTTGTGGATAATTTGAGTTCTGACAAAGACTGCAGTGATCAACCCTTCTGCATAATTTTGGTGAAGCGCGGCCTGGGAAAACTCTATTTTGTGTGTGACAAAATAGACAATGATGGTTAAGTTATCATTACCAGTACAATGAGCTGATGAAGGTGAGGTTTGCCTCGCCATTGCCTTTAAGAACTGGGCGTAAAATGTTTAAAAGCAATTTAAATCATATTGACTTACTATTTTGGATGATTTCTACTCCTCATCAATTTACAATTCTGCCCACATCAGCAATAGACTATTGAAGGCTGCTGTGAAATAGATCGGGACACAACTGATGCAGACTTAATATAATTTTAAAGCTCTCAGGTCCGGATGAGATATTATGCAATACCACATAAGTGCTTCCACAATCTTTCTTCCCCTTTTATTATTAAATATCAAGCAATGATCTCTTCCCTTTCAGCCAACATCCATTATAGCGTTACCGTTTGTATGATATAGGCCTAGATTTTAGTGCAATCTTGATGCATATAGTAGACATCCCCCCAGAGACGTCTCCTGCTGAAATGTGGAAATAACTGGGTACAAAAATGGGGGGCTCTGAATTTCACAGTCCTCCTCCAACAATCAATAAGCTCCTCTTGACCTTTATGCGCATCAATAATGGTATTTCTGCCTTTTGGAGGAGGATGAGTACTTTAGTTCATCCTCAGACAGGAGTATTTCTTCCCCTGTGAAAATTGTTGGCTTAAGATTCAAGTGCTCAGAAGCTCAACCAAAAGCAAATATTGAGACTTAAACGGCTGTGGAGAAAGTGCACAAAAGAATGGCTGGGAGGATGAAAAGAAGAATTCAACCAATTCCACTACATGCCTACTCTACGTAGTTTCCATTCTACTTTGGCATGCGCGGGAATTAAGGCTTGCCACGCCACTTGCCTTGGGTTGAATGTCTAACATGGCATTTGTATTCAGTGCATGTCCCTCTGTGTATGTCCAGCTCTGAGTCATGCAGAATGAACCCTCAGCAGCACTAGGTACATGACCTTCTCTCCAACACCAGCACTGCTTCTGGCTCTCCACATGGTGACTTGTTAATGTCAGAGCTCTCTCTCTCTCTCCTATATATCTCTGTCTCTCGCTCTCTCACTCTGTCACATACATACAGAGGTGAAAAATCTGACTCCTAGGTCTTACACAATCATATCCTATCCCGTTTCTCCCTCCAAGGCTTGGGACTTTGGCCCTGACACCCAGGAACAAGTGACCTTTCATGGGTATGTAATGAACACCAGCCACAGCCTCCTCATTCCATGTCTGGCTCCGGGCCTAAGTGACATGTAATGTAGTTTTCTGCATGGTATATGACTCAGTGAAGCCAACTATCGGTGCACAGTTTAACGGTTGAACATTTAAATAGTTATCAGGTGGATGTTTTTTCACCTCAGACAGCCCATCAGCCTACTGGTGGGGTAAGGGATGGACCAAAATAACTTTTTAACTTAAATAACTTTTTGTTTGAACTGATATAGTTTTGGTTGTGTTTTAACCATGTGCTTAACAAGCACATTTGCAGAAAATAGTAAAATAGAGTTTACTTTTCAAATTAAGTTGCTCAGGCAAAATTTTAGTGAGGGGAAACTGACATTTTTGTGCCTCTGACCTCAATATATCTGAATGAAAATGGGTTCTACAGATAACCATGAGTCTCTCCTTAACATGCATGCAGTTTGGGTCAGAAACCATGCATTTTCTCATGCAGTACAAATGTGTTATTTTCACATATTTTATCTAAATATGTCTGCATACCTGGGGTCCCTAAACAGTCTTGGAATGGAATGAACTGGGTTTTGCTGGAAAGCCATTTCATTGCAGTGAGACTATTTTAAACTTGACCAAACTATAAAATGACCTGTTGTGGCCTCCTGCAACTTCACAACCAACACCTAGAGGCGTGGTGTATTCAGAGAATGTGTGGCTTTCCTAGGTATGTTGACAATAAGGGTCACTCACATTCCTAAACAGAAGTGCTCACCATCCAATCACCAAAAAATGCAATTCTTGCAGAAATCTCCAAAATATCAAAAGTTTTTGATAGTATGGATTTCTCTGTGGTGTTCCTCAAGTTCGTTGTCTCTTAATGTGATATTTTGGATTGATCCTTGAACATTTCTATACATTGAGTGGTATAAAATGGTACAATTTAGCACCTAATGATAATGGCCTTCATATACTCATAGCATAATGTTCTAAAGCCTTACAGACTTAAAGGAGCCATTAAACAGTAACCGGTTTCTGCTATATTTTAGAGGCTTGTCTTTAACCCCATAAAACCCACTTACCCACTTGCAGGTAGGGGTAGCACTAGGGACATTCCAAAATAATGTATAATTAACTTTTAACTTATGTGATTTTACAGATCTGAAGTACTTTTGCAGTAACTACAATATATTACCTTTCAAATGAAGTCTCATGCATACATTTTGGCCTTATATCTTTTGTTAAAACCTTTAGGTCGTTTTTTTTCTTTCTCCCTAACCCTACCCCTGCTCAGGTAGGTGAGTTTTAAGAAATTAACTAAGAAAAGGTAGGATGGTGTTCTGTGTAAAGCCCTACAACATGCTAAAGTCCAGGTTTGGACATCAGAACTGCTTACGTGACAAAAACTGGAGAGGACTTCATGTCCTCTGGGCCACTCACGCTTGAAGGCTTCGTGACTCATCTAAAGTGAGCTAGAGGCCTGTGTTGTTTCTAAATAGGTTTCTGCTCTGTGACATTGGTAACAAAGTGCTAAAACAGACGGTTTAGGAGCAAACCCTCTTTGCAGTTCCTTATTTTTAATGGCCCCTCTGGAAAAATCAAATATAAACACAATGTTATCACCTGTTCATGTCTCTGCTTTTAATGGCAGGTCTTCAACAGAGAGAAGTGGCGGGAGATAGAAGAATATATTGTTAATACGCACCAAAGCATGGGTGTCCCGCTCTGCCATAATGGCTAATAGAACACTGTTGGATACATCCCTCAGTGACATCTCTCCATTATCCTCCAGCCTGTTTCTCATCTGCTCTCTAAAGAAAGTACACAGGGTGGTTCTATCCCTGCACCAAAATAAGTGGCAGACAGAGAGCCAGATGGGGGAGAGGAAATGGAAGAAAGGAAAGTGCTTCTACACCAGCTGCTATCCTGAAAAGTGGTTACATTTATAGGAAGGGGAGCAGATCAAAGATGCCGAAACCATTACGCACACATGTGGCCTCTTCTTTTCATGAGACTCCAATGGGTCAGGTGGTAATGACTCCCCTTTCACATTAGAGGGTGTTTAGTGGGCCAAAGCTGACAAAGGAATGGGATGATCAAAGAAGCTTCGCGGCATTGGCTTTGTATATTTGGATGGAGAGTGGGATTTTTTTTTGTTTGGCCATGTGTGTGGGTGTGTGTGAATATAAGCCCCGGCCCTGACGCACTTCTGGGTAGGAGTAATGAAGCTGGGATATGCTCTACTTTTTTTCCCTGAATGTTGTAGCCCAGAGGAGTTTGTAGCAGTGGAGAAAATAGTAAACACAACAAACTTTGGAGTGTCCTGTCAGCTCAGTTGTAGGACATCTACTACAGGATATTGGATAGTTGCAACACTACCTTTCCTCATTCTCTGTTGGACTCCATTCTGCTCCCTGCTATATAAAAGGAACAAATACTCCAAAATGTTACATTTCTATCTTCCATTGACATAATAAAATCATTATCTTCCTTTCGGCAGAAAAAGCTATTTATAAATTGGATGAAATGTCTCTTATGCATTAGATGATTATGGATGTAGACACAAAGAACATCTTACATAATACTTTAGTATTTGATTCCTGGAAATGCTTCCCATATACACACTTACAATACACACACTGCACTTGCAGGCACTCTTTCACATGCACACACATGCACAAAACACTGTAGCTTTCAACCTCTTGCATCGGTTACACAGGGAAAACAAGCCTTTAATTACGGATTCAAGGCCACTGTGGAGAGGTGTGTGTGTGTGTGTGTGTGTGTGTGTGTGTGTGTGTGTGTGTGTGTGTGTGTGTGTATGCAGGTCTTCTGGGTAAATACATGCAAATAGACATCATCTGTTCCCTCGTCTCATCTCTACACATCAGCATAGTGTATAAGAGCACAAAGACAACAACATGAGCAACAGCCTTTGGGTGCTGCTGCCAAACATATTCCAGCATGTAACTGTTCTGTGAGAACACAACATGACTCATATTACAGCTAGAAAACACCAAAACACCTGCAACAGCGGGCTGCAAAATGTAAATGAAGTTGTAAATAAAAACAGTATGGAGGTCGACCACAGAAAGAGACAATTGTTGTAAAATAAAAGCAGATGACAGTAGACCTATTAAACCCATACATATTACCATAAATATCAATTTTTTGCTCACCTTGTCAACTGTATCATGACTGTCAAGAGTGACCTTCCATGATGATAAAATACAGGCTTGAGTTTCTCTGAAAAACTGACGTGCAGTTCTAACATCTCATCACTAGGAGGTGCACTTGTATGAAGCAAAACTTAATCTCCACTTCTCATATCCACAGCTCTCAAGTTCTTCTACTGTCACTGTTCTTAGTCATAAACCAGCCATAACAGGCTATATAAAACATTTCTCATTCAGCAACATATATGTGTCATTGTGATATATTACCAGAGTTTAGCCTTGGGCTAACTTTGCCAAATGGTGATTGGATTGAACTTTTATTCCCCACCCAAATCATTGATTTTGTGAAGTTAATGATGCTTGGCTTTGTGCCTGATCAGCATATCTGCTTCCAAGAGCAACAACAAAGCGACCACCTTTGTCAATCAATTTTTAAACCCCAAAGAGATTGAATTCATGCAACCAACCCTCAAACAAAACGAGCCTTTAAGTTTTGAAACCCACAAGTCGATCCCAGTGATGGGTGGAAACATTTACACAGAGCTGTATTAAGAGGGGGTTTCCCGGGTGCTTTGGGAGGGGTATTTCCCCTGGTAGGTTAACGCTTAGCAAGGGATCATTAGTCCAGAATGGACACACATTGTCAAATCAAAGCAGAGGCGATAATGGCCTACTTACCATATTGACTTCTGATACCATGTCTATGCTGGCTATATCTATATTCATCCCCACTCCAACCGGAGCACCTATAGGACAGATCAAAACAACCGTAAGCAACACACATTGTACATCAGGTGCAAACCTGTGACATATTGTATAATGTGCGTGATGAAAACACAGATTAACACTTAGCTGTTGTCAGCCGGATAACAGTTTACAGTGTTCATTTCGGGGTGGGATCAGACGTGCTGAGCTGCCGTGAAAGTGCTAGAAATTCCCATAAAAGTTGTTGACATTAAATCACCCTAAACATGTTTGCGTCGCAGTGAACACTGATTTGGGGGACATGAATATAAACAAGAATGGGAAACTAATTGTTTAAATTCTAACAGACTGGGAGTTGACAGCCACCTTTTATCATTGTAGTGATTTTTCATTCAAATAAATGAGCTGGTGTTTTTTATCGGCCACGTTCATCCTTCAGCCACATCACTAGTGTTCTCATCATGTCGCCACTCTGGGTTGTTTTGACACTCGATTGTATCATATAAAATGCTATAGACTGTGGCAGGAGCCGATAAGAAATGTCTCTTACTTTCCGAAATTTGCCAAGATAATTGAGTGTATCGCTAATCATAGTTGCCTTTTAAACACTGTACTATTATACGAGCTGACAAGGCGCAAACTCGAACAGAGTTGGTGATAATACGAGTTCATTTACCTCCGAAATCTGGCCTCAATCGTATATCATAACCTTTCAACAGTCTATCCACCGTTTCTTTAACCAGAGACATATTGCTTGGGTCATTGACACCGGCACTATGGAGGGAAAAAAGAGACAAAAAGGTGCACAGCAGATTTAAATACGAGACATTCTTGGTCCATAAAGTGTCCAAGTATGTTTCCATGCCGTCTGTAACACAGTCACTTAGAAAAAAATGAGTGGAGCTTCCTCCGACCCCTCTCACTTACCTTTGGGCGCACACCGCGGTCACTACGAATGGGAACAACCAGACGCAAAAACACCTCATTCTTCTTCTTCTGAACACTGCCATACTTATGTGTATTTTTTTCTTTTTAGTCAAGACAGACGAGGTCCAACTTATTCTTGCCAGTGCAGTAATTCCAATGCCGGGCGCATGCGTATTCCCGACCACAACATCAAGAAGCAGCGCTGCCGCTTTGCTGATGGTAGTGGCAGATGTAGTACCCCAGCCACGGAGGAAGATTTAAAGGAGAACCGAGACTACACAGGGGCACATAGGGGTCTCCCTGGTTTCTTTACACACCCGGTGTCAGCGTGTTTTCTTCCCGTGGTTGGAAAGTTGGTGGTTCGAATCCGCGAAGGGGAAGGTGGATAATGTGGGTGGGGTTGTCTCTCTTTAAACACCCGTCAGCCAAGTTATCTGGCTGTCCCTGAGCAAGGCACTTAACCCCGCTGCTGCTCGGGGACTCCCAGCTCAAGTCTGGACTGGACAGCTCTTATGTAACTTCTTGAGAGTAAAGTAGAGAGAGCATATATTTATGAATCAAACAGCTGCACAAAGTGGAATGCATATGAGTTAGATGTAGTCGTATTTTATCTGCAAAAAAATGTGGTATTGCACAGTGACATCACCCGTCGTGCATGGGTGTGAACTTGCACGTGAGGCAGATACCCAACAAGGGAGATAAAACTGTTCTTGTAGTTTTTTATGAGTACTGTCAGGCGGGTCCCACGGGAACGCGGAGGGAACAGAACAGATTCACCGTTTGCTCACTCCTTCCAAAAAAGGGAAGAATAACACCCTCACTATGAGTTGGTGGCTCTGTCCAAGGTGCTGAAGTGTGTAAATTCAGTCACCCCCTCTCTCTGACTCTGTCCATGGTGCTGAATGTGCTCCCTTCTCTCTCCACTATCGCTCTCTCTCTCTCCACACAAAGGAGGTGGCTCCGTGCTATAAATGCATCCCTTCACCAACAGTTGCTCACACATCGATCTCCAAGCACTCGGGCCTCTAACGAAAGAAAATATGAGAGAAGCGTGGCTTAATACACTGAGCCAATGCAGTGCCTTTGGGATGCATGGTGCACGGCAGCACGCACTGAAGCCTACACTCAGCACATCTCTCGCAGCCATGCACGCTTGTGGCTCCACGCACCGGTAAGCAGGATGCGCGCCACTGTGTAAACTCGGACACGAGTCGTCATGGATATGGTGGGATCAGAGGCACATGCTGGAGCAGTGAGCCCTGTATGAGAGTCCTGCATTGGCTCTACTGCCTAAGAGAGCAAGGGAAGAGAAGTGATCCTGCCAGTCAAAGCACAAATAAAAATAAACAAATAAATAAACATGATACTGATTTGCTCGTGTTTAATATTTGAATTCATCTGATCATTGAAATCAAGTTAAATTCTTCACTCTATTTGACCTGATGGGGGCGCTGAACATGTGAAGAATTTAAATGTCAAACAAAACGCAGTCTGAATTAGGTAAGAATTCTATTTGCAGCCCCATTGCACAAATTGGTAATATATCTACAGGGGGTTGATATAAAATTCTAAAGAGACAAAATTTAATTTGGCAGCTGCACTTTTTTTGTTTTTAATTCACTTCTTAACCCCCCACACAGAAAAATCCAATTAAATTTTTAAATGTAGTTACAGTATCAGTTATTACCTAACATTGTGGTTGCTTTTGTCAGAAAGATGAAGGCAAAATCAGTGCATTGTTTTGGGATTAAAAATGGGTCATAATGAATTTAATCTAATAATTTAATACTTAGAAATGTACTGATGGCAATGCACTCTCGACTACAAATGATGTTTTCGTGGTTTTCAAGTGTGGTTTCCTTGACATATCAAGTCATTTTGATCTTTTAATTGATGCCCCTTTCCAGATGATTTGGCCCCTGCAAAGCTTCAAACACTCAAAATTCAAGGTGATTAATGTCAGACCTAATTGTAGCTGACGATTAGCATTAAACTTAGTCTAACCACTGTAGCAGTGTTTGGTATTGTGATTGAAAATGAGCATAAGTAATTTTATTTATAGTGTTTAGCCTAAATAATATAGCATTTTTGAGACCAATACCAAATTCACAGACAACCAATATGGTGGCCAATATTGTCAATTTGTTATCCGTCAAGAATAAATCCCATTGTCACAATCATTTCATGAAAAGAGGTAAAAAGTAGTTTTATTCCAACTTCATGAGCGAGCGATTCTAGAATTGAAAACTGAGAAAATAAGAACAATAAATATAAAAAATGAATAGCTGACTAAACACAAGTAGTGTCTGTCAAGTGCTGAAGTGCTTTATCAAAAATACAATTAACATTGGTCAACCACTATATCGGTCGGGCTTTAAAGTGCTTACATTACTTTGTCTCCTCTGTATATTTTGCCTATTACAAAACCATAAGCTCTGTCTATTGTGTTGCTGTTCATCCAAGGGGTTGTACCACAAAGCCAGATAATAAGCCAAGCTTATTTCAGTTAGTCTGACTCATTTTCAGTTGATTTTGTTCCACAAAGCAAATAGGTTCCCACCATATGTGCCATAGTAACTGAGCTTAAACTGTATTTAAAGTGCTTAATTGAACTGTAAATGAGACAGACTAAGTAAAATAACCTGGTAAGGTCCTTGGTAACTAGATATTGCTAAACAATTATTAAAATTAGTTAATATATTTGGCCCACATTTTAGTTTGCCACCAGTAAATCACTAAACAGTCTTTTGTTTACACAGACAGGGTTTTGCAAGCAGTATTTTTCATGCAAATGGCTCTGTGGGGACAGCAGAGATTTAATAGTGTTTATACAGGATGATGCTGTTAACCAGAGTTAGTGTGGTGACTGGGTGTGGTGCTACCATGTTACCTGCTGGCAGGAACAGCAAGGACTCTGGCGTGATTCTGAGAGAGTGCTTGTGTTTGCCCAGGGGAAAGCACAAAGATAAGTACCACGGATAGCACTCATGACATTTGGTACATCATTTCCTAATGGGCCTTGCCATGCTTTAATAATGTGCCCTCCCTCGGAATCAAACTCGCAAGTGGTTGTTTTATATGCATGCACATAATTCAGTGAAAAGTAAGTCAATCTATGTAATGTACAAGTTTGTTTTTGTGGCACATGACTGACGTGATCACCATCCATTAAGGCTTTATATATCCTGACCTGTTTTAGCATTTCATAGCTCACTAATATTCATCAGAGGGCGAACAGATGGTGGAACCACAGTGCGCTTCACCAATCACAATATAATGAGTATTAAAAAAAAGTTGTATTGTAACCCTTCAATGTCAGTGGGTGGATGTTCACATCCCTTTGAAACTGGAACAGAGGCAAGCAAAGAAATATTTTGACCTGCTCTGCTGTTCTTAATGCCTGATTTACTGAATTGTTTAACATTCCCAAAAGGGCTCTAGCTCCTCTTTTCTTTCCCTATCTATGTCGTTCTGCATCTTTGCACTAAGAGGAAATATAATGACTGCTTTTCTGAGCCCCTTTGAAAAACATCATGCATTTCCGCCAGTGCAATATTCAGGTTGTCATGTGCTGATGAATAAAAAAGGATGTCCACAATGTCTGAAAAAAGACATTTTGTGGTGTTTCATGTCAGTAAACAGGTTTGTTTGCTGGCATCTTGGCAAGATGATGGGACATGTGCATAGGGAAGGAGCTTGTGAACTCTCACTCACTCTATGTGTGTGTGTGTGCGTGTGTGTGTGTGAGAAAGAGAGAGAGAGAGAAAGAGAGAGAGGACTCTGTGCCTGAGTACACAGATAACACATCTCAGTCCATCGTCTGCCATGACATTGACTTCTGTTTTTGCAATAAATAACCAACATGATGAAATAACTCAAATATTTGGCATGCAATGTCACACACTGGGTGTTTAGTTGGGCAAAACATTTGATGTCAAAAGCTCTAGTTGTTCACAAATGTATACACATACACACATGTGCACACTTTGTCATGGTTTATCTTTGGCAGACCAGCTTTGTGTCCCCAAATGGGAAGTGAGTCCCCCCATTGTGACTCTATAAAAGACATTTATCCCCACATTGTGAGGAATAGAAGTAAACAGACACACAACTCTGACACCTTTTAATCAACTCTATTCGTCCGTAACAATATAATAATAATAATAATAATAATAATAATAATAATAATGAAAAGTTTAAATTCCAGTCATAGCATACAGTGGATCACCATCAAATAATTGCTCTGTTAATTTAATGATGAAAATATTTATAATAACATACCATTCTTTATCACTTTTGATCTTCTTCCATTATTTCAAACTACCATAGGCTACAAACAAAAACAATTGCTTCACATGTATGTATGCCTCCACCAACCAGGCAGATTTACATCCATGTCTGTGCAGACTCATGCAACCATGACTCTAGACATCGATCCATTTTCCTCCGCTTATCCGGGGCCGGGTCGCGGGGACAGCAGGCTAAGCAGGGCATTCCAGATGCCTGTCTCCCTAGCCACAACGTCCAGCTCCTCCAGGGGGACCCCGAGGCGTTCCCAGGCCAGGTGAGAGATATAATCCCTCCATCGTGTTCTGGGTCTTCCCCGGGGCCTCCTACCAGTTGGACGTGCCCTGAACACCTCTAACGGGAGGCGCCCGGGAGGAATCCTTACCAGATGCCCAAACCACCTCAGCTGGCTCCTTTCGACGCGAAGGAGCAGCGGCTCTACTCCGAGCTCCCTCTGGATGTCTGAGCTCCTCACCCTATCTGTAGGAAAGTCCTAGGTCAGAGGTGTTAATGTATTGAGTGTGTGCTGTTACCGGCCCTTTAAGAGGTGTCCGGACTGTAGAGTCTGATCAGTCAGTCTGCTGAGAAGGTGTGGAGCTGTGTGGCTCTCTCCTGTTTGGGGGAGTGTGTGTGATTGACGAATGTGAGTTTTTCTGTTTACCTACTCAATTTGAGTGCTACAGTTCACTGTTTATCTGTATCTACTGGAGTTTCTGTAACAGCAAATTAGCGAAAGTGAATGTGCTACATTAGCAATGTAAGCTAGCATGTACGAGCTAGGCTAGACATGTACTCCACATTTGGCGTTGTTTGTGCGGTTTATATTTCTCCTTGTTAATAATCTGGGTTATGATGTAAAGGAGTTACTTACTTACTTGGAACGCATTTTTTAGTTGTCTGCCCTACATGTCACATTAGTTTAATGTGTGTGTTTTCATTCATATGCCTTGCATGAAACCATTCGGTAAATAATGTATATTGTACTGTTATTGTGTTTCAGAAGCACACTTTCTTCAATTAAAGCCACATAAACCTAAAGCTCTGCGACCAAAGTCACACTACCAAAGTGTTCGCCTGCTATATCCAGCGCATCTGTTGAGGCCCTAGACCTCTTCTACACTATCTCTAAGGCTGAGCCCAGCCACCTTACGGAGGAAACTCATTTCAGCCACTTGTATCCGCGATCTCGTTCTTTCGGTCACTACCCAAAGCTTGTGACCATAGGTGAGGGTTGGACCATAGATGGACCGGTAAATCGAGAGCTTTGCCTTCCTGCTCAGCTCCTTCTTTACCACAACGGTCCGGTACAACGCTCGCATTACTGCTGACGCTGCACCAAACCACCGGTCCATCTCATGCTCCGTTCTACTGACTGTAGACAGTGCTTCAAATTTGAATGGTGCTTCTAAGAAGTTTCAAATTTAAAAAATTGGATCTACACACATCTTGTACCAAGCAGTTCAGAAGGTCTTTGCAATCACAGTTTCAAGGTGGGCATCCAAATTTTGTCTCACCAATTTAGGATCCAACAAGATGTCTTCCTCTTCTGTTCCTGAGTGCCTGAGAGCCTTTAAAACCGACGGGGCCGTCCGTGATCTCATTTGCATATCTATTGTTTAATGCCGGTAGAATTTCAACCAAATATGGGTTTGTAAAAATCCAGTAAAAACAACACAAAAAAACCTTATAATTCAGACTGTGCTCCGCGGGTATTCACAGCACTTCCTTTGCTGGGAAATTCATCATCAGGTTGTGAGCATGAAATGTCGCATGTTTTTTTTTATGTGTAACTAGCACGATAGTTACACCAGGAGATGTAGTTTTTCCGCGGGAAAGATGTCTCTTAGCGCGGAGTCGCACTTTCGCTTTCACTCTTGTTTTATCTCTTGCTCTTTCACAAAAACACCAAGACACGCACAGCCCACTCACTCCATTTACACTGAAAGATTTGATTGAACTAATTATAAATAGTTTATTTACAAGTACATGCTGTGATTTTGCAAATTGTGCACAATGTGCATTTCATTTTTGTTTTAGTTTATAAAAAAATAGTGTATCTCAAACAGTAAGTTATGAACACACTCAAAATAAATTTCCTTTGGTTTGGATTTTTTTCCCATTTACACTTTTGAGGGATACAGCTATGACATTTCTGTATTTAGAGAGAAAAAAAGAAACATTTTTTATTTTTTCAATTTTTTTGTGATTTTTTGCACTTTTTAGCAATTTATTTCATTAGTATGGACATACGTCAATGCATAATATTAAAATTTAGGATTTAAAGGGTTTTATTGAAGTATTCTATATTAAAATGCTCCAAAAAACATTCAAATGTCACAGTGAAGTTGACCTTTTAGTTATAAAATGGCATCACTTCATTATGTCATCCTACTGGACATTTTATGTAAAGTTTAATTAGCTAATTCTTCTTGAGTGATAGCATAAATAAATCTTGTGATATCACAGTGACCCTGACCTTTAACCAAAACCTGCTCAGTTCATCTATGAGTCCAATTTGGTGGGGGGTTTTTGTGCAAAATTTGAAGAAATGTCCTGAGATATCACATTTACAAATGTGAGCTGTGAGCTCCAAAATCGAGTCACTTCATCCTTAAGTTTAAGTGGACATTTGTGCCAAATTTGAGTAAATCAAAGCATTCTGAGATTCTGATATGTTTTGTGGCCCTTATCAGCTGGTTAAAAGGTGTGTTGAGTCAGCAGTCAATGACAACATAAAAAAGTCTTTAAAAAAAAAATCCCCTCAACCATGAGAGGTCCTTCAGCATACATTCATAAAGTCCACAAAAAGATTTAAAGCTGCTGGTTCCGGTAGTATACGAAAGTAGCTGCAAACAGACAGACAGACACACAACTGAACGCATGATCCCCTCCAGGCTTACGTCTGTCAGGGAATGAAGATTTTTATGAAGCATAAAGTCACTTTTTATTATTTCGGTGCTCAAAGATTTGGGGGGTTTTAAGACATTGTTCATCTTCTATATTACATACACGGTCGCCCATAAAATTGGAATAATTCTGTTTTCAGACACAATCCTCAGTTAATTGTGGTTTCATTTTCATTGTGATATGTTTGGCAGAGATTGATTAAAAAGTTTTGAAAAGATATACACCTTATCCATGAATAATAAATCACATTGTCACAATCATTTCATGGAAAGAGGTTAAAAAAATGTTTCATTCCATCTTCATGGGTGACCGTGTATTTCTAAATTAAGCAAATTCATAACAAGAACAAGTTCATATTCATTAGGAAGTTTATCCATGTTCAGTGGTGTGGCTATAATTCTATCTCCACCCACCACATGCCTCATTAATGAATGTTTCCTCAATCAAATCTTGCTGAAGCCATTGTAAAACCATGCCAAACATTGGCAAAGTAATAAAGCCAATGCAATCAGCTTTTATTTATTTACACATTTCGGGCATAAATGGAGGTAAGGTGGTAAGGGATGAGGGGTGGATTACTATGCAGTGCTTAATAAACCTCTACAGCTTGCGGTGGAGTTTCCACCTGGTCTGTTCTCAGCAGGTAACACCTCCCTTGGATTTACTGTCTGATATCCATCCAGCCCCACAGAGATGGAGCGGCAGTATGCCAAAGCACATGGCCAAAACACAGAAGCATCATTTCACCCACTTATTATAACGACTGTGTCTTTTAAATGGCCATTATCAGTGTGGAGATACAATACATATATAAATACATACACCACAGCACTGAGTGGGTGTGTGTGTGTGTATTTACTGGGCTTTAAAATAACTCAGAAAGTGCATTTAAGGTTGGATGTCAGGTACAGAATGACCGAACAACATATTCAGTGGTTAACTTACATAACATTTATAGAATAATGAAGTACAGTTTGCCAGCCAGAGATGGAAATTGCACTCTGCCTTGCTCTGTAATTAAAACATCTCTCTGTATTTCTCTTTTAGGTGTACTGCAATTACAGCATTGACATTGCTCATTAGAGCTCCTTAACTCAGCATGAGAGCTCTATTAGAGGCCTGTGGAAGGCACATAAAATGATGGCCTTCTAATTATTGACATGGTGAGAATTTAAGTCTATGAGATATACGTATATATATAAAAAATAAAATCAAAAAAAAATCTGCATTCAAAAAAAAAGTGAAGTGTAATTATAGCTGACTGGGGAGTGATTGATGTTATTTATTCATTAACTTTTTTCCCCTAAGGTACTTTTTCCTGGACAGGAAATCAACTTAACAGCACTTACATCAATGCAGTGGTGGATGAAATGTATTGATCCTTTGTCTCATTAAAAGCAATTCTAAAATGCAGAAATATTCCATTATAATGGAAAGCCTGATATTCAAAACATCCTTCAAATAAAGTAATGTACTGAAATCACCAGAAGTGGTCATTATGCAGAGCTAAATATCTAACATCACTGGATCATTGACACATTATTGAGTGAAAAATGCAAATTAAACAACTTAATTATTCTAGGCGGTTTAAAAAATATGCTTGTGAAAGCATAACCAACACTAACTTAATTATGCGCCCCCTGGCTTTGACCCCCAGGTGTCAGTAATTAGTAGTAGATGAAGGTAATACACTGCATTACACGCACCAATGTTCATAGCGTATTTTTATACTTTTTTAATCACGCTGGTTACACGGATTCTATAACTGTAACAGTAATTTTATTATTTTAAATATAAAATCATAACATGATATGCAGTAAAAGTGCAGCGGCCAGGATGCCAACCGTCGTCCCATGATTTTAAATGCATTACTAAGCAATGCGCTTAAATAGGTGACGATTCAAATAGCTGGCTAATATGGCAAATTGGTGTATTTTAAGAGAGAAGCAGTTCTACAAACAGACGATATACTACCCGCCCCTACGGAGCGCTCAAAATGGGCGAAGGAACGCACCCAAGACACGGCACACACTCTAGCTGTCTGAAACCGGTGAAACACACTAATATAAGCGCAGGGGAGGGACATCTTCAGTCTGAGCAGTTACCTCAACCTGAGAGAATGTGCTTGAGTGCGAGCACAAAAGTTTTGAGATCAAGACTTTAGATTTGAGTGCACACAGGACATATTTGAGTGTGAGCGAAATGTTTGTGTCCGAGGGAAGAAATGTGAGCACAAGCATGTGATTTTTGAGTTCAAACAAACATTTTGAAAGAAAGCAGCAGAAATCTGAGTGCGTGCACAAAATGTAAGCATTAGGAGAAAAAATCTGAGCACGAGAAAGGAGCTGTTTCACTGAAAAGGAATAAAATCATGCTCTCAAACTGAAAATCTATGCTTTTGAATAAAGATAGGATATTTCTTCACTGCAAAAAAGCCAACTTGTATTTTTTGGCCTAAAACAGTGATTTAAGTTGGTAAAATCTGGAAATATAAATTATTGACATTTAGGGCAATAATGTGAGTTAGCACAACAAAAGAAGCCAGTTGTCTGCTCAAAAACAAGTTTGTGAGTTGTTGTTACTTATATCTTTAATTTGGGGTTCACAACAAGGGACAATAGTTCTGCTAACTCTTATTTCTTTGTTGTGAAATTCGGTCATTAGCGAAGGCTAGCGGCTAGCTGATGCTAGCGGCTAGCGGCGCTGCTTGTTACAGCTACAAGAGTAGCCATTAGCGTATCAATGCTAACGCAAAATTGTGGTCGCAACATTAGCTGACATTTCATAGCGGCATTACAATCGTGCCAATTCAGCACATTGCAGAAGTAAGGATTAAAAGTTAATACAATGTAAAATTATAAGTTCAAAAATCTGAATTCAGAGTTGGGCAAACTCAAAACCAAATCGAAGTTTGTTGCCTTTAAATTTTGAGCTCACCCGACTTTTCTTTTTTTGTAGTGTTCCATACAACTCCAAGCCCTGACAGCATGGCTAACTGAGCTATTTAGCTGCTGGCAGTTAGCAAGAGTTAGTGGTTAGCTTTGCTTTAGCTGCCGGAAGATCAGCTGCAAGGCAGAGCAGCTGGAGGACACGTTTTCTTTTGTAATATGATCCATCCACCCACCCATCCATTTTCATCCGCTTATCTGGGGCCGGGTTGCGGGGGCAGCAGGTTAAGAAACGATTCCAGGCGTCCCTCTCCCTAGCCACAATGCCCAGCTCCTTCTGGGGGACCCCGAGGCGTTCCCAGGTCACCCAAATGGGTTCTGGATCTTCCCCTGGGCCTCTTACCAGTTGGACATGCCCAAAACACCTCTAATGGGAGACGCCCAGGAGGCATCCTGACCAGATGTTTGAACAACTTCAGCTGGCTCCTTTTGACTCAAAGGAGCAGCGGCTCTACTCTGAGCTCCCTTTGGATGTCTGAGCTCCTCACCCTATCTCTAAGGCTGAGCCCAGCCACCCTACGGAGGAAACTCATTCCAGCTGCTGCAATCTCGTTCTTACGGTCACTACCCAAAGCTCATGACAATAGGTGAGGGCTAATGCCACTTTCTCGTACTACCTACCTGCTCACCAAAGTTACAAAGTGCAAGAAGAGGCAGTCAAGGTGTAATTACAGGGGTACTATTCTACCTATTACGATTCAGTCGAGCATCAAAATTACTTTAAAACTGTTATCTATTAGTTGTGTAATGTTGCTTTAAATTAAAGTATAAAGTACAATAAAATGTAAAAGCTTTTTAAAGGGTGTTTAATACGACAAAATGTGATATCATTGCTAAAAATGGGTTTAATGAATGCAACAAACAAGGGTGGCCAGACAATTAGAAAGGCTGTAGGCAAGCTACAATTTTACCTAATTGTTATGTACAGTGAGAGTGTCACTGCATAGAAAAACAGTGGGTGTCTTTCAAGAAAGTCTGGCTATACTGTCAGCTTGTTTACAACCTGTCAGACAGTTGCCCCATTGGACGTATTTTTGTGTTGTTGTGTTCTGAGATTTGAGCAATTACTTTGGACAGTTGATACATGGTCGTCCATGAAGTTGGAATAAAGTATTGTTTACATCTTTCCATGAAATGATTGTGACAATGTGATTTATTCTTGACAGATAAAGTGTATATCTTCTCCAAACTTTATTTCTTTATTTATCTCTTCCAAACATATCACAGTGAAAATGAAACCACAATTAACAGAGGATTGTGTCTGAAAACAAAATGATTCCAACTTTATGGATGATCATGTGAGATAACTTAGATAACTAATAATAATGATAATAATAATAATAATAATAATGAATTAATATTATTATATATATATTATTATATATATTAAAAATAACAATAATAATAATATATATAATAATAATAATAATAATAATTATTATTATTATTATTATTATTATTAATAATAATAATAATAATAATAATAATAATAATAATAATATTAATTCATTCATTCTTTCATTTGGGTCGCGGGGATTATCATTATTTTTATCATCATCATTATTATTATAAATATTATTATTATTATTATTCATTAATTCATTCTTTCATTCGGGTCATGGAGATTATTATTATTATTATTATCATCATAATTATTAATATTATTATTTACAAATTTAACAGTATAAGAATAAAATCTATTAATTGGCATCTTCTGGGCTATGTTGAAGTAATTTGATCACATTTTATTGAGCTTTCCCAGCTCATATAAATCCCATTCATAAATCTCCCACTGAGGGATATTGAAATAATTTTTTCCCCCTTTCCGCATGCAGGCTTTCACTGACACTTTCAAGGTCAATCATGTTTATGAATTTGTCATCCTACCATACACAGATTTATAGGCCACCGTACTACCAACATTGGTTACACCCCATGCATCACTATCCACCTTGACTGGAGGCAAAATAGCCCATCAACATATCCTGAAAATGCCCCTGGATGTGTCCTGGCCTGCAGGGCTTCCATACAAGCTCTGGCACCACCAGAGGGCTGCTGCCGGCCAGGTTCTCCACCTGTCCCTGGCAAAGTGTGACAGTCATGGTTTCGACCTCCGAAGTGTAGATAAGCAGGACAAACGAAGTCCATCAGCCAACCTTCATGCCTCATTACCTTTCCTCTACCAAAGGAGGCGCCACCTGCTACCTTCTCAAGGTTACCGTGTCCTTCCTCGCCTAGTTACCACCAAAACAGCAGATAGTTGGCTGACTCCTTGCCTACCATCACACACACACTCTCTTTCCATCTCTTTTAGTCTTTCACCACTCTTCCCCTGACAGACGTTGGTTATCACTGCCAAAACTGCTGACAGGAGTCCAGGGTGAGTGTCAGCTTTAGCCACAGTTGGAAAGATGGAGGAAGAGATGGAAGGAGGGAAGGATAGGAGGATTATTCGAGTGCCTCTGCCAAAAGCCCCTCTTTTGGTGTCTTGGCGTGATGACTTCGATGATGACACAGGATGATAACACAGCAGTTGGCCTCTCGTGTCGCCGTTTCACCATGCCACCTGCAGATTACAAAGATCAAGAGCTGCTGTGACACAGTCAGGCCGACACTTGATGCCATTCAAAGTGGCACTTTAGTTTCAACATGCCACATCAGCTGTTTAACACAGGGAGAATAGATAGTCGTTAGTAGAAAAGTGAGAAATATTCTCAACAGTTCAGATCAATTTTCAACCTTGTCAGACAACCAGCTGTTCTGACCAGGTCAAGCTTAATCGGATCGACTCAGTATGAAGACACAGCTCGGCAGAGTTGGCCAAGTACCACCTCTGCAGGGTCGCTGACTTTAAATTGACATTGATTCTTTTTCCATAACTACAAGTGGTTACCATAGAGACTGAATACTAACTATCTATTCTTACATCTGCAGAAGGAGGGAAATCATATGCATGGAACAGATTTAGCACTTTGTATGTTTTTCATGATATAAGTGTTGTAAGAAAAAAGCATGAATCTCAAAGGATGTATGGCTTCTCTGCTGCACATCATATATTGTGTGATATGTATGTGATTCTATCTTCTTTATTCTTGTTATATGTCAGGTTGGGTTTCAGACTTCAGATTCAGGATATTTTTCTAAAGTGGTCATCGTGGCCTTTCCAGATAGAAATAAAATACAACTGCACATATTTAAATATTGAAACAATCTCCTCGGCCTACCTTGACTAGAAAATGATAAATGGAGAGTGATGCAATAATTAATTACTTACTTTAGCTTTAATTTAATGCTGCACAGTATGAATTCTTCTGGGGCTTGCACTTAATGTTTTTGGAACTGCAACAGTGTTTCCGAAACTGTGAAAAAAAAGTGTAAATAAGCTTTTCTTTCCCAGCTGAATTGGAAATATATTGGGTACACACAGAAGCATGTTCCTTAAGTGATACATTCATACATAGCGTGTCTTTGTGCTTTCAGTGCAAATTTGGATTAAAGTAAAACAATTAATTACACATAGATGCACATGTAACAATTTCCTTTGCATGAAACATCTATGTAGAACTGTAGTTTGAACCCAATTGTACACTCAGAAAAAAACTTGTATTTGTACCTTTAGGGGTACATCATCTTGTCACTGAGGCAGCTGTTGTACCCTTGACATTGGTATATACCCTCAAAAACGAACATACCTTGAAGTCTGTTAATTAATTAGCCCTATCAGAAATAGAGGTACTGTAGTAGTCAATTTCTGTGTCCGACGGTACAATCTACATTAATGTACCCCCTAGGGCCAATTATTGGGCCTCCTTTTTTAAGGGCTAAAAGGAACATACAGTATATGTTCCCAAGCCAATGTAAAGGGTACAACAGCTGTTCCTTAGAGGGTACTGCCTTAACCACAAGCTGTAGTACCCTAAAAGGTACATATTCAGCACATGATTTCTGACAGTGTATGTTTGTATATAATGTGAGCTGTAAAAATAAAAGTCTTAATCCTTAAGTACATTGTCATTGTTCATTTCAACTAGTGTTTTGCCTTCTTTATGTGTTTCACTGGGGGCTGTTGGCGGAATTTTTAAGCTGCTGAAGTTTTCTCTTGCTTTTTCTTTTTTTCTTTTTCTTGCCTTCAGTTTACAGGTCAGCTGAGGCAGTAGGAAAATAAAGTTTTCTTAAGAAATAGTCTTGCTGTTAAAAATGGATTGGTTATCGTAGTTTGTTTTCTATCCGCTTCTGCTATGATGATATACATATGATCTCTATCTATCTGTCTGTCTGTCTGTCTGTCTGTCTGTCTGTCTGTCTGTCTGTCTATCTATCTATCTATCTATCTATCTATCTATCTATCTATCTATCGAGAGTGGATGGATGGATGGATGGATGGATGGATTGATGTATTGATTGATTTCGGGCTACATGGTGGTGTAGTGGTTAGCACTCTTGCCTCACAGAAGCTTTTTTCTTTTACCTTTTATTATTTTATTTCTGTTTTAACTCTAACTCTTTTTTTATTGCAATTTTTTTGTTTTAGTATTATTTTATTTTTTTATTCTTTTTATTTATTACTATATGTGTGTATGATTTGTATTGTATTTTAATAACTGTACAGCACTTTGACAACTGAGGTTGTTTTTAAATGTGCTCCATAAATAAACTTGACTTGACTTGACAGCAAGAGGGTCGCCGGTTTGACTCCGGCCTGCAGCTCTTCAGTGTGGAGTTTGCATGTTCTCCCCGTGTCAGCGTGGGTTCTCACCAGGTACTCCACAGTCCGAAAACATGCACTTAGGTTTAAATGGTGACTCTAAATTGCCCGTAGGTGTGTATGAGAGCGTGATTGTCTGTATCTATATGTCAGCCTTGTAATAGTGTACCCCGCCTCTTGCCCAATGTCAGCTGGGATCGGCTCCAGCCCCCCACGACCCGAGTGCGGATAAACGGTTAAGTATTAAATATATGCTGTATATACTAAGTTCAACCCTTAAACATAATTCCCAAAGCTTTATAGTTTTGAGAATATTTTAGATCAAAGACAAAACTGACAAAAGGTAAAAACTTAGACAAAAATTCCCAATTACAAATCCATCTGCTATTCAGCACCACGGACAGCGCCATGAATTCCTCAGTAAAAAGTGCACTTATACTACTGATACTTCAGAACCGTGGTCGGGGCCAAAGACTCTAACTTGTACAAACCTCAGTGGAATAAAGGATCAATGGGGCATGCAGACTAATCCTAAATACAAGTACATTGTCATTTCAACTTGTGTTTTGCCTTGTTTGTCTGTTTCACTGGAGGCTGTTGGCTGAGTTTTATGGCGCTAAAGTTTTCATTTTCTTTTCCTTTGCTCTGCAGTTTACAGGTCATCTGAGGCAGTAAGACAATAAAGTTTTCTCAACAAATTGTATTGCACTTAAAATAGATCAGTTACCATAGAAATAGTGTTATCTGTGTGATAATCTATTCTTGTATGTGTTCACATGTGCTGTAATTGCAAACTTTTAATGATGTATCTGTGCTGGTGGCATATCACACATTGTTGTGTGCCTTTACAGAAATATGCGCCCCGAGTGTTGCATTTACAATCCTCTGCTACATCAGTTCAAATATTACATGCATTACATTTACATTTCAATAACGAATACAAACCTTGAGGCAATAAAGTTTATTGAATTGACTTTCAGTGTGTTTTACTGCCTTTATTCCCTCTCTCCATACTGCGGACTGTTGGCAGCTGCCCAGAGCAGTTCATTGTGAAGCTTTTGGCTGCAGTCAGGCGAAAGGTCAACCGAGGCAGTAAGGACAACTGTTTTCTCAAAATCAACATTTATTTTATCTTACTATGATATGGTTTGGTCTCCATGGAAACTGCAGTGGAATTTCTTTTTCTTTCCCCGGCGCTGAATCCACTGGAGGTGGTGCAGCACATCATGTCTGAGGAGTAGAGATTTTTAAGATGTACTGCTGGTGTGTGCTGCTGTGGATGTGTGGCTATGGGGGAGAGGAAAAGGCTATATCCAGGCTGTGTTCCAAAGTTTTTAAAACCCACTGACTTTAATGTAGGTCTTAAGGAATGAGCTTTTCGACAAAGAAGCACTTAAAAACAAATACTGCCACCAATACCACACACACAATGGATAACCACTAACCAATACAGTTAAGTTATATGGGACTTTCCATCATTTATTTAACATGCTAAAATATATTTTCTCAATGTCTTTTTGACTAAATGGGAGAAGTGGACATGATGGGACACAGTTGGGAATACTTGAAATGTATCTTATTCATATTCTTTCCTCTTATATCTGTATACAGTGTAATTTAATAATGGACGCATGTAGCCATGACTGTTGTATCTGATTTTTTCTACCGCTTCACCCATAGGATGTAATACATGGATCTATATGTATACTTTGATGTTTACATGTGGAGCTGAAAATTTTCAATAAAAATTTAAGTTTAAAAAATGTATATATATTTTTTCTCCAATGTGCAATATAAGTACTCTCAGGAAAATATATTTCCTTTATTTAACCAGGTAAGTCTCATTGGGCAAAAAAAATAAAATTCTCTTTTCCAAGAGAGACCTGGCCAAGAAAGCAGCATAAAAAGAGACAAGTTACAACAATTAAACACAGTGATCATAAACAATTAAATACAAATACAGCCATCATGACAACACTGAAGGAGCCTCAGTAGCCGACTTATAAGCAGCAGTCACACCGACCAAGGGAAGAGATTTCTTTTTCCTTAAGAATCGATTTAAATGCACCGATTGTGATCAATTCAGACAATTTCAATTCCTTTTGCAAATTGTTCCATGATAAAGGGGCAGCGTAACTAAAAGCTTTCTTACCTTATTCAGAAAACAAACAAACACAAAAAATATATATTAATACTAATGCCAAATAGCAGAAATGTATGTATATAATGTGTATAGAATGTATGTATATGTATGCATATATGTATGTCCTATTTTTTATATTCTTATAAAATCTTCTCTATCTTAGTGTCTGTATCTTGAGCTGCTGTGACAACTAAATTTCCCCACTGCTGGATAAATAAAGTCATATCTTAACTTATCATAAATCTTGTTCACTAAATACTGACTGGACCTCACCTAACTAACCTTTAGTCAAATTTATCTTTTCCCTAACCCCTACATCTCATTCAAGTCACTTTCAGAGGCAATGAGCAGAAATTCCTCACCTTTCTATTCCTGTGAACACATTTAGTTCTTAATAGTCTCGAAATATCCACACACACATTCCACCACACATGCTGAGCTTCTCCTACTGTAAGTGGTTACCATAGATACCACATGGTGAGGCTCATAAAGTACAGTGGGTCCATCTCACGTGGGAGCTATCGTGTATTTATAGAAGCACTGTGGTGTGGCCAGAAATGAGTTTAGACAATGCACTTTTTGGATGATAACAAGCAATGAAGTGTCATAGTGTGTAAGAGGTGCCGCGAGCCACGGTTTGACGAGTGTGTTAGCAATGACTTTGAATTGTCATTGTGTGTAGTATTAATAATAATAATAAGTTGGATATTGGAGCCATCTGTGGTGCTGAATGTACAGTGAGGCATCCAGAATATTCAGATCTTGAGCAAAAGAGGTCTTTTCTTTCTTTCTTTCTTTGTCACCCGTTCCGTAGGCTTTTTTCTCTTCCTCACGGCACGCCTTTGTCTATTTCAATGTCAGTCTGTTTTCCACAGAAATAATTTGAATGACGAGCACTGAGCAAACAGCTTAACAAAAAAAGAAAAAAAAGCCTTTTCAGTTCTGCCATCTGAGAGCTCCTCTTTCCTTCAAAAGGTCAGCAAATTTTTGGAAAGTTTCTTTCAGTAATCTGCTAGCTCTGCACCAAGCTGCGTGTTATGGGGAATCAAATACAGAGAACATATCATGACATGTTTAATTAAATCCTATTTTGTTGAATAATGAACTAATTAACAAACTCCTACTCCAGGCTTTTTTTCCTTCTTCTTCAAAACACGTTGGATTTCGAAGTATGTCCCCTTATCTTCCCCAAGTAATTGTATTTCCTAAACTGACATAATTGAATTGCTACCCACCCTGGCATGTGAGGTGTATTGTTCTCAAGGAATGAAGCATACCTAATTGCAACCCATCATAATCACTGCGCCTTTTTCATCTCAATTCAGACTTAAGTCTAATGAATGGGTCAGTGATTATGTTTTGGGGAAATATTGTCTATTGGATATAATGGTCGCCTATTATTAAACATTGTTCACTTGACAAAACTAATGACCAATTACAGAGAGGTATGAAATGGGCCAGATGGAATAGAGAATGAGATGTCAGAAGACATCGGTTATGGCAGGATAATCAATAAGACTGGTAAAAGGATCTATTGACCTTCAGTTAGCGGGATTAATATTTGTTTAATATAATGATCTGCATTTACACAGCTCCCAATTCATCCAGTCTAACCATCTGCTTCTCTGCTCTCTCAAGCACTTATGTTTGGCTGCATGCCTCACAAAGCACTCTTGCGTCAAGACTTTGGTATCCAGGAAGACAGAGATCCAGTCAGGAAGACAGGCATTACATTTTAATAGCTGTCTTTAAGTCAGTCAGTCAGTCAGTCAGTCAATTTTCCAGCCATTCAGGAGATGCATGTATCTGCACAGTACGCCATTCTATTAATGGGCTATTTAGCCAGCCAGTCAGACAAGCCTGTTTATCGGGGAAAATAATCACCATACTGACAGGAAATTGGGTGGACAAACAGGCAGAAGGGACTTAGATGTATGCAAGAACACCCATGTGAATGCACATTGAATAGAATAGAATAGAATAGAATAGAATAGTTTTATTTGTCATTGCATAGAAGTACAGCGAAATTAAATAGAGCAGCTCTCCTTTTAGTGCAACAGAATACAATAATTTAAACAGTAAAAACAATATTAGAAGACCTATAAAAAAGCACAAGAAGAAGAAAGGGGGAGTAGCAGGTTTGGGATATTTACAGCGACATAATAAGAGTTATTGCACATAGAATAGGCCTAAATATATTGCACCGTTGTTCCTTGTTGTACATACAGTCATTGACCATTGTTTTCTTCAATTTCTAGCTGATATACAGCCATTTTCCATGGTTTTCTTGATAGTAACCAACATTATTATCATGAAAACCATGGAAAATGTCTAGATATCAGATACCATGAAACTCTTTTGAACTATTTTTGTTGTTATCATTATATTTGTCCAAACAAATGTACATGTAGTTGTACCAGGCATTAAAATGAAGAATAAATTGAAGAAAACAAAGGGTGGTCTAATCATTTTTTCCATGACTGTATAAATAAAAGTATAAATTCAGCATTTTTCAGTGCTAATTTGCTGCAAAAACTGAATAGACAATAGGTGGACATGTCAAAGATTAATAATAACCTTGTGGGTGCGGCCAGTGCATGATACTTTAAGCTACCAGCTATAGATGTGGATTAAAGAGCAATAGCTCATCCGTGTCATGTGACCCTGTATGTGTATACACTACACACGTGGGTCTCCGCTCGCTTGTCACGTTAGAAGCCAATCGCGTAGCATGCTAAGCACATTCGCACCACTGAGGGGGAGAATAAGTTGTCCTGGCTCATCCACAACCTCATCTAGTGCCAGCAAAGTGAATCAGGTCAGGAGCCTTTCATGGTCAGCGCGCTGTGGTTGGTCAGATGCGCTGACCTCACGGTTGATAAGATCTAGTTGATCACAGCATTAGGGTCAGATTACTTTGTCTATCGGCATGCCGACGAAGACATCAACTGGTTCAGAAATGATACAAGATTAGTTCTCATTTGCCACTACAACTTCTACTACTCCAGTGTGTATATATACAGCTTGGTACTGCTACTAGTATTCTGACAGTTATTCCCACCGAAACTGATACTTCTACTCCTACTACTGCTTTTTCTTCCATTGCAACTCTCAGAAGGTTGGTTGCAATGGATACTGAGAAAAAAATTGAAAATATGTTTGGTTTGATCCCACAGTACACCCAGCAATGTTACCCACGTCCCTGAACAACACATCACACTGAGCAACTCCTTTATAATGTTGCACCACTAGAAGTTACTTCACTGTGACGTATCTGAAGAAAAACATACGCCCTCTGTTTATGTGTAACATGTGGAAACTAAAAGTTAAAGTGACCTCATTTAAACTAAATCTTAATGAACCATTAAGTTTTATGATGACTACAGGGCTTATTCTACCAGTACTCAACAGAGGTTTTCAGTGCAAACTAAGCGGAATCTTTCCATTCATCTGAATTAATCTTTGAAAACACCGACTTTGAATACACTTGATCTGTAAACCGATCCATTGTTGTCTGCATATGATTAAAATCATATTTTGAGATCATTATATAACTTGTTTTGAGTACAAAGAGACCAGAGTTGAAGGATTATGTTGCGTAATCACTCTCCACATTTTAATGCTGTCAGATGAATATCCTATATTTTTCTCCTTCACATGAATTATTGATAATATGACTATGATACCACTTATAATGAAAAAGTAATGCTGTGCTGAAATAATGCATTCCAGCTCATTGATCAATGGAGACACAATGTAGTGAAGATAAAATGCTGAAGATAAAACATTGATTCTCTCATTATTTCCTTCTATTGTAGGATTTTTTTTCCAGTTTAAGGGTCAGGTTAGGTTAAACTAAGCTATGATCAATGCAAGGGTTATAATTAGCCTTTAAGTAAGAAATGGTAGTGGTGTCAAGAGATCTATCCTACACAGTGTTAGTTTAACACTTGGCCTTTTGCTTGAATAATGATCATATTGAAAATAGCACTGATGTCATATCTTAATCCAACCTTTAAAGGGGCAATGTGTTATTACTTGCTACATGCTCCAAAGAAATATGGGGCAGAATTACAACTTATAGTAATACATGATTTACTAAATGCATTGGTGACACTCAATTTTGTACACAGTTCAACACAGAATAACCCTTGCAATGTCCTCAAAAACATATAGCGACCTTTTAAAAATAAAATTAAGACCAACTTATATTTTGTTTTTAAGAGACTGTTGCAGTGAAAAGATCAGAAAGTACTCATTAAGCAGAGGCACGGAGAGCAACAGCCCAGCAGGGAGAAGTCACAGGCAGATGTGATGCAGAGTCAGATGTGGCATGTTAGCTCCATGACTAAGCTAAGTTCGATATGTATTTATTCAGCCTGGTCTCTGATAAAACTATAATGCAGATGTCTGTGCTATGATTCCTAAGCTGTAGTCTGATGTCGTCCGATTTTGACGAGTTAGCAGGTGTTGGCAAGAAACCTGTACAGCAGGTTTATGCAGAGCTGCTCTTAGTCCAGCCTGCATTGCAGCTCGCATAGTTTAATTCGTTGTGCTTCTGTTACCCCTCTCTGCTGGCTATTGTTCTCAGTATGCTTGCTGACCTTAAATGCAGACTCTGAATTTGTGTGTGGCTCTTAATTTTAGTTTTAGTTGTAAACTAACACTGCTTACTACTGCACAGCTAACAATGTAGCTGTGTCTGATCCTTCAGCCTCTGAGGGCAGATTCACTTACTAATGCCTTGCAAAAAGCAGCATTACAGACAGGGGGGATCGGGGCTAGGTGGGTAGCGTGCTAGTTTCAGTAGATATCTCTCAAACACAATGCACAGACATCTTTGACATAACATAAATACTGTCCCTTCTTCACACTATGTTGATAAAATGTGTTAATTTTTTACAATGTTTTAAACTAAAAGTTTGGCTGATATCACAGATTGCACCTTAAAGTACAAAAATGTGACAAATTCCTTTTCATCACTCAGCCAGCATCCTTGTGCCATAATCCTATCAGCTGATGGCCGTGCACACTGCTAGGTGTGCCCAGTCCTGCCGTCAGGGTGGGGTCAAACGGTACAGATGACCCCGGCTCAAGGCCCAGGGGGAGGGCGGCCATGCAAATGTCTGGCGCTAAAGTGGGTGTGAACGAGGGGCCCACTTTGAAAAATGTTATCCAGAATTCCTATCTGTGAGTCTGTCTGTGTGACTGAGAGCTCAACTCCACGAGCACTGAAAATGATGCAATTTCTTGTGTATTTGCAATAGAAAAACGGACAGAAACGAAATAAAGTCATGTCAGCGCTGTAGATTTTGGTTTGTCTCTTTTTTTCCCCTTGCTCTTGCTCTCGGTCTATGGATGGTGTGAGTTTGAAGTTGCACTAAATGTATCTACCACCTACTCCACTCAACCACCCAACCACTATATGAATCACAGTTCATCATGCTTTATCTCTAGTAGCAATTTTCTGTCTTTGTGGTCACACACACACACACACACACACACACACACACACACACACACACAGGGGTTACAAAAGCTGAGGTGGACACAAAATGATATCATTTAAAAATTATGCATTCAAAAGTACACTGCTGTCCATTGATATTATAATAGTGTATCTGTGCAGGCTCTCTTCCTCCACTTCTCCCTCCCTCCCCTCTCTCTCTCTCTCTCTCTCTCTATTCCTCTCCATCACTATTTTCTCTACAACCTCCTTAATGAAACAGGCACACTAACCGTCAGCATCTCCAAACAGAAACATTTTATAAACACCCAAGTTGCTCTTGAGACGAGCGTTTTTCTTGTAAAATGCCTTGTTCGGTTAATGTTAATGCCCCCCCTCGTCCCTCCTCCTCACTCTCTTAAAAACTCTTCAGGTTTTTCCAACTGAGCGATTCTGAGGCGGGCGCAACCGCACTAGAGGGGGAAGTCAAGTCGTGCTGGACTGGCGCGATATCCTCGCACAACTAAAAGAAGACCTGACGCGCGTTAAAAACATGCTTTTAAATGATGGAATATGCTGATTTTAAAAGTTGACCAGGGATTTCTAGTTGTGGGGTGTTTGCGAGGCATGGCTTTCCTTTTAACTTGCTTATTTCTGTCTTGGTGAGTATGACAACTCTTTTCTCTGCATGTTCTCGGACTTTTACGCACGGGAGCCAAAGACTCTGGATGGATTTGCATTTGAGAAACTCTGTATTTTCAGCTGTTTTTATTGTCTGTTGGAATAAGCTTTCATTGGTGCATATGTACTTTAGTTACAGTGCGAGCAGTGTTTGGGGAAATCAGCCCGGTGATACCAGTATCTATTTGGATAACATCACGCGCATATTGGATAGATTACTGGATGGCTATGACAACAGGCTGCGACCTGGATTTGGAGGTATGCTAATGACCGTGTCATGTTATATTTTATACAATATTGTCTCATAAATTATTGTATCAATGTTCCTTTTTCTCAGAAGATAAGAAGTTTGAGTCTAGTAGTTGTGTGAGCCTCGTTTTTCATTTAGCTTTTGTGCTGCAATGGTTAAAAAAATAGTTAATTTTCTTTTATAAAATTGACAAAATTACCAGCTCACAACCGGAAACTAAGTTTGAGAATCAAACTAGAATAAATGTATTGTTATTATCGATTTTTAATGGCTATTTTTAATATATGCATATTCTATACATTGAATATAATGTAGTTTTTCACTGCTAATATTTTGGAAAATATTTTAAATGTCTTATCCAAAGTCGTTGTTTTTGTCTGTATCAAAGCAACTACTTATCCTTTTGCTGTAGGTCCGGTTACAGAGGTCAAAACTGACATCTTTGTCACCAGCTTTGGACCTGTTTCAGATGTTGAGATGGTATGTAAAGCATACTGACCACTGAAAGATACAGGATGCACTGCTAATTCACTGGCTCGCATACACATGCATGCGTTTCATCACTTGTTAACAAAGTCAACGTATAAACACAAAAGACAACATGTACAGTTTTCCCGATAACTCTGCATATATAGCATCTAGACGTAGCTCCCCCCCAGCCTTCATTATTCCAGCATTTGGGCAGGATGTCATTAGTGCAGCTTAGGATTTTAATCTGGTTGACAATCCCCCCGTCAGAGAGGGAGAGAGAGATGTGGCTGATGTTGGAATGGGATAGGTCTGCTACTCCTGTCATGGGATAGGCTGAGCGCTGTATGTCTGTTGTATTATACACAGTTCAGGCTTTCACTGCATCTAAAGCCCACTTGAACTGCCATGTGATATGCTGTTGGCACTTCTATAGAGATGCATGTTAAAGGCTCTTCAGGGCAGCAAAGCCATCCATTTGATCTAAAAGCATTCCAGGTTTTATCTAGACTCTGAAGATAAAATAAAGTGCATTCACATTTTATGATTTTATCATCAATCGACCAGTATTCACTTAATGTATTAAATGAATATTTAAAAAATGTATATTTTATTTATTCTATCAGTTTGAGTTGCATTGGCATTTTGACGGAATTTAATATACATGATAAATAGGCCTGGACATATGTTCATAACATATATTCAGAGGTTATTGAAACCCCCCCTTAAAAGAAACAACAAAAGACAAATGTAGAATTTATAAATAAGTGCAAATCTCAATTCTATTAGCACTGGCGGCAATAGTAGAATAGTCCAGAAATGAAAAAAAAACACTGACTACATTGCCAGTACTCTATCCAGCAGGTCCAACAAAAACCATGGCTCACAAACCCATCTGCCATTCTCTCCGGGGGTAGTGGAGATAGTAGCAGCAGGAGCAGAAGCAGCACCAGCAGTAGGATTGGTCGTAATAGCAGTAGTAGTAAATAAATCCTGAACCCACACTCTAACCTCCCATCCAGGAATACACCATGGACGTGTTCTTTCGTCAGACGTGGATCGACGAGCGGTTGAAATTCGAGGGCCCCATTGAGATCCTGCGGCTCAACAACCTGATGGTCAGCAAGATCTGGACGCCGGACACCTTTTTCCGGAATGGCAAGAGGTCGATCTCTCACAACATGACCACCCCCAACAAGCTGTTTCGCATCATGCAGAACGGAACTATCCTCTACACCATGAGGTAACAGTGCTGGACAGTGAGCTCCAAAACCAGCCAAGACCGGAATAGAGCACAGACCTGGAAAGCAAATCAAACAAACAAGCATCCAAGAATATGCACAGACATGAAAAGAAATTGGAGAGTACCATTCCAAAAAAACAAGATATGTGCCATCTGATAGTGAAAACAGGCCTGGAAAGCAATTCAAACAAACATGACTCCAGCTTTGTTCCAATGTAGCATGAAAAAACAATCCCCTCGAGCTGCCGATGGCACAAAAACAGATTTTGATTATTTAAGTGGATCAACTTTACTTTTAAATCACTAAGTTCAAGATCTTGATGTAATCCATATTTCTAACTTGGTTCATTAGTGACCTTTGGGAGTGTTACAGCTACGTTTTTCCCTCCAGAATATGATATATTGCTATTACACAGGCTCAATAATCTCTACAGTGCTCACGCATCCACATTACATCAAATACTGCTTTTGGTTTCAGTCAGCCATTGTGCAGCATTGCACCACAATCAGAATGGATCAGAATAGAAGTAATTACTGAGCAAGTAACACTGTATCAAATATGAATCAAACAGCCCTTTCAACTCTTCCCTGTTCTGACAGATTAACTATAAATGCCGAGTGTCCCATGCGTCTGATGAACTTCCCGATGGACGGCCACGCCTGCCCGCTCAAGTTTGGAAGTTGTGAGTTTTTTTTTTTTTGTTAAGCCTCACTGGTGTGACAGATGGTGTCACTCTCAAATGATCACTCTGTCACTGAGTAACTGACTGTCTGACAGCATATAGTCAAAGATTTCAATTTGAAATGTCTCATGCAGCACATTTGGAGAACAAATCTATACCAGGAGGTCCTCGTTCAATATCTGTCAAGTCTGCAAGAATGTTTATGAAATAAATTGAAAATCTAAAAGTTATCTGATGATTTTCTCTTATGCCCTTGAATAATGGTGGCATTGGCAAGGGAAATGTTTTAAAAGTCTTGGATATCCTGTTTGTCTCAAGGCTATGCAAACTTATTTTTGGAGGGAATTATTTGTTCTGCGCTTCATTTATTTATTTAATTTCTTACTTTTGAGAACACAGACAATCAGGTCAGTTTTGAAAGCCACAAACACAGAAGCAGTAAACATCTTTTGTCTATTATCCTTTCAAAGTGTCAGCTTCTTTGTGCTTTAAATTATTGAACAAAAAAATTAAGTTTTAACAAAGTTATTCATCCATCCTGTCTAGATGCTTACCCCATCAGCGAGATTGTGTACACTTGGAAGAAAGGTCCTCTGTCCTCAGTGGAGGTGCCACAGGAGTCATCCAGTCTGCTGCAGTATGACCTCATCGGTCAGACGGTGTCCAGCGAGAGGTTAAAGTCCAACACGGGTGAGATGAGAGTCTTAGGAATGGGCTTGGTTTTATGCTGTTTGGGGTTTAGGACTTTTTTGTTGCTGTTTGATACAAAAGGAAAACTTGCATAGTTGCCATTTTCAATGACTCATGGTACTGGCTGACCCTTAACCTTTAAGACAGGTGGGATTGTGGGTAGTGATGTTTGGTGTTGTTAGAGGAAGTGACACTCTTTACAGTAATGGACAGTATTTTAAGGTTCAGAAGCACTCTAGGAAACCTACATATGTCACATTTTTTATGGTTTATAAAGTTGGGGCTGAATAAAAAAGGCAACATAAAATGTTTCATCTATCACTGCTTTGTTTTTTGTGAGGAGGATTTTGACTTTTTTTTTTACATGTACATATAAACTTATATGCATCATAGCTAAAGATCAGTTTCAAAGACTTTTGCTCATATTTGGATAATGCAAATATTAAACATTAATTATCACAAAAAAACTGCAGTAAAATGCATCCAAATGACTGTAAAAAAAAAAAAAAGAACCAGTTTAATGCAATATTATCACAACATCCCCACTCATTCTTCACCACAGATTTGCCGCAGTATAAAAGCTGGTTAACCATTATATATGAGCCAGGCTAACATTACAGATACCTGAGTTAGCTTAAAGAAACCAGAGGTCTACCAACTACTGATTGATTGGAGCCACAAAACCCCAGGAGATGTAACTCTAATCTACAAGGAAAGTCTGTCTAGGTGCATTGAACCTAATTGTATATCATAAAGGTTAAAGTTAGAATAGTTCACAAAAAAAAGTTTTTAGTGTTAAAAGCTTTTTTTTTATGCAGATGCACTCCCCAACAAACTGCTGAATAATTCTAACAAAAATGTATTATGTTCCCCAAAAATAAAAATTTTCCTCAAAAATAGAAATTTAAGTAATCCGGGGAACATTTCTCTATTTTTCTAAAATCATAAAATATATCCCAGAAAAAAAATAATGCTTTTTTTCCATTATCGTAAAGCTCGAATGCTATCCAATCTGAATCAGAATCAGAATCGCCGAGTAACAAGTAATAGGACAACAAAATTACCCATCAACCTGTCCGAACATATACTTAACACACATACAATATGACAAATAGGTGGACAGGACAGGGAGACAGGGCTGATGGAAAAGAAATACAGCATAACGTGAAGAGAGGAGAAAATAAAAATATAAATAAATAAAAAGTCTGCAGTATGTTTTGAGATTTTAACCCTTTCAGGTCACTATTTCACAGCTCTATGTTGGATATTAGAGTCTGGTTTCATCTTCTGATGTGCTGTGTGAAGTGTTTTCTGTGAGGTTTCTCTGGGGTTAGGTGATATCTATTGTAGTAGCTACATTACTAGCTTGTATTTTAAGCCAAGAGATATTCAATAAACAATTACTAGTGTGTGTTTATGAATTACTGATTTGGTCTTTGGTGTTTACTCTCTCAGGTGAATATGTCATCATGACAGTCCACTTCCACCTTCAGAGGAAAATGGGCTTCTTCCTGATTCAAACATACATTCCCTGCATAATGACGGTCATCCTGGCCCAAGTCTCTTTCTGGATTAATAAGGAATCAGTTCCAGCTCGGACTGTGTTTGGTAAGTTTTTTTCAAATGTATTTATGTGCTGCAAACATGCCAGTGTAAGTTTCAAGCTTAATTCCAAATGAAAAAGGACACTCATGCAGAATGAAGCAAATGGAAGAAGAACACATGCTGCAAACTGCTTTCCTGCTGGGTTGGAGTCATTTAGAAAATTCAAAACCATTCTCAGTTTAGCTGCCAAGTATTGCAACACAATGGCTTGCAAATAATAGAGGTGTTATGTTAGAAAAAAAGTATACCCAGTTGTCATTTTGCATGATTGCAATCTCCTAAAATGGACTGGAATGTGTTGGAAAATATCAATCATGTTTGTTTGCAGAGTAAAATAAGACAGGAGGGAATTTCTAAAGCTGTGCCTTTGATGCATCATGGACGATTGTTTTGGTAGCTCCGATGAGTTGTGGTTTTGTATTTTGCCAGAGTTTACATCGAGTTGTTCTCAGAAAGTTTCCAGCTCTCAAAAGTCCACTTTATTTTCCTCAAGTATCAGAAACTCAAATGAAAATCTATCGACTAACCACCCACTGCTCGACCCCAGTGTGAGTCTAGCGCTGCATACTTTAAGCAAGCATACTTTTCTCTATTTACTGCACTCTGATTGGTTTGAACTGAGCAGAGCGGTCGCTAAAACACAACCTTCCGCAAAAGAACAAAGACAGACACAGTCATCACAGTATGTTTTAACCTTTCTTCATTATCTCTATTCCTCCTCTGCTGTGGCTGAGCTGAATTAATTGGGAATAAATGTCCTTTTTGAAATTGGTCATGCAAAGGGCCGAGAGAGGGAGGATGTTTACTTGGCCCTCATCCGAGCACTCACAGGTTCCGCTTGCTCACATTACATTACGCTACAGTTGCCACCAAGCTCTAGCCTCGGGAGCACAGAGAGAGAGAGAAGGGGACAGATACTGAAGAGTGAGACTGAAAGGAATGAAAAAAAAAAAGACAAAGAAAAAAGGGGAAAACATGGGAAATGTGTGCAAAAGTGTGCAGGAATTCCACTCATTTTTTAATTTCCCCTTACGTTAATTTTCAACAGGCTGCAGCTGAGCGGAGTAACACTGCTGGCCCTTGTAGATTATCATTCTGTAGTCTGTGCTTGTCTTTGGAAGCGAGCCAGCGCTTCAACGAGCCTGCGCACTTCTTCAGAGAATAGATACCAATCATTAGTGTAGAAGTTGAGGCCCCATGCGGAAAGCACATCTGTGGCAACTCATTAACCTCACTCGTCCTGCTGTTTTTTTTTTATTTCACTCAATATTGGGTATAGGATAAAAAACTGCTTATTCTCTGGGTTGGCTGTTGTTAAAAAGGAGCTCTGGGCAAACCAAGAGCATGCTGGGTATTTGAGAGGAGGTTGTATAGAAAAATTCATATATTGGATTTTTTATGACATAAGGCCAAACTGTGATAGAGTTTGTTTCTTAAAGTAAAACACCCTGCTTATGAGATCTTAAAGTACAGAATGTCGTTTTTCTGGTATAAAGAACAGTCAACTAGTATTTTAAGGAGCTATTTTCTGAGTAGGTTGCATTAATGTTCATGGTACATGCAAGATAGGAAGTTAAAAATAAGTGACGTGAAGATAAATGGCTATATGGATGTGCTCCACCCTGACAGTACATTAAGCATGTTGTGTGCTGGATTGTCAACAACCTCTCTAAGAGCTGAAAGTCCCTTGAGCACACGTCTCACAGACTTAATTGAGTGTGGCCTAATTTGTACCTTGCTTTTTTTTCCATATAAAAGCACATAAATGCCCCAAGCATTTCACTTTCTATCCTTTCTTTATACTTCATCCTCCTCCCTCCTACACTCTTCTTTCTTTCGTTCTCTTTCTCTTGCCTCTCCCTCCTACCCTGACAGGCTTTCTTCCCATGTCCCTCCTCCCTCTTTTGCAATCATTTAACTTGTGCTTTAGCTTGAGACAGTCAGCGTTGGCTGGCCATCGGAGGAGGTTGTATTTTAGAGCTGTTAGCTTTCACTGCTGTGCAGAAAATGCTTTTTGAGACATTGTAAGGTGCATTAAATCCCCCCATAAGTTCAGACGCTGCTAATGAAATGAGCACAGCTACGGTGCACATTTGGTAAAAGCACGGACAGCAGTGTTCAATGGCCCCTTTTCCCTGCTTGCTTTAGCTTGATGAAAGTGAATTAGATATGTACTTTGTTAATGGGCCATTAAAAGAGATGTTCATTGTCAGCATCTTTATCCGACTTAATAAGGTTGGAATCTGGGCGAGACAGAGGAAAATCCTCTTTCGGTGATTTAGAGCAAATTTTTTAGATGCAAAATAGCACTTCATGTTTATTTCCAAGAGTTTTACACTTCAAAAGTGACTCAAAAATGTTTCCCTTCCATTGACCTTTTGTGTTGTACAAACTCATTTCACACATCCAAGAGGATTTATGAATGGCCTCAGATGTATACAGTCTTTGTATTCATTTTCTATACTTTGAGGCTTGCTCAAAGCGAGCTGAGCTCTAATCAGCAGCCATGGCCAGAAGTTTAGAAAAAATATTTGACTAACTTTGATAAAAAGCACTGATACACTGCTTCTTTTTCACCATCCTTTCATTTATCTTTCTAGTATCTCACCCATAACTTGTATTGTGAGACACTAAACAGATTTCTTTGTGCCTTGTGTCTGGGTCACTGGTTACTGAACGGCTTTTCTCGAGAATGTTTAGATGTTTGATCTTTCACTGGCGTGCCAGTGCGGGGGCACGGGTAAGTCTGCTTATGGACAGATTAGCATCCGCTGAAGTGACTTTTTGGCAAAGCTTGCTGGTCTGAAATGCCACATGGCCTGACACTCCATTTATATGCCATCAAACAAAGCTGCTGCCTGTGTCAAAGATAATCCCTTGGAAAATCCATTGTGTACACAGTAACAATTGATTTAGCATTATTTTTGTAAATTAAATTACCTTTAATTCTGGCCAGCTTTGGCATTACACATACTGTGTAACCTTTCACGGAATCATATTATTTTATTTAGAGAGGAAGCAAGAATATTTATTTTGAAACCTCAACTTCAGCAGTCATTTTTACACAGTGCATCACCTTGTTCATATCCTTTACTTAAAAGGACCAATACAAGACTATCAAACATGTCCATTACAAGTAAAAGTCCTGCATTTAAAACCTTACTTGAGTAAAAGTGTTAAAACATGTAAAAATGTATTAACATGCAAACACATTAAAATGTTTTTCACTTTAAATATTGATCTAAAAAGTAACTAAAGCTCTCTTTGGGTTCAAAATACTTTTGGATTTTACATTAGTTTTAATTTTAATTTTGTTGTGATGTTTTGTTTGCAAATTCAGTTAATTTTATTTTTTTAGAGTGAGTTTGCAAGTTTGTATTTTTTTGGAAAATGCTAAGTTTGAGTGTAGTTTTTATTATTTTTAGTTTTAGTTTATTTGTAATGGGCTATTTGTCATGTGCGAGGTTATTAACTTGTAAAACCAGATTGATGAAATAGATTTCATATCAACCAAAAAAGTGAATGTATAAAAATGGTTGACAAAGATGAAAATGAAGGACATTTTCACTGTAATTGTAGTTCGCTTTAGTTAGTTTTGTAACCACACAATACAGTGCAACTAGTTATCGTTTTTTTAAAAATTCCCTTTTTTCTCATTTATTTTCAGTTAACAAAAATGTTTTTTCATTTCATTTTATTTCGTTAGTTTTTGTTAAGAATAATAATCTTTGTAAGAAGTACATTATTTGCCTCTTAAATGTAGTGGAGTAGAAGTATAAAGTTTGGTTTCTCCATATTATTGCCTTCATCAAAGCTTCAGTTTGTGTGTGATTTGGTTGTTCATGCCAGTGAAAGAGTAGACATGAAAGCTGAAATTAGGCCCCTTCAAGTATAATTGGCATCTTCACTATGAGTTAGATTTCAATCTCATGCACTGTGCATTTTTAATCACAAATTAAGTTTATCATTGCTTTGATATCTTTCTGACCTGTGTGTCAACAATTTACTACAATACATGCTAAGACCTCACTACCAAGTCGCTTTGAATCATCTCTGCAGCATTGTGGTCTAATAAATAAGCCACGAGTGCTTCAACTGCTATTATCTCTGCAATGCTGAAGTGATCACACAGACGTTACTTGCCAGATGGTATATTTTGCTAAGGGAGTTTAAATGGCTTTTAAATGGCAATGAGAGGCTGCAGTTTTGTTGCCAATTAAATGATAAAATAGCCTCAATGAGAAGACCTGATAGATCTGATCTATTGATCTGAAGAAAAGACATTTTGAAGTCAAATGGCAGGCTTAATGGCATATTGTCCTTTAAGGGGGCCTGTTATGCTTTTCTTTCATATAATGTTACTGGATGTTCATATTAAACGGTCAAAGTTTCAGATAATGCACTAAACTTGTGTAAAAGTAATCCATGTAAGCACATATTTCTGTTTCAAACTGTTTATTCTACTCTCAGCTCGGGCTGACGTCAGTTGGTGCTGGGTTTCTAAATATATTCATTTGCTCCAGGCAAGTTACTGCAGTGTTGACATTACATACACTGCTACTCGTAGCTACATGCTAACACCAGGGGAACTTGCTCGGCAGTGTTGTTCATTTTTTCAGAATTTTGGATCACATTCCTGCTGGAACATGTTTGACTGTGTACTTTTAAGAATCAAAGATTTTTCTTGATCATTTTTCAAGGCAGAAGGTGCTGCTGCTATTATCCATTAAAGTCATCTCATTGCTACATATAGCTTTATGCTAACAGCAAGGACAATCTCAAAATTTGATTGAGGACATTGGAAATTTCTTCCTGCCGGAACTGGTTTAATTATGTAGTTTTAGGTTTGGTTTACAAGCTTTTATTGGTGATTTTCCATGGCAGAATTTGCTGCTACTGAAGTGCCATTAAAGACCTGCGGCCGGATTCACAAAAGTGTTCTTAAGATAAAACTTAAGACGGTTCTTAAGAAAAAAAATAAGAGGTTCCTGTGAATGTTCTTAAATGGTATTCACCATTTTTTTCTTAAGAATTATGTCTTAGGAACTTTTTAGTTTTTTCACTTAGAACGTTCTTAGATTTTTAATTTAAGATGACTAAATCATTAGTATTAGTATTAGTAGTATCAAATATAACAACTGCCTCTGTGAATTACTAAGAGTGCATTGTAGTGTCATCTAGGAATAGGCCTACATGTCACACAGACTGAAAGGCCATTTCAATTATATGTTAACAGCCAGAATAAGCTTTATGTGATACATTCACAAAAAAAGTACTCTGACCAACATCATTGAACAAAATGTGTTAACACATTGTCCAGGGCTAAACTAAATATTAAATAAATCAAATAAATGTCATGTAAATTTGTTCAAGTAAATACAAATCAAGACTTACCTTTTCACTGTAGCTGTTTTAAGACTGGTGAGAGGTTCTCTTAAAGTTGTGAAGAAATCTAAGAAGAAATCTAAGAAATTTGTTTTCAAGAATCTCATTTGGGGCGGCTGTGGCTCAGTTGGTAGAGTGGTCACACACTGATTGGATTGTTGGTGGTTCGATCCCTGACCATGGCAGCCTACATGTCGAAGTATCCTTGACCAAGATACTGAACCCCAGATTGCTCCCGATGCTGCGTTCATCTGTGTGTGAATGAATTCCCAATGGTGGCAGGTTGCACCGTTTAGGGTAGCCTCTGCCACCAGTATGAATGTTGTGTGAACGGGTGAATGAGCGCAGTCTGTAGTGTAAAGCGCTTTGAGTGGTCGCACTAGAAAAGCGCTATATAAGTGCAGGTCCATTACCATTTGTTCTCAAGTTCTATCATAGGAAAAAAAAATAAGAAAAAAGTTAAGAAAAAAACTAAAGAAAACATAAGAATTTCTTCAGGAATACCAAATCTCCTTAAATTTTGTCTTAAGAGCAAAGTTAAGAAAAAAGTGGCACTTAAGAAGCATTTTTTTTTCTTAAGAATGCTTTGTGAATCCGGCTTCTGCTCCGACTGCAATAATGGTTTTACAGAGTCGAGAGATCACAGATGCTGTAGACACAGGAATACTGACCAATCAAAGCATTTTTTAGGAGGGGGGCTTAAAGAGAAGCGATCAGTGGAGCGTCTCAGATATAGGGTGAATAGAGTTGCAGCAGCCGTAAGCAGTCTGAGGAAAATAAAGTGTTTTTTGAACATTAAAGCATGCAAACATGTCAACCAAAAATGTAAGTATGAAGCTGAAAATGACCACAAATATATTTTTTTCTAATGTCTAAATAGTACTTTTTTTTCTCCTTCTTTTTATCAATTTATGCGTGTTTGTGTGCATGGGGTGTTTGTGTGTCCAAATCAAGCTGATTGCACTTGTCTGTCATAATCAAGCCTCTGCATTGTTATTCATTGACAAACATTTCCAGGCATTGAGTCATATGATGGTTTCTTAGAAACAGAAGAATAAAAACCAACATCCAGTCACATTCATCACCATTCTTCATAAATATCTTCATCAACACTTTTCACATCACCAAGGGTAAAGTTCATGGTAAATAAACATTGTCTATTCATATACCTGCTTATGCTGTGTAGGATTGTGGCATGGTGTACAAGAATGTTTAAGATAATATTAAAGATGATGCAAAGAGGACCTTGATATGTTTGTCCTCATCAGAGAGGGGTTAAAAGTAAAGAAGAAAATAAAAAGATCAGAAGCCTAAAAATAAATAAAAAATGACAAAAAAAACAAGCCAAAAAAAACATTGTCAGGGCTTGACTGAGCCCTTAAAAAGCAGGACTAAAATAATAGTTCAACAAAGTTGTAAGCTACAGCCAGGAGGTGATTAGTTTAGCTTAGCATCAGACTATAACAAAGGAAAACAGCGTAGTGTGTGTACCAGTGCCCCTGATGCCCACAGATGAATGTGCTGTATCTCGTGGGAATCTCAGGAGGTTACATCACTGTTTTTTGGCTAAAAGCAGATGAGCAAAGTGTTTGCTCATAGTATTGTTTGTTTATGTGCAGCTTAAACAAGCAAGATATAATAGAGCCCGTAGGAAGTATTTTTCCGTCCGTATTAACCTTTAGCTGGCAGTTAATAAAGTTTTATTTTTACTGTTTTCAATGGAACAAACTGATGCGGAAGAAAGGGTGTTTCAAATACATGGGCCAGACGTGGCCATCGAACAGGCCGGGGGGGTCTGGCACCGTGTAGTTCCTAGCATGCTAATCGTGAGATAGCACATTACGCAGTTTGCTGCACTAAAAGTACATTAACATGAACCCAATTAGCTGATATAACATATTGCATGTAAGAATCTCATATCAAATGATTATGCGCGTTACGCTAAGCAACATGAATGCCATCCCTGAATTACATAGTAATGCAACATAAGAAGTGGATAAAGCTAAATCTCCGCTTAGCATGCTAATCGCGATTTACAGAATTTGCACATTACATGCAGACCACTACAACTTCTGCAACTCCATAAAACACTTACTTTTCATAAGGTATGCACACCATCCAGCACATACACATTGAACATTGATATTCGCTGGAAACAATTTGAATATTGTTGGAAAATCAAACCTTGTAGCGCACTTTAAAACTCAGAAAAATAGGCAGGCTAAATAGACTTACAGATGAGATGAGTCAGGTGTGGAAATCCAGAGCGAATTGGGTTACTGAATTGGGAGCTCCCCTAAAAGGCGTCCAATCAGAAACAGTGCAACACGTCCTACATAAATAATGATATTTTGAAAAATGAATTCCAAAATCTTCAAAATCGAGGATGCACACCTTCATGCCATGCGCAAGCCACATACAAAATCTTAGGTCAGTCTGACTAACGGTCAGAGAGATATGCCCTAGACACACACACACACACACACACACACACACACACACACACACACACTTCTTGCTTTAACATGTTTTAATTTCTGTCTCCTCCCTGTATGCAGGTATCACCACTGTCCTCACCATGACAACGCTCAGTATCAGCGCCCGCCACTCCCTCCCCAAAGTTTCATACGCCACGGCCATGGATTGGTTCATCGCCGTTTGCTTTGCCTTCGTCTTCTCCGCCCTGATTGAGTTTGCAGCTGTCAACTACTTCTCCACCCTGCAGGCCAACCGGGAGCTCAGGAAGGCAGCAGCCATGAAGGCAGCAGCTCAGGAGGCAGCGGCTGCAGCTGCAGCTCCGGCTGCAGCCACGGGGAACGACGGAGAGGTTACCGCTGTAAGTCTGCCTCATTGTTTCACACTTGTTGAGTTCACTTGCATTGACAAATTCCTGCTCAAGTTTGAAACTGTGTAAAAGGAATCAGTTTCTTCATTCAGTTTGCTGTCAACAAAATGTAAATGTAGGGGCATGGTTGGATAGAAACATGATACAAAATTTAGGGCTGAACCGATCCAACTTTTTCTCCCCGTGCCTTTTTTATGGCTCTGTGTCAGCAGCCAGCATGACTGGAGGCACTATGTTTACTTTCTTGTGAATGCAATATTGAAATATCTTCAAATTTACTGTAAATGTCCACTTGGACTCAAAGATGATCTGATTAGATTTTGAGGGTCAGTGGTGAAAGGTCAAAGTCATTGTGAGCTCACAATTTTCCCGTTCTCATGAACATTACATCTCAGAAATGCCTTGAGGGATTTTTTCTACATTGGCACATGTCCATTTGGACTCAAGGATGAACTGATTTGATTTAGGAGGTCAGCAGCTAATGTTCAAGGCCATTGTGTCCTGATATTCTTTCAATTCTAATGAACACAAACTCTCAGAAATGCCTGGACGGGAAGTAGTGGTCTGCATGTAATGTGCAAATTCTGTTATTCGCGATTAGCATGCTAAGCGGAGATTTAGCTTTATTCACTTCTTATGTTGCATTACTATGTCATTCAGGGTCACTATGACCTCACAAAATATGTTTTTGGCCATAACTCAAGAAATTACATTATTTCACACAAATATCTAATTTCACTGTGACATCATAATGCTCTCCAAAATATATTTATATCTCAGGAACTGAGAGGGTGATTGAGAATGTTTCACAATTGGCCTGACACTGAATTGGTGACACTAATCTTGGCTGCCCATCTTGAAACTGTCATGACTGTAAAGATCTTCTGAGCTGCTGGGTTGAGGACGTGTGTAAACCATTTTCAGACCTGCAAATGTGGTTGGTGGAGGCATACAACTAAAAGGCAGCAATTCTACATACTTTATTTTGAAAATCTCTAACCCTCAGTGTATGGAAAACTGATGAAGAATATTCTCCTACTGGATGTTTCACTTTCGACTTGTCTAATACATGTAGGTTACTTGCAGCAGTTGGATTATGCTGATGCTGTGTACGGATACAGACCTTACAGATTGCATTTAGTTGCTGTGATAAATGGTGATCAGAGCTGATGCTGCACTCGCAGGGAGGAAAAGGGCTTCGGTTGGCCTCATTACATGCCTCTACATCTCCTCATCAAACCACTCCACTGGCTCTACCACACTTCTGCTTTTTTTTCCTCACAAATCTTAACTGAGCTGCTAAATAACACAACTCTCCGCAGGGCTTTTAACTCAATTTGCTGAAAGTTTGTTGTTGTACACCAGTACTCTTTTTCTGAGCTGTTCTCATTTATTGACCTTTCTCATATAGGTCATAAGGTTTAGACTTTCAGACAGTTATACATAAAATATGCACATTGAATGAAATTTTGTTGCATTTGCTCACATCGATTGTACTCTGGAATGTCAGATAAATGAAGTATAAATATGAATATAAAACTGTAAAAATAGAATATTTATATTGCACAGAAGTGTAGCAGCATAAAGTGTTTTTGTACACAGACAATAGACATAACAAATATAAAATATAAAAATGAGTTCACAGTGTAGTGCAAAAGGTAGAGTGCAAGTGAAGATTTTCAATATATTTACTGACATAAAATGATTAAGTTGGTTAAAAGCTATTTTCAATGATGTGGTGCCTGCCAACACCTCTGTTTTAACACCAATAATGTACCACTGCATTTACATTAAGGAGCGCATGTGAAGCACATGCAAAAAGTAACTTTACACATGCTCAAGGAGTGATAACATCATGACATCATCCAGAGGTCCACAAAGCTCAGTGAATTACATCACCTTTTCCAGGGATAGGTGTCTGGATGACTGCTGGTACAGCACTTATGCTTCCCCATGTAGCTAACATAAAGTGGTTTCACTGTGGCTTAAATGCAATAAATGGATCAAATGTATGGCAAAATACCTACAACATGATGCTGGTGTGGATAAAGTCTGAATTCATGCCTTGTCAGGTCTTTCTGCAAGACAACAAGCACACAACTGTAAAAATTCTTGTTTTCTGAGTTCAGGACGACCAGGGTTATGCTGACAGCCACTAATACAGCAGCATTTACTTAAAAAAAACAGTGTGTAATTGGATGCATCAAAATGATGCCAGCATAGATCATAATGAAGTGTAAAAAGTCTGTATTCATGCTTTGTCAGGACTGTCTGCAAGACAACAAGTCATCACTGTTTAAATTGCTAGTTTTTTGAGTGGTGTTTGGATAGATCGGAGCTATGATATGCAGGAGATTTCCAACGCCTGGCAGAGATCGGCACTTTTCTTTCTGTGATTTTCCAGTTTAATTTGGATTGGTCACATCTGGCTATATTTATTTTAAATGTTTGTGAAATTACACCACGAAAGTTCATGTTTCACTGTCTAAATGCAGTTCCTGTTTGCACTGTAACTATTGGAATACAGGAATTTGATGAGTGCGATTTATGAGGCAATATGTGTCATTTGGATGCAAAGAGTGAAGCCAAATAAGACAGCACTAAGCCAGTGCAGACAGCACTACTGAGGTTGGGTGCTATCCTTCATGTATACATGTAATCTCTGTTAATAACATCTCTCTCTGTATATCAGGTTTTATTTCACACTCATCATGCCTTTCATCTTTGCGGTTTGACTTTCTCAGTTGTTGTCTCTTGCTAAGCTTGTCTCTATTTCTCCTCCTGTCTGTCTTGTTCTGTTTGTCTCTCCTTCTGTCTAAATCCATTCTCAGCTCTTTGCTTTTATATAACACTTTCAAAACGGTCTATTCTTATTTCAATTTAAATTGGCTTTATTGGCATAACACATAGCCAAAGCTGTGTTGCAAAGGAATATAAATTAAATAGAGTGCATAAAGCAATGGAAGCATTTTAAATTAATAAGATGCAAATTGGTAATACATAGAAGAGCATTTCTTGTGTACAGCCGTGCATCCAGTCAGTATAAATATCTACATGTAAGAAGCTTCATATATGTTAATTGTATACATCATAAGTATAAGCAGTAAGCACCATGTAGTTTGTCAGGGACAGATGAAAGTTAACAGGTAATCTATTAGCATTGACTTGTGGCAGCAGGTAAAAAAGAAATACACTCACCTGCCACTTTATTAGGTACACCTGTGCAACTGCTTGTTAATGCAAATATCTAATCAAACTGAACTGAAACACGGTCTAGTGTTCTGTTCAATAAGCCAATGAGCTGAGAATTAAGTTGGGTAAAGCTACATTTTGCAAACTGAAAGTTGCAATAACAATTATAAAACACAGAGAAATACAAGAGTATTAATTTGAGCTAAACTAGCTTACTGTATCAAACCTTGCTAGCATGATTTACTAGGTTTAATTTTATCCAAAACACACTTGAATATGCAAGATTACTGTGAAAACTAACCTCATGCATCTACGGAGCTAAAACATAAAACATTGAACTCCTTGACGTTATCTTTACACTACCACCTCACTTGATATAGTTTTTTACCATCGACAGGAAGTCTCTTTTTGTCCTTTCAAAATAAAAGCGTCCATTATCGAAACGGGCTTTTGCATATTACTGTATATATATCTGTTATTTTGCCCATGTATGCATGTTTTTAAAACATAGCAATTATTGGATTAATTGATCGTTAACGTTATAGATAATCGAGTTAGCAGGTTTCTTCCAAACACCCATCCCTAGTTGCAGGTATGCAGAAGCCTAGAAACGCACAACACGTCCCACCTTGAAGCAGATGGGCAACAGCAGCAGAAGACCACACTGCTATTTTATTACCGCCTCAAGTGGCCGATGAGTGTAGGCTGTTTATCATCAAGCAGTGTCATAAACTTCTGGAATAGCTTTTAAAAAACTTTTATGATATTTGCCTCCTGTGCTTTTTCATTTTGGACACAGAAGAAATCACTTTCATTGTTTTGGGGGCAGTGGTTACAGATACATTCCTCTGATGTCTTTAATCATATTGCAAACCCAATCTCATTCATTTCTCTGTTGTGTGTTCAGATTTTTGCTTTATTCAGATTTTTTGTTTGTTTCCTGCCAGTTGAACATTTCTATTGAGGGATTGGTAGTAGGTCAGTTTGCTGTGTAATTTGTTTTCGTCTCCTCGTTGTCGACTGAAGTCTCCTATGAGGATTTCTTCAAATGTTTTGATGGATGAGACAAGTCTGCAGCTCTAAGACCGACTCGTTGTTTACATTCTTTTTTATACCACTCATGTATAATTTCTACCATCTGACTTGCTCTTAAGTTCTTTCTATACCATCTATTCTCCCGTCTGTATTTGCAGTCCCACACGCAGCATGTGCAGTGTAAGCAAAGCGCACTCTCTATTCCATCCTTTGCCCTGTCCCAGAGAAAGTCATCCTCTTGCTTACATCTCATCCATACATCCATCCATCCATCCATCCCTCCTTTCTATCTTCCCCCTCATGCACACACACACAAAACTGCAGCAACATGTAACATTCTCCAGCCCCCCACTGTGCTCTTCATGTTCTCTCTCAACACACACACTCTCCATCTCTCTCATGCACACTTGACCAACCCTTTTTTTTGCTATACACACACACACTGTAACACCACAATCTCCACTTATCCACGCTTGTTCTCACAGTCCCACACAAGAGCGCACAGAATCTAGAGCGCACACTCAAACCCGTACATATACATCTATATATGCACACACGTAATCTGCAGCAAATTATGCCCCCCACATCCATACAATTCACTTATCACTCTATGTGATGCCTTATCCATCCATCCATCCATCCATCCATCAGTACAGTATATCTATCATCCATTCCTCTCTCCCAGACCTCTATTCTGCCCTGTAACTGTGTGATAACCGCAGAGTGACACGAGGAGACAGCCAGTGGCTCTCTGAACGATGTTGCTGCAGATTATGTAAGAGCCATAGATTAAGGGAATATCCAGTAGATCACTGCAGGCTCACAAGAAGGAGGGCAGCCACCACAATGAAGCGCAGTGCAGGCTGAGAAAGCTGGCCCAGTCCATTTTCTTGTGGAGCAAGATGGAAGGATGAATGTGAGGGGCCTGTGTGGTTTGTTTTTGTGTTGTGCGTGTGTGTGTGTGTGTGTGTGAGGGAGAGTTACACTGAGAGAAAGAGAGAGTGGGAGGGATGCATCATGGAAAATGACTGCTTTCAACAAATATGTAGGAGGAAAGAGTCTTCGTTACACAGAGAAAAAGGAAAAAAAAAACACAATGGTGTATCGGTGGGAATAGAAATAGCCATCCAGCAGTCACGATTTTAAACACTACGACCTGTTATGACTGTCAGGTAAAGCCATAACAAGAAATGGAAACCTGACAGCAACATGAGATAAATGTTTCATTTAATGAGTCAGATATACAACTGTAAACACAAAGGGGAAGGGGGTGTTTATCGGTGTGTGTAAAGGGTGCTGCATGCATTGTCAGTGGCGTGTGTGAGTAGGTGGTGCAGTATGTGGTGAAGGAAATAAACAGAAAATAAAGTAATGGTGGGAGGAAGGAGAGGAGAGAGAGAAAGAGACAGAAGGGACCTTTATTTTTAGGCCCAGCCACAGGTGCCGGCAATCACGGGATTGTTGATCACTGTTTGGGTGAGGAGATGTCCTGATTAAACGTGGACAGATTTGATTTTCAAGCATTTGTTCTGGTGTCCCGGTGTCTTTATAATAACTCCTGAGTGTTGTGATTTTCAAGCACCGGCAACAAAGGATGGCAGATACTGAATCTAAAGTCACAGGTGGAGTTTGTTTTATGTTGTTGGTTTGTAATATGCACAAAAAGGTCAAAAATGAACTGTAATTCTTGGAGCAGCTGCAAAGGGTGAATTGCATCCTAAAATGTGCTGCTAAGCAAAGAATGCATCAATGCTCTTTTGCTATTTGCATGTATTTCAATTAGGTTATATGCATACATTTGCTGCAAATTATCTAACCGAAAAAAAAACCCAACTCAAATTCATCGACATTCATTGCCACACACACACGATGGTGGTAACTGAACACATACAGTCATGGAAAAAAAGACCACCCTTGTTTTCTCCTTGCTTTCTTGTTCATTTTTAAGCCTGGTACAACTGAAGGTTGAAATTTGTTTGGACAAATATGATGATAACATTAAAAATAGCTCATAAGAGTTTAAATTTAAGAGCTGATATCTAGACATTTTCCATGGTTTTCTTGATAACGATTTTGGTTATTATCGAGAAAACCATGGAAAATGTCTAGATATCAGCTCTTAAATAAAATTCTTATCAGTTATTTTTATTATTATCATTATATTTGCCCAAACAAATGTACCTTTGGTTGTACCAGGCATTAAAATGAACAAGAAATGGAAGAAAGCAATGGTCTAATAAATGTCTGTAAGGGATGTCGTCCAATTACTTATTTATTTTGGATTTGTGATAGTGTCATGACAATAATAAATAAAGCTCTCCTATAGTGTTTTTCACAATATGTTTTATTTGTTATATAATAACAATATATAATATAATATAATATAATATAATATAATATAATATAATATAATATAATATAATATAATATAATATAATATAATATAATATAATATAATATAATATAATATAATACAATATAATATAATATAATATAATATAATATAATATAATATAATATAATGTAATATAATATAATATGTTTTATATATAGAGTTTTTTTCACTGGAATTGTGTGAAACCCAGAAACATCATTTAGACACTGTTTTATGTTAGGAATGGGTATAGAAACGCCCCCAAGGCTAAATTATTAAAGATCAGTATTGACTATGAATTTTTATATGCTCCAACTTATTGGTGCTTTTTAATGTCTTTGTTGAACATGTAGGATACCCGTCCTGAAACACTGGCATTCATTCAAATAAGTACTAGTTTGTCATTTGGCGTCTTTACCTCTTTGCGTGTTATGGATTGCATGCATTACACATTTGCATTACTGATCTCTGCAATCATCAGGAAAGGGTATTATGCCAACCACCTGCTCACGCACTTATACATGTGTCCTCATTTGTGTGCTCATCATAATTTGCTCCATAACTCTACGATTGATCAAAGCCACACAGTATATGTTTTATCTTCATATACTTCTATGTTTTTTTTTTTTTTGGTTTGGTTTGTTTTTTTTGTAATGTGTATGTCTGGACGAAACACTATAAAGAGAATTCAGTTTGTTGTCAGTAGCCTCATGCTTACTGTCCTACAAAGCCTTATTGCAGTAGCTACATTTTGGGTTGAAATTGAGTTATAACTAAAATTAACTCCTTGATGTCTGTTTTATCTTGTGACAAAGTTTTAGATTTAAATTTTGCTTGATTTCAGAGAAATAACTATACAATTTTCAGTAAGTAATAATTCAAAACCAAAGCACTCTGCTTTGACTGTGATACAGTGTAGCCTGGAATAGAAATTATACGTTTATTTGATAGGGCAATTATTATCTAGATAGTGATTGAGTAAAAAAGTGAGATCAAATTATATTAAAATATGACATTACTTTATAATATTAAGTCCAAAATACACAACTCTTTGAATAGAGTTGTTAATCACACTTATAACAAAATCAATTTGAAAAAGTGTATTCACCAAAAACAAAATATAAAAGCTGAAAGAAGACGACAACATTCTAGTAACTGGTCTCTGTTTTTGCATTACTGTTAGAACCTTTTAAAGCAATGCAAAGCCAGAGTGCAGTAACAACATTTTTGGGGTCAAAGGTCAAATAAATCATCATGATTTTTGAGCATAAAATTTACATAATCAATGCATGTAGAAATAAGTATCATAACATTAACCTACCTATAACCTTTTCAGCTGGCCAGTTAACAAAACGTTGAAAAACTTTAAAGCAGTTTTTCTCAGTTTTACCCTTTGCACAGTTACTGTAGTTAGGCTTTGTAGGGCAGCATAGCCTGGTCACACAGTACTGGCTGCAAAAACCTAAGGTGTGTAATCAAAATGTTATTTTTAGTTGTTAATCAGCAGGGAGTTGCATGTTCAAAGGTAATTTAGTGATTTCACATAACACATTGTCTGCCCAGAGTGAGACCAAGCCAACAATAAAATCCAGCATCCTAGTGCTAGTTATCAATCTGGATTGTTTTCTCGTGTGAGTTGCTGAGTGTTGTGATTCCCTGGTGAACTGTCCCTTTAACATTTGTCAAGCAAAGAAAAGGATTAGACTTAAGTTACTCAGTCTGTAGAATTGTTGGACCATTTTATCATTCCAAACAGAGAGAACCTTTGTGAAATGTTCTGACTTTTCCCCTAAGCTTTGTGTAAGAAGAACATGTGACCAAATCATTTGCTGAGGTCTCAAATGTTATCACTAGTGTTTTATAAATCCTTATCACTCTTCTTTTCTTTAAAGTTATCACCTTAGCAAGACACAAAGGAAACTAGTGATTAACATTATACCAGGGTTCAAAACAGAGCTTGAACTTGTACAACTAAGAGGCGGGAGAAGATTATCCGTCAGAATGAGAAGTCAGAAAAGTCTTTCAAAGTGTTATCTCTTGCATGTCAATCAAAATTGTTAAGAAAAAAGTAACACAATTTTCACAGGTAACATGTTTTATAATTCCTGTGAAGATAATCCAATTGATCTATTTCTTATACAGCTCTGGAATAAATTAAGAGACTGCTGGAAAATGATCCGTTTTGCTGTTTTTACTTTTTATAGGCTATTTATTTTGAGTAAAATGAACATTTCTGTTTCATTCAATAAAGTGCTAACAACATTTCTCTCAAATTTGAAATGAAAATATTGCCATTTAGAGCATTTATTGGCAGAAAATAACAACTGGTCAAAATAACAAAAAAAAGATGCAGTGTTTTCAGACCTCGAATAATGCAAAGAAAACATATTCATATTCATGCTTACATTTACATTTAGTCATTTAGCAGACACTTTTATCTTTTTTAAGCGACTTACAGGGGGAAAAAGGGACCAATCAAGGTATAGTGCGATAAGAGTCATTAGTGCAGTAAAAAGTGCTAGTGACAATTCTTTAAGGGGTAGAGTTGTGGTGTGGTGCTAGGAGAGAAGATGCTCTCTGAAGAGCTGGGTCTTCAGGAGGTTTTTAAAGATAGAGAGGGACGCCCCTGCTCTGGTTGGAGCTGGTAGTGTGTTCCACCAACGGGGAACAAGAAATGCAAAGAGTTTGGATTACCTTGGACCAACGGGGGGCAGAGCCAGGCGCCGTTCATTGGAAGAGCTCAGCGGTTGTGCGCTCAATGAGCAGCGGTGTGACATGTGACCTTTTTGGCTGGTTGTAGACCAGGCGCGCCGCCGCGTTCTGGATCATCTGAAGCGGTTTTACTGTGCAGTCTGGGCCCGTCAGGAGGGCGTTACAGCAGTCAAGTTTTGAGATGACGACAGCTTGTGTCAAGAGTTGAGTGAGTTTTTAAACAACACAAAACTAAAATTTTAACTTAGGAATAGGTTAGAAATCCTTATTGGTGGGATAATCTCAACCTTTAATCACAGCAGTGGTTTTTATAATCTTCCTCATAAAATCAGATTTGGTTCAGGTGATCAGCTGATCAGTGTCTCATTGAGTAGAATGAGGAGGCTTGTGTTGGAATAAAACCAACACTGGAATGGACGGGCTGCCATAGATGTAGAGATGCTGATTTAAGAAACATTTGTGAGAGGGGTCTCTTAATTTTTTCCAGAGATGTATGTATCTGTTATTTTATTCATCAGTATTACTGTGGGAGCACTAGTAGTTTAAGAGGTGGTAACATACAAAAAATATTTTATTTTACATTACTTTATATTACTGTAAGGCATTTGATTGAGTGCCTCCTGGCAAAATGCTTCAAGTGAATATAATTTGAACTTTTATTGTGAAGGGCAAAAGCAGAGGAAGTATGGGCTTCTCATGATATGTAAGAGTAAACACAAGTTTCTGACCATTTTGGTTCACGTGGTAACGGACTGCTTTCTCTGTGTTTTGCTTTCATTATTTGCATTAGTACATCCCCTGCTACATAATATTTTGTATATGTATTTACTATTTCAACGCCGTATTTTGAAGAGCGTCCGAGCTAAAAAAAATTTATTTTTCATTTTTTAGCATCCTCCTAAACCATAAATGTGAACTCAAACAATCTTCATTTCTGCTATAAATTTGGACATTTTAACATGGGTGTAAATGAGGATTGAGTGTTTTTGGAGCTAGCCTCAAGTGGCCAGTCGAGGAATTGCAGTTTTAGCACTTATTCATTCACTACACATTTCAGCCAGAGGTTGCTGCTTGCATGAAATACATTAAAACATCTCCATGCATATATCCATATCATCCACCTAATAAGCATCCAGTTATTATATACACATTCACTTAACACCCACATAGATGAACCTCTGTGCACTTCCTCCTGTGGCGTATTGGTAGTGCACACTCAGAGTAACCTTATTTCACACACACACCTACACATACACTATGGGACACAGTAATATGTAGCTCCCAGCAAACCCACACACATGAATACCCACACCCAAACAACCATACATCCATCCGTCAGTGCCCATCCTCCATGTGTCAGAGTGGGTCTGTTGAAATCTAGAGCAGTGGATAAAGAGAAGAGGAGCTGATCCCTCTGGGATTTGACCAGGAAGAAGCCAAGCAAGCCTGTTGTCATTAACAAAAATAGCTTGTGTACAGGATCAGCTGCGTACACGTAGAGTACCCTATGCCACCACACACACAGACCATGTACTGACTGCATCTTTTACCTCAGAAGGAAGCGCTATAGTGATAGGGAGCTGACATTTGAAGCTGGTGCTGTTGGAGTTATGGATAGCAACCATATACAGGTGCATCTAAAAAAATTAGAATATCATAGGAAAGTTTATTTATGTCAGTAATTCAATTCAAAAAGTGAAAAGAACACATTATATAGATCCATTACACACAGAATGAAATATTTCATGTCTTATTTTATTAAATTTCTTCTTCTTATAATGACTAGTGCAGTGCCCGTAGGAAGTATGTATTCGTACATTACATGCCACACTGCAACATCTGCAACTCCATAAAACACTTTTCATAAGGTACCACACCATCAAGCACATACACACTGAACATTGATATTCGCTGGAAACTATTTGAATATTATTGGAAAATCGAACCTTGTAGCACACTTTAAAACTCTGAAAGATAGGTAGGCTAAATAGACTTACAGATGAGATGAGTCAGGCGTGAAAATCCAGAGTGAATTGTGTTACTGACCAGGTGTAGGCCTATCACACAATGGGGCGGAGCTCCCCTAAAAGGCGTCCGATCGGAAACAGTGGAATGCCGCAGCATGTCCTATGTAAATTAATGATATTTTGAAGAATGAATTCAAAAATCTTCAAAATCGAGGATGCACACCTTCGTGCCATGCGCAGCTCACATATTAAATATCACAACGGTCAGCGAGATATGCACACACAGACAGACACACACACACATGCTTCTTGCTTTTATAGATATACAATGAAGACCTAAAATTCAGTGTCTCAAAAAATAAAAAAAATAATAAAAAGAATGTTTAATATGGAAATGTTGGCGTCTGAAAAGTATGTCCATCTACATGACCCAATACTTGGTTGCTATTTGACTTGAACTACTGGAAATGGTATTTTCCATCATATTCTAATTTATTGAGATGCACCTGTACAGTGGAACTCAACCTTTAATACCAATTCCTCAAATTTCACTTGATCATACCAATGGGCAGGTATCCAACAGAAAGAATTATACCTAACTACAGATAAGCCTAATGTCATGATGACCAGCTGTTACATCATCCTTTACCAATGTCATGATGTTATAGGGATTTACAAATCTGAATCTATTGTTTTCCATCCATTCTTCTACCCCATAGATCTTTAACAGCACACTATTACTGTACATTTAACTTTCACCTGTCAAGAGTGTAATAATAAGATTGTTTTACTAGACTGCAGTCTCTTGAAGAAATGTCTCACACTAATGAAGTCTGAAGGGAAGTGAAGAATCTTTCCACAGTGCAGCGTTCTTCTTTCTCTCTTCCTCTCTTTCTCTCTCTCTCTTTCTATCTATGCCTCTTTATCAGACTTTGTGCTTGCCAATCAGTACTATACCACAGTGAAAGATGGTCTTGTGTTTTAGGGAAACAATGGAAAGGCCTGTTATTAAATCTACTTTTTGCTGGACGATATATTGTACAACTACATATATAATTGATATTTCTGTAATCCCACCATTTAAAGCCACTGAAACAATACGTAATATAAAAGTAAAATAATGCAAGTATAACCTTTCAAAAAGCAATGCATTTTTAATACTTAAGAATATTCACATACTGGGATATAAATTAAAAAAAAGATATAAAACTATCCTAATTAGTTAAAATAAAAACCACAAAACCTACAAAATGAATTAAATGGATTCCCTGGCTCTGTTAACAAGCACTTAAATACATTTTAAGCATTTGGCATACGGGTATACTGCCCATACAAAGTCTAACTGCAGTAACTACACAAAGGGTAAAACTAAGAAAACTGCTTTAAAGTTTTTTAACTAGCCAGCCAAATGTGTTATAGGTAGGTTCTACATGTATTGATAATGTAATTTTTATGCTCAGAACTAATGACAATTTATTTGACCTTTGACCCCAAAAATGTAGTTAGTGCACTCTGGTTTTGCTGTAAAAACTTCTAATAGTAATGCAAAACTAAAGTGCAGTAACTATAATGTTGTTGTCTTTTTTTCAGCTTTATTCTTTTCTTTTCAGTGAATAAACATTTTCTAATAAATTAGATATAAGTGTATTTAAAAGTGTTTAACAACTGTCTTTTTTTGAAGATTTGTCTGTTTTAAACAGACTATATTTTAGTCTTAATATAATTTTATCTCATATTTTTACTTAAACTTAAATTTAATTTTGAGTTGGATTATATAGTTACTGCAATTTTCATATCATTATTTCTCTGAAATAAAGCAACATTAAAATTTAAAACTTTGTCACAAGATAAAACAGACATGAATGAGTTATTTTTTACTCAGTTTCAACCAAGTATGTAGTTATTGCAGTTAGGCTTTGTAGGGCAGTATAGGGAGTCATTCATTCCTTTACAGGCAATATAGTGCCATTCCAATCCTCAAGGGTTAGGATTTGGTAACCTCAGCATTATTTTTCTGTTCTTTCAGCTTAGTCATGTGAAAAAAATGGTCATATGTTGGTTGGGAAATCCCTGATGATGCTTGTGACATTCTTAAGTAAACATGTGTACATAAGGCAGTATATATGAACATGACCTCAGTGTTTTTACTGAGATAAGCCATGCCACAATTACGTATTGTGTACAAACATACAACACCCTCTAACCATAGACCATCACCTTTTTTTTTCTCTTGGTCATGTTTCCATGGTTATGCTGCTGACTTGAAATGTTCATACAGAATCAGAATGACAGCAGTTTTTGTACGGCAGCTATCAGGAGATGTACAGTTCATGACCAATCACACTGCTGATTTGGAGATCGTTACAAAGTCCTACAGCTGCAACATAATTAAGAGTGGAATAAACAATATTTTTGTGTGTGATTTTACTATTAGCTTCTACCATTTGCAAGTAAGTGTGGTTTTGTGAAATAAATACCTCTCACCAATCTAGATTTAAGATTGGCCTGTATGTGTTTTTGGAAGAGTTCCCCTGCGGCAGAGGATTGTAACACTTTGATAGTTTCTCGACCTGTAGAGGAGCATGTAATCCTGTAGCCTCACAAATCCAGCCTAAATCTCACAAGTTCCGTTTTTGCTCCAAGACTGGAAAAAACATGCACTGTGAACTGAATAAGCCCAAAGGCTGGAAGCTGGACCCGTCACTGAAGCAGTAATGGAGTGTATTCAGTGATAGTGGAAACAGTTATTTAAACTCTCCACTGCAGTGAGCATCATTCTGCTAAAGGATGGTTTATTTCAGAATCATACCTCATCTAGTTTGGTGAAAGCTCCACATGCAAATGTGGTACTGAAAAAAACAACCCAATAGGTAATTTGTACAAGCAGCTCATTATGATCTATATTCAGTCATTATGATCCATATTCAGTCATTATGATCCATATTCACTCCTTATGATCTATATTCAGTCATTATGATCCATATTCACTCCTTATGATCTATATTCACTCCTTATGATCTATATTCAGTCATTATGATCCATATTCAGTCATTATGATCCATATTCACTCCTTATGATCTATATTCAGTCATTATGATCCATATTCACTCCTTATGATCTATATTCACTCCTTATGATCTATATTCAGCCATTATGATCCATATTCATTCATTATGATCCATATTAAGTCATAATGATCCATATTCACTCCTTATGATCCATATTCACTTATTGTGATCCATATTCAGTCATTATGATCCATTTTCAGTCATTATGATCCATATTCAGTCATTATGATCTATATTAAGTCATTATGATCCATATTAAGTCATTGTGATCTATATTCACTCATTATGATCCATATTTGCTCATTGTGATCCATATTTGCTCATTATGATCCATATTCAGTCATTATGATCCATATTAAGTCATTATGATCTATATTCAGTCATTATGATCTATATTCACTCCTTATAATCAATATTCAGTCATTATGATCCATATTAAGTCATTATGATCTATATTCAGTCATTATGATCTATATTCACTCATTATGATCCATATTCAGTCTTTATGATCCATATTTATTCATTTTGATCCACATTCACGTTATTAGGTGGTAAACTCAAGTTGCTATATAAATTCAACAGGAGCAAAGGAGGACGTCAGGTGAAGTAGTATAAAAAGCGATAAAGTCCACATAGAATGAAGTCAGGGACAATAGTTGGGTCATACAAACAGGACTTTGGCTCATGAGGGTGCTTTTCCTGTTACATCTGAAACAAAGTAAATTATAACTCAGTCATATATGTGTGAACTTGTACGGCGTGTGCCGGTGCTAGCAGCTACAGAATGTGGTAAAGCATTGCATAGGTACTTTACTCTGCTGTCGCTTACAAACAACGTTAATACCATTTAAAGTTACATTTTTAATGACATGGATCAAAAAAAATATGGCTGTATAAAAGAAAGCTAATAAAAATCCATCCACCCTCATACTTAATTGAAAATACTGTTATGGTCGCATTTCTTCTCATACTGAGATACAGGAAAGTCGTGCAGAGTTCAGCTTCTTAAGCCCATTGTGCTCCTTCATCCTTCACCGCTCCCGTTGTGTACAAAAATAGACACATATGTCAATTTCAAATGATGTAGCAACACTGTCAAAAATACTTTCATGGGTCCTTCATGTGGGAGTGGATGTAAAGCAACAAACCAGCAAAGGGCAGCTCAGCTGAGAGTCTAATGTTTCTGACAACAAGCATGGCGATGGTGGAGGAGGCAAAAGCAAAGCAGCATTGTAGAAGCCAATGGTCTGTGAAGCCATTAGATACATCGCAGCATGTGGACAGAGAACTTTTTTTCACTAATGTGTCCTCAGAAGGGTCTACTTCTTTGAACTTCTTCCTTGTGTCTGATGGTTGTGTCTTGCTTGAACTACAGTCATGGAAAAAATAATATTAGACAACCCTTGTTTTCTTCAATTTCCTGTTCATTTTAATGCCTGGTACAACTAAAGGTACATTGTTTGGGCAAATATAATGGTAACAACAAAAAATATAAGAGTTTATAAGAGTTTAATGTAAGAGCTGATATCCATTTTCCATGGTTTTCTTGATAATAACCACAATCATTATTAAGAAAACCATGGAAAATGGCTATCAGCTATCATTGCCCACACTATTTCAGGTTGTACTGCTCCGTTTCGTCTGTGTCCATAATCTTTCAGAAAAGATGCACAAATGCACAAATATGGATCAGGTGAACGCAGTAGTATTGACTCAAGGTTTTGTCCATATCATATGATGCTTACTTCTATAATAACTCAATGGAACCACTGTTGGGGCAGTACCTTCATCTTTCAAGGGAGGACAGTTTGTGGTATTTCTATGGTACTTGAGGTTTATACAGCAGTCTATACAGTTTTCTTCAGTGTATAAAAAGGGATGGCTCTCTCTTTCAGTCACTCTCTCACTCTCTGACTCTACCTACAGGCAACATGGTGTTCTTGACCCACATGAAAAGGAGAGTACATTTCCCACATGGACTCTCTCCGTTTTTCTCTCCATACACATTGTAGCTGATTTACAACTATTGGAGCAGGGAGCATGTGCTGAGATCACACTGCTTTACTGAGGGTTGATGAGGCATAGCAATAAATGTGTCAATACAGTGGGAGCCTCTTCTGTTTAATATGTTTTGTTTGCTTCCTACAAGTGTATCAATCTTCATGGAACGGGTTGATTGAAATCACATCAAATCAAAAACAAAACATCATTGATTTCCTTTGTTGGGCTTAATTACTTGTGGTACTCATTGGCATTCTAGACTACATTTTTTTTTGCAGATACACACATTTCCCACATGCACTGATCAAATCACAACTGTGCAAATATGTCAATAACATCAGGAATTCATTTTTCATTTTTGCTATCAATTATTTGTGTATTGTGTGGATATTAATTTGATATTACACATTGTCCTTTCGTATGCAGAATCATTTTCAATTACAGTATTCTAAGCACGTAACATATGATGATTGTATGGCTCTACATGGCACCAGTTTCATTATTAATACCCTCATATTACATCAGGCAATATTCTCTTTGACTCTATGGAATCTTGGGGTATTTTGTCCATTTTGAATCCTTTTCATGTCTTTTCGTGTCTTTGTAAGTCATTTTGTGTCTTTTTTGGTCATTTGTGTCTTTTTGCGTCTTTTTTTTGGTAATTTTGTGTCTGTTATGTCTTTTTTTAGTCATTTTGTGTCTTTTTTGTCATTTTGTGTCTTTTTTGGTAATTTGTGTCTTCTTTGTATCTTTTTTGGTCATTTTGTGTCTGTTGTTGTGTCTTTTTTAGTTATTTTGTGTCTTTTTTTGTCATTTTGTGTCTTCTGTGGGGTTTTTTTTTGTTTTTTTGTTATTCTGTCTCATTTTTTGTCTTTTGTGGTCAATTTGTGTCTTTTTTGGTCATTTTGTGTCTTTTGTGAGTCATTTTGTGTCTTTTTTTGGTCTGCTTTGTTTTTACGTCTGGATTTGATGAAGCCATGCTTTGGCACTTTTGGAGACTCCAGAGGGTTAATGTCAATTTCCTCATACAGCCTCTAACAACCTCTTTCCTATTTGCCTCTCCAAGGTGGATGCGACCAGTGTGCTGAAGAAGAGGATGAACTCTGCGCCACTGTTTGACCGCCCTGCCAAAACATTCCCTAACCCGCCCGTCAATGCCCAGGCCTTCCTGCAGCAGGGTTCAGCTGTACCGGCCAACAACGTTCTGACTGGCACCAGTATCATCGACAAATACTCCCGCATCCTCTTCCCACTTTCGTTTGGCGCCTTCAACCTTGTCTACTGGATCGTCTATCTCACAAAGGACACAATGGAGATGTCCAGGTGAACAGATGGCATGGTTTTTACCAGTAATTCAAGCACTTCCTCACTGGAAATAGTTTGTCTGGGTAAATCTTGTTAAACCTCAAACAGGCTTCTGTAAAAACGTGTCCACAAGTCCCATACTTGTGTGTATGGGATAATAAGTTAGTTAAACCCTTATTTCTGTAGCACTTGTGACAAGCCAGCCAGACTTTTCACCTCTTTAAACCCCTAAACTTTTGAACCTATGTTTCTGCAACAGTAGCTGTGGTTGTTTAAAAATGAATCAAAACCAAGTGCAATGATTGCATGGCCTATTTTCCACTTTAAATGTTTACAGAAAGAGATTTTAATGGATTTCTTGGATCAACAAAAAAGCTGACATAGTTTTCTTAGTCAGCTTACAAATTTGATCAGCTGCTTGAGTTTATCAAAGTTGTTGGAGCTTGCCATTTCTGTCTCATTGTGTTACATAGTAATAGTGAAATATCCATGGAGTGGCAGGCATGCAGTAGGTAATCAGGATCTAAATAATAATGCAGTTTGTAGCTAAATTGGCCGGAGAAAAAGATACTTTGTAATTCTCAAAGCCCCCACAAAGGGTGAAATGCAACCTTAACTATGCTGCCAAGCAGTCTTGGTGCATAAACAAATAACTTAATATACATATATATGGCCTCATTGCAAAAATAGTCAAATTCAATAAGATCAGCACTGTTTGCTTCAAGCAGTTAGAGTGAAAAAAAAAAGTTTAGTTAAGAAATTAAGTTAAGTTAAAGATGTTCGGTCAAACTCATTTATTTGGAGATGCAGTGACAGGATGCTGTCTTTAGTCTCGAACGTGTGAGCTCAAACAAGAAAGAAATTGATGAAAAAATAGCTACAACCCCAGCCCGGATTGACTTGGATTGAGTGACTTGATAGACTTGGATTGAGTGTCAGGGCCCATTGGGTTTGGATGGGTTTGCTGACATCCAACAAGATCTCCAACCTAAACGACAGAATAGACGATTTGTCAATACCGCCCATAACGACACATATGAGCGTTTGTCAAAATGACCCTTTTGCGGCTCACAGTACCACGGATCATTAAACAAATAGCACACGTCATTAAACATGCATGTACGTTTCCAGTTGTAAAAGAGGCTGCAGTTTCTGTGAATTTAGGCTACAAAACCCCTGAACCAGGTTTAGGGCAAAAAACTTCCTGGTAAGGCGTTATAAAAAGCAGTTTAAAAAGTAAATAAATGTACGTAAATGCTGGAAGTGAAGTAGTTATGAGGGTGACATGAGTCACAAAAGTTACTTAAAAAAAAACGTGATTCACAAACCGTGAGCCACTGAAGTTATGAAAAAAATGTAAGAACCATAAAAAGTAATTTACTTTTGTTTTCACATGGGACACAGACCCCTTCTCCTGGGTGAAAGTCCGCTGTTTGTTCCACCCATCCATTTCACCTCCAACCCAACCCGAGTGTGATATCTGCCATTTAACCTCGATTTAAACGTAAATGTGAGTCGTATTTTGCTGCATATACAATCATCCTATATTGACGTTTCTGAGGAGAGATCAGTTTGTGCATTCGCATTGGAGTTTTTTCATAGCTTCACCCCTCACAACTGATGCTTTACCCTCCACACATTTATACTTTGCCACTTGGATAATTGCAATCATGCACAAAAATCGGGAAAATTTAAGTCAAGTGCAAAACTTTATGGCTGTATTTGCACCCTAATATCATCAGCACAATATCTTTTGTGAATCAGTCCTTAAGATGATGCACAATTCTTAGTGCTATCAGCTACTGTAATCCATTCTTTGCTTAGTCGCCCTGGTGTCTATAATGTATGTGTAGTTCCTAGGCATAATAATCCCTTTTAAAGCCATATCTTAAACAACACCACATGGTTCAATGCACAGAAGTGCCCCAATACTCTCACAGGCTGTATGCTGTAGTTGCTCATTTGATGTGTTTATGTAAGCCTGCATGTATGTGTGTGGTGGGAGTAGTATGGGAATGTGCATAATGTATCTGTCAGCATTATAGATTTTCTTTTCTTTTTTGTATTAATGTTTACTAGCCTGAAAGTTCATATATTATTCAGCAGTCACACAAAGCTCTTTCTTTCAGCTCTAATTATTTACCATATGGCTTTTCCCAATGTGTCAGCAGAGTTGAAGAGTTGTTCGCCAGCTTGATAGAGTAGTTAACTAATAATTGCAGTACAAGACCACCAGGCAACAGTGGCACGCTCAGTATTTGTCATTCAATGTTTTGCAATGTGTCTGGCAATGTGCAATGCCAACAGGCCACAGTACTCATAGCCTGTGGGAGTCTGTGCTTTCTGTACACAGTGAATTATAGCCTGAATTATGCCAAGTAATGCACACTTACTTCTAGTGTGTATCTGAGTTGCATTAAACTAGTAGTTAAGATTTAAGATAGTGGAATCCCATTCAATAAAATGTGATCAAACCCTACACTGCAAACAACATGAAGCTTACCAAGTATTTTCTTCTTATATCTAGCAATAGTATCTTAATGATATTGTTTTGAGTATAATTTACCTACTGACCATAGCTTTATGTGCTTATTTAATTATTAGTATTATTACTATGTGCTTATGTAATTATCTTATTGTTTAAAGACTTCCTTCTAGGATTGACATTGTGAGCTTTTCCATGCTTTTCAAGCTATTCAACTGTTGAATATGATGAGTTTTTACCTAAAATATTGGCTCCAGTTGAGAGTTTTAGTTGCATGCAGTTTAAATGCTACATTTTGTACCACCAAAACATTTTAGTTTCAAGTATTGCTGGCTTATTCAAGCCATAATTGCTCAAAATAAGTATATTTGGAGTTATTATTTCAAGACATAATTGGTTTTCCCAGTGCCTTGATATTTTTTACTTATTTAAAGAATTCTTACAAAGAAAAATTAACTTATTACACTGGCAGATAATTGTACTTGTTTCGAGCATAAATTTGCTTTATTCTAGTTATTTATTTCTTATGTTCTGTCAGTTGGTTTTTGCAGTGTAACCTTACTGGCTACATCCCAATCTACAGTGCTGAAAAATCATTTGAGTACATAATAATTTGGATATCATTTGATTTTAACACCAAACAACACTGAGATCACTTGAAACAGCATTCAAACAAGGTAGCTACTGATGTCGTCAGATGAATTGGGAAGGCACATAAATGTCATTTTCACAAGTTGTCTCACATACAGTCTGTGATTCACAGCTCTTATTGATCGTAGATTCCAACAGTCCTCATGGCACTCTTATTGCTAAAGCAATATATCTGTCAACATCTTGCTGCGGTGTTTTGATGACATGAAGAGATGTATGTTGCTCTCATACATCCTGTAAGGTTTGACACGTTGATAGAGTGCTGAGGCTGCTTGAAGGAGAGAAGCTGTTTATGATGCATGTGTGTATGTAAGTTTGTGCATTTGATTTGTCCCAACAATATGCTCTAAACGGCTGCATATGCCTGGTAGTGCATTTATGTGCATGCTATTGACTTCTAACTGCAGGGCTTTTTTAACTGTGTGGGTTCAGCTCCTTTCATTCCCTGCCTTGCTCTTTCTCTAAAAAGGGAAGAGCCCTAAGGCCAGAGCTAAGACAAGTCGGATGACATGACAGTGTTGGCAGGCGTCGGGGTAGCTCTGTGTGACTAACCCTCTTAGTGACACTGTCTCAACTGTTTCTATTAATTGATAGGGACTGTAAGCGAGAAAGCAGAACCTGACAAACTCGATGTAGGAAAGCAGCAGAGTGGTGGCCTCGGAGCACTGGGCACCAACGGGAAATAGAAATAAGGGCATGCATTTAGTTTGCATGTGAGTTTCAGTTAAAATGTGTGTGCAAAAAACACAAGAATGTCTGCATGCATTTGAGTGTACGTCCATGCAAGAACAGCGAGTGGACGGAGTGATAAAAGGAAAGAGGGGGTGATACAACACCGTGCCCCAGGCCTGACACTGTAAATCCCAGCGGTGTTTGAACCTGTAGCTGAACAACCAGTGCAAAGAACAAGTACAACCACAGGTTGTCACTGTGATTGATTGTGGTCACATCATTCTCACTGTAAAAGTCAAGATGTCTTACATGGACAAAAATTGTCACAGGTTGCTGTAGATGGTGTGGTAGATTTTACAGCTGAGTTCATTTTAACTTGAAAATTGGTTGCTATACCAACAAGCCAGAGAACCCAACAACTTAGGTACTTGTTGACATGATGATGATTTATATTTGAAATACAATTATTTTAACAGGCACACTACAAATAAATAAACAGTTGCTAATCTTTAAAGGGGACATATTATGGGGCGTCCCGGTGGCTCACACTGGTAGAACGCTTACCATGAAGGCCGCGTGCTTGCTGCAGTGGACCCGGGTTCGAAATGCCTGAGGTCCCTTTGCTGCATGTCTTCCCCTCTGTCTCCCACTTTCTATCTGTCACTATATAATAAAGAAGTAAAATGCCAAAAAAAAAAAAAAAAAGGGGACATATTATGCTCATTCTCAGGTTCATACATACAACGTATTGTTAGTTTCTACTAATTGTTTGTTTACATGTTTTTATCTTCAAAAAACAAATTATTCTCATACTGTCTGTCAAACAACACCCTCTATCTGAAATGCATTGTTTTAGTGCCTGTCTCTTTAAGGCTCCCTCCCCCCAAAAGCCCACTCGCTCATTAGCTTGCAAAGGTAGCTCCATACGGCAACCTCTGGCCAGATAAGTGAAGCAAATGTTAAAGTGCCTTAAATCTGCATTCTTTCTAATGACCAGCAGGGGGCGACTCCACAAAGAAGACAGTTCATATGAAAATCAATAGGAAAATTGACCCTATTTATCACTTGATTTATGTCCTCAGTAAACATTCTCATAATGAGTTCATGGTCTAAATTGCTATTGATTTGCCATGTTGAATGTGACGCCCAGTAAGTTTGAATGGCTTTTGATTGTCTGTCAGTGTTTCTGTGTTTCATCAAACTGTCATTGTTGTTAAAGCTGTGATGTGGACTTCACTATCAAATAGAGTAGTAACTATTTCTAACATTATGTAGTCATTATGCTTGTCATTATTGGTGTAAAAGACCAGTTTTGACAAGAAAACTATTGTTGTTAAGTCTTGCTTATAGTAAACTTATCATTGAATCTTGTATTTATGTGCTTTAAGCTTTATATTGTAGGAGTTCCATTTGGAGGATAGCAGTGCCATTAGGCTACATAGTGTGTGTGTGTGTGTGTGTGTGTGTGTGTGTGTGTGTGTGAGCATGGGGAGTGATTGAGAGAGCGACAGTGTTGGTGAATGCAGTGTGAGCAGATGACAGTTTTAAGTTTAAGGGTGTTTGTGCGTGTGTGTGTGTGGGTGTGTGTGTGTGTCTGGATGGGTGGGTGGGTGGGCGTACTGTTTTAGTAGCACTGAGGCAGAGCACAGAGGAACAGACAGATGTCACTTATTTCAGTGGTTGTAAATAAAACTTCCAGCCAAAATGAATCCCCCCCAGTGCAGCAGTCCACAGAAAAAACATGAAAAGTAAACGAGAGCGAGAGAGACAGAGAGAGAGAGAGAGAGAGAGAGAGAGAGAGAGAGAGAAAAGAGTTTGTGGCATCCATCAGCTGTTTCTACGTGTCTCCTCTTCTAAATTTTAACAGAGAATTGTTCATGAATTTAAGTAGTGCCTGCTACGCTCTTATGGGTGCTTTGATTAATAAAGTTATTCATATAGCCTGAATGGAATAATACAGGCTCCTTTGATCGAATCATGGAATATTTGATTATTAAGGTAACAGTGATGTGCGTAGGTGAGGGACTTGCCTGATACCCGTGATGAGCAGCAAAAACAGCTCCAGGTGTGAAAAGCATTCCCGCTCAATGATCTCAACAGTCCACTGTACAATGCTTCACACTTCCATAATTAACACTTTACATTTCATAGATATTTTTATACAGCACCACCCACACTAGTGACCCCCTGATTCAGAGTCGGACCCTCCTTAATCCGAAATATCACATCCATTAAATGAGAACAGGCAGGTCTTTTCACTCCAGAGAAATAAATATACAGCTCCTGTGGCCCAAGCTGAAAGAAGATATCAGCGCATGCAACGGACCTCTTTCTCTCTTTGTAGCTGTGCTTTTTATTACAGAAGGCCCTCCTGCAATGATGAGCTGGACCAGAAGAAAAGAGTGTCTGTTTGTGTGTGAGTGTGTGTGCAGGTGGATTTGTGTGTGTGTCTACTTCTGTGAGGATACAGGCAAACAAGTGTATAAATGTGCCATGGCAGCAGTGCCTACCGACTGGAGGCTATTTTAATGAATAGCGCCATTCAGGGCGAGACACGAAGGAAACAAATTTGCTGAAAACACTTCCTTCCATGAAGGGCCCCAGCTGGTTGGCTGACTGGTTGCAGGCTGGCTGGCTGACTGGTGTATGTGTGTCAGAGTGGGTACAGCAGGCGATAAGCCTTGCCCCTCTTTATTGGCCATCAGAGTGCCAGGCTTGAAAAACAACTTCCCCATTGTTGCTCATAAATCAAAACCACTAAATGCTGTTTCCAACTCAATTCCTATTTTCGACTGCGGGGCCGTAGCCATAACTTTGGTGTAATGATCATTCAATTACAGGCCACTCAGACAGGCAGCGAAGAAGACGGATATAAACAGCAATCCCCTATCTATCATATTTCTCTCCGCGGCCCCTTTGGGAATTGCTACATCTGCCTTTGTCTCCTGTTTGCATGAACGCATTTCTCACACATCTACCTGTGTTTACATGGACGTCTGTGTGTGCAGTCAAGCGTGGAAATGTGAACATTTACAATTCCTTATAAGATAAATTGTTATCACATGAGAAAACCGCTCCGTGTCCCTGACTTTCCCTTTACATATACATGCTCTTTCTCTCCCCTACCATCCCTCACACTCAATTGCTTTCTCTATTTCTCACTTTATCTCAGTGTCACTCTCTCACACACACACTCTCCCTCTCGCTGCCTCTACATTCCCCATCTAGCCATCTCTCTCTCTCCCATGGCGAACCGCTTCTACTCTGCTTCCTCTTTGATAAGGCAGGACAGCCCAACAGGCTAAACAGAGTGGTGTCCCTCTACCTCCATCTACTCAGCATTAATCATCCAGTCATTTCAGAGCAAAGGGGAATCTTGTCTCTGTAGGACTGCGCAAATGTGTCTCGTCTATCAGTCTTCTTAAGCGACCATATAGATGCATATTGGACATCTGGTTACTTTGGCGAATACGGCTAATGCAGCAGGGCAGCTTGGTCTAAAGAGAAATGGCCCCATCACCAAAAGGTCACAAGTTCAGCCACTGCAAGCACCAATATGAGCCTGTCAGCAGTTATATGACCTGTCAGTGTGCCCCAGAGCAGGACGCTAAGCACTGCTCGCTCGTTGTATGTCACAATGGATACAATTATGGGTTTATTTAATGGCCACAGAAATTACATATTTCTGATTGGCTAGCTAGTGGGCTACACGGTGGTGCAGTGGTTAGCACTCTTGCCTCACAGGAAGAGGGCCGCCGGTTTGCCTCCAGCCTGTGGGTCTTCTGTGTGGAGTTTACATGTTCAGCATGGGTTCTCACCGGGTACTGCGGCTTCCTCCCACACTTTAATTGGTGACTCTAAGTTGCCCGTAGGTGTGAATGAGAGCGTAATAGTCTGTCTCTATGTGTCTGCCCTGTGATAGTCTGGAGACCTGCCCAATGACAGCTGGGATTGGCTCCAGCCCCCCGCGACCCGATGTGTGAATAAGTTATGAAGGATAATGAATGAATGAATGAATGAATGGCTAGCAAGTGTATTTTAGGTGTGAGGTATGGCTTGGGTGCAGAAAACAACCAGGCCAGGTCATCTTCCAGTTCCAAATGAAATCTGGAGGAGTTTGTTTATGGTTAGGAATGTGATCCGAACCCGATCCAATCCAACTACCAGGGTTAGGGTTATGGTTAGGTCTCCCCTTAAAAACAACCCCATAGGTCGTTTGTACATAATGTGCAAAATATGACCCATATTTATGTTTCAGACTGTCCTTCGATGCCCTCTAGCGGCCATAATAATAATGAATGATGGCAATGTTAAAATGGCGGGTGGTATGGGATTCAGATGGGTCGAACAAATATTGGAGTTTCACTCAGGAGAACAGGATTAATCTAAACAAAAGTAATCTGTGGCCTAGAGGTTACTAATCAAATTTAAAATAGTATTTTATAACACCTAACCAGGATGTTTTATTCCCTATACCTAGATCAGTGGTTTTGTAGCATAAATTCAACAAAACTACAGGATTTTTCGGTACAATCATGAACTTTTAGTATGCTATTTTTATAATGATCCGCCCGCTCTGTAACCCTAGCCCCAAAACGATCATATGTGTCATTTTGGGTGGTATTGACAAATTACCTATTCTGTCGTTTAGCTTGGAGATCTTGTTGGCTGTACTCAGCATGTTATAACTTAATGGATCCTGCATTCAGGTGCACATTGCATTCTGTGATGCAGCATAGAATGGAAACTGAAGCAGCTTTTGTAGTAGTTGTAGCAGCTAGCTGGAGAATGCAATGTTTCCATCTACGAAATATGCACTACTTAAGAGCATAAGACCTTCTTCCAGCGTTCTAACATGGTTTGTAGTGATGCATTTTCGTTGGCTTGGTTTTCTCAGTGTGAAAAGAAACCAAACCACTTTGACCATGTTCATAGTTTAGAAACTCATCAACCGATTTGGATTATTAGGGTTTAAAAACACCATAAGGCAACTGCAGATAACTATACCAAATGTTTTTGTGTTTTAAATTGCAGTAAATTGCAATCAGTTCACCCTCAGTGATGACCAGATCTAGCTACACGTGATTAACGCTAAAAGTTTAATGATTTGAACATTTTTGTTGTTGTTGTTGTTGTATATTGGCACTTTGTGTCATGTCTTCGTCTCCAGCTACTGTAGTGTTCTATTTGCTGTACATATACACCTTGTATTGCAATATTGCTGATCTGTAGCAGCATCAAGCTGAAAAATGACCTGTTCATGTAAGCCATAAAATAAAATGTTTATTGATTTTAAATTATCTTTTTCTTCTAAAAGAATACTAGAAGAAATAGTAAGAAGGTGAAAAATGTACATTTAATTTCAGTTTCAGTTGAGACTGAACCTCGTCCCTCTCTTGTTTGCTCACACTGGCTGGCTTTGAGGACTTTTATAGGCATCTATAAAATGCTATACATTAATATAATGCAGTCACATAGACATAGTCATTTGAATAAAAGGGTGATATATATTACAGTGTTTTGACACCTACTGTATAGCTACATAAATTATATCCACCATATGTACAGTATTTAACATATGGCTAAGCTACCTATTGTTCACCTGAAATATTCACACCATCCCACAGCCACTCATATCAACACCTACGGACGCATTTGCATTTTAGAAATAGTTTTGAATTGCAAATTAATTTGAAATTCACAAAACTTTAGCCTCATGTTTGCCCTTTAAAGTCCATGGACACTATCCCAAAATTCCTCCTCACCTACCTACCAAAAGTTGCCTTTTTTTTGCTTTTTTTTTGCCAGCAGCCTTGTAAGTTCTCTGGCTGAAAATGGCTCTCGTTGCTGTCAAAAGCGTCTCCTGCTTTAACACATCAGGCGGAGGAGGTGGAGGTGTGAACTATCTGGCAGAGGTTCCCAGACAAGTTTCACAAGGTCTTTGTGAACAACATTGGCAGCGAGGGACTGACTAAATTCAAATTTTAAATTCAGCCTGGAATGGATGCCAACCTTCACAGCAACACTGAACTGGAGCACGCTGTTACATCATACCAGTGTGCGTTGTGCGGGCAGATGTGGACGCATGTGAAATGGTGTAGGTGTGTGTGGAGGTGTATGCATATATTTGTATGTTTTAATATGGTAAAATATAAAATCCATAATTCGAAGAGAAAACCTTTATTTACTCTGGGCAGCATACCAGGGCGGCCCTCTTTTCTCTCCCTGTCTCCCTGTTAACCGTTGCCATTTTTACACTAATTCTCTTTCTCTTTCTTCTGTCTTACAGGGACACCGTTTAAGCCAAGAGCTCATCAACCTGGAAATCACACACACTTCCATACACCTGCACACACATATATACACAATAAATAGATGACAGACGCTTGCCAAGCACTCTTTTATGCCGCCTCAGTGCATTGTATTTCTTTTTAAGTACTCCCCTGGAAAGTGAGTGTTTTGAGAGCACATGTACCAGCTCCTATTGCCAACTTGACCCTGGAGCTCACAGTCTGTGGGCCCCCAGGCTCTGGAACCATTTCAAACAGGTACTACATCTCTCTCTGTCTCTTTTTATTTCTTTATTTTTCTTCTCCCAGTAAAAAAAAAAAAAAAAAAAGTTCAATGTTATGACACTTTTTCCATGTCCGTCTTGTATCACCCCCTGCACCAAGATGGAGCAAGATGCAACGGCTAAGCTAGCTAGGCTGCAGAACCAGAGGCGGAGCCACTGCTTTGTTTTATGTATTTATTTCTGTATGCGTGCAACATGCATGCAGTCCCACACATGGTAGTGATCTTGCATGTGAAATGACACATCCCTTCCTCTGATATAACACATTTGAGGGAATGAGTGTAGTCGTTGTGCTAACTGTGCTAGCGACTGACTGACTGAACTCCCAGCTCTTCCACATTTTTTCTCCCACAACACTATTTTTTTGGTTCACTGGCTTAATTTCCCTCCACTGATGGAACACAGAGGATGTGAAAAATCTTCAAAGGGTTTTTATGGTGTGTTCCACTGGTACATTGGCCTGGTTATATATTCACTGTCAAATGCACATGTGGAAGGAGAAATGTGCACATATGGAGAAAATACAGACACTAAAACATGCACATGCCACTCACTTAAACTTACACTACACTGCATTTTATGATATCACAATGACAGGATGCTATGTCCTGGATTTCCTATAGACAGAAATAGACTCTGCATGATTGAATGACTATCATACAGTAATATAGCTTGTTTCAGCTCAAAGCTGTAATCCCTCTGGTATCATTTTTAGAAAAAGAAAATCAGAGAACACGCAGGAGCAGCCCAAAGGAACAAGATATTTAAGTTTGCCAGATATTTTATATAAACCAGATGAATTATTTTGAGCTGCAAAACTGTTGACATGCAAGACACTGTAGTGCAATAATGAATGTAAACGTAATGGTGGAAAGAAAACCAATCTGTACTCACTTTCGACTCATATAGCAACCCGATCCTTCCCCAGAGAAGATTTAGACCCTTATAAGTTAACATTCATGTCATATTTATTGTTTCTATTTATTGTATTGTTAGTGGTTTTAATTGAATTTCAATCCTACACTGGTTAGCAATTATTCCTTGAGCTTGAATTAAAGCTCTTGCTTCTGGTTTTCATTAAGCAGCAAAAAATAGATACCTAAAGCTATCATCATCAATTACACCAAATGCCAAAACGTATTCATTAATAATCCACTTGTGTGGATTTGCATATGATTATGCACAGTTTCCAATTAAAGCAGAGATTGTTACATGTTAAAGCCATGTGGTGTCTAAATATAAGCTGGTGTGTGTTTTCCTCCTCATGACATCCATCATCTGAGAGGTTGTTCTCATTAAAGGTGTCTCTTATGAACACAGGCACCTTTTTGAAATTGATAAATATGCACAGTGTGCCAAAAGACTATAGTCGTCTTAAAACTGTACACTTCCTCAGCTTTTGATGAAAAATCTCACACAAACTTTATGTTAAAAAGCTGTATAATTGGTGTAAATTTCCCCTGTTTTCCTTTTCAGTCCCACACAGACTATCTATAGAGGTTTTTGAAAAAGAAGCAACATTATTTCCTGGTTCTAATAATGTGTTTTGATTTTTTCCCTAGTTGGGAAAGAAGCTCTTTATTTGTTGTAATTATGTGTATTTTTTATGACTGCTTTGATTTGTGAACAGACCAGCATGGTAGAGCTCAGTTCAACAATACTGATAGAATAAATACATAATGCATGATTAAAACTTCGCATCATAGACATAGTTTTTATAGAATAAAAAATATGCAATGCAATAATAATGCAATATAGACTCTGGTTGTGACCCCCCAGGGATCCATCGCTTAAAAGCGTATTTCTGAAGCTGCAAAGCTTTCATGAACTGGTTGCAAAAAGACAAAGGGACTCTATCGCCAGACAAGAACATCAATTTCAGACAATTCTGCAACAGTGCCAAGGATTTTAAATTATTGTTTTTTACAATACCTACACATGGCAACTATGGTACCACTAAGGTTAGGCTATGAAAACATCAAAAGACAAACTTGTGATAGGATGCAAACGGCATGAAAATCTGATGTGTTTGGACTCATGGCTGTACTTTAAATCTTTGGTCAGTTGACTTTTAAACAACATGCACTAACGAGCGCAAAGGATCTGTTCATTTAAAGGCCTGTTGTTGCATGTTTTTTTTTCCTTTCATGTGTACACCAGGGAACTAAAACAACAGTGGTGTCAGACTGTAAGAACTGTCTTTGTATCCTCCCTCTTTCTCCACTTCATCCATCACCCTCCTCCCCCTCTATCTTTGAGGCCGAGGCTGATGAGACAGGGCATTTCGGCCCCTTTTTGCCCTGTATGTCAGGCTCTATTGTGGAAGAACCTGACTGCCAGTGAACTCAGACTGCTTACAGAACTGCTGGCTCAACCCCAACGGAATTTCAAAAACACCGACGACCTCCCACCTCCAGCAAACTGACTGAGTGGGTTTCCACAGAATGAACTTCAGATGAATAGTCAAACAGGAATAAGCTGCAGAGAGAGGGTGTGTAGGGATGTGTGCCACGTGAGTGTGTGTGCTTTCTTTTTTTTTTCTTTTTTTCTTTTTTATGATTGAGCTTGTATGCTTTTATCAGTGACCCGATTGATCTGCCCTCTGACCCCCAGCCTAGCTGCTCAGCTCCTTCGCACCGCCGTGAGAACTGCACTTGCATGACCTCCGACCCTTTATGTGCTTGTTAGGGTTGTTGAATGTAGAAGGTTGTGAACTCCATAGAATATAGAATTCTATTACTATGGTGATGCGGCCATGAACTGCCCTTTAGTCAGTTTGTTTCATTCCACCGGCATGGGCTTTATTGATTCTCTCATTTAGCCAGCGTTAATCTCTTTTTTTTTTTCATTTCTACACACTGTCATTTTTTTTTGCCTCTAGAAATTGTGGACACAATTTAGAAGACAATGAATGCTCTACATTGTTATTTTATGTGTATATTTTGTGAATATGATTGAGTATTTCTGTAGGTTGCTATTTGTATTCCAACTGTATGACCCTGCTTGATGACCAGCTGCACTGCATTAACCATTTGTACTGGTTTTAATGACAGACCAGCGACTTTTGTATTTTTAGCAGTTTAGTTCATCCACATTTGCTCCTTGTACACATTGCTCTCCATTAGTTTTTATTGGAAGGCCTGTTTTTATTGCAAACAGAAAAACAATATATGCATATTCAGGTCTCTTGTCCCCTGTTAATAAATGAACTCCTACTCACTTTTCCCACAGGATTGTATATTACCATGTTCAATAAAGCCAGATTATGTATATATGTATTTCTCTCTTCCACTTCATATGAAACTGTGCACGGTGCAGCGAGAGATACAGTCTTTAAAAGTTGCCTTTGAGGCTCTGCTCTTTGTGGGATTTTGAAAATACATTCTTTGTTGTAAGACTATGAAGATGCAATCTCTGTAGCCTTTATTAGAAGGGAATTGTCTTATTATTATAGCAATAATATGTCATGATATTACTTTTTTAATCCAAACAGATGCAGAAAGATCAAGAAAACCATAGTAGTTTTATTTTTTGAACTATTTTGATTTGTTACTGTTATTTACACAGTATAAATCCAAAAAGTCTCACTTCATGCTGCTGTACACTGAATGTGACTCCTTTAACACGTACAATGATTATAGTAATGCTGTTATATTGGATGTTTTGAGAGAAAGTGTAGGGATGTGGTTTTAGTTAGTGACTCATATTTATATAATTCAGTCTCAGTATGTTATACTCATTCAGTGACTCTTTGTTGTTGTTTTTTGCAGTCATATATGAATTAGTGCACACATACTGTATATGCAGGGCAATTCTAATGTGTTTTTACTCCAATTGTATGCATAAAAGCATGCATTTAGCTCTAAAAATGCAAACCCCCATCAGTATTAACTCTCCATTCATCCACCCAGAGAGGTGTAACCTCCACATCCATCTCACCCTTCTCTCACTCTGCTTCCATTCCTCTACACTACTGGCAGACGGCAGGAAAAAAAGAAAAAAAAGTAAGTCTTATCATCCAACTTCCTGTCCCGTTTGGATGCAAACGCATGTGCTTCCAGACCTGTCTTATTCTGGGTCAGCGTAGCCAATCATAAAAGGGTAGAGTGCCACCTATTGGTGCACAACCTGAATCCCCTCTCCTCTCCTTCTTCACCACCTATCCACTCTCTCCCTCCTCCCACAGACACACTGGCGCTCGACTCCTACACACTGACTCACCATATGTTTTTTACACACGCACAGAGAAAATCACAGTGTGAGTGCACACAGGAACCACACGCACACAAAAAACTGACATGTAGAAATGCCAGTGAAATAGTGTGTGTGTGTGTGTGTGTGTGTGTGTGTGTGTGCAAATGTGAGGGTGCACACAGATGCTCTTGCATGCACAAATATGTAAAGGATCACAACACACAGATCCATTAATGATGCCAAAAGTGACATACATAACCCACTCAACAATAATAAAAAGTTACGCAGCTGCATAAAATGAATGATTTTGAATTAGATCGACTTAAAGGGGCCCCTGGTAGCCAGTAGGGGTGTGCAGTGCTACCCATGAACCAGCTGGAGACCTTTGTTGCATGTTAGTTAATCCATTATCTCTCCCCCTTTATTTCCTGCTGTTGTGTCATTTTAAAATCTATAATAAAGGTATAAAATGTCCCCCCAAAAATACCAAAAAAGGAAATTAACTGACCAATAAGGTTGCAGAGTATATTGATTATTTAAGAATAGAAATATTTAGTACGTACACCTTTTAATTAAAAAGACATAAAAATATAAAAAATATATATTAAAATTCAAATTATTCAAATTAATTTATTGTATATATTATAAAAAATAAATATAAAACAACATGGTATGGAATTTAAATATATATATAGCTATCAAAAAAAGTTCAATAAATAAAAATTTTAAAGTTGAATAGATATTCCAAAAAGTGTCAAAACATCAATGAAATGCTCAATTTACGGTAACACTGAATTTAACTAAAGTGCAGAGATGAGCCTGAATAAGGATGAGGGAAGCAGGTCAAGTGTTTTTGACATGCAAAAGATTTGCTGGTAAACAAAGAGATTGAGAACAATGGCAGTTCCGGGGGGGCACAGTGTTATTAAGCCTCGACCCCCCTCCAACTGTGGAGATGATTTCCATTTCCATGTTTCTCTGCAGAGGGAAAAATTGTAATTATTCATTGGCAGTGATAAATAAAATTTATGTCAAATGAATGAGTATTATTGTGTTTATTATTATTCATAGTGCAGTGCCTGTAGGAAGTATGTACTCTTATAGTGGGAGATTAAGTAGTTTTTTCAATTATGGCCAAATGAGGTTGTGTGTGAAAGTGTGATGTACAATGAGGTGTAATACTGTTGCGTAGTGTTAATATATAAAGTGTATATTGGGTAATACATCGATGTACATTGAGATATAAAGAGACGAAATAGTTATTTTAAGAAAAATAAAATGAATCATTCAACACAGTTAGACATATATACAGACATAGATATAGGAGAGAATAAGTTTACATGCAGCGCAAACAGATGGATGTGAATAATGTGAGTAAGGGTTATTAGGTGTGTTGTGGAATGTGTAGATTTATTGATAACTATTGTGTTTCATATATTGTGGCTATGTAGACCACTACAACATCTGCAACTCCAAAAAACACTTACTTTTAATAAGGTACACACACCATCCAGCACATACACATTGATATTCGCTGGAAACTATTTGAATATTATTGGAAAATCGAACCTTGTAGCACACTTTAAAACTCTGAAAGATAGGTAGGCTAAATAGACTTACAGATGAGATGAGTCAGGGTGGAAATCCAGAGAGAATTGTGTTACTGACCAGGTGTAGGCCTGTCACACAATGGGGCGGAGCTCCCCTAAAAGGCGTCCGATCGGAAACAGTGCAATGCCGCAACACGTCCTACGTAAATAATATTTCGAAAAATGAATTCAAAAATCTTCAAAATCGAGGATGCACACCTTCATGCCATGCGCAAGCCACATACAAAATCTTAGGTCAGTCTGACTAACGGTCAGAGAGATATGCCCTAGACACACACACACACACAAAAATATAAAATACACAGAAAATATAAATACACAGTCACCCATAAAGTTGGAATAATTTAGTTTTCAGACACAATCCTCTGTTAATTGTGGTTTATTTTTTATTGTGATATGTTTGGAAGAGATTGATTAATGTTCTGAGAAGATATACACTTTTACACTTTATTTGTCAAGAATACATCACTTGGTCACAATCATAATCGAAAGAGATAAACTTTATAGGCGACTGTGTAAACGCAAATGTGGCATTATCAGAATTTTGAATGATCGTTCCCTTAAACAAACAAATGTTTAAGGGAACGATCATTAAAAGAAAATATATATATATATTGAATAATCATTCCCTTAAACAAATTATATATATATATATATATATAATTTGTTTAAGGGAATAATCATTCAACATTCTGATGATGCCACATTTGCGTTTACACAGTCGCCTATAAAGTTTTATTTTAATTTTACTTTTTTTTCAGTTCCTGATTGTTCAGTGTCCACCACTTAAGAAGGCAGATGTAGAGACAGACAGAGACAAAGAGAGAAAAATTAAACCTTTAGTATGAGGACGTGGAAATATATCTCATAATTAATTACATGCCAATATCAAATCAATATGATGCAATTGGAAGGACCATTTGCATTGCTAATAAATATTTGGTTAACAAATACAGCATTTGCCTATTTTAAACCTTCCAGTTTTCTGTCAGAATACAGAGATAGATCATGTTGTTGCTTGACCAGATACAAATCCAAATATAGATAATCACGTCTCTGTAAAACTCTATTTTGTGAGCCCAACACCACAATGAGAGGTGGATGTGAGTATCACTTTAATTCATCCAGTGGAGCTCATTGGCTTTCCCTCTCATGGGGACGTGAACTCTTGAAGGAATAGCTGCTAGAGAAAGGATGATATATGTGGGCAGAGAAAAAAAGAAGGCGGCTTGTTCAGCTGACCTTTGACCCTCGGGAAGAAGTGTTTTTTTTTTCTCCACACACATGCTCCTTCTACATATATATACTACTGTAGCAGCAGAGTGAGAGTGAGGGCAGCTGGGCCACAGTGTTGCTGTGTCTCAGCGCTCAGAGCCACTGTGAACGATTTCCACAGCGCTGTCAGCAGGAACCATATTAACCACATCAGATTCACTCAAATGCCAGACTGTCACATGGAGTCTGATTCATCAACTTTCCACACTGTCAACCCAGGAGAGAAGAAGATAGAGAGACAGAAGGCAGGAGAAAGGGAGGTGGAGGGGGAAACAGAGAGAGGGGAAGGTGAGAGGAATCAAAGATGGAGAGGTGCGAGAATAGTCAGGAATAAACTGTGGATAGCTGGGGGAACCAGAAGGAGTGCGATATAAGTAGAAAAATGGATGGGTATAGGAGAAGGCAAGTAAAAGATGAATAAATAAAAGGGGCACACAAGCAGAACTCCTGGCTCTCTCGTGCCTGACATGCCAAGCTGGTCCTGGAGGAGAAACACAACGGCACAAACAAGCCAATAACCCAGAACGCAGAGTGTCGCACAGATGGGGAACATACTCTCTTTTCCTGTCTCTGCCTGTGTGAAAGAGCCACAGAAACACTTGTGCTGTATTGTGTGGAGGTGCCTGCCGCATCTCATTTCATTTCGTTCCATCTCTTTTTCCTCTGAAGGATGTAATGTGGTGTCATGCACACAGATCTCCAATTCCATTTGCTGCTCAGTGGCAGCACGGTACATGAAACAATGCTTAGGAGGTAGATCTTGGATGCAACTATCACCAGACATATTACATTTCAGCTGTTGAATATATGGAACATATGGGCCTCAGGAGTGTTGATGCAGCGAGGTTCCAAATTCAGTCTATCTTTTATCGACCCGAGGAGAAAATCCTCAGTGTTTAGTGATATTATGCAATGTGTCACTGTTTGAAATGTAAATGAGGTCTGAGGAGGCTCATCACAGCTGGAGTGACTTTCTATCTGTCAACTTGTTGCAAAAATAATTTGGAACGGGGAGACTTTGCTCTTTAGTTTTGATGACAGCATAATTGATGTGTCATTTCTTTTTTACCTGTTTACTTCACAAACATGGACATTTTTACTGAACTTAGGGTAGTGCAAGAGGAAAACACTGCTTATACAGCAGCAGGGAGCACATCTGCTGAATGCGATTGCACTGGTAGTGATATATGTAACAGGTTACAATGTATATGTGTATATATATCTAAGTACAAGTGATATAACATAACAAAAAAATAACAATGCTTATATATTCTGAATGTGCTTTTTTTTTTGCACATTTCATTCCTGCAACTGTCAATAATAGACAGATTTTGCACACATTTTTGGTACTTATACTGTGAACTTTCCCCTGGACAATACTTGGCACATTACTGCAAATACCTGTAAACTTTTAAAACATATTTTATGTATTGATATATATATATATATATATATATATATAAATATATATTAAAATCCCTATATCTTTGCACTGTGTTTATTTTTAATTCACCATATCCCCAAGTCAAGTATGTGTAACCTTTGTTATTCTGATCTGGAATCTAAAATGCACATATTAAGGTGATAGAATGAGTTTAAATTGTTTAGTTTGCAAATACTTTTTAATTATTTAGTTTTAGTTTGGTGCTAACTTTGTTAGCGACAAATATAATGTGCAGATGACCTGATCAGACGGGTCGACCTTTTCTCTCAAAATCAGAGTACAGAGGAGCTTACAGACTTAAAAGATAATTGACATTTAGAATTATATTGTATAATTAAATTTTATTATATATTTATGTCCATGAATGATATTGTTTATTGTAGGGGTGAACAGAGATGTGACATGCATGCACATAAATTGGGAAAAATACTGTGTTTTCTGACCCTAATAATGCCATATCAAAATATATAATATAATATCATAATTTCAAGAAAAAAATTGGCTGATGCACAGACAACTAGGTCTTTAGTATGTCTTAGTATTTATACTTAATGAAAAACTTCTGATGGGAACACATCTGTTTCAATCTCTCTACATCGCATGTTTATTGTCTAATATTACTGAATCACTGCACAAAAGTTTCTAATTAACTGTCTGCAGAGTGGTGTTTCAAAGTCTTATAGCAAGAATTCATATCTTCCCTGAAACATTTTTGTTGGTAAAGAATTTATATACTTATTTCCGATAACTGATTTTAAATCCATGGCAAAAAAAAAATCAGGTAATATTCAAAAAAAGACACTTTATATGTACTTGTCATTAATTTGAAATGTGGCTTTGTCAGTGGGTTATTGACCCATTACAAAGGTACTAATAAAGGTAACCTTTTCTGATTGTCGGCTAATCGTGGAGAAACACTCAACCCTGCTCTGTATTTAGCCCCACAACCCTCCTGTGTAAATGACCTCAGTCTGCCACATCATGGTAGGGTATATGTGCAGACCCAGTCTCATTTCATGAAAATATATTCCTGGTTAATTTGATGAGGAACATCCTGTTCTGATTAGACCTGCACACGGGGGACGGTTAAAAATAACCGCAGGATCAGTGACGAACGACCTCCTTCGATATACTCCAGCGCTCCACACGCTCCTGGAACGGAAACACCACACTGGGCAGATGAGGAGCTTCAATGAGCATTTTAATGTGAGATCAAAAAACAGCCTCTGAAAGGATTACACTGAGAATTTTTTCCCCATTGTTCTCTTTGAACACAATCGGCGCACACCCTGTAGCATCATTTGATCATTTGGTCAAATTTAGTTTAAATATTTAAACTTCAAAAAGATCAAAATCTTTAGATATCTCAAACAAAAAAAGTTAAAACAAGATCATAAGGATTCAGGCTATCTACAGAGTGTTTAACGCCTGTTGCCAGTGTCTCCTTTATACTGGAAAATACCCAGAAAAACAAAGGGAAATATACTGGCCTGGTACAAAAGAGACTCAGACTCACTATTCTAGTCTGTTTATTTCACAGTAAAAAACGTTTTCTTTTTTAAATCTGTAATCTGTATATAAACCAGAAGTGGTTGAAAGTCATCAACAACAATCTTCCACAGTTATATAGACTCCACAGGTGTGAACGCAAGTCAAAGTGCTCACAAAATACCTTATTTTTATACCTAAATACATAAATTAAATCTAAATCAATCAACAGGCTTGGGCTTTATCACAAAACTTGTCTTTAGAAACGTACAACTGGAGGTTAAAGTTGGTTGTTAATAATAATAATTAAAAAAATAATAAAAAAAGAAAGCTGTTTACATATATCTGAAATACTCTTGGCCATTTTGCATGCACTTTTAGTACTGTCCCTTACTACAAGATCTGAAGTTAAACTACAGGGAAACCTATTATTAAAGAGGTTTATGGATGATGGCCTCACTGGCCTATAGAGAGATCCTTCCAAATCTGGTGGACACAGTGAGGGGACAGGAGGGGGGCCGGCCCCCTTGGTGCCCATCAAGTACAATCAGTGCCCTCTTGGGTGCCCCGCGAGTGGAAAAAACATGATAAAGTGCCCTTCCATTGAAGAAAACAAAATGCAATGTACTAACAGATGTTCTTAAATGCAATGAAGAGCCTTCTAGGGTGTCCTTTCATCAGATAACATGAAATTACATGCATTAAGGTTTGTCATTTAATATGGATGTCCTTTTTTCACCCCTACCCCTCAGAAAGCCTGAGTCCTCCACTGCTTTCCATTACTATGAGTAGTTTGTTTTTCTGTTTTTTGTTTTTTTTCTAGCAGTGAGTGTAATGTCTGTGTTCTGTTTCCAATGAGTTCTGCACTGCAAAAAAAGAAAAGTGGAGTGAACTCAAAATTTCAAGGCAACAAACTTCGATAAAATTTTAAGTTGGACAATTAAACTAAATATTTTAAATTTTGCTTTTGAGTTTGCTCAACTCTGAATTCTGATTTTTGTCAACTCAACTGTGATTTGAAACATGATAAGGGTTGTTTACATGTGTGGACTCCAGCTCGAGGCAGCACAGCTACAATGAAGCTTCAAGTGCAGTGGCAACTCGGAAAGTTGGCTTTCCCGCATTTCACAACAAAGAAATAAGAGTTAGCAGAACTATTGTCCCTTGTTTTGAACCCCAACTTAAAGATATAAATAACAACAACTCACAAACTTGTTTTTGAGCATACAACTGGCTTGCTTTGTTGTGCTAACTTACATTATTGCCCTAAAGTTTTACCAATTTAAATCACTGTTTTAGGCCAAAAAATACAAGTTGGCTTTTTTGCAGTGTGGTTTCTGTTAAATTGTATCATTCAAGTCTGAAGGGAACAACAAAAGTACTTAAGAAATCCAGATGTTGTGGTTCCGAGTGTGAAATCCTTCATATTTAAGTTTTTAGGCATGTGTATAAATCAATAAAACCATGCTTTGTCCAAAATGTATTTGGCTTAACTATCACTACTTGAAACAAAGCATTGTTCCTATCACTTTTTCCAATTAATATAACCTATTGCCATTTGAGATACGGTACTATTTTGCAACTTCAAACTGTTCTGTATAAAGTCTCTACATAGCAACAGCATATCATTAGAAAATCCTCTCGATACCATAGCAACTAAGTTTTTCTTATCGCATGAGGTCAGTTGGAGCTTGCCGAGAAGATGGCAGGATACCAACGGCTGGGTCTCCCACGCTGCCAGGTGAAAGGTCACATCTCAGCTTCTGCATCAGGCTTGTGCTCTCCTCCGACAAATTACTCATGAGTACACATCTGTTTCTTTACCTCAGTTACTCGCGTCCTCGCCAGATTTCCCAGACACTCAATACCTCTCATTGTACACCACATTCAGATGTGTTATTTTGGCTCTTTCAGTGTTTCTCACCATCTTCACTAACACCTTTTTGCACAACGCTCTGCATTGTCTGGTAGAGAACACGAGAAAGTCTTAATTTATCCACTCGCCGCAGTTTCATGTTTCACACATTTCACCCCGAGACTCAAATATCTCACTCACAAATATCTAATTAGCAAGTTCCTGTGTCAATTAATTAAGCTTGAAATATTATAAATAGCTTGTGCACGTCAAGGTAACCAAATAGATGTGGTTACAGAGTGTAACACATTTATCGCAGTTGAAAGCTGCACTTCAATAATCAAGTGGTTTCAGTCTGTATGACCAGTGAGGAGAAATTAATAGATGTGATTCTGCGGCCCGGGCGACCAGCCAAATGAAATGTAATCACAATCTTCTTGTTTAAACACAGCAGTACAGGGTTGGTTTAAGACTACATACAAGAGAAAATAACAAATATATGGAAGTCACTATGCCTGGAAAGGACATTTTAAGTGAAGTGCGGGTTCATATGGGAATAAAAAATGTGGAAAATCAATGAGTCATTTAAAAGTCATGACTCGATTAGAGTGAAAGAGGTTCGCTGAAAAATGTAATGAATTAAGCCTGAAACACTTGTAATGAAGTGAAAAATGATCTCAATTGGAAGATTAGAAAGAAATGAGCAATTTTGTTACTTTTCATTATCTTTGACTCTAACTGTGTTCCTAACAGTGTAAGGATCTCACCCCTCGTTCACACACACAGACTCACACTGAGGAGCGCCAGGACGCCGTTTATTGTGAACTGAACCTTGAAATGACAACCTGGTGCCACCCACCATAACTCAAGATTCAAAAGTGTCCTGGTGACAGCTCTTAGTGAAGTTCATAAAGTTCAACTTCACATTACTTTCCCTTGAAGCTCTTAATGGCCTAGCCCCTCAATATTTGACCGAGCTCCTTAAAATCCACACCCCTGCTAGAACACTGAGATCCTCCAATCAGGCCGCCCCTAAAACCAGACTTAAAACCAAAGGTGACCGTGCCATTGTGGCAGCGGCCCCAAGGCTCTGGAATAACCTGCCCTGGCACATCCGATCTGCAGGATCTTTTGAGGTTACATTTTTATTTTATTATATTTTCATTTATTTTATTCTATTGTTGCACTGTGTTTATGTATTTTAGTTTTTACCGTATTTCCTGCAACTGTGATATTTGTACAACACTTTGGTCAACCCCGGTTGTTTTAAATGTGCTCTATAAATAAAGTTTGACTTGACTTGACTTGACTTGGATGTGAAGAAGCTGATAACAACTACTCTGTCTCTGCCCCCTCAGGAGTCAGAAGGATGTACACTTGATTTTGAATTTATGTGAAAAAAGGATTAGCAAATTATCACACTCAGTTTTATTTACATTTTAGACGATGTCTTAACTTTATCTGAATCAGGGTTAATCAAATATTTTCAGTTTAATATTGCATATGACAAAGAAAAGAAGCCAATCCCAACAATTAAAAAAACAAAATAATACATTTTTGGCATTTTTACCTATAAAACATAAATCAATAACCATTAATCCTTTATCCATATAGAAGCTGATTGACTAAATGTTTCAGTGCTACCCACAACAAAACCATAATAAAGTCAGCATAACTAAGGGGGAAAATTCTACCTAAAGATCCATATAGTTTTATTACACCATTTGTAACCAATTGAGTTTTGTCATCCAATTTGGCCAGAATACATTAACAGTCAAGTCTGTATGCCTCAAGATCAGATCTTACTTGCATTTGTCGAGGGAGCCTTTTCTCTCACGTCCCCTTTACTTCCTTCTTTAACCCTCCTGTTATGCTGCGGGTCAAATTGACCCATTTCAAAGTTTTAAAAAAAAGTTTACAGTATTTTTTGTATGTATGAAACTTATTCTGTTTGGCTTAATAAGTGTAATCAACATATAAAATGAAAACGGTTCATTTCACGTACACTGTAAAAAAAAAAAAAATCTGTTAAATTTATGGTAAAATGCCGGCAGCTGTTGGTTGCAAGAACTTCACCGTAAAAAATACAGTGAGTGGGTTTTCTACTGTAAATTTAAATGTAAATATAATCAAAAACTGTAATTTTGACTGAAGAGTCCCTTTATTTTTAGGGTGACTGTGTCCTTGTGACATTATGGTATTTCTCCCCTAATTTGAAAAAAAATTGTGTTTTCTAAAGTTTAATTTCAATTTACGGTAATTATAGTCGTCTACTACTAGATATTCAGCGTCTACTATACGTGATATTCAATTTTTTATTTTACGCCCTTGACAGTGTAATTTCTACAAAGATTTTTTACAGTGTATTTGCATGTTTATGTTAATGTAAAAAAAGAAGACATTTAAAAATGCAAAATAACTCAAAGCTCAATGTCATGTAAAACCATTTTTTTAGGGTTTAGGTCTTTCCAATGTACATATAAAAAGTTTAAATTTGCATTTTTTAATGAAAAACAAGTGAATTACCCTCATTGAACCTGATCTGTGAGAGGTCCAAAACACCACTGCACTAAACATTGATTAAAATGGTTAGTAATGGAGATAATCATGAAATGTAAACAATGTTCATTGAGATTTTTTGGTTTCTGACACATTTGGATAATTAAACATGATGCTGTTCCTGAGAAAGGAACATAACAGGAGGGTTAAGGTGTGTCTTTAGCTGACGAGTGATCAGAGGAGCGGCTAGATAAACAGAGGATAAACACATTTAATTTCCTATAAATTATTCACAATAAAAGTACCCCTGTTGTCTGAAGCTCTTTGCCTAACATCTCACTGTGGCTGTTTCTGCTTCTAAGCTTCCTCCCTGCAGTATTAGTAGACTTGTTTTAACTGAAAATAGCCGCTAACAAAGCTCTGCTAATTCAATGATAAACAAGCAATTAATGGCCTCTTACTTATTTTCTAGCCCTGTACTTCCTCCCCCCTTGCTTGGACTAACACTCATCTTCAAACTACACCCCTAAAAAGCTTCGGGGTTGAATCTTGACAATATTGCATCGACGTAATCTGTCAACACAGAACCTAAAGGACCTAAAACCGCTTCTGTGGCAGTTCCTGTTATAATAGGTATCCCCAGGACCACATTTTGCCATGATGACACACACACAAAGACTCACAAGGTGACATATACTGCCCCAGCTGGTAAACATGCTGTATTTGTGGGAGCCTGCCACTAGGAGTGTGAACAGGGCCGGGTTAAAGCGACAAGGGGGAGTGTTTTAAGGAGCTTGATGGATCATATTGATGATGTGTCTAATGCCACCCAAAACTGTACTGATGGCTTGTCGGTCTCTAAATCACAGAGGACATTTTAACTTAATTACTTTTATTGATCATGAAGGGATGTGGCACTGTGGTATTTGTGGTATTAGCATTAAATGGTTGTTTACATCTCTTTTGCTTTATTCTGTCTTATTCTTATTTAGTGGAAACTGCTTATAGTGGTCACGTATTTCCAGGTCAAATTGCAGATCACTACAAATTAATAATAGTTAGGCCTGTCACGATAATTACTATTATTATCGACTTATTGTTTGATATATACATATAGTATATATATAGGTTTTTTTTCTGGACTCAATATATTGCCTTTTTGTGTTTTTTTGTGTGTATTTAAAGTCATGCTGCAAATGTTTGACAGACAGTATAAATTGCCCAAAAAATATATACATTTCCCAAGATGAAATTCCGACTGTTTATATGTTATTTAAATAATAAAATAATATAATACATAATGCTTATCTCATTACAATGTTTTGTTAACCCAGCCTGAAAGTCAATTTTATTTCTTTTGGTTGTAGTTCATTTATTATGTTTTATTTATCTAGGATATTTTAATATTTCTTTACCGCATTTTGATTCCAATGTTTAATATTCTGAAGATTTAAAAATTAATTGCTGTGGAAAAGGATGAACTTATTATACTCTAAAACAACATCGATACAACGATATCGTTTGTCATGATAGTTTCTGGGAAAATATATCGTCCTAAAAAATATGTTACCCTGACAGGCCTAATAATAGTATGACCAAATGTGTAACTTTTTTATTTCTCATGTAGCTGGCTTGCTGCCAATTCTTCTGCCTTTTTCCTCACCAAGGCCCCAGCTCTGTGTCACCGCAGCAGGGGCAGAGCAGGCCCTGGAGGCCCTCACTACCCTGCCAAAGCTCCGGGCTTTATCAATCCACTTGAGAGGAGGGCGGCTTCAACCACAAGTGCTGTCCCAACACAAGCAGGCGTGACCGTGCTCTCATTGTTTGACTCCACAAGGTAGCCCAGGGAAACTTTACTGATGCTTCCTCCCAACCACTAACTCCCGGGGCTCCCCGCTCATCCGGCACTGGCTGCTCAGAGGGAGGGAGGGAGTTGTTAGGCAATGGTTTGGCTGCTGCATCTCGTTGGCTCGGTTTTCACAGTTTGTCATAAGCTTCGAGGAGACTACATTTTTAATTGAGAGAAAATGACTTTCTTTTTCTGCATCACCAGCCTCAGGTAGCTGGCTGGAAAGCAGATGGGTTACCGCGAGGCAAAGTGAGAAATGTTACCAAAAAAAAAAAGCATTACCATAGTTAAATGGCTTTTCCATATGTTGTCATGTGTGAAAAGACCCAAAAGGAACACTGTTAGTAGACTTAAAGCAAATATTTAAACGGCATTTGTATTGGAATGATTCTGTCCCAAGCTTTTTGATCCATATAAGCGTTTAATCAGTATAACCATAATCACTTTTAATGGTTTTTCATTTTGTTTTTAACAGAAACCTTTGACGATACCAATTCTAAATGGTAATTGCATATTCAATAGCACTTTAGAACTGTTTGACTTGATTGTGGTTAAGCGCATTTATGTAAAAGTAGTTACACGGTCCCCATAAAGTTGGAATAATTTTGTTTTCAGACACAATCCTCTTTGTGTCTGAATCTATCTATCCTCTATCCTCTTAGACACTTTATCTGTCGAGAAAAAATAACAATGTCACAATCATTTCGTGAAAAGAGGCAAAAAAATATTTTATTCCAACTTTATGGGCTACCGTGTATTAGGAATATTGTACAGCCTGGCATCATGGTTTTAATTTATTTGCTGCCTTCATTTGTGAAATAAATGAAGAGTTGATTTGCAAAAAACGTTTTGATGGGTTTTTTTTTTTGTAGGTGCAGTTTAGGGAATATCAGTAAAAGGTTCCTCTGATAAGAAATCTCAATTATTTCAATTTTATTCAATTCAAATTTAATTTAAGTATTTTTATAGTGCAATCAAGGGGAAATCAATCAAAATAGTGTTGGTTTAATCATTTATTATTCTTTTTTTCAGGTTTTTTTTTACTCTTTAGATACGTCTTAATAGCTGAACTGTATTGAAACATTAGTGAGTAACCCACTCCGCTACTAACAGTACTGCTGGTTGCTCAGCTGTCCACTGACGTACATTTTAACTCTGCCCCTGTCCGCAAAGTGGTACACCTAAATCCCACATTCATTCAGAGTGTGAAGCGTAGTGTTACTCCTGACACTGCAGTTTATGCAAAAGACATTCATTGTGAGGATTACAGCAGGGAGGAGAGAGAGTGACAGAGAGAGGGAGTGAGAGAGATAAAGAGAGAGGAGGGTGAAGGGTTTAGCTGATCTGTACTTACAGAGGAACCAGTGCTATTAAGCAGCTTGGTGTGACCTCAACATCTAGATTATACTGTAGATATACAGTAGTCCAGATACACTCTGCCATTAATCCACGTAACATGAGGCAAGAAACAAGCTGATGTTCTGTGTGTTGTTTATCAGAATGTGAACTATTAACATGTTTGACAAGTATTTCAAGTGTATTAACATGAGCAGCGTAAAAAAAAAAAGTAAAAAGATAGATGCTGATATAGATACATCCTCTAACCTGGCCAGCACTAATACAAGACAGTATATAAACAGCTATATAAGCAATTTATTGCCTCCAACAGTGTATTAGGCACCATGATTTTTGCATTAAAGCACCTCTATACATCAACCGGGCTTCCTGGCTCCATGCACTCAAGAGAGGGAAAGAGTTTTATTGGCAGAGGAACATGCCTTCTTAGCAGTAAGGACTCCTCATTGAAATCAATGCATTAAGTTTATTTTTTTATTTTTTGTAACAATTTGGTAGAGGCCATTAAAAAGGTAGTTTGAGAGTGAGAGGAGTCGACTGATGCAGGGAAGTGAGAGTTCATTAGCCGGTAAAGGAGGAATGCAATGTATTTTCATGAAGGGTTTTGTATGTTTTCCTGCAAAAAAAGTGTGATTCTCATGATATCCTGTCACAATTGCTGTTTTAAACACATTGGGCTTCATGCAAGAACATTTTCGTGTTTACTTTACTTTATGAGGAATCGTTTTCGATTTTCAACCTCAAAATTGCTTTAAAGTAATGAAATGCATAATCCCTTAGTGAAACCCTTCACATGAAATAAATATGAGAAAGTTGTTGAATTCGGCAAGTTCTCCTCATTCATTTGTGCAAGACAATTAGGAACAAATCTGTTTGTACAAGTGGTTTTTGCAAATAACATAATTTAAACCGGTAAATGTTTAGGCTCAGGCAGTAAAATGTAAGGTTCAATCATTCTTCTTAACCGCTTATCCAAACTCGGGTCATGGGGAACTGGAGCCTATCGCAGGTCTGCAGCCTACACATAAGGCGTGTTTCCATTAGGGTAAAAAGTGGCTGCTGGTAAAGTTTCAGGCCACACCCTCTCAAATAGCTGCTCACTCAGTGTGTCTCCTTTACAAAAAAAGGCACGAGAGGGATTCACAAGACTCTGGAGGTGACATATGGTTTTCTATCATCGTGTAATTGCTTAGCAACAGTTTCGACCATGACGTCACATACGCGATGGATTTAACAGTGAAGAAAAATAGGAAGGAGACGTCGAGATGAAGGAGCAGAGCTTGCTGTGTTTCTTGCCATTGTGGCGGTGATGATTATTGTTGTGATTACTCGCTACTTCGCTGGCTTTTAAGAATGGTGTGTTGTTGTTGTGGCGTCGAGTACTATCTATTATCTATCTACTATCACATCCCTCCTAGCGTTCTATTCAATCAGCAACCAGGCTTTTTTCAGGGGAGGAAAATGGCCCTGCTCTTTGACAGGGCCAATAATGGGGAGTTTTGGCGAGGGAGACCCGCCTAATTCCGGATATTCCACTTTAGTGGAAACGCACCTATAGAGACAGACAACCATTCACGCTCTCATTCACACCTACGGACAATTTAGAGTCACCAGTTTTGGACTGTTGGAGGAACCTGGAGGACCCGGGAGGAACCCACACTGACACGGAGAGAACACACCACACAGAAGAGCCACAAACCAGATTTGAACCAGAGACCATCTTGCTGAGGCGAAAGTACTAACCACTACACCACCAGGTAGCCCCTACCTTACAACAAATCCCTATGGCTAGAAAGACGAATGGGGTCAGACTTAAGGCCATCCACCTCCTCTTTCGCAAACCATTAATGAGAACAGTCTGAAGAAAAAGTTAAGTAGCTCAGATTTAAGATGTCTGAAGGTTCCAACAGTAACATTAGTACACTTTATTTCTATCTATCAATTGAAAGCTTTAGTGGACATAGGAATCCGTTATGTGCATAGAGAACAGAGAGTAATGACTCATATATGACCCTGTGAGGCATTAGCATGCATGTAAGTCATATACTGTGACCAGCTGGAAAGAGGTGACACAGTAAGCGATTTTTCATGGCAAACAGCTCATCCCTTTCTGTAAATGTCGCCACAAATGACTATGAAACATAAAGTAGGCATTAAACATAAACATGAAAATTAAATGATTAAATGATAAAAATCTACAGATTTATTTTACCAACCAGAATTTAACTCCACTGTGAAATTCTCCGTCGCCTATTTTTTTCACGTCCTTTTTCTCTTTTTTTGCTGCAAGTTTGCATATCTTAAGTGGAAGATTGATGACAGGCCTCATGCTGTGGACAGAACCTATGCTAATGAGGAACACAGGAGACCTCCCCTGGGTTTAGAAAGCATGTTGAAGGAGAAGAGGCAACAGTGACTCTAACACAGCGGGTGCTGCCTGATCCTGCCTGAAATAGGCGTGTACATACGTGCGTGGGCAAACCTGGTATAAACGTGTGTGTTTTTTGTTGATGGCTAAGTTAACCGTGTCATTAAATGACTGTCCATACATACTCATACTAGGTATGGACATACAGTATATGGCTACATTATTAAAGAAATGGCTTGGTGTGGTGGTGTGGGGGGCAGTAGGAATATTAGACACAAATAAGGTCAAATCCACATTACCATGGTAACCCACCAGAAGAGACCAGCTGGTCCATCTGTTCCCCGGCTAACTTTGAGTCGGTTCTCCCACACCTCATACCAGCTGCTGTTGTTATAGTCATACAGGATCTGTTCACTCAAGCAGCAACGTCCTGTGCTTTGCAGCTCCACTGGAATTAAATTATGAAGAATGTATTCAGAAAATACAAAAAGAAGACATTCCTTTTATCATTTACAACAAATAAATAATGCTTTTATTTTGGTGAGGGGAGGGTGTTTTGTGTAATAGGTCATACAGGTCAACAATCTATGTTTGTGTTTCAGGGTTTTATTTTGCTCAGGTGTAAGGTCCAATATGTCCATTATAACACAATACATGTAGAACTCATTACTTGATTGAATCTCATCTGAAGTTGGATGTTAGAGTGTGTGTGTTGTCTTCCCATAGTAGTAGTAGACTTGAGTTATTAAGTTATTTTTCAATATTTGCAGTACTATCTATAGGGAAACTAAATCTAATATGATGAAACACAATTTAGTTTCATTATTTTGAATCTAGAGATGAAGTGAAAATATTACAGTGTACAGACAGGAGTCTGTGTCCAATACACTCCTTCACTGGCAATGGTAATGTTTTGTTTTAGTAGCTCTTGATAATTATTCAGTCATTATCCTTTAACTATTATCCATTATCCTTGATTGTCCGAACTCGTGCACTGGGGGACTGGAGCCAATCCCAGCTGACATTGATTGGGCGAAAGGCGGGGTACACCCAGGGCTGACACATTCACAACTACAGGCTGCATGTCTTTGGACTGTGGGAGGACCGGAGAGAACATACAAACTCCACACAGAAGAGCCCATGACCCTCTTGCTGTTGGGTAAAAGAAGACTGGTCTTCCCTCAAAAACGACAATATAGGGTGTTTGTAAAGGCAACAAAACACGACTCACATTTACATTTTAGACTGTCCTTCGCCGTTACATCTTGCTAATGTAGTAGTCGTAAGTGATGACAATGTGGAACTTAAATGGCGGATGTCACATTTGGGTTGGATAGGTCAAACAAAAGTCGGACTTTCACCCAGGAGTGGGTTTATGTCCCGTGTGAAACCAAAAGTAAATGAATGTTAACTTGTAACTTGTGGCACACGGTTTGTAAATCACATTTTTTACGTATTTTACGTGGCCTTGCAACTACTTCATTTCTGGCATTTACATACATTTATTTACTGTATGAAATGTCTTTTATAACGCCTTACCAGGAATTTGTTTGCCCTAAACCTTGGTCAGTGTTTTTGTAGCCTTAATTCACAGAAACTGCAGCCGATTCTAAAACCGCAAACCATATGTGAATGTATAACGACGTGTGTGCTATATTTAGAATGCTCTTGATGGACAAAAGTGCTGAAGTGCTGTGTAGCCTTTTCATAATTAGATACATATATTTGGCAAACGGGTAAGTACAATTTGTCTGCTATATATGTGGCAATTGCCAATTTCAATTTTATGTATATGGCTTATATTGTGAAAATGAATCTTCTACTGAGAACATTTATCAATTGTATGCTCTAGGATGTACGCTTTCCCTTAAAAATACTAAGCTATTAAGATATTGTGGATAGGGTATTGCTTTTTTGTAACAGGGTGGTTAAGGGCCGATGTGAATATTGCTTATGTGTTATACTAACGGACACATCTGTCAAATCTGTAGTTATGGTTGGTTCAAATGGAGATCGTTTTAAATAATTCATACCCTGATAAGTCAAATCTATAACAATCTTTAATATTTTCCCCATAAGGACAGTATCTTAATCTTTATCTTAATCCTATATTTTTTTTTATCTGTGAGTTACTTCTGTGTATAAGTGTTCTGAGTACAACATTTCATACAAAGTAGTTAAATTACTTATAGAAAGTGCAATTACATCAAATGTGAGTACGTAAAGTACTTGAGTAAATGTGTTTAGCTACAATTTACCTTTCTGTCAACCCCCTCAGCCACATTCCTACAAGTCCAAAATTGGTTTATTGCTATTTTTTAGTTGTCCAACTAATACCCTTTGACTTTTCCACCTGCCCCAGCCATATCACTGACAGACACTCCCTACACTCCCCCTTTCCCCACAGTCTTAGTAACCAGACCTTCACCACCCACCTGCTCTCCACTTTCCCTAATCAGGACAGTTTTATATACCTGTTCATGCTACAACTTTTTCCAGTCCCCTGTTTCTGCACCTGCACCTACCTGCAAGCAATTTTCTTCAATAAATCACTGAAAAAAAAGCCTCCCACACACCAGCCATGAGAAGTTCAACTTATAGTTCATCTTATGAGGTTATACCCAAGTTTTCCCAAGCCAACCCCCTATTAATTTAGCAATTGAATGCCTTCTAAACATAAAAGTAGTGAAAGATGTTACATGAGGCAACTTCCTGCACAGACTGCCACATTGAGTACACCCAGAGACGATAACCATTCCCATAACACAGGCAATTTCAGCGGCAGGCTCTCTACTCAACCACAACTGCTCCATTGCTTACCATTCCAAGTGGCAGGTGAGGTGCAGTAACAGCCCTCTGTTGTGGAATTAAATCGTATCATAACACAGCGCTGGTTTCCCAAACCAAAGTTTAGGAGGCGTCTCTTGTGCAAAAAAGTGCCAGTTTAAAAGGGCAGTGAAATAAAGCCCTTTTAATTTGTCCTTTTAATCAACAGACTGGCTTGATCCCGCCTACAATGCCGTCACTTCTGCAGCACACACACACACCAGGGTCACAGTTGCGTAACATTTACGGCTGGAGTGTTTTCAGTCTGTATGTCAAAGGGATATTTTTCTGGGTAATTTCTCACCAATGGCGGCCACTCTGATTATTATGTGTGTGTGTGTGTGTGTGTGTGTGTGTGTGTGTGTGTGTTGGGGGTTTCAGAGCTGGGAAGCTAATGAACTGCTTACATAAAGTCTTCTGCCAAGGTTGTCTCTTTCCGTCAGGATGTCTGGGAAAAAAAGCTCACTGCTCACTGGAGCAGGGCGTTCATATCGTGGATGGGCTTTGGGAGGGAGAGTGAGGAAGAGAGAGAGAATAGATGAGAGAGGTAGAAGTAGAGGGAGAGTGAGAAGCAAGGGAAAAGTTGAGAAAATAACAGATGGCTAGCTATAGCTGGTTGGCTGGGTAGGTGGATGGATAAGGGGATGAGAGAGAGATAGACGAGTGGATGGATGGATTTATACTTTCTTGGATGTATGGTTTGATGGTTTTAGCTCACAGATCTAAGAAGTGTCGGCCACTACGGTCATTTAACTGTACCCTACAAATATTAATCCAATACAAAGAAAGAATGACACAGCATCCAATTTGAACCATCCAAAGAAACCTTTTTAACCACAAATACATGAGCAATTCTTAAGAAACCTTCCTGTGAATGATGAGCCTTGACCAGACAGTTATGTCACATGGATCAAGGCCTGGTTGTTTTGGATGAATGGCTTGTTTTTCTGTCTAGACACACGACCTACTCTTGATTACCCAACCTTGATGATGATGTGAAAGAAAAGAAAAAATCTCAAAAGAAATTGAAATAAGCTTTGCGTCCAAAAATAACAGATGCTAGGCCCCTGATTCATACAAGCTTCCTGTTGAACATAATGTCTATCTTTAAATAATTAAAGGATTATCATATGTATTAAGTCTACCACAGATCAGGTTCAGTACATTTATTTTGGTACTGCAATTAAGTACATTTCAGAAACTTGGAAACTTATGACTTTTTACTCCTCTACATTTAAAACACAAATATTGTTCTCTTGACTCCATACATTCCTATGAAGGTTCTAAAATACTTGTTACTGTGAATTGTAGCTTTTGATGAGGGTTTCCTTTCTTTACTGAAATGCTAAATGCTATAAATTGTCTAGGGATGGATAACGAACCCCCAGCCTTAAACAGGCCCCTAAAAAGCTCCGGCATTACTGGTTCTTCAAGCTGCACTTTTTTACGTTTTGGTTTACAAACCTGATTGCAAAAAAGTTAGGACGCTGTGAAAAACATAATAATAAGGCAAAGACAAGATATGTAATACTCATTTGTACTTATTCCGAAGTTGATGCATTTTGTTTTTAAACAACATAGCAATGATTTTTGGAATCTGGGATGTAATTTATTTCACACTACATCCTGCTCTTTGTGTTGGGCTGACACAACACACACACACACACACACACACACACACACACAGACATGGATCAAAGCCAGAGAACATCATGCACGTTGAGGCCATGGTGGGGACAATGAAGTGAACCAGGTGGGGTGAAGATAACCTGAAGATTACTAGAGTTGATGACAACTGCACTTGTTACTGTAAGTAGGTGCAATATAGCCTTTGTGAATAAAAAGACAATACTTGAGGTAATACTAGCCTATAATGCATTGACATTAGAAAGAAAACAAACTTTTGCCAAACCAAGTACTCCTGTACAACTTTTACTTTTAAATATTACTTATAGGGCTGGGAGATATATTGATATAAAAGATACATCGATATATTTTTTTATGTGATATGGAATTAGACCATGTCGCATATAGCAATAGTTCAAATTGTGCACTGTGATCCTTGCTCCAGGCAAGCTGCAGCTTTTATTTAAGCTATTATTTTATTTAAATGTGCACTTTATGGAGCTTTGATTTTTTTTTTTTTATATTCCTGTTGTTATGCAGTATTTATGTTCAATTAAACAAACGGTTTCAATAAAACTACTTGTGACATGTCATATTTGGCTTTGACTGAACATTTACTCTCACTTTGCGATAAAAATATTGGGATATATATCGTATATCGATATTCAGCCTAAATATATCGGGATATGACTTTTGGTCCATATCGCCCAGCCCTAACTTGGAGTAATGTTTGAGGAGTATTTACACTTTGGCTCAAGTAAAAGATGAGCCAGAACACCATCATATGTACCTGTGTCTGTATCTGTATGTGTCATAGTGATGTCTTGTTCGCGAATGTTTCGTTCGAAAAAAACAAATCGCTTAGGACAATGAACCGTACTGAATCACTTACTGAAAAGTTTCATTCCGTCCCGTCTAGTGTCTCTCTCTAGACCGTAAGTGCCAAGTAGCGAGAACACAGAGTTGTGGAAGCCTACCCCTAACTCCAGTCTTCTTATTGTTTCTTTTTCTGTAGGCATGGTCAGTCAGTGTTGGTAGTGAAGGTAATAGTAAAGTGAACAGGAGCCGTGATTGGTTCTCTGCCTGGTCAGATACGTTCACTGACATACAGCCTCGGCATCCGTCACTCAGTTCACTAAACGTATTAGTAAAGTGAATGGGAGCCCTCTGAGACCATTAAATTGTGTCAGTACTCTGAATGGGCGGGGTTTAAACTTCAAATGGGTGGGGCTTAAACCAGAAGCTGGTCTTTTAAGCCTAAAATTGAGGATTCAATGAGGACTTTTCCTTCATTACAAGTCCCAATATTGACACATTATACTCTGATCATACTGATACTCATAAGAACATTTTTGGTAATGGATACTCGTTCCATATAAGTTAAAAGCACAGCAATTGAAGTGTCTCACATGAGTGCAGAGCCACCAGTCTTTGTTTTATGAGGTTTAGTCTGGTGATCTGGTGAGCATATTACAAGAAACCAGTCCCAAACAAAATGTACTATTTATTCCTGTTCGTACAGTTCCAAGAAGTTTGTGGGGCTTTCTTGAAAAATGAAACTACATGTGCTTGTGTCCCGTGTTTAAAGATTTATTTCATGCAGTGGTGAAGCTCACGCACAGAGCAATGTTGTATTTTTAATCAGGGAGATTAATCATTAACATAGCCCTGAGTGTAAGACACAGCATGCTAGTATATATTTCATAAAAACATGTCAATAGCATTCCATAAGCACTGTGGTAGAAGGGAAGTAAAAAATAAGCTTTTTTTTTATCATATACTTGACTTCATGTGAACAAAGTATATGCACACACAATGTTCCTGTAGTGTAAGTCAATGAGTTAAGCTCAATCAATAACACCACTGATTCCTGACTCGCTGCAGGCTATCCACTCAATCTTATGTAAAAGCTGTGTGTTTCCTACCGGTGGGTGGTTTTGCATGACCAAGCTCAGAGAAAAACCTAAATAATCCCTGTTGAGCTTACAGTATGAGTAAGATTGATATTTTTTTCCACATTAATTTAGAAGCTATTTTTTTTTTTCATGGCAATACATTGCATGTGTAATAATCTTTTCCCAACTGCATAACAGGCTGTGGCGTAATGAGGTTTGATACACACGCAAAAACATTTTGTGATAGTGATTTAAAATAAACAACACCAATTTCACACTATGTTATTTCATGTGTAAATTTATGAGTCATTCCTCTTCTAGGTAACTGAAAAAAACACATAAACCAGTTCTCGCCTCGCTAATTTATCTGCAGGCTTACAAAAGTGCTCTCCTACTTCTATTACATGTAAGTTACATCTGTAAAAAAAAAAAAAAAAAATACAACTATGCCAAATGAGACCGTTGAACGCACACTAGAGGGCATGTTGGATTGAAGAAAAAGGACAGCAGGGAGAGGGAGGTGAATGGGGATGAGGGGAAAGTAACTGTACACTACGTGCCCATTATATAAAGTAAGTAAGAGGCTGCTAGTGGATAAAGGGGGAGGACAGAGTTAAGGACAAATGTCAAAGGTGAAATGATTTGTGGAGGGGAAGGGACCACAAGGAGGAGGAAAAAGGAGAGAAAAAATCAGTAAAGGAGTAGGAGGATAAAGATGTGTGAAAATGAAAGGAGAAGGAAAAATCAAACCTGAAATAAAGCAAGGCAATGTGGGACAAAAGGATCAAGGTAGGGGCAGAGGTAAGGTTGTGCAGAGTGAGGTTAAGGAGGAGTTGAGGAGAAATGGGAGAGAATATGTGAAAGTCATTGTAAGAGCAGCAAGAGACCAAAATCAAAATGTAGAAAGGAAATTCTTTCCTTTTCATAAAAAATCATGTTTCTGGGAAATGAAAAGAGAGGGAGCAGGACGGGACTGAAAAATGGTGCGAAGACGACACGACGAGTGAAGAATAGCGAGGCGGAGGGCCGAGGAAAGAGTGAATTGGAAGAAGATAAATTAGCACACACACAGAGGGGGGTGGAGGAATAAGTGTGTGTGTATGTGTGGGGAGGGATTGAGGGGGGTGAAGGAGTAAGCAGGAGGGTGAGACACATACAGTGTAACAGCACAGGTGAACGCTGGATAAGGGATGAGGGGCGTATGTAATGGACACTGGAGGAGGAAGATAAGGGATTGGCTGGATGGACAGATGAACGTCTGAGGGTGAATAAATGGATGGGTGGATGATGGGTGGAGGTTGTAAATGTGAAAAGAGGGACGATGCTGGTGAAAAGTAATGAGGAGGGAGACATGTGGACATGGTCAGTGTGCTGAACAGAGAAGGAAGCAAGTATTAAATGATACAGATTAGGACAGAGATGCGTGACTAATAAAAGAATATAGAGGTGCGGTCCATTGATGATGCTGCTTCTAACCCCTCTATTCTGTCTTGCCAGCATGGATAGCCTGGTTGTCAGAGATTGCTTCTCATAGAAATACACATAACTTGTGCAGCCGTATTCTGCATCAACCAATTTATAGCCTGGTCCAATATGCTGACGGTGCTTTAGTAAATACCTGCACCAAGGAGAACCTTCAGGCCAATGTTGAGTTGACATATTTCACATCAGCATATATCATTTTAGGCCTGACACTCACCCCAAACAAAAGAAAACATTCCTCTTCCTATAGCCCTCGGAAGCACAGCTGTCATCCCACAAAAGCTCAGCCAACAAAAGATCCCTTGGAAATGATTACTTCCAGGCAATTTAACATAGACAGACTCTACAGTAACGTAAAGGTCACAGGTTTGATGTATTCAGCAGAAAGTGGAGCTCTAGTCAAACAATTTTTAGAGATGAACTTAATGGTCCAAAAGAAGCTACAAAGGAACATTAAGATAAAAATATGAGGTGGAAGGGTTTGTTCAATCAATGAATTGTCAGTTTTTGATCCGTCTGTACCACTTTTAACACGTTAGATACTAACAAGCTGTTTGGTTGCAGGTTACATGACACACGATTGCACAAAAATATATATTTTTCCCGAGCTGTAGAATTGATAATGTGTTATCTTTGAGTTACAAAATGAGCCTTTGTTATAGTCAACTAGTGCAGTACCCGTAGGAAGTATGTATTCGTACATTACATGCCACACTACAACGTCTGCAACTCCATAAAACACTTACTTTTCATAAGGTACCACACCATCCAGCACATACACATTGAACATTGATATTCGCTGTAAACTATTTGAATATTATTGGAAAACCCAACCTTGTAGCGCACTTTAAAACTCCTAAAGATAGGTAGGCTAAATAGACTTACAGATGAAATGAGTCAGGCGTTGAAATCCAGAGTGAATTGAGTTACTGACCAGGTGTAGGCCTATCACACAATGGGGCGGAGCTCCCCTAAAAGGCGTCCGATCGGAAACAGTGCAATGCCGCAACACGTCCTACGTAAATAATCATACTTTGAAAAATGAATAAAAAAATCTTCAAAATTGAGGATGCACACCTTCGTGCAATGAGCAAGCCACATACGAAATCTGAGGTCAGTCTGACTAACGGTCAGCAAGATATGCCCTAGACACACACATACACACACACACACACACACACACAGACGCTTCTTGCATTTATAGATAGATATTTTACCCATTGAATCCAATAGAATTAAAACACCTAAAGCTATATCAGTGAAGGACTCTATCACACAAGCTTCCTGTGAACACGCTCAATTTAAATGAATGTGCGTCATCTTAGAAGATGATATCAAGCTCTCTTAATACATTCACTGCTGCTCACAAAAGAGTTAGTTCTCTCTCCATGCCATGTTGCTTTTTGAACAAAACTCTCCTCATTTATACTGTCTGTTTAATGTTGTCTTCTCCTAAAAGCAAATGTTTTGTCAGTGAGTGAAAACCTGTGAAAGAGCTAGTTGTGTTTTGGCTAGGTACTATTTCACTGTAACCCATAAACTGTATAACATATGCACGTAGGCTGTGCTGCAACCTATAACTTACACTGACTTTGAAATGACACTGCCAAAAGGTTCTTACTCACTGACGACATTTTGACCTCCATTAATGATGGCTCCATTGCCTCTGTCATTGTCTCTGTCAGTGTAAGAGTGAATCAGATTGCACAATGTGAGGAACCTAAATCTGAAGCACATTAATGGAAGTCAGGTATTGTTAATGTTCTTTCTTTTACATTGACATTTCAAAATGTCTTCTGAGAAAAAGACTCACAAAGAGACGGCAGCAATTCATCCTGATAAGTTAACCTGCAAATGCCATTTGATTTAACCACAGAAATTGAGTGGGTTCTCTATTTCATTTGTGCAGTGCATTGTGGGACAGCTGCTTACATTAACAGCACGGTACCAAACTTTTTGGAATAAACTTTAGTTTCCCACGCAGTGAAACTTACTTATGGTAGGGCAGTGGATAGGATGCTTACAACAGGGGCGCAGATGGGATTTTTGAACTGGGGGGACGAAGCTGTCAGCAAATGATATTTGCACTCCATGCCTTAATCAAAATGTTTTATTTCAACATTTTTTTTTAAAACAACAACCAAGATATTTACATAAATAAAAAGCAGTTTGTACATGAAATTCCCAGTGCAGCCAAACAAATTTACTGACTTGAAACTGACTTAATGAAGGACCAAAAAACATCTCTCCTCCTTTCATTACCCTGAACATTCTTGTCCGTCTAAGGTGTCAAGCAGCAGTGCTTCCCACAGGATTTTGTGAGACTTTGATGGGGAGACCATAACTTAGTAGAGGGGTCCAGGGGCATGCTCCCCCGGATACATTTTTGCCCTTAAAGCCTAAATTTGGTGCCTCTCGCACATTCTAATGCCACTATTCCATCTTAATCATTGCATATTTTCAAATAATTATTGTAAAGGAGAATAAGGGTTCTGTTTTATTTAAGGCATCATATTTTTACAGTCTTTTTGTAAATTGTATGGTGGATTCTGCTAACACATCCATGTGCTCTTATTTTGAAAGCTACATGTGTTTGCTTTTATTTTTAAGGTGGGTCTAACACGTTCTTACTGTAACGCCTTATTGGGTGTTTTATCAATTTACACTGAAAGTCGGAACTTGGAGCTCAGAACAACGTCAAACTCTTACTCTATATATTCGTGTAGACCTTGAACGCACCATTAGCCATCGGACTCTCTATATGCGCTGCAATTTAAATTTGTCTAACGAACGGAACATTAATCCTCTGTTTCACCGGCGATGTTTGTCACTGGAAATTGGGGGGACGGATAGGGATCACTATGTATCTGGGGGGGACATATCCCCCCAGTCCGTAGTGCCATCTGCGGGCATGGCTTACAGTAACAGACATGATACAAAGAGCATTACAGTCCGTTCATGGTTGGTGGGAGTGGTGGTGGGTGGGTCAAACAAACCTCCTACTTTGACCCTGTGAACACAGAAGTTTATTTCGAAAATCCACTTTGCATGCAACCAGCAGAAACTGACACACCGTCCCTGACACGTCCAAAACTGATTGACCATTATGCATCAGACGCTGAAGGCCATGACAAAACTTGTATCTGATGAGTTGGGATGAGACTGCCTTGAAGTACCACGTAGTAAGGGTAGGGACAAAGGTCGAGCCAGGACATTTTTTATGGTTTAGATCTGTTGATTGAGGTCTAAACTCCAGAGGAGCTCTGTCTCTAGGAATTGTTTGTAAAGCTCAAACTCCAACCTGCTGTCTGGAAGCCAATGTGTTCACTCTGTTGCAAGACAGAGATAGAGGCTGTCCTTGAGCAAGACACTGAACCATTCACTGCCCATTGTACAGAGCTCTGGGTCAGAGCCTCAGCTGCATGCCAACATATAATTAAATATGGGCAGCCACCTCTCGAGTAATGTCCTTTCATAAATATATAGAAGGGTCAAACCTTGCCTTACAGCAATATCAGGGGGGTTGGCAGTTGAAAAGACACTGCCTGGTTTACATCTGTGGCCTGATGGTTAGGAACTCTGTCTGTGCTTGAAAAAAATAAGGTTTCTGACTATTATACAGAAAACCAAACATTTCGGAGCAGATTGTAATCACCATAATCATAAAGCGGTTAAGGATCCCAACAACACCCCCTCAGAAAAGCATTGGCCATCAACTGGGAAGTTAAACTAACCCCAATGTCCTGGAATTTACCGCCCACTTCGACACTAGTGCCATCACCATAAAGTGAATAGGTCATCTTAGCAGAGTGAATGGCTCCAGGTGTCCAACACAAATCTATTCCCTCTTCAGAGATTGATGTCTTGGCCCTGGAGGTCAGAAAAAGCATTAATATGACAATTCCAAATCATAGCCTGAGAAATGCCACAGGTGCAGGAAGCACACACGGGGGACAAAACTGAGGAGGATTACAGTGTTGGCTTCAGGGCCGATGTGATATATGGTGAGTCAATCACCTTCTCAACAGGGAATACATAGTTTTTTTCCTTGGTCCAAATGTTCCTCAAATATGGATTGTACTAACTGACAAGGCAACAGCAGTTCTTGTTTCAAAAAGAATCATGCATTTATATCAGTCCCTCAATATAAAAAATACAGATTCTGCTGAGAAATATGAAATTGAGCACAAATAACAGATGCTTACACATAATTATGTTTGGAATTTTGGTTTGAAGATAGGTCAAGAATATCGTCTCCAGTCTGACCATTAAATCAGACCAATTCTTCAGACTAATTGCAGTCGTAGGTTTGGCCACAATTATGAACATTGTATAAGGTTAAAGCCATTTGGGAATTAAGATCTATTCATGGTCAAAATGTAATTTTTTATTGTTAACTAATTGTATAAAACCCACAAGTTTCCTTTTTTCTCACCCAAACTACTTTCAAAGAAACGGCTTTAACAAAACAGTCCTGCCAGGTAAAATGTCATTATGTGTGAATAATATGAAAATATAAAGGCACAAGGTTATTTTGATGTATGCCCTCAACCATGTTTGGAGCATATTTTTACAAGACTCATGAGATCAGAATATGAAAAGACCTTCATTCTCTTTTATTCATTGTTCTCAAACAAGCAACCAGGCACAGTACAAGTTCTTACAGTTCCAAACCAATGTAAAGTTTTAAGGAGAGTCTGCTTAACAGTTTGAAACTGTAAGACACAGAGAACAGGGACAAAAGAACATCAAAACAAGCAATGATATCCGTAATTGGCACCTAGAGTCATTTCATATCTGGACTGCCAGAAATACACTGAACAAAAATATAAACTCTTCAGTTTTTGCTGCTATTTTTCAAAAGTTTAAGTAGATGATCTAAGACCGCAGACTCCATGTACACAAAATAATAATTTCTCTCAAATTTATTGAAACCTCGTTAGTGAGCACTTCTCCTTTGCCAAGACAATCAATCCACCTGACAGGTGTGGCATATCAAGGTGCTGATTCAACAGCATCTTTATTAAACAGGTGTGCCTCAGGCTGGTCACAATATAAAGGCCACTCTATAATGTGCAATTTTCTCTGGAAAAAATACACTTGACTAGTGCTGCAGAATTTTTTTTTCTTCACGGATACCCCAAACAATAGGTTACTTAAACACGTTTACATAGTTTAATGTTAAAAAATACATTCTTTTTCTTATACTGTCTGTTTAAAAATACATATTAAAATCAAAATATCCGTATTCACCCTCTGTCTGAAATTGTCCGTTGTCTCTTTAAGAAACTAGGTCAGGGGTCAGCAACCTTTATTGGCAAAAGAGCCACTGTTAGCTGAAAAAAAGGGGAAAAAATGATGAAATCGAGCCGCAAACCTTATTTTAAGCCTTATGATGACAATAAACAGCCTACTAAGTCTAAACTAGCCTCCCAGCTTTACTAAAAGGTCATCATGAGCATTTTTCATTTTGTCAGAAAGCAGTGAGAACCAAAGTGCAAATGAGAGGCTTGACAACTGACAAATATCTCAGGAGATTTGGAATTGAAATTGAATTGCCTGGCTAGCTAAACTTATAACTAGACTTGAAGATGGCAAAATTTAGAGGTTAGGGTGGCAGGCTGTAGACTTTGGTAAGCCATTATGCACATTTAACTTGACCAAAAAGTAAAAAAAAAAGAAAAAAGGTTTTAATGTCATGTATAAGCTTCGCATTTTACAACCAAAGAATGCAAATTGCTTTGGGTCTACACCAGTATTTGATAAAAATAAAAATGCAAACAGATAACCGTTTTATTTCGTAGAAATGTTTTCGTCACAGCCACAGGGAGCCACTGCAGATGGCGAATTAATCTGTCCATCGTATATGTCTAGTTTCTCTTCCTCTTTGCTAACCCTCCTTTCTGTCATGTGCATTTGCTTTTAGATTTATACTCACATAAAATTATAAAAACAATTCTAACCCAAATAATTCATCAGACTCACGTATATGAAAGCTGAATTTTGTGTACAACTATGGTTAAAATCATGCACACATCTTTATGATAGCTATCTTACTCCATACATATCGTAGCTCTGGAGCCGCAGGTTGCCTACCCCTGAACTAGGTTATCTTGTTTCACCATTTGTGAGTATAGGTAGGACACAAATATATGTGCACAAGCATTGAAAGTATGATTTCTTTTCACAAAATGTCCCCATGTGTATGCATGCATATATCTGTCCATCTGGTCCAGTAGTATGAGAGACTAGCTGTAGACTTACAGACAGACAGTAATTGCGGTGATTAAGAATTCTTGATAAACCAAGTGACTGTTTTATATCGTCATTGACTGCTGAATACTCTTTACCCACTCCTGCGGCTGGTAGGGGCTGGAAGTGATCAACAGCTGCTTCAGTCACATAGCAGAGGCATTTCCAGCAATCAGCTAAGCTATAAACAAACCTTACTGCAAGATTACACATGTGCAGTAATGTACATATATCATGTTACCAAGGCAACACATGCCACCACTAGCATTACTTTCCATCATCAACAGTGGCCAATACAACCACTATTGCTGGCCTGTTGTGGAAGTCTCAGATACGTTTGAAAACCATAAACCATCACGTCTGGATTAATAATTATCGGTATGTATCCAAAATAAATTGATATTGCTGTTACTTCATTGTCATTAAAAGGGTGTAGAAATAATTAAAACATGATGCCAATGTGGTCTGTCTGCAAGATAAGAAGCAAACAATGTTTGTTTTCTGAATGGAGTTTGGATCAATCAGAGCTATGCTTTGCAGGAGATTCTTAACACAGGAATGAACATGCGCCCGCACATACACACACACACACGCACACGCACACGCACACAAACACACACACACACACACACACTCCATTGGCTGTGAATCATGTACTGCTGCTGAACACTCAAACCCTAGAATTAACCTTACCTCTAACTTGCAATCAGGAACACAGGATTAATTGACCCTCATTCCCTAACTCTAATTTTGAAACTGATACTAATGCCTTCCCTTCCTGGGTTTGACTCTAGTCTGAACAATGTCCTCACCACATGGTTCCTGAATCCACTTTAAGTGCAACATCTGATCCTCACATCAAGAGAAATATAGACACCCAGCTCCTCCTCCTAGGAGTGTCAGTGTACCTTTATGCAACATAGCCATCCATCACTATGGTGACACTTTGCTGCAGTATAAAGCTCCTTCATCTTGTTTATACCGTTCCTCAAAATATTATCACAGTGTACTCAATTTGAGCTTAGATTTTTTTAAATGCAAATTTGTGTTTAATATATCATTAAAACTGTATCACAAACACGCCAAAGTACACAAACACCCGGCATGAATTGCCATTTAGGCGGAGTCTTGATGAAAAATGGCTTCATAGGAGGATTTTTTCAACACAACCAACACATAAGAGCATGCCATATATATTAAAATATTTCTTGAACAGCAAGAGCTAGAAATTGTAGCTTCCATGCAGTGAGAACCTGCAGAGTAAGTCCTTTTCATTCACATCACCAAAGCGCAACAAGCTCTCTGAACACATTAAAGCCACAAGAGTGACTCTCAAACTGCCATAACTTGTAAGGTCTTCTCAGCCAGAGAGCTTTATCCGAAATGGGATTGATGCTTAAGAGAATGTGAACCTACATTCTACTGTATGGGGCACTAATACATCCACTGCAGCCATCTCAACCACCATCACACCTTATTACCTCTGTAAGCTCCAGTGGTCACCTCTCCCTCACCAGCGTGGTGTAGTGGCTTTTCATCAATCATGGTCAACTAGCTATAGAGGCTGAATGGAGGCTTGGCGGGGGTTGGAAAAGCAATTGGGACAAGCTAATGTAGTCTAAACACAGCCTGTAAGCACTGTTTACACATATATGACGTCTGGTGTGAATTTAATTTTCACTTTTAATCAGTTTCTGTCTGATATAAGAACTCATAAGAGCCGTTTCACACACGTTCATCTCCTGTTCTCACTTTTTTTTCATGCCTATTTACACACAAAAACACACCCACACATACACACACAGACAATGCCTCATAGTCAGTGCTGTCCATTTAACTCCACGTCACACCATCAATCTTCATTAAGCAATTGACCTTGGATGAGACTGGTGAAGCATGGATGATATCACCTAGCACTAAACTATTCACCATTGTGCATTGCATCCTTTTGTGTCCATATCTGTTGTTTATTGCTGCCTTTGCAACAAAAATACAACAAGAAAAACACTTGTGTGTAAGGTTTCTATGGCATAATACATGCCACACAGATACAGTCATGGAAAAAAATATTAGACCATATTTGTTTTCTTCTTGATAATGAATATGGTTATTATAAAAAAAAAACCATGGAAACTGGCTAGATATCAGCTCTTAAATTAAACTCTTATCAGTTATTTTTGTTGTTATCATTATATTTGTCCAAACAAATGTACCTTTAATTGTACCGGGCATTAAAATGAACAATAAATTGAAGAAAACAATGGTCTAATATTTTTTCCATGACTGTATAAGCAGAAATAATGTGTCTACAATCATAAAATCATTTTTTAGCAGCTACAAGGAGTCTGTTTTTGTGTTTATTTAACAGTACTGTTGATGCCTCACTATGAGTAGTATAAGCAAAATCATTTCTGAGAAGACTTAATGTTTGTATATGATTCCGTATGCTTGACACTGGGTCGGCAGCGGGTTGGCTCTGGCTTTCTAATACATTCAAATTAGGGAGCAAAAGCTGTTATTTATATTCCAGCAAAAGGGTGTCTGAACATCTCAAAACCTTATTAGAACTATTACTTTATAGAATGCATCTTTCACTGGTTATTGATCTCTCCGTAATTAGAGGTACTGTAATGTTCCTCATCGGTATACAGTGCATCCCGTAAGCTGTTTATCCCAAACACTCTTCTATTTCCTGCTCTTCAAAACAGTTGCATGTCTGAAGGTCATGGATGAAGGCGGGAGGCGCTGGTGCTCATGCTAATCTCTAAGGTTTTTGTCCACGGGGGCTTAGAGAGTCAGCCAAAAGCAAAAGTCTAAGTCTGGTTTTTGTTTCCCCTGAATCACAGGCTGCACTTTTTGTTATTGATTTGCGTTTGGGATTTGATGTTTTATTAACACCACTGAATTTGATGTGTTAGAGATTGCAACATTTCACGTGAGCCTTCTTGTTCCATGCTGTGATAAAGTCCCGGGGAAAGTGTGTTGACCGTCCAATGAGACATCTCAGGCTTTCAAAATCCCAAGAGGAAGAGCTCAGTCCAGTCTCGTGAATGACTTCATAATTATAATTAGAGGACCAGGTTGCTATTGATGGGGTTCAGGCTACCTCATTGTAGCTTTTAGAGACTCATTCATTTCATCATTTAACCAACTAAGGCCTATCACAAGTTAATTAGTTCTTGTTGAAGTAGGCAAGAATGGATTATTATGGGAATGAAGAATAAGTACAGCATTGATATTTGACGTCTCAGTAAGGAAACACCACACCATGCTGTGACAGTGAAGTAACCGAAAGTAGAATGTAAAACCGGATGTCACAAGTTTGTTGCTATTTTCTTCTGTACCAGTCACGAAGAAGCCTGTGGTGCCATTTGTGTGTGTTAACCCATTAAGGCCTAAAGCGCCTGGGAAAAAATGCCTGGAAAACCTATGGGCGATTTTCAAATGATCCCCTAAAACCTGAAGTTTTTCTGGAAATTCAACACCTACTAAATAATAGATTTTTCAGCCTCTGTAGCAGATAAAAAGGAAATTCAAAAAGTATTTGAGAGCTTATACCCGTGGCTTTCATACGAAGTTGAGTTTATCTGTCCAAACTTTCAATACATTTTTTTTTAAATCAACAAACTCAGCAAATGTTACATTTGACTGAATAAAAAATCCTATGCATAATACTAATACATGCCCATTAGCAAGATGCAAACATGATATGACCACTGGAAGAACAAGACATATTTCCCATTAGCCTACTGTAATAAATAATAATAATAATAATAATAATAATAATAATAATAATGATAATAATAAATAATAATACATTTTATATATTGCACTTTTCAGGGTACTCAACGACGCATAAAGTAATATAAGACATAAACAGTCATGATTTCTTATATCATCATCACAATCAATTAGCCTATTATTATTATTATTAATATTAATATATTATTAATAATATTATTATCTCCAGATGGCCACAAATCTGTCTGTTCTTCAGTGAAAATATGTCGTCTAAAAACATATTCCTCATCCATAAATGCCGGTCGATTAGTTCCGAGGGTTCAAAGTCCGGATCAGCAATTAAATGACCGGCGCTGTTTTCATCAAGATTGCTTCCGTCACTTACTGCTGAGCTCCTCCACTATAGTCGTCTTCCGTCATGATTTCAAAGTTCTGGAAAAGTCCGATGTTGCATTGCGACACTCCCTCATGTATTCTGATCATGTTCTGATACATTTCATTGGCCAAGAGACCGAAAATAGGTGGAAAAAAATACAAATACTACAAAATGACATTTCCGCTGTCCCGGCCTTAATGGTAGAGTGACGCAACAGCGCTCCCGGCTTTAAAAGTAGAAATGCGGTAATGCTTTCCCGGCGTCAATGGGTTAAAGCAGGACACAGCCTGTAAATTTAACTCAGAACCAGAACTGGTTCTGAGTACACATGAGGCTTTATGTAAGTTAAATAATTGTATGCGGCAAATAACACTGATTGTGTGTTAGCATAATGGCGCTAGCGTTAGCCCGCTAGCATAAGCGCGTTAGCATTAGCGCGTGAGCAAGCTATTTGATTAGCATGTTTATTGTTCAAGGTCAAGGTCTCGTTTATTTTTTAGAGCACCTTATACACAAACAAGGTTGACGAATGTGCTTTACATAAGTGAGTAACAACAAAAAATCTAAAAGATACATAAATGAATAACAATAAACTCAAAGATAAAATTTAAAAAGACAATTTCATCTAGTAATATATGATATGAGATGTACGATACAACACACAGGTTTGAAAGCCTGGGAGAAAAAATTTGTTTTAAGAGAAGATTTAAAAAAAGTCAAAGTCAAAGAGTTAGCAATCTGCATAGCTGAAACAGGAATTTAATGTGAGTGTGGCATAAAGAGGTAGAAGACCAAAGCGCAGAAAAGTGTCCATCTATTCCAGCATTGTGATGGGATGTGTGAAAAGACACAAGACTAAAATATACTGACTGTAGTGTGAATAGTGAAAATCAATAGACATAACGGAAAGGTTATCCCAGTGATGTTATGTGTAAAAGAGGCTCAAGGAGTTTTGGTGCCTAAAGCATAACCAAGTAGTGTGTCTAAATTCACAACGTTAATTTGTTCAAAACTGCACCCCATTGCATGTTGAGTGCATGAGTAGCACATGAGAACAGGTTAAAGAAAGAACATGAAATAACATGAAATTCAATGTCTCAGTAGTGGTTAGCACTCTCGCCTCACAGCTAGAGGGTCGCCGGTTCGCCTGTGAGGTGAGGAGGGCACTGTTTACTGAACATGAGTACTTTGACCAGGTCAAAACCTAGTATATGGCCACATTTGGTCAATGTGATCTTTGGATTTTGTGGGCACAAAAAGGTGTTACAGGAATAATTTGGGATATTAGTAGTTAGTTTGCTTTTGTCCCAATAATACAAACATTTAATAATACACTTAATGATGTAATAAACCCTAGCGGAACAATAGTGCTTTTGCACCACTCTGTGCTTGGAACCTAATAATTACCTTATAAATAAAATAAATGAAGAAAAAGCACTATACTTACAATGTACAATGACAACAGTTTAAAAGCAGCAGCCGTGCCCCCCAAAGTGTGATCACTCACTCACTGACTCACTCAGTCACATACACACCTGTAAAAATCTTTGCTGTGTATGTGTTTTTTTCTCTCTCCAGTTTACACTGCTTACCCTCACAACATGTGAGTAGGGCTTCTAAAGGCCAGCAGCTTTATTTAACTCTCTTTCACTGCCTTTAACATATTCTGAGTGGCAGCAGTTTATGCAAACGATTCAAAACAAAAGTAGCCATTATGTTTTTTCGCTCCTGTTCCTACTCGACTGTGATCAAGGAGAGGTAATTGTAGGTCTGTGTCTGTGTAATTTGCTCATGCCAGCAAAAAGAGATGGAGGTGACGATGTCTGAAGTATGGTTTAACAGAAGCCAGTTAATAAGATGTCTGAGATTTGGTCTGGGGGTTATGATGTTGTTTCACTCTTTTTATGTACACGTGACTCTCGAAACCTACTTAACCACTGCTCAACATAAGACAATAAAAGAAGCATTATTTAATTTGCTTTACAGTTTAACCATATATTGACAATGTTTATTATCTCTACTGGTTTCTGCAGATGCTTTATTACGAGAGTATTTTTTAAAGAATACACCATATACACATGGTTTCATTTTACACAGTATATAGTATCAGCAATGTAAAAAGGCTTCTCTCATGAGTTAATCCATATAAGCAGCTTTTTCTTTTCCTACAGAGACCTAATGGCAAGGGTAACTTCAAAGCACACTGCAATGCAGAACAGCGAAAGCACCATTTCTTTCCACACATTTCAGTGCTGTGCTTGTTTCAAAGAAATCCAGCACAGTACAGTGATCTTCAGAAAGAAATGCAGAAATGTATGTTTTTGCAGTGTATGCTTTCTTCATCTGATATAGGATTTTCTACAGCAGGCCATTGTTCTGCATGTCTCACTATTTGACACATTGAGATATGCTAAGAACAACTCTTAAGGCATTAATCATAATGATACGAGTCAAAAAGATATATCCCCAGTCTCGGCTGCGTAGTGGGAATTGAACTTTTTTTATGTGTGTCTGCAACCCAGAATAGCACCTCCATACAAATTCACAGTTTTGCTGAATGACTGAATGATCGGCTCTAATGAGGTAGGAAATATGCGGAAAAATTGTTCTTTTTTATGTGTTCCCTCTGTCTATTTCTGTTTTGTTTTTTTTTGTCGCTAACTTTCTTACACACATGCATGCATGCACACTCTGATACCATCTCTCTCAGTCACACACACACACACACACACACACACAAATACTCCTACACCTCCAGAAATAGAGGCAGCAACAGTCTCACTGAATTTCTCAGCCCACATGTTGATACTGTCACCTTTTCGGTGTTTCATTACCTTGTGCTAACAATCAGAGAACATCTCTCTCAGAGCTCTCTCTCTCTCTTTCTCTCTCTCTCTCTTTATTTTGGGATCAGTGGGATGTTTGAGAGGAACTGTCATTCCGTATAATTGCCATAGTTACATTAATGGTGTAATACTGCTATTTCTCTATGGCATCTGGAGAGGAAAAGAGAGTTTATGGTCCATTAATGTCAGTACGTTCACTTGCAAACTGCACTCAGAGGAAATATCGGACAAAGGGAGGACAATGTGGAAGCGAGGTCCATCGCAGAGGAGGCTGAGTCATAATTACACATGTAGAGGTTCTCCTCGACTGTAACATTCTGTTGATCCTCATAACACTAACGGCCACTGACTAAATCACAGATCAGTTCTCAGAGAAGCTTAACCAAGCAACAGTTTGACTTCATAAACGCTGATCTCTGCACTCAAAAGTTTGGGGTCACCCAGAAAATGTCTGTGTCGTTTTCCATGAAAACAAACTGTTTTATTCATGAAATGAATGGAAAATATACAGACATTGACAAGGATAGAAATAATCATTTTAACCTGTACAAATCTCTTTACCCCTTGATACTCAACTAGCCTACAGAAGGATCATTTTATTGCAGGAGTGATGGTTAGTGACAATATACAATAGATATTTTTTTATAAGAAAATCAGCCGTTTCCAGCTTTAATAGCCATTTACCAAATAAACAATGTCTACACTGTATGTCTGTTATTTAAAATTTTTTAAAAATATGCTTTTCTTTAAAAAATAAGGACATTTCTAAGTGACCCCAAACTTTTGAGCAGTAGTGTTTGTCATAGAGTAACAAGATCTCCAACCTAAACGACAGAATGGACCGTTTGTCAATACCTCCCATAACGACACATATGATCGTTTTACGGCTCATGGTACAGCAGAGTGTACTAAAAATAGCACACACGTCATTATACAATACACATACGGTCTGCAGTCATAAAAAAGCCAACAGTTTCTGTTCATTTAGGCTACAAAACCACTGACCTAGGTTTAGGGTAAAAAACTCCCTGGTTGGGCGTTGTAAAAGACAGTTCAAACGTAAATTCCGGAAGCGAATAGTTGCGAGGGTGACGTGAGCGTAAGAACGTAAGATACGTAAGATACATAAGATACGTAAGATACGTAAGATACGTAAGATACGTAAGATACGTTAAATGTTGTTAACTTTTGTTTTCACATGGGACCAGGCGGCAACCTCCAGGTCTGAGCAGGGAGGCAAACCAGGAAGTGCCTTAAGCTACATTCTACTGATAATTCCAGCAGGGGGCGCTAAGTGTGGCTGCAAAAACATTTCTGTCCATTAATTTCAATGCAAAATGAAATACTTCTCATTTGGTTTGTTAACTCAGAATTGTTTTAGGACAACACTATGGTCTCAATCGCTGGTAAAGACAATAGTTCAAATAATGGACCTATATTTAGAAGAAAATAGAAGATAAAGAATCGTATGGTTTTGGGCGTGGCTACCTTTGATTGACAGGTCACTAACAAGGCAAGCCGTCATCAGGAGAGAAGCAGAACAATGTGTATCCATGAAACTGTGTCAATAAAGTTATATATAATGTTATATAGATATAAAAAAGGACGTTTACAGGTTTGGTCTCATAGCTTTGACCCTTTTTAACTGTATTTTCACTTAATGACTATGATGACTAATGTTTATTAGATCCCTCTCGCACCTCCACAGTCCAAATATGGTCTGTCCCAGTATTGGAAACAAGATGGTGACGCAAGATGGTAATGAGTGTAACGCTGAACTCAATGCTTCCAACGGGCAGTCCACAAACCAATGGGTGACGTCACGGTCACAACGTCCATTATTTATATATAGTCTATGCATGGGCCACGAACCCCGTTGTCCTGGGTGACACTGCGCCGTTTGTTCGGCCCATCCAACCTCTCACCTCGAGTGTGACATCCTGCATTTAAACTCTGCATCACCATCAATCACTACTACCACGTCAGCAAGATGGCAGCAGAGGAAAGTCTAAAACCTCAATCGTATGTTGCCGCCCATACTAACGCCCTATATTGTCGTTTCTGAGGGGAGACCAGTCTCTCATAGAGAGACATAAAATAAGGCAGATACACTGAGTGTAAGTTTACCCTTGACTGCATCTCTGCCAACTATTTCTCATAGACCTTGAGAAGACAAATGGTCACTGAAGGGTCAGCTAACATTAGAAAAATGTCCAGAAATGAACTCCTCATAGGTTAGTGCTGGAGTCGCATTTTTCAAGATCTGCACTTGTGTCTGGTTGTATCCCAGAGCTGCCTGGGATAACATTCTCTGATGTTAAGGTGTGCTGCCAGAGAAGCCTTTGAAGGAATATGCAGGGTAATAACCTGTCAGAATTTAATAAACACGTCCTGCTAAATGGAATGAATATGTAGCTGTCACTGTAATAAATGACTCAGTAATACCTGTTATGCAGTGTAGAAGTTAGGAAATTAATATCACGTATTAGCACGAAGCATTCAAACATCTGTGTTAGCTTCTGTATAATTTGTGGGATAGTGATATAGATACTAAATATAGAGATAAATGAAGAGAAGAGAGGAGAAGTATCCACTTTTTTTTGTGCAAGCGAGGGAATATCATACAAACAGTTGTTGGGTTGTTGTTGGAAGGAAAGTACAGGAAGGGAAAAAAAACATACATAATTTGTAATTATTATTTTTTAAAAGTATGCATTTTAATTTAATTTAGATTTCATAGCACAGAATATCAATCATGTGTTTGTTTATTAATTGTAAGAATTTTTCTGCAAATTAACTCTTCATGTGTCTGTCAAAAGCTCAAACAACCATTAGAAACAACAAGAAGCATTATGAAACAGTATAAAACACTATATAAATACTGAAATAGAGCTATTATATAGGACAAACAAGTCTGTGATCAGTTTGCACAGCTTTACATTTTATTTTCTGCCATTTTTTTCATTATTTACTTAAAGTGGGGTTGTTTTATTAGGTGAAGTCAAAGTTTCTGTACATTGAAGGTTCATTATATTGAGTGAAGTGATCTCTGGATATATTGAATATTTGTCCAGCAATCAATCAACTTTGACATTGAATGATGGAAAATAGTGATATGTTCCTTTATGGAAAACTTGTCCCTTGGGTTATGTCAAACAGTCACTATTCCAAAGAGCTTGCGGCAAATCTGGTTTGCAAATTACTTTTAACCATGTATGTGTTGTTGAAAATAAGTGTCCCAAAAATTGATTTGAAAATTGCATTTTTTGACAATGAAATATTGATAACTTACCAAGTGAAAATAAGGCTTTGACTTATGAATATGTTGCAACACATAATATAAAAAATAGATTTACCATGGAATCCAAATAAAAGAGTCAATACTTAATATTTAACAATGCAAAAGATAAAAAAAAAAAAATTTGAGAGGCCAAAATACTGTGAGATAACTGATGTTATATGTCTTTTTTGTTTTTGTTTTTAGTGGAGTTAACTGGCCTTTTTAATCATTCATTTCTATTTTTATATACATTAAAAATAAGACATGGTTATAAAAAAGGATGTAAAGTTTCAAAGTGTTTTCCAACAAGATAAAATTACAAAAACAGAAAGAAGAAACATTTGAACAAATGCAGGTAAAGCCATATTATTGCTCTGTGAAGCTTGAGTGGCAGTACTGTACAGTTTCAATAGGTAGAATCAGTGTCCAGGAAAAGTATTTGAAGGAAAGCAACTAAGCAGTGGAACAGATGGTCAGTGAGATTTTAATGCTCAGGCCAAACTAAACTGTTGCGCGTCAGTTGGCTAAATCTCAGGGTTATAATCAGTGTTATGTAAACTGACGAGTGAGAGCGCTGCTGCTGCTGTGCGGTCTGCCTCCGCTCAGTGGCCCCACTCGCTCGCATCCACAGCGCTGTTTGTGTGGATATGTTTAGAGTGGATTCCCGAGCAGACGTCAATGTTTGTGAGAGGGAAAGGAACAGAAGAGCAAGCGTGGACGTGAACCAAGAATGGATGAGATGGAAAAACTGAGACAGGGATCAAGGCCAGAGGGAAGAAGAAGAAAAGACATTCAGTGGAGGACATCAGTTCATCACAGTGATCAGAAATCACCATCGCTGAATGGTGAAGCCAACTGACACATGTCCAGAGCAGCACTTCCTCTTATGGCCACTAGAGGCTGGCTCCAGCTTGAAGTGACTGAAAAAACAACAACAACAACAACAACAACATAAACACGAGAGCGACAAATCTACTGCTTAGAAGTACAGTCATGGAAAAAATGATGAGATGCTTTTGCTTATACTGGTCATATTGAAGCACCAACAATACTGTTAAATAACGCAAAAACTGACTCCTTGTAGCTGCTATAAATGATTTTATGATTGTAGACACATTATTTCTGCTTATACAGTCATGGAAAAAAATATTAGACCATTGTTTCCTTCAATTTATTCTTCATTTTAATGCCTGGTGCAACTAAAGATACATTTGTTTGGACAAATATAATGGTAACAAAAAATAGCTCATAAGAGTTTAATTTAAGAGCTGATATCTAGCCAGTTTCCATGGTTTTCTTTATAATAACCAAAATCGTTAAGAAAAACATGGAAAATGTCTAGATATCAGCTCTTAAACAACTCTTATGAGCTATTTTTGTTGTTATCATTATATTTGTCCAAACAAATGGAACTTCGGTTGTACCAGGCATAAAAATGAAGAAGAAACTGAAGAAACAAGGGTGGTCCAATCATTTTTTCCATGACTGTAGATGAGAGCGGGTCAAAGAGACACATGAAGGCATCCAAAAACAATTTGCATAAAAATGATCAAAAATACATCTACAATAAAACATAAAGGTGCCAAGACCTTGAGGAACACAAAAAAGACATGCTGTGATTTAGAATAAAAACCTTTCACATTTTGGAGATCTTTGCAAAAATTGCATTTCTACCAACTGAATGGCGAGTTCATGTTCTGCAAATTGCCTCATAGTCAATATATAAGCCGTATATCAACAGAAAGCTCCAGGTCTCGAGTTTGTGATCGTAAAGTTTCATGAGGCTGTGATTTTCCTAGAGGTCACAGCAAGTCATTAATATAATGAGGTCAAGTTTCAAAAATGGTCTCGCTGCAATGAAATGCTACTATGGGGACTAACATCATGACACATGGATAAAATTGGGCTAATTGAATCAACAAGTCTCATCTTTCCAGTCATACCCAATTTATGTAATATGCAACACTGTTCAGAGACCTCAGTATGGAGATGTATTCAAATAAAATACACAAAATTAATGTTCTTTCACCACATGAGAAAATTTGCAGAGTGGGGTACAGTTTTAAGGAAGGATGATGCATTTTTTTAAGTGAATAGATAGAATATCTTTATTATCATTGTCACATATGCAACAAAACTATGTGCATTGTCAGTGTCAGTGCTAGATTTAAAATAAATAAATAACAGTGAAAATTAATAAATAGTAGGAATATAAAAAACAGGAGAAAAAAATAACAACAAACGAACATAAACAAAGATCAAATCAATCATATAAAAATACATTTGCACAAGTCCTCCTCATGGCATCATTTAAGGCCTTGATGGCTGATGGGTAGAAACTGTTTTTGAGTGTTTTTGTTTTTGCTCTGTGTGTCATGAACCGTCTGCCTGAGTAAAATTCTATTGACATTAACAACGGACATTTAAAGGCTGTGTTCTTGGCAATACTTAACTGTCCATAATTACACTGTTTATTCAGTCTAACACAATTCTAATTATGTCAATTATTACCTCCATGTTTTTAAACGCCAAACAACCTTTATCTATGGGTAGATTATGAGACAACAGGCCGCCGGACACCAACATGAAAAAAGCCCCTCTATCACTCGTATCTCATCCCAACACCCAGACTGAAAGAAACATGAAATGATTGTTTTGTTAGTTCGTTTGTTAGTTAGTTATGTTGTCACCTTACGTCTCATTTGCTTCTCATTTTTTTGCCACTTTGGGTGGTTGTATTGTGTCTCTTTGAACTTGTTTTGCATCTCTTTGTAGTCTCTGTTCTCTCTTTCCGTCTCTCTTTGTGGACATTTTGCATCGCTTCTGTCATTTCATTTTGTGCCACATCATGATCTCATTCTGCGTCCTTATACTTGTCTGATTGACTTTAAAACAGGAAATGATAACAGTGACCTCATATAGAGCCTCCGGGGCCCTGTGGGTCTGTACCCGGTAGGGCTGTTTAATAATCCATCCATGATACTAACAAGCCAATTACCTATCACCTTCTGACTCTGGTCAGGTGGTATAGAGCTATATACTGGTGTGCTGCACTCCAATTCAACTCTGAGCAGCTCCATTTTAATTTTCTTTCTTTCTTTTTTTTTTAACCATGAACATGCTGTATATCAGTCAGCGGCTCTTTTACTCATGCTCATATTGTCAAGGGAGCTAATTATGTGAATTATGGTCCACTGAGATGATCTATAAGTGTAGATCAATGACATCATAGGACACTGTGGTGGAATTATCTAACAGTGAGAAAACGATTATAAAACATGACGAGACAATGCAACATTCAAACTTACCAGAAAAGCACTGCCTGTGTCACTGTGAAGCTAAAAACATGCTGATTGTTTCAAGACATAGCAGTTGAAATATAATTGAAACATATATATATATATATATATATATATATCTCCCTGGGGTCTAATGTCTGCTATTCCCACATTTTGTCATACATCAATAATGTCAGAAAACAGATGATTAGCAAGATTTTGATAGCTGAGGTGTACACAGTTGATAAAATACTTTTAAAAGAAGTAAGTAAGAAAACAGTGAGAAGTAAAAGCTTACTGCAAGCTCGGAGCATTTGGACACATGCATATATAGTGTATACATGCATGCATGCACACGCCCACACAGTTCACATACATACCAGTATGACAAAACCGTCTATCTGTGTCTTAGTGTGCAGAAAATCAATGCCATTCTATGGTACAAAGACGCAGCAGTGAAGCCTCTAAATGCTTCATCTCAGGTTAGCGTATATATGCAATCTAAATATAGAGCTTAGCGGTGTACTTCTTTTGATATGCATTTGCATGATGTTTATAAATGACGCCGTTTCATTGGCAATCATGAATATTTGAGTGTGAAAAGATCAACTGGTTGCAGGGTGCAAATGCCTGCAGAGATTTGCAGACTATCTCTAGCTTTAGCTTTGGATTTACCTCCTTATTTTGTCCTGGATTGTGCTGTGCATGTGTGTGTGTATGTAGATGGATGTTGGTAGCTAATTTTTCAAGCCTTAACCATAGTGTACATAGAGTCTGTGGGATATAAATGGATATTTGTGCACAAGCCTTAATGTATGCATATGCATGTATTGTATGTGAGTTAATGCACCCAGGATGTTTTTTTTTTTTTTTGCTTTTATACTAACACATACTCTGTATTTGCTTTAGCCTTTGTAGAAATGCTGTAGTTACTGCACAGGGTACAACTTTGAGTTTATCTTACTTAAGTATATGGAATAATAAAGGTGTGTAATATACAGTAATAAATAATTTATTTTTTAAGTTAGGGTATTATTGTGCAGTTAGTTGCATAATTAGATAACATTTTCACTCTGGCGTTTATTATTTCATTATAAATAACAAACTGGTCAGGCTCTTCTCATTCACCATTCGTACTTATACCTATATAGAAGTAACACACTGGCATGAGCCAGTAGGTGCACCTTATTATGACTGCTTATGGCTAGGAAGACTCTATTGCGTTCTTGTTGCAATCGAAAACAACTAAGGGCTTGACCCGCCATACTCTTCCTCTGATTGGCTTAACCCATTTAGGCCAAAATGCCTGTAAAACCTATATTTGAGAGCTTATACATGTGGCTTTTATAAGAAGTTGAGTTTATTTGTCCAAACCTTCAACAAAGTTTTTTTTTTTTTTTTTAAATCAATGTGTTGCATTGAGACACTCCCACATGTATTCTGATGCATTTCATTGACCAAGAGACCGAAAATAGGTGGAAAAAACTACAAATACTACAAAACGATGTATCTGCTTTCCCGGCTTAAATGGGTTAACCTGATATTATTACCCTTCCCTTAGCCAATCTTCTTTTTCATGCCTAACTCTTACGAGAGTTTTATAACAGGCCATTTATCTAACCAAAGCCAGAGTATATGTATGATGATTTTTAGTAGGCGACGACCTCTTGTGGGTGTAGTAATCATGACAGTAGTAGAGGAAGTCATACAACGTAGTATAAAGAGTGAGAAAGTCTGTGAAGGCAGGAGGTTGGGGTGGGCGGATCGGTAAAAAGGACTTTCACACAGGAGTCTGGTGTTCCTGTACTGTGAAAACAAAAGTCATTCTTGTAAGTTAACTTTTTTACATAACTACATCATGTCAACTGCATGACTGCATCACATATATACATACGGAAGGAGTTATTTTAACAGTAATTATCTCATTTTCTAAATTTGACCAAGTCACTTTTGACTCTGTTACAAGAATTTTATAACAGGCCGATCTATCTAGCCAAAGCCAGAGTATATTGATGATTTTTAGTAGGCCACAACCTCTTGTGGGTGTAGTAATCATGACTGAAGTAGAGGAAGTCAGACAACGTAGTATAAAGAGCGAGAAAGTATCTTATTTTCTAAACTTGACCAAGTAATTGTTGACTAAACTTAATAGTTTTGATACCAAAACCTAGTAATTACATATCACAACATTAACCATGTCTTTAAAACTGCTAATGGTCACATGTTTAAAACAGTGACTGGGTGAAAATTTCACAACGTTAAATTTCCGGGTCATATTTCATAAAATATCATATGACATCTTTCCGTTCATGAGGAAACACTGAACTGCTGGATGTAGCAAATGCAGCATTAGAGTTAGAGAGGTAGAGAGAGGGAAGTTGTGTTTATTTATTGTCTTACTATGTTGCTGTTGATTTAAGATCCAGGAGAAACAGCAGGCAGCTTATTAGCCACAGCCGAAAATGACTGGAAAACACACATAAAAATTCAGGGTGAAGCTTTATTATATGAAGGAGAATTATGGACATACCTGTGTATGATTTGTATCTATTGAAATGTTTTATTAATGTATTACATTATTTGCAAGGTTTAATGCCCATCATAAATGTTGTTTGTGATTAAACTAAAAAGTAAAGATGGATTACATATCTTCTCTGGAAGTGTTCCACTGCACAGTGCCTTACACAGAAAAACCTGATTTCCCAATGCGGTAAGTCCAAAGGGTGCAGTTTAATTTATTGTGAAAGACATTCTAAAAAATGATGTTGTTGTAATAAAGTCACATAACAGATGAGAGAAAGGGTTATGCACAACCCTATGTACCAGACTTACATTTGAATAAAGTCTGTATTTGTCAGACCTCAAAAGATTGTTTGTTAAGTACAATCTGCATTGCCCACCGCTAAACGTATTAAAAAAAAAAACCTGGTGTGGAACCCACAAACACCTCTCAAGTGATTGACAGGTCTTTTAATATACAAGTAAACAACACCCATTTATGCTTTCCAGTGCTGTTAAATGTTTGTTTACATCAATAATGACTGGTTTCTCCAGCCTGCTGGTAGGTTGTAGCACAATACAACATGTGGGGAAGGATCAAGTGATTCATAAACGCTGTATTTTGGCAGCATTGATAGAAAAATATTGCTCATTTGTCTAAATGTTATGCTAAGCTGAACTTCAATGTTCTTTAATTCCTTTAATATGTCTTTTAAAACTATGTTTTGAGTCTCAAATAATATCAGGTTTTAGCACCAATAGTTTTCTGTCAATAAAAATGCCAATAGTTTGCCTTTATTTTGTTTAAATTTCCATTATCATTTTGACAAAATCTTATTTCATGACAATCCTTTACATAGATGTTCCATCGCAGTTGTGCACATCTGTATTTATGTACACATACACACATAAATACATTAAAATTCATGTGTGCACATGCAGTCTATAATGTTCCATTTCTGTATGCATAGAGACATCCATTTAGGTATATAGGTACGTATATATATATATGTGCATGTCTACCTACATGAGCAAAAATGCATGAATATGAATGTAAGTATACCTGTGTCACAATGGACCTTGCCAGAAATAGTGAGTCAGAGGTGTTGCAAGCGTATGGCTGTTTGCATAGAGCAGCTCACAGAGGGGGAGCACTCTTTTGTCTTTTACAGCAGCCTGATTTATTCCTCAGGATACTGATTGAGGCAAGTAACCCATAATGTTCTGCAGAAAGGGAACGACAGGTATCACAGTGCCTAAGTGTCCACCGGTAAAAGTGCTAGAACGGCAGGTAGCCTGCAATTTGGCAGAATCAACTTCTGACAGTGCATTCCTGTCCGCCCTGATGCCAGCCTTGCTTCATTGTTGTTTGCTGTGAGTGTTTCTCTTCCTCTTGGTACTAAATGCTGGTAGCCACTCACTGAAAGGATTTCCACGGAATCATCTGCACCTGTTGAAAGCCTCAATTAGCCTGCTCCATCCACATTAGATGGATGAGAGATAACAAATGAAACTAGGAGGTAAAATGAGACACTGTTTAACAGCAGATACCAAGTCCGGGTTCAAGAGCCAGAGCCGTAGCACAGTTTTCAACCCGTTGGCACTGGGAAATGCACAAGCCCATGGGGCGAAAAAGGCAAGCACAAATCAAGCTTTACTGCAGTAATTGAACTGAAGTACTGCACTTGGGTTTATCTCTCTCTCTACAGCTACAGCCTCAGTTGGAGGCCAGATGAGAGCCCTGCCTGCTGTTGCCTACCGGACAAAGAGTGGTCTTGAGCGACCTCTCCATCGAGGAGCAGCCCAGACGAACCGGAGCTACAACATTCTGTTATCCACGAGCTGAGAGACTCACAGAGCCTCAGGAATCTCTAATCGAGTGACATCACATGCTGAATTAAGACATTCCACCGCTGTCAAGAGTGCTCTGGTCCACTCCAAAAAAAGCATTAAAAGCTGAAAAAGCCCTCTCCCACCAGTACTGCTTCGATCCCTTTTAAAACTGCACTTTACTGCCTACAAATAACGGAGACTTCATCTGCTGCTGTCTGTGTGCTTGTGGACAGAACGTGAAAAGAATTTTGGGCAGTGCATGTATGTAAAGGAAAACACAAAAGTGCCAGGTGATAATGAAAGGCATTATAATGGAATATAATGCAGTAAGACTCAGTCATTCTTTATTGCTTTTACATATGTATTGGCCAGTATTTACAAAGTGCACCTCAATGCACCACGAGGTCTGTCAGCACCCATCGTACACTGTGGCTGCAGTTCTAAAAAAATATAATTCACCCAAACAGAAGAAAGTAGACTAACTTTATGCAGGTTGGCATCCAGCAGCCCTGTCTAACAAAATGTTGAACTTGCACTGTTGTTTACTTGGTTTTCATGACTTCGCGAATGATTGACATCCTGTCATTGTTCCAGTTGCTCATCCTCAAAATGAAGAGAGATTGGACAACTGTTTTTATAAGCTCCACAGACACCATGACAATCAATGAATTATGAGGAAGTGGTGACAAGCTAATGCAAAATGAATAAAGGCGAAACAGTGCAGTTTATTTCGGACCATTATAAATTACTCAGAAAGCCTGATATACAGAGGGCAGAAAAGAGTACCAGCAGTTTGTAATAAGAGCTGGTGCACAAGGAAAATGTCAATACGCCAAAGATTAAATTGTGAAAGTACCAGAAGTATGTGAGAAGTGACGTAGACAAGAAAAAAGTGTGATATGCCAAAGAGTAAAATGTAAATGTTCCAGACGTATAAAGTATGAAGTAGTGGGGGTACGCCTCTGTAAATTGTATAAAGGTGAATCACTTTATTTTAGCCTATTATAAATGACCCCAAGAGTCTGATATAAAGAGGATGGAAAAGAGTACCAGCAGCTTGTGAAAAGTGGTGCATATGAAAAAGTCACAATATGCCAAAGAATAAAAAATAACTTGTCAAGGTTGTGACAAAGTCAATACAATTCAGCTGTTAACTAAACTAAATAGAGGCCGGCAAAACCTTCAGGGTCATGAGTGGTCAAAGGGCCACAGTTCCTTTCATGATTCTTTAAGTGCTGTACAAAGGCACAACAGGACACCCCAAGCAGCAAATGGTTGTGTAATTGCATGTGTACATATGCAAACAGTGTTGGACAGTGTGAACGACTTCACTTTAAAAGGTCAAAGGGAAAAATACTGATATCACACTAACATATTCAAGGTTGATTGTGCAACAAATCTGCACAAAACAAACACATGGGGACAATAGAGACACAGGTGACTACATCATCACCACAGTTGGTACTTTAAGTTTGTGTGTAACTAAACAAATCATCACCACATACTGCCCCATGATGGATGCACAAACAGAGAAAGAAGGGGGGCGTAGTCCGTCAATATCCCTCCCTTTAAAATTCAAAAGCACTGTTCACAGCGAGTGATTATTTCTCCATAACCTGCACATCTCTCACCTAAATTACCGTCATCCATCTCTCTCCGTTTAGTCCTGTGCGCGTGCACACACACACACACACACACAGGCACACACCTCACTTCGCTATCCGTTCCCATCACCTGCCCAGAGATGGAGCTGTGAGTAGGCAAGTCGCCTTCTTGCTTGTCCTTATTTGTTTGAGCGGCGTCACTGGATATTCGTCTTAATTGATCACTTGCAGTATTTTTTTTTTTTTTTTTTTTGGAGAAGCTGTCTTTTTAGTTGCAGACGGAGACATTCTCCTCTTTTGGCAGAAGAACGGAAGGTTATTTAAACGTGAGGAGGAGGGTGGAGAGACGCGAGTCGTACTTTCTTCCCTCCTCTCCACTATCCGTCTCGGGGCGCGCGCGCGCCAACATAACGCGCACGCGGGCACGTGTTGGTTATGCATGCCCGCACGTGCACGCGCGCGCACAAGGCAACTCGAGTCACATGCAGCGGTGGCAGCGTCTGGCTTTGAGAGAAGGGAAGCAGCTTGAAATGATACTCCACTTGCATTACAATAGCATTAATTCTACAGGAGGAGCTCGGTGGGGTTGTGGAGGGCTTTTTTTCTTTCTTGTTGTCATTATTAAAATATGCGCGTGCACCTGCGGCATCAGGTTATGGGGACGAAATAAGAGCAGAGCGCAAGAAGGGGGGTGTCAGATATTTAGACTATTTTTTTTGCCGTTGTTTTATTTTATTGTATTGAGAAGGGTTGAAATGGCATTTCTGTATTTATATACTCAAACGTCAAATAATTGTATTAATTTATTCAGATAGATAGATAGATCTCCCACAGTGAATACAGAGGCATATACAAGCTCATGACGTCCCTCATAACTAATCACGCACATGCACTACTTTAACCACGCGTGAGGAGGCAACACACACACACACACACACACACGCACGCACACTCAGAGGAAACGTTGCACTGCAGACCAGACTGACGTGACTACACTGCCAGCTCACTCTGCCCTGCTCTGATGAAAATAAACCCCCAGTCAAAACTAAAGGCAAAAAATGAGTTGCTCTTCTGTCATAAAAGCATAAAAAAATGAAAAATAAAAAAAATCAACAGCTGGGATTTATAGGAGGCTTATGCAACCACGTATTAACACTGATGTGATATAAAACTGCCCATAATAATGTCCTTGTTTTCCTCTTATTGCCTCCTGTTGTAGTCCACGGTGATGAAAATGTCTTCTGATTTGTAGTTTAACTTGAAATACGCAGATGACTACAAAAATATACGCTGGGTATCATGAGCCCAATTTTTTTTCCTCCCTTGCAGATGCACGCAGCTCAGCGCTCCTCGGCGTTCTGAGCTCAGTCTGGAGTGGCGCGGCTGTAGCAGCAGAATATTTGGCTGTAAACAGAGACACAGTGCTGTTGTCTCGATGCGAAACGCAGGCTTTTAGGAGACGGTGAGTGATTCGAGGAGGATTTTATTGCAGAGAGAGGCTCGTCTCATCAGTGCAAAGCTGGTGAGGGAACACGATTTTCTTAACATTTTTTGGAGGTGTCTTTTCTCCCCTTTGCTTGTGTGCGCGCGTATCCGAGCCGTGTAATCCATTCGTGTTTCATTTTTTCCTCTTTTCTTTCTTTTTTTTTGCTTCATCGTGTGTACTTACTGTCCGTTTTATGACTGCTACTCTTGTCCATAAGATGCCTTGGTCGTGAGACGGTTTCTTTTGATGCATGTCAATTTATCTCCTTGGAAATCATCACGTAGGAGTCAGTGAGCGAGACAGAGAAAGCGCGATGGGGGAAAAAACAAGGATCCCAGCTGAAAATGTAAGAGGATTTTTATTTAGCAGCCACTGAAAAAGAGATTAGGGCGACAGCAGTGGAAGTTAAATTGTGCTGCATATAAAATGGGCGGGCTAGTCTTTATATTAGGTTGGTACAGCCTATTCCAAAATTAAATGGTCAAGCGCTTGGACACAGTCATGCACTTTATTTATTGATGAACTTAAAACGTTGATTTTGGATAGGCACCTCGGTGCACAGAGCAGCTTTGTTAGTTTAGTAGAACATTTTTTTTTGTTGCTGACAGACTGAGAGAGTTCAACTCACTACAGCACCGCCAATGAACAGTGAGAGAGACCTGCGCATATCGTCAGCAGCCGCTTCTCCAGCCTCAAGCTAAAATTCGTCAGATCTGAGATCACAGAGGATTTTTCTCATTCAGTCCGGCTAGAAAAGATATTCTCAAAAGTTTGAGGATATAGCCAGCGGACACCGAATATACCCCGACTCGTCTGCTGTAAGTGATTTTCTCCATTTTTCTCGCCTTTTTTTATATCAGGCAGAAGAGAGAAGAAGAAGGGGGGAGAGAGGGGAGTAACACTCGGATTTAGAAAAAAGGGATGGTTTGTGTTGCTGGACACCGCTAGAATCGACTTTTATTGGGGAGAAGGGGGAGTTTGCCGTCGAAATTGGGACCGTTTAAGTGGTATTTTATGGCAAACAAGAGCCGTTTGATGGTTTTTTTTATAAACGGGAGGCAGCCTGGCTTCAGCACCACGGACAGCGCTCCGAATAAAACAGCATCAACGCACATTTGCTTAATTACTCCGCCACGCACGAATTGGATCGCCATGCATGTATTTAGACCAACCTTGCAGGGATGCCAGTTGCATGCTTAATTTCTCACCCCAGCTCCGATACATTCTCGTATTGTAGAGGGTGACATTTCCTCTGAATAACTTAGAAAGTGTGTGCTTGTGCGGGATTTTCTCCTCCGGTCGTTAATCTGCATCATCCCCGCTTTGTCAAATCCTTGTCAACCAACGGATTTATTTTATTTTTATTTCATTTTTTTTTTTTTAAAGCAGAGCAATTGTACGTCCAACCCTCTCGACTCCCATCCGCTCACAGTGCACCTTGGAACATCACAAGCAAGTAGCAGGGGGTATTGTCTTCGATGTGGGCTGTGTTTCACTGGCAGGATTTGTGTATGAAATACTGCTTTTTATATAAGTAAGTAATTGGTCCTCTCGTGGACACATCGATTATGCCTTCAAAAATGGACCGTGGATGCGAGGATTATGTTTTGCATGCACAGTAGCGCAGGCTAATTGCTTACATACTTTATGACCCGGCTGACATCATAGCTTAATGATTGAGGAGGAAGCAAAATGCTCTAATTTTAAAGGGGGATTTGATATTGCGGTATTGTGCGTCTCACATTGCAGGGTATTAGAGGAGGCTGTGTGTACAGGTGCTACAAGCTCACGCTGGGTGTTATATGTGCTCGATGATGTGTTGCCTTGTTATTTCGTCTTAATTATTATGCGCTACAGATGCGGCCATATCGTGTGTATGCAGTGAGCGTCAGTTATGAAAGTCGTAAATCCACTGGGTCCCCTTTTATTTCTGGTCATCGAGATGCTGAGCAGCTATTTAAAATTCGGTCTCCCACGTAGTTAAGGGTATAGGATATGTCTCTGTCAATGTGACACATTTAAAATGATGATGTGGAATCTTTTAGGGGCTGCGTGTGTCAAGTGGCATGTGATGGCCCAATGCATTTGGCAGGGCCATTTGGCTTGATTAATGTGCTGTCAGTATGACTGTAAGAGATGTTTAGCAGGACCAAACACCTCATCTGTGTATAAGAACAAACCTCCACGTTGCTTGTTGTTGTGTCTGCATCTATATGTTTCCTGATGTGATGAAGTGTTTGGGTTGATGGTGGACCACTGGCTCATGTGACTTGGCAATGATGCTCACTCTCTTTCTCTTTGACCTCCAGCAGTGAAAGGTCCTCATATTGCAACTATGTGTGGACGGAGCAGGACGGCCTTTCTGTATCTGTGGGCTTGCTTGCTTTTCGCCAACAGCGTACTGAGTGGGAAAAGGTAAGAAACTTTAACCTACAAATGCTAATGTACATTAAAATGGATCATTGGATAATTTCCGACATGCTAAAGCTACAAATTTCATGCACTTTATGAAGCTTTATGCAGAGTTTTGACAAGAGCGCTCAGTGGATTTTAAATATTGCCTATATGATGAAGATGTGTTTGGAACAGTGCAATTCCACATAGTGACATTTGAAGGGCAGACCACGCTGCATTGGGCAAAATCTTTAATGCAGTTTTGTTGAGGAGGACAATTGCCTTTTAATGGTGGTTTCACTGTTGCTGAATGGTCAACTGGCCATTAAATGTGTCAGTAAATCAGTCAGGCGGACAGCCAGCCAATGGTGCAAACAGTGTTACACCTGCTGAACTGAAACCTGTCTTCCTGCCTATTGCTTGGTTTATTGGGCTATACCCTTGCAGAGCATATTCACTGTGGTTGTAACTGGGGCATCCCCACAGGACACCCCAATGCTTATAGCTGCATAGAGGCAATAACAAGTGCAACACAGAGAGGAGAGGCACTATCTACAGTACATTACCACAGCATTGCACTTGTTTTGGCTCCTATTGCCGGACAACAGTATGGCCGTGCACTGTGGTATTTGGCACACATTTGTGCACATGTGTTTGTGACAGTGACTGTGGGGATAGTAGGGTCGATGTACAGAGACACTTCTCAATGTCAACACTGAGGTGTCGAATGTCACCCCAACCAGTAGCAGACAGAGTGAGGAAGAGAGATAGTGATTGGATAAGAGATGGCAGCAATTTGATCCACTGTCATGTGCAACTGCATTAATTCCCACATGATTCAAATGCTGGTCAGCTATTGTATGTTAAGATATAAATATATTATAACCTGACTCCACTCCTTGGATAGCTTTGGCATCGAACCATACAGTAAATACACAGGTTTCAAAATAAAACAGTAAAAGTACAATTCATTACAACTGCATGAGATCATTCTCTCATCCCATTGTCGTTCTTCTGGAGAATCCTGGAGAGACTCAAGAGATCAGGCTTTTCTGCATGGTTGAATAATTCAGCAGAACTGTCACAGGCAGTTGACTTAAATGTGATGTCTTGAGATGGTCCAGCTTGCTTCTCCCTCACGTACAACGGATAAAACATACACATACATACAGTACACGCCTCAGCTCGCACGCCCTGTGAACATGCAGATGGAATGTGTCCTATTTTAAATGCATGATGCACTGCAATACGTCACGATTGCACACTGATTCGATCTAACTGATTAATCACGGCTGGAGCTGAGGTTTAAGATGTGCCCGTCGAATGGCGAGTGGAGGGTTTGATTTACTGGGTTTGATGTGCTGTAGGTTGAGCACATTAGAGAAAATGTAAAAGTACTGATTACTTTACTGAGGAACTGTCACTGCAAACTGCAAAGCAATTATCACCCAAAGATTTACTGTATAATCCCCCCCTCCTCCCTCCTCCTTTTGAAGTCAAATACAAAATCACACAGACACACACACACAGACACATACACACCTTGGGGGATTTCAACTAGACACGGTAATCAGGAAGACCTAGCACTCTGCTACAGTATGTTGCCAACGAAAGAAATTGCCTTATAATTAGATATCCGAGTGACCAGATAGAAAGGGAGAGAGAGAGACATACAGTAAAATGGTAGAAAGGGAGAGAGAGTGAAAGAGAGACATTGGCAGAGTGAGTGTGAACGGCACTGTTGCTGTTCAGATGACCTGTAGATGGGGATGGTGTACAATGTTTTATGAAGAAGTGGCCCCTGGCTGACAAACATGTGTATTCTTCCACAGCACCTTTTTCTTTCCATTTTCTTTTCTTTCGATTGACATAAAACCCTAATCCCCCCCACCACCACCACCTATGTTTCCCATATGCACTGTAAAAAAATGACAAGAAAAATATGTACAATGGTATTCCTTAATATGTAATCAATGTGGTTTGGATTTGACTCGTTGGAATCTTAAATTAACGTAGAATAAAGCAGACTATTATTCAGAAAATGCAAGGTCGAAAAAGTAGTCCCTGAGATTGATTTTTTTGCATTAATTTTAATAAGTAAAGTGTAATTTTTCCTATTATTTTCAGTGATTATTAATGATTTGAAAGGATGGATGTTCTTCCTTGTATTTTCCCCAATTAAATTCATTATAATTATTGGTGAACATAAAAGAGTGGAGGCACACTCTGGCTTGTTTTCTCTGTTGCTGATAATATAACAAGAGGACTGTAACCCTTGGGGCAGGCCAGAAACTGTTTTGGTGTCTTGCTGTGATTTGTAAAATTGAAATGCCTAAATAAATGTCAAAAGTAGGAATATTAATCAGGAAAGGAAGATGAGGTTGTGTTTTATTTTAGCCTCAGTTGCGTCCAATGGATGCAATTTATGCTTTCTGAATTTATATATAATTGGCTTCCCAGACCTGAACAAAACAGATTAATTATTGTTTTGAATTGGACTGTTTCAAAGCTGTTACCTCCAAGACTGACGCAAAACAAAATTGCTCATCACAGTTTCTACAGTTTAAATGCTGGCTTTGATTTCCAGAGAGTTCTCTTTTTTTGGCAGATAGAAGGACGCTCACGAATGAAGGAAAATTGGTGGCAGATAGATGCACATTAACCCTTTTATACAAATCCATGCGTGACGTGGCTGCCGCGTCCTTATTTAGAAAGCAAAATGTTCAGCAGCTCACGTTCAAAGCCGTAGAATCCGCCTCAATCCTAAAGCTTTGAACGTGAGCTGTGTCTCTCTCAAACGCCCCTCCCCAGTCTCACTTAACAATTTCCTCACCTTTTCCCAACCTCTCTCTTCTGCCTTTTATCTCCCCCCTCATCCATCTCCGTTATCTCCCACTTTTTTTCCCACTCTTTGTCTTCTCTTTGGAGCTTTTCCTTGCATGTTTCCTCCAGACGCCACTCTCCCTGCAGCCATACCTCCTGTCCCTGCCCAGTTGCAGGTCCTTTGCTAAATAATCTTGATGACCTCTCCCTCTCCTTGGAGCCGTTCAGCTTGCAGAGCTTGTTTCCAAACACTTGCTGTTTATTTAGCATGCAATCAAACCGAACGCTATTGGCATAAAAGAGAGGGAGAGGATGATTGCTTAGAGCCATACAATACATTGTGAGAGCGTTTCATCTGATTGTTATCAGCACAAACACACATGCAAACATATGCATGAATATGTACACGACCTTGCATATATATGTGCAGACCCTGAGCCTATACAGTGCATGCATGCATTGATTCAGGTATGCAAACACACATGTGCACACACATAGTCTGTAAACATCCTGATTTTATACATTGTAATTAGGGTTCCTGATTATGAGTGCGTTGAAATATTTATGCGTGGAGATGCTGCAAACTTTGCTCTTACAATTACTGATTGTGACCGTTTTCGGCATTGCTCTAAGCATTTTGTTTCATGTTGTTCAAAGAGCACATTCAGCAAGGCCTTTGTGGTCTAAAAGACCATATTAAGGTATAAATAATGTATTACGATTTCTCTATTGTCTCTCACTGTGAGATTGTGCCTACAGAACGTGTGTGGGTGTGTGCGCACGCACATATGTGCCCTGCATGCCCAGTTCTACACTGATGAAAATAACTTTTGCAACACTTTCCAAATGGATAATACATGATAAATTGGCCGTGTGGGATATTTTCCTCCATCTCTGTGCAATCATTGTTCTAATATCAATATGATCTAAAACCTCACGATCGCACACTGAGCATAGTAGATTAGCAGCGACAGCGAAATGTCACACAGGATTGTGGTTTTCTTGTCCATTTTTTCCATTCTGTGTTGGCCATGTGCTTCAACAGAACTGTCTTTGGAACTACAAAGAAGAGATCCTCCCTTTTTTTTGTCTTTGATATATGATTCATATTCAGAGTTCGTTCTTACTGTTTGGCAGTTTTGACTGTGGTTTTGGACTCTCGCTGTGACGACTTTAAATCTTTTTCTTTGCTTTTGCCAGCTCTGGGCAGAACGGCATGACAGATGAACAGAAAGATAACACTACAGTGTTCACCAAGATCTTAGACAGCCTTCTGGATGGCTATGACAATCGCCTCAGGCCAGGACTGGGAGGTCAGTAAACCCAAGTCATTGAATGTCTTTTGTCCCTTGTGGTGACTCAATCTTTTTCTTTTTTTCCCAGCATATATGCAAATCATCCAAGAGACTTCTACAAATAGCTTACTTTCTGCATGACTACACATAGTAATATCCATATGACTAAATCTTACAGAGGTGGGTTTGCTTTCAGTGTCAGATTTTATGTGTGATAATTAGAAAAAAAAAAGAACCGGAGAGTCAATCTTCACCTGCTGCTTTTGTGAAACAGTGAATTGTCATAAAGCCAGCACTTCTAATATAACACAGTGAATGACATTTTATTGTGTGGGCTGCTCTTCACTCTATTGTCAACTGTCCATTGTTAGAGAGAGAGGGAAACAAAATGGCAGGGAGACTGAGAGACAAATCCAAAAATGGAAAATGAGAGAAATAGCGAAAAAGAGAAAGAAAGAAGAGAACAGGGGGAAGAGATAATGTGAGAATTGGTGTGTGAAGGACACTGAGGATCGCACAGTGTGATGCAGCAGGCATCAAACAGACAGGCGAATAAAACCAAGCCTGCTAGAAGTTCAGCAGCTGAGGGTGAAAGAAATTATGGATTATGATGGGTATCATTCATAAATCATGCTGCCATATTCCAGAATCACAAGGAACTCTCGCACACACACATATCGCCTCTGCCACCCCCTCCAATTGAATCCCCAGTGGACCCATTTTGGCTCTCAGTATTATGAGACCAGAGTGGCATATTTTCAGTAACACAGCAATGCGCAAATTTATTAAGAGATTGAACCACTGTCCGGGTAATGGAGCTGACACTGAAACCAATACCAACAGAAATGGTTATCGACATCCAAAATGGGCATTTTTATGGCAATGTGTTTTTTTTTCAATTTGTGTGTGTGTCTAAGTGTTAAAAATAACGTTGAATAGATTGAATGGATCAGAGGCTATAGCCAGGTGGGCTTGTATTAACAGGTAGTTAGGGGCTAATGAATGCCACTGATAGTCACTCACTCTGGCAATTTTCTGCTTCAACAGAGCGTGTAACTGAAGTCAAGACTGACATTTTCGTGACTAGTATTGGGCCAGTTTCGGACCATGACATGGTAAGACTCTTTTTGCCTCTGTAAATGTCACTAGTTTCCCCTCCCCCTGTGTCCCTGTCCCCCCACCCCCTGTCTCCTAACTTCTCTGGACACAGTGGTCTCCAAGCTGCAATATAATTATTAATTTGATGATTCATTCCATTAACTCCTGATGTGTTAATAAAGCTGTCACATGTGCAAAATGTATTTTCTGGTGCATGGTTCGTAATCCCACTCTACATAAATGCCACCCCTTACCCGTAAATACGACTGTGGGTGACTTTAATGTGTTATGCTGTGACCACAGTTCATTTTCTTGGGAATATAAACATAGCGTCAATTATTATGTATATTCAGGTTGCTGGGATAATAATCATATTTAAGAACATGCCGATCTAGAGCGAAGAAAAATGTGGGAAAGTCAAGGGGTCAGATGCATAAACGACGAGTATGCACATAAACCGCATGTACGCCTTGTTCTACACATAAACTGGTATTTTTAATAAGAAAGAATGTGCAGTGAGAATGTGCACGTCTCACACATTCTTCACACCAGGCGTACGCAGAGTTTTAAAATAGATGGCTGATGGTGACATGAAGGTTAACGTTAAACAACAGGCAAGATGTAATCTTATAATAAAACATTATTTGTTCAATTTCACAGATTTGAATTCGTTTAGGCTGCAGTGTTCCATAAAATGTAAATCAAAGGCTCATTTATTAACTTAAGTTAAGTTAAGTTATTCATGATTTGTCATTAATTTTATTTAGGTTTGAGCCACCATCTCTTTTTAATGATCATTTGATTTAATTTGATCCTGAAATGCAGCACACTTTGTAAAATCAGTTTTAACATGAGTAGTGTGAATGAATCCTTGATCATCCTTCTGCTGTTTAATAATAATAATAATAATAATGATAATGATGATTGTGATTCTATTGCAATTACAGTTTGCAGAAACATGCAATGAATTAGTGGTTTGGTTTCTACAAATAGCCAAAGCTATGCACATGACTTTGAGGTTTTCTATTTTTCTGAAATTGCACTTTTTCTTTGCCGTACAGGTCTAATGACTGGTGGAATGGTCACAAGTATTGATATGCAAAAGGAGCTTGAGAGCATTTCTATATTAATTTCTGGCTTACTGTACTGGTGTGGAAATGAGGCTTGTGTATATTCACCCAGCTCCTCAATGATTGAATGTATAAACAAGAATCAGGCATATGTACGGCTTTATAAATCTGTCAAAAAGAATGCATATGCACATTTCTGTCTTTATGCATCTTCCCAAGCTGTCATCACATCCCATTTTGAGATTCTTAATAGACACTACAGTATGATGAAATTATTTAACAGTAGGCAGCAATAACAAACATTTCCGCATCAAATTCATATGCTACATGAAACTATGAGTCATCACATTTATGGTTTCTTTAGTCTTCTTCAATATGCTACCTAAAAAAAAAAGCCACGGGCTGTTCAAACATAAGCATCTGATCTTTGCTCTGTGCACCGGAAACCAATTAATCCCATCCAAATGTCTCACTGCCTCTTCTTTACCACTTGAAAAAAAAGACTCCTGTTATCTGCACGTGAAGTGTTGTACTCTATTTGACATAATCTCACTTAATTGCACTGGCTCACATGCGGGCCAGGACTATTTTGCCGCTGCACTAGGGCCAGAAGGAAGAGCTGAAGAACATTTGCTCCATCTCCAGACTTTCCTTATGCCCCCCTCTATTACCTTGAAGCTCTGTTTCAGCTCATACTAATTATCTTACGTGGGCCAACTGGAAATGGGGGGAGAGAAGGGAACAAAAAAACAGACTGCGCTGTAATTTTTACAGGCTCCCTTTACTCTGCCGGGCAGTCATGTGGAACCATTAGAATCTGCTCTCAGCTATAGTCATTAGCTGCCTTCAAAATGAAATGTCCTCCTAATTTTGTGTCCAGTGCTTCCTTTTTGTGTCCAGTGTAATTTAGATTACTGAGCAGAGAAGTTTCCCTAAAGATAAATGCTAACAATGACCATTTCTGGCACTTACCTAACAATGCAGTACCAAATGACCAAATATCAAATGATTTGCATATAGGGAATAAAGTGACCAGAATATAATTGTGCAGAAAATTAAAGGAAATGGAAAAGGCAAGAACAAATATGGGGGAGAAATGAGAACAATTACTAAATTTAACAATGGAGGTATTCTTTTAGAAAAGACACCAGCCAGAAAACCACCTCTGCACCTCCGTCCACTAGATCCTCCCTTTGTTGGCCAAAGCCTTTAACATGAAGAGACAGCTACCAGCAGGGAAACTAGGCCAAGACTACCATAAGAAAGTCAAAGTGACATGAGGAAGAGAAAAAGGAAAAAGTGAGAACATGAAAAAGGGTACAAAAAAGGAAAAATAAGGTTGGATTACTCAGCATGTTCCCCAAGCCAGCTGCAGTAGATGGAGGTGGAAAGCAAAAAGCTACAGACATGGGGTTTTGCTTTTTTGTTTCCTTCCTGACTTCTATTTTCTCTACCCCTTGCCGTCCACCTGTAGGAGTACACCATTGATGTCTTCTTCAGACAGAGCTGGAAGGATGAAAGGTTAAAGTTTAAAGGCCCCATGGCCGTGCTGCGTCTCAACAACCTGATGGCCAGCAAGATCTGGACCCCCGATACCTTCTTCCACAACGGCAAGAAGTCGGTGGCTCACAACATGACCATGCCAAACAAGCTGCTGCGAATTACAGAGGAAGGCACGCTGCTGTACACCATGAGGTAGGCTGACATGTTCTTCACCAAGGAAATAAAAGGATTTCAGAGCCAGAGACTAAAATGTTTTTGAGCTGACACTGAAACTGTAGCATTACTCAAAGTGAAGGAAACAGTGCATTTGTTCGGGACTTTTATGACAATTTTAGCCTTATTCTTTCAGCTGCGTCCCCGGTGGTGTCAAACGGACTTGGAAGCAAACAAAAAATAAATACATAAATCATATTTCAAAGCAGAAATGAGACTTGCATTCGTTGCTTATAGGTACACCAAGCCAAATCAGTCTTTGTTGTAGGATCATACTGCTGTTCAGCCTAAGATGCACCAAGATGCATTACCTTTGCAGGACAGAAAACGCAGGGATAAACCTGAAGTTAACTTGCAAACCCCAAATCCTGCTTTGTAGTATGGCCCTTTGGTCAGTAGCCCGTGGTAGGTAGATAGATAGATAGATTACTTTATTCATCCCCGAAGGGAAATTCGGTTGTCACAGCAGTCCAGTATTTAAGTACAATAAAATACAATAGAATAAAAAATACTAAGGTAGAATAAATAAAAACAAACAATAGAAGAAAAAAAACACAAAATAGAACAAGGACACTAATAAAGTTGAAAAGAAGAAAATTTGGTAGGTAAAGATGATGGTAATTGTACTGATGATATGATGGTAATAGTGTTATTGTGACTAGACATTATATAATAATAGTACAGTATATAGAGCATATAATAATAATAATAATAATAATAATAATAATAATAACACTAAGAAGAAGAAGAAGATGATAATATAATGTATCATTATTATTATTTTAATTATTATTATTATATATTATATTATATATTATGATATATGGCACAAATGGTGCCACTTTGTAAAGCACAGGGTCCCCCTAAAGCATCAGTTTATGGATATGCAGGGATAATCTACTCTGTTATGTTTCGGCAAAGAAACTCCTTGGTGAGGGTAGGAAAAAATGAATTGTTCCATTTGTTTAAAAATATATATCAGACACAAACAGTTATTTCCAGGGTTGTCTTCCACTGACATTAATTTCCTAAAATTATGCAAAAGGGGTGACATGTGTGTTTGCCTCCGTTTGTGACAAGTTGGGAGTGAGAAAGGGGTTTTTAAAGCAGCAGAACAGTATTTGTGAAAATGACTCATGACACATTTCAGTAGCCATGTTCATAGTAATGAAGGAACATGTCACCCAGTCCACCAGTGTGGTTTATTGATGTGTTTTTAATAGGCAATGAGGGATAAGCTATTTCAGGCTTTAGCTACACAGGCAATACTTGTTAACAGGAATGATTAATTGTTGATTTTGCTCTTGGTTTTTGATCATGGAAATTATTAAAATAGAAAATTAACAGCTTTATCTTTTAAAACATTCTTAGTGCAACTTGCTTTGACACTGTTAACAGTAAATACACCCAATCCTCCACTTGCACATGTGGTTCTTTTTACCCAACCATCACTCAGCACAGTATTACATTTCTATGTCTATAGAGTTATCTATTTATTGTTCCTTTGAGTAAATGGTCAGCCATTTATAAGTTCCATGCACCACATAAATTTTCATTACAATTTGTCATTTTTCCATTGTAGTGTTCACCAGGAAAAATACAATAGTTTTATCCTGTCATGACTGATCACTTTGGGGATGCTACCTGACAGTTGCGAGCAGGAAGATAAGGTGTATGACCAGCTGAGCTGAGTTTAGAACCAGCAGTGGCACCTCGGCAGCCTTCAGCAGAATGTGGGTAAATAAAAGCCTGATAAAGGGTGGCACAAACCTTGATGTACACCGCAGAGTGATGCTAATGTGAGACGTCTAAGGCGAGGATTGTAAAACATTTGTTTTAGCATGTTTACTAGCAGGGGGAGGGGGTAGAGGCGGAGCCCATATTGCTGTCACAGATGAGCGAGATGAGGGATGGATGGGAGATTAGTGTGTCACGGGTGGCCTGACGTGCTGTTTTTCACCAAGCTGTCAGGAAATAGAAACCCACGGCTAAGGGAAGTGAAGCGTTTCTGTTGGTTTGGTGGAAAGTAGCTGCAGTTTGACAGTGTTTGGTACTGAGAGACTGGGAAAAAAAACACACTACACCACATGCTTGGTGCCTCACTGTACAGAATCGTCATTCATGTGCCTTAATTCTTCCTGCCTCTTTCTCACTCTGCCACAAGCTGTGTTTTTCCTATTTCCTTGCTACTGTTCTTTCTTATTCCCTATCCGTTTGTGTGCATCTCTCTAGGCTTACAGTAAGAGCAGAATGTCCCATGCACCTGGAAGACTTCCCTATGGATGCTCATGCTTGTCCACTGAAGTTTGGCAGCTGTAAGTGGCCTCTGCACTCACACACAACCTTACTAAAATGCACACAGACACACACATGCTTCTCTGACACGCTGTCACTACCTCATCCAACTGGAAAGCGCGACCCCGGCACCAGTCCCTGATAAGGGATGACAGTGTGGCAACAGCTGTTCTCCCAGAGGAACTGTCCGCCAAAGCCCCCCCTCCCCATCCCCCCCCACCCCATTCAACCCTGCCAGGGCCCTGCAAGACCCTGCAAGACCCTGGCAGGCGTGCAGCGAGCAGACCTGTGTTTATCCAAGGCTGCACTCTTTGTAACATTTCCAGAACATCACACCAGCTGCTCACCGCTGACAGCTACTCCTAGCCCGCATCATCCTTGAGAAGACTTAGCGAGAGATAGAACGATGGAGGTTGGAGACGAGAATAGAGAGTGAGAGAAGATGGGAGAGAAACATCGGAGGGTTGGGGGGGGGGGGGGGGGGGGGGGGGGGTCGGCAGCAGCAAGCAAAAATACAGCAAAAGTGAAAGAGAAGTGAACGTCACACTGTCTCTGTGCCATTCTTCAGACAGCTGCGCAGCGTGTGTGAAAGGACCGAGCCTCAACCCCCCCTTTAAATTGAACTCACTCCCTAAATATTTCAGTGATGAGCTCTCTTCCTTATGCTGCAGTCTGCAGTCGAGCCATCCTTTCCTCTGCAGTGGTCGAGCCACACTGCAGCTTTGACAGGTTGGGTGGCCGGAGGGAAGAAAAGACTGACTTGGCTGTTTTAAGGTCATGTTGTCCTGTTGGGATGTTGTTTGTTTTCTTATAAGTAGAGAGATGACATGACATGATGTGACATGACATCACATAACAAAATGATAAAAAATGTTTGAGAAGGGACAACTAAAATATGAAACAGGATGAAGCTTTAAAAGATTAGATAAAACAGACGCTCTAACAAGGTGAACAAAAATAATGTGCTTAAATTGCAAATGAGACAAGACAGGCAGAATTGAGATGAGAGCGGACGAGACAAAATGAGTCCAAATAAGAAGAGGTAGAAAAAAAACTTTAGGGGTTTCAGTGGAAGACCTCATCTTAGATTTTTTTTTTTTTTCGACTGGCATCCCTAGCAGCTCCAAAAATATAACCCGCAAGGCAACACGTGACAGCAGACAACCAGCAGCAAAATAATTTATAACTTTTCACTCTGTTCGTCCTTGTCAGATGCCTACACTCGAGCAGAAGTGGTGTATGTGTGGACCAGAGGGGCTGCCCAGTCCGTGGTAGTGGCCGAGGATGGGTCCAGATTAAACCAGTACGATCTGATGGGGCAGAGCGTGGACTCTGGTGTGGTGCAATCCAGTACAGGTAGGTACAGTTAACTGTGAAAGAAATACATGCTTTGAAGGGAAATTTTGTCATTAAATTGACTTATTCAATGCCCACTCTGCAGTCAAAGCTACAGAAAAAGATTAAATCACTGTAGTCCTTTTCATCGCTCTCTCAGTCTCGTTCATCATTCATCACTGAACGAGCCACTGGTCTGAAACCGCAAATTTCGACCCAGCTGCATCAGTTCATCTGCATCTTCATCAGCATCAGTTTGTCGCTTTACAAATGACAGGCCGTGCCCTAGATTTATCATCTCCCTACTGGCCGTTACGTCCTTTTCCCACCTCCTCTTCTCTACATTGATACTGGCAAAAATTAGTGACAGCATAAAATGGGTGACCTGTTTGCAGTAACTCTCGCTGCAGGCAGAAAGTAAGGCTTAAGACAGCCTTGTCCCCCAATCCATGCTTTATTAGCAGCAAACTCCCAAGTGACTGCATCTACCAAGCTTGAATGAATAAGCTATGCTGGTAAATAAATGCATTATTTTCTTTAAGCTATTTATGTCTTTAAAAAGCCTTTAAAAATGAATTTTGCTATAACCAGATTAAACTCCAGTGTTGTTCCGGTGGCGGTCGTATTCTCTCTGCGACTGGTTCTAACTGCACTGATGAAATGGATCATGCCTGGGTATTGAATTTGTTGACAAATGGCACCCATAACTATGCCAATAAATCTCTACTACAATAAAACTAAAGGCCAAAACCATTCAAGAAAAAAAAAAAGTCGGTCTGTAGGGACAGGTACAATAGATGTCCTAAATATATATTTTGAAGTGTGAAGTTTGTCTTTGCTTTCGTTCTGACTTCATGTCTTTTGTCTACTCACCACAGGAGAGTATGTTGTGATGACAACCCACTTCCACCTGAAGAGGAAAATTGGTTACTTTGTGATCCAGACATATCTACCCTGCATCATGACAGTCATCCTCTCCCAAGTGTCTTTCTGGCTCAACAGAGAGTCCGTCCCTGCCAGGACTGTCTTCGGTGAGTCCTCTGCTCTCTCCTCTTCCAAACATCTGTTGGTTGAGAAATAAGCACATCACCTAATTTGAATTTGTAATAGGATGACATCAAGCACTCACTCAAGTTATAACCGCTTTGGACAAAAGCGTCAGCTAAATTACATGTAATGTAATGTAATGCCACTGAGCAAGGAACACTATACAAAACCAAAAAGTCCCCATTAATAAAACAAATACATATCGCAGTTGTACTTATGTAGTGATTTTATTTATACTTTTCAGACTTTTTGGAACAATGTAGTAACATATTTGGTTACTTTGGTTAATAATATTTCATTTAAATTGATCAAAGTTGACTTTTGTTTTCACATGAGACACAAACAGTGGTCTCCTGAGACAAATTCCTGTGTTTAATCCAAATAAACCTCCTCCCTCTGCAGACTTTGTCGCTCTGTATACTACATCGTCTGACTTCCTGATTTGCCCCCGTCATAATTACTATGGCTACTAGAGGTCACCAACTCTAGAAAATTAAATATGGCTCATTGAAAGCTGTACAAATGACTTATGAGGTTGTTTTTTGTTGGACAGACACGTAGTAAGAATTACAGTATATTGTGACTTAAAAAAAGTATGTTTAACCTATTATTATTTTGTGACTTTCACTGGTTAACATAATAATGAGATGCACTGCAGCGAGTTTTCATATCAGCACAATACAATATGACATATTCAATACATGATTGTTTAAAAGTTTTTCAGTCAAAATATCTACATATACAAATACACGTGCCATCTATATATATATACACGTGATGCATATTTGTATTTTCATTCTCAGAAAAATAAGAATGAAATGACAATGACAGATGAATTACTTTTGACACTTTTCTTTGAACTAAATAGAAGAAACTGTGAGACACACAGCTTTTCCACACGCAGCTGTCAATGACCCTGAAATGCAGCTTTATTTCTTTGTGCCAAGATAAAATGTCTTTGCTGTCAGTATTTACTACAGTGTGAATAACACATCTTCATTTGCAATACAAGACGAGACATCAGTGGGAGGGTGGCTGCTTCCAAAAGAAAAGCATGGGGTCTTGGATCGATTGACTCATGTTATTGCAGTATGTTGATTGAGTTTGATGACTGACAAAGTAAAGCGATGAGTGTGATGGCTTTCCTTGACACTGGAGAGAGATTTTATGATACGGACAGAAATCACTTATTGAAAGGAATGGCTCGACATTTTGGGAAAGTGTGTGTATTTGCTTCCTTTGATGGGGGTTAGGCTGCATTCACACTAAAGCAGGATCTGTAGCGGAAATGCCAGTTCTCCCATTCATTTCAATGTGGGTATTGTGTTGAAGCTGTGGCAGTGGGACCACAGGGGATGTTGAAACAGAATCAACTTTTTGAGAATGCAACACTCTGCTTTGGTCAATCACGTAACTGGCAAACAGACACAATACAATGGATTGTAACCACCAGTTTAAAATCCACCCCTTTGGTAGGCTTTGCATGATTGAAACTAAAGCTGCTTTTCAAATCCACTCTTTTTTCCTTTTCCTTTTATAATTTACTCCAGCTGCCCTTAGAAAGTATGTTCTGTTGCATTCAGTTTGCATACAATCAGGACATGCTACTTCATCATAACATGGCGCCAGTGTTGGTGGAAGTTTCAGAATCAAAATGTACTTAAAGCATCACAGTAAATGTACTTGTTATACAGAATGGACCCACTCAGATTGATTAATATATTCCAAATAAACACTGTTGCTCATAAAGTTGGAATAAAATATATTTTTTACCTCTTTCCATGAAATGATTTTGAATGTTATGCATGAATTCATTTCACCTGGGTAATTAGGGCGCATAATGTAATCCTTGCACCTGGTCAAAAGTGATTACTGATGCATTTAAATAGGAATAAACAGAGGATTGTGTGTGAAAACTAAATTATTCCAACTTTATGGGCCACAGTGTATTATTGTATTTGATGCATTTATGTGAACAGCAGTTTACAGTAGGCCTAATTTTGACTACTTAACATATTTACTTATACGTGGTTTCATTTATAATCAATCATGCTGATGATTTGAAATTGATCATATCGTAACTAAAGCTGGCAGCTAAATGTAGTGGAGTAAAAAGTACAGTAGTAGTAGTAGTAGTAGTGGATGTTTAAAGTTACATATAAGGAAATACTCAAGTAAAATTGTACTTAAGTATACTTCCCTACAAAGCCTAACTGCAGTAACTACGCAAAGGGTAAAACTGAGAAACACTGCTTTAAAGTTTGTTTGTTTTTAACATTTTTTAACTGGCCAGCCAAATGGGTTATAAGTGATATGACACTCATTTCTACATGTATTGATGATTTTATTTTTATGCTCAAAAATCCTGATGATTTATTTGACTGTTGACCTCAAAAATGTAGTTACTGCACTCTGGTTTTGCATTGCTGTAAAAGGTTCTAATAGTAATGCAAAAACAGTGCTTTTATGTTTTGTTTTCAGAGAATGAACAATTTCAAATTGATTTTGTTAGAAGTGTATTTAAAAGTGTTTAATGACTCTATTCAAAGATTTGTGTATTTTAAACTTAATATTATAAAGTAATGTTATATTTTAGTCTTAATGTAATTTTTTAAATAAATATCTAGATAATAATTTCCCTATCAAATAAACGTAATAATAACTATAATTAATAATACTTTATATTTTATTTAATCTTTATCTTCACTATTCAAAACAATGAAGAAATACAAGGCTATACTGTATCAGACAGTCAGTGCAATTTCTGCTGTCTGCTTTGGTTTTGAGCTGGATTTTGTAGTTACTGCAATTTTTGTGTCATTATTTCTCTGAAATAAATCAGAAATTGAAATCTTAAACTTTGTCACAAGATAAAACAGACATCAAGGGGTTCATGTTTAGTTATAATTTTTAATTTTCATTTAGTTACTGCAGTTAGGCTTTGTAGGGCAGTACAGTACAGTAAATGTACTTTACTGTTACATTCCACCACTGCATGGCACCTTGCACTTTGTCTCATATACAGTATATGCTGTGCAGAGGAATTTGTGGGTAAGAATAGCCAGAATAGCATGCAGGCTTGTTTACTGCAGATTGTGAGTGGATGTAGTAGGACATCCTGGTACTCTTGGCATACTGCATTTGACATACTATGTATTGGAACATACTAAATCTTTTCCTGGCATTCTAAATAGTATGGCATTATGGGTATTAGAACACAGAATAAATCTTTTTTGTTTTGTTTTTTTTATCTGTTAATGTGGACAATAATTGATAGAACTGGCATGCTGGCAGCCTGGCTTAATGCTGGCACCATTGGGAACACAATGCAGACACAAACGAACGACACTCCCACACCACTGCAAAACTCTGCGCTAATCATCGCAGCGCCTGTGAATGCAGCCTCAGATGAGAGCTTGAACCAGAAGGCATGTGTTCAAAGTTCAAAAATACCTCTAAAGCTTGTTAATGTCCCTGTCATATCTTGTTTGTTTCAATGAAAAAAGGACAACATGCTGAAACAATTCCATGAACAGTGGCCGCGCTCTACCCAGTGTCTCTGCTGGTTGCCTGGCAACCTCACAGTGATGACAGAGTGGTATCAATCTTCTCATCTAATTCTCCGCAAGAAAGCTAATAATAGTATTTGCGAAAATGTCAAACTATTCCCTTATAGGATATTAAATGTTAAAAAGAATGCCGTTGTGCTAAAATCTCCACTGTGTTCTTTTCTGTTCTACTGCACCAATGAGGTGAACAAGAGCTTTAATCAGTTGTGGCTGGCTGCAGTAAAAATTTCAAGCACAAGCCTCAGTGTGAATTTAGATTTACGTGCTCTGAATGTTTGCCTACAAGTGTGTGTGCCAGCCTGCGTGTGATGTAAGTGTGTGTCTGCGTACGCACCGATTGGTCTATGTTTGTTGTGCGCATGTGTCCGGGCATGTGTACTGGAGTGTTTGTGTGTGTGTGTGTGTGTGTGTGTGTGTGTGTGTGTGTGTGTGTGTGTGTGTGTTTTGTGGTATCTAGCTGTCTGTCTGTCACACTAAGGTCTTACATAATACCGCCCAAAAGGAAAGCTCTTGCTAGTCTGCAGCATGCTCTGTAGCAGCACAGCACAGCAGCAGGCAGAATGTCCTTGAGTTACCTCACCCTACACTCTTTCTTCCTATTTTCCCTCTGTCTCTCTCACTTCTCATGGATGGCAGTGTCTCCCCTGGCCTACTACTTAAAGAGCTTTCACAGAAACATTACACAGGCACCAGAATTTGCAGCTCCGCAGTCTCGAGCTGTTTTTTTTTTTTTTTTTTTTTTTTTTTACGCTTCCTGCCATGTTTTGGTGTCTGTTTGTGTGAGCTTTGAGTTGCTTCATGTGTCACATTGCTACCTGCGGTGCTTGTCACGTGTCGAGGGGAAATGAGGATGGCCTAGATTAGATTCGAACAACTATCTAGGGCATGTGTGTGTCCCTCATGCTATCATTGCTGGTTCTGCTTCATGAGATTACATGCGTGCAGCGTGCGCATACACACAGTCGAATAAACGCGCTTTCATGAAGACGCAGAGCAGCGCAGCATCCCAGTATACTAGGTAGGTCATTCATGTGATTAATATGAATCATCTGAGACAGCAGATGAATGAGCCTGTTCTTCAGAGAGGTTACAATGTCAATATCGCTGTAAATGAATCATTAAAAAGACATAGCAGACAATCAGGATCTTTCATTGCCATCTTAATCCTTTAGCTATCATCTAAGTCAAGGATTTATGTTCTATATCAAACCCATTGTACATATGTCTAGCGCTATTAGGATGAAAGAGTACACTGAGCTGTCGTCACAAAGAAGCTCGTATATACAGTTTTACCTTTATTGCAGCGAATCCTATGCAAAATGCAAAACCATGCTATATTCAGGAATAATGTGTTTATATTAGAGAGCATTTAAGGTGTAGTGCTTTGATTGTTTACTGCATAGAGGAGGGAAATGCCTCTCAGCACCTCTGGTTCAATTGGACTTGTTGCAGCTTTATATTGCTGTATACAGTGATTAATTTGAGAGCTGGGCTTGTAAATGCTGCTTTAAACATTCTGTGATGTGATGTAGACAGATGTCAGGGTTCTGAAACACGCAGCTGACAGGAAAAGAATGCTGATAAACGCAAATAACAACCAAAGTCCTTTTCAGAAATGCACCTCGTTACTGTATGTACATTCCAATTTTACACCATGTCTCATGTCAGAATAAGAACCCAAGACACTTGTTCCTAAAGGTTGCAGCAGTAATGTTACAAGGTTGGACTTGTTGTAACATTTCCAACATAGTAGAAGTGCAAATTGTATGGTGTCACATTAACCTAAATATAGAAAAGTTTTATAACACGTAGTTAGTCTATAATAATCCAAACCATGATGTTTTGCTAAACCTAACCAAGTGGTGTTGGTGCTTAAACCTATAAATTGTAACTAAAACAGAAAGAAAAAATAATAAATCACTAAAGTCTAAAAAGAGTAGCTTCTTATCATGGGATATGAACCCTAGTCACATAGGTGAGAGCCCTGTTTGACCCAAACTCTTCACTGTGTGTACTTTGTTGCTCAAGCTGTGGGTGGATTTAATCAGATGGGGGGGGGGTTGCATTATGTATAATGGCCAGCAGGAGGAGACTCCACTGATTGCAAGTCGATAGGAAAATGATCCTATTTCTTCTATTCTATTTCTATTTCACTTGATTTATTATCTCAGTAAACATTCTCATGATCAGTTCCTCAATCACTAGTTTCAAGTCTTCTTTAGTACAGCATGTATTTAATTTTGTTAGTCCCATTTTGAGTAAAATAGAGGATAAAGCTGGTCACATGTTTTTGTCTTTGAATGTTTACCCTTAACTACTGTATTTTCAGTTCATTCGAGTTCATTGTGACATTTTGATCGCTTTAAAATGTTTTGTTTAGTATTTGGTTGGACTATGGACACTCTAAGGAGTTGGCTCTTCATTTTGGATAACATGACATCATTCCGGCTCTAGCTACTGGTTGAAATCAACAATAAAGGAATAAAGCACAAACCAAGGTCGTGACAGCCAAAATGCTGAACTTGAGGCTTCAAAAGTAGATTCCACCCACCAACGGGTGACATAACAATGTCTACATCCACTATTGTTATACAGTCTATGATTGTCTTATCTCACACCATCCAGATACACAAATTTATGTGCACAACCACTAAGGAAGTGCGTATTTCATATGTCCCCTTTAAATGCACATCATGTGTGGCCCTATTAAGAGTACTGTAATAAAGGCATTGCTTAATCATTACCTGTTATGCACAAATAAAGCAAAAATAAATTGATTTAAAAATCCACACAATCAACATGATTATCAGGCCAGCACTCCATCCCTATGTTCATTAATGCCAACTGCATGGATGAATGGATACAAATTCATCTTCAAATGAGCAAATATGAATTCAACAAGGACTCCAAATGAATGTCTTGTCTTTTTTTTTCCTTATGAAGAAGACGGCACAATCTCTGAAATGATGAAATTAATGAGAGTTTATTGAGGGGATTCACTGTGAGAAGTAGGGACGAGTGTCACTCATGCTCACAATGGTCATTCATTAAATCTTCAAAAGGTAGAATACATTTTAAAATCCACCATTGATTCAGTTTGTGAGAAAACAGAAAGCACTCTTCTTCCTTTGTACTGTGTAATGAACATTTGCTGCTGCTTCTCTGCTTTTACCTCCAAATTGTGTCTGTTTGCGTCACGGTCCTGCCAGGCCTGAGTGAAGCTGTTAGAAACATTTATAAAACACACCTTGGTCTGAATGACAAAAAGTAATTATTCTAATAGATGCACAGATGAACCCAACAATGCGACCTATTCCCGCTCTAGGAGTAAAAAAACAAGAATAAAATATTGTGTTTTTAATATTATATTTACCGTGGGAAGAATGACTAAAGTGCATTTGTGCACCTTAGTCATTCCCGCAGACACCTTTTCACAGCTTGACTTCTCTTTGTTTTCATTCCTGCACCGAATCGCAAGGTATCAAATGGTGCAGCAATAGTAAAAATAAACAAACAACTACTGTAATGCTCTGTGTTTTCTTATTACTACAGATGTGATCAGGTTTATGTTTGCAACACAGATGCCCCAATCTGACACAGAAACCCCATTAACATGAAGAAATGCAGCACTGAAAACACTGTTTAAATTACATTGTGTCTATGAAGCACATCCTCTGCACTAAATCATTCCCTGCAGATGAATAGGCAATTTAAAAACACAGCAGTGGGTAGAGTTATCTTATTTATCATTGTGCCGATTAAGAGGTTGATTAGTTTATAGCCAGTTTGGTGTAGTGGAAAACTGTTGGCGATGTATTTATTTGCAGTCCAAATGAAAACCAGAAGGAAACAGCAGCTGATGGTGCTGATATGGCGCTCTCTCTCTGTCCCTCTCTCTCTCTCTCTCTCTCTGTCCCTCTCTCTCTCTCTCTCTCTCTCTCTCTCTCTGTCTGTCTCTAAGCTGTCAGGGACAGCACTGCTCAGAAGATTATCTCGCTTCCTTCCCTCCTCTTTAAGCGATTGGCTGGGTATTTATTGGTTCTCCCATGATGCTGTTTAATGTATCTGCTCATTAAGGAATAACACCTTGTGTGTGTCGTAGGATGTGTGTGTGTGTGTGTGTGTGTTGGAATCTGGTTGTATATGTACACAAGTAAAAGTGTGTATGTGGCCTGATGTGTTTGTTAGCTATATGTGCACATGCTGGTTGTGAGCCAGCGGGTGCTCATGAATTCATGATTACTAGCTGTCAACATTGTAGGTAGTGCAGCTATACTGTGTGCGTGTGTGTGTGTGTGTGTGTGTGTGTGTCACAGTCCTCACAGCTGCGGTGCTGGCACAGTCATTTAACTTACCCGCCAATCAACATGTCAATTTATTTCCTTATTTATGTAAATGAGAGGTGACGTAATGACGCTGAATGGAATGTGTTTATGAGTCAGGCCCCCTGAGGTTTCAGGTATTGATAAAGCATGAATAAATAAGTAGCCACAGCACAGCACAGAGGTTGATAGACAGCCAGCAAAGACAGCTTCACTCCTGGGACTGGTTGACGGTATAGAAAAAAAAGTAATGTTCTTTTATTATCATTAACAACAGTGGTACCCGGACTACTTAGCATGAGATTCGTCGTAAAAGTACTCCTATGTGGAAAATATACACAACTGTGACAAAAAGGATCTGTGAAATGCATGCAGGCGACTAAAACTAAAATAATTGAATTGCATCAGTACATGTATTTAGTATTTTACTGCACGTCTCCCACCCAATTTGCTTTGGAAAACTAAAATACAGCTAGTATGTAATTTGTTGAGGTCGACAATGTCATATAAGACACTGCAGTACATACGATATGACATACTAAGTAGCTCTGGAACGCTGCATGCAAGAGACTTGACTTTATTTGCCCAGAAGCTAAGCTTTGCGCTGTTTCAACAGGCATTCCAGTGGGATTGTTTAATTATAAATCTGACACTGAATGTCTTATACCATGTGTTTCTGTGAAAACAGTCTGTTTTTGTGAGCTGTCCACTAGCTGTGCATGATGCCTTCTGGTTGAGTCTGTCAGCCAATCAGAGGCTGTGTTCCTGTGTTAATTAATGTGAGGTGGCTCTGCTCTCAAACGATTCCTCATTTCCTCGGATCAATATTATTAGCACTGCAGCCAAAATAATGGGTAGTGCAGCCTTATCATCATAAATAATGTGTAGACTCTTCTTAGCACATTTTGATTATTGTAAGGCACACGCCCTGGGTGCATTAACAGGGGAAACTGAGAAAAAAACACTTCATTTGGTAGTTATTTATGATATGGACAGTGTGGCCTGTATGACTGTGGTGGCAGGCGGACGTATAACTACCCAGAAATCTTGGGTGTTTTATTTTATAGCAATCCAGGCTTCAGAAAACATACAAAACACACTTTAAGGAAGAGTCATGGGCTTAAAGACTTGATGGATTTATTTTTGCATGACAAAAACACAGTCTAGTGTTTGTCTCTGATGTCAAAGTCCTGTGCTTGTATGCCCAACCTACTACCCTAGCATCCTTCTTATGACTTCTTTGCAGTAAAAGTATGTAAAAGAACCAAAACTGTGCCATTAAACGTAGTCAAGAAACACTAGTATTCAAAATGTCACACATATGATTTATGCAGAAAAAAAGACAAGCTACACAAGAGGTGTTCTAAGAGATGTTCCTTAAAGGATTTAGCATAACACAAGACTTGTCTGTCCTGTCCTTGTTCAGGTGTAGTTATGCGTACCAATAAACAGTTTGTAAAACAGTTCATTAACAGCAACTTTATTGCAAACCTTCTTTAGCGCCCGGCTTTTACTGTATACAGGGTTTAAGTCACACATAAAAGACTACACATTCTTTGAGTGAGTCGGCATCCCACTTCACAATGTACTTTTGACCTCGTCCCACATTTTGATTGCCATGTTTGATTGGTTGCCTACTCAGTCAAAATGTTGTCAGAGGCAAATTTCAGCCTGGAACCAGAGAGCATGGGAGTAGAGAGTGAAACAGAGAAAGAGAGAGAGAGAGCACAGCCATTTTCCTGAAGGCTCACTCTCCCCTACAGAGATTTCAGATCTGTGGCTTGGCTGCGATCCAATGGCTGAGCAGTACATTTTACTCACTGGCTTGAGATTGGTCAGATTAGCTGAAGCCTGTCATTCAGTGGCTGTCAATCAAGAAGTAATGTTGGAACCCAACACAGCAGAGAAAAAATTGTCAGAAAAATCAATATTAATTAAAAACAATGACTTTGCACCTTATGCAGAAAAATTGTTTGACCTTAAGGGACAAACAAAGTTGAGCTCAAAAAGCCTATTAATTTATTTTTAGCTTTGCCTGGAGCAATTTATTTTTTAATCCGCAGCGTCTTACAGGCAGCCGAGCACTAAATGTCTATCAGACTGATTAACCAGATAGACACTAAATCAAAATTCCATAAGCTTTACCTTGCTGTGTCAGAAACCTATTAACCAAGTGAGCTTTATCTGCCCCACATTTTTCAAAAATGCACATTTTCACTGTTTGCCTGCTTTTCCTTGCCTGAGGCCGCAGCAATAGCCTCGTCACCTTGAAAATAGTCTGCCTCACCTTGCCATTTGTCACCTAAAATCTCTAATTTAGTTTTCCCCAATTTTGCTTTCTTGCACCATCTTCCTCCATATCTTTGCATTTTTCCCCAATCACCCTGTAAGTAAGTCTGCAAACAGAGGCAAAAACCTTGTTAGGAGATATGTATCATATAAATCAAGTGTCAGTGCTTGTGCACACTGAGCTAAATTGAGTGGAAGGGACTCTCAAGAATTGAGTTACACCACTATTAATCCAGTTAGAACTTTCCAGATCAGTGGCTTTGTTCATTAACAGCCTTCAAAGCTTCAAGTCTATTAGTTACAACATGTCAAATGGAGTCATTTAAAAGAGCTCTGGAGTCATGTTCTAATGAATCACCTTACTAGTGTTCTAAATTATTCCTAAGTAGGCCTAACGCTAAACAGACACAAAGGAGATCCGCTCCTCCTGTGCTGGAAAATGCCTAACTGTCCACCTTGTTAGCACAAACGCATTACCATACATAAATGCAGAGTAATATAAGACATCAGTATGTGCAACAAAGCAAACCAACACTTAACGATTCATGTCCCGTTCCAATTTGTATCACTGAATGTTTCTCTCTTCTCATTTCTCTCTTGCGGTATTAAGACGTTGGAGGAGTTGGAAGACTTGTTTCCATGACAACAGAGCTTGTCAAACACAGTAAAGTATATATGATTCCAAGCATCGGGGCGCTTTTGTGAGGCCTTGTGTAATACCCAGTGGTGCTGCCTTCCTCCTCCCCCACAAAATTAACTGATTTACTGGCAAACAAAATACCTGACAGATTGATACCGCTCTGTTGCCACCCATCTCTCCATTCACCTCACCTGCCTCCCTCTCTTTCTACTACACTGCACCCCATGTGACTTTAAATATGCTTATAGGCCTTATTTCTTCCTCCCGTACATGTATTGTGGTTATTTACTTGTTTCCCATAATAGATATCCCCTTATTCAACCTGCTTCGTAGTGCTCAGTGCAGGAGTAATATATGTGAGGTGCCGTGCTTCTGGGCTCCAGCACCTGCTGAGGCCATGAGCACGCATGATTGCTGGCAAAATCACTTTGCACTGGCTTTTCTCCAGTGGAGAATGTTCTGGCACCCCTCCCTCATAAGCAGTGACACCTTGGTGTTAGAGTTACACTCCACTGGAAATCTCAAGATACTGTTCTCATACCTGAAATGATTGAAACTGGGACAGCAGGCTGGTGCTTCCAGTCAAAGTACAGCAATGTGATGCACAGTCTGTTCTCTTCTACAGCTTACATTTGCATGCAACTAATTTGCAGGTAAATTTGCAACATTATAGTCCAATGCAAGAAGCTTTTATAGCTTAGTGAAAGGTTGCAGGGAGGAGGTCATGCATAGCTTTGGACTTTGGCATTAGAGTTGACGCCTCATCTAATTTTTTAACCTCTTCAACTTTGCACAGATACTGGCGTCCTTGGCCGACTTTCTGTCTTTCAGAGCCTCAGTTTAAACGCTGCAGATGCTATTATCATATGCAATTAGAATCCTAAGGAATCTATTGATACCAAAACATTGGGTACCCAAAAGTTACAGACATGGCCACTATATTCTCATGTCGTGCTGCTCTGCTGCAAAATCTTTTTAGTTTTTTTGCATGCAGTATATAAAAAAAATGTGTATTTGAATATCTCTGCAGACCTGCATGTAACTGGAAACTTTACAACCATAAACTAGACACATAAGCCATTCAAAGGATGTATGTCTTACCTACGTATATTGGTATATAATATGAGGGTTTCTCAGCAGTTTCCAGAACAGAAGTGGTCGCCATCCAATTGCTGAAAAGTACAATTCTCCAAAATGTCAAAAGTTTTTGATGCTGAATAACAGTATGGATTTTTCTATGGTATTCCTTTAAGGTCTTTGTGTCTTAATGTGCCATTTAAGAGGGATTTGATACATTTTTGAGTGGTCAAATTACATTTTGAACAAACAAGGGCTATGAACCCAAAAATTACAACAACAACTTATGTGTCATACTTGAGCATGGCAATGAGCATAATATTACCCCAGTAGAGGAGGTTGAGCATTAATCTTCCCTAACCTTACGCAAGTGTTTATGAATGCCTTAACATAACCATTATGGTATTAATCAAGCTTAATTTGTCTTGAGCAGATATTTTATGTAAATCAAATAGAACACAATGTAAACAGTCCTATGCCTTATCAGTCCAACACCTTATTTAGTTATCTGGTGTGTGTTCTGTTGTGTACTCCCTGTTGGAAAACAAATGATAAATGTGACAAATGCACATTTAAAAGGCAAATATGAATGTTCTTCAAAAATACACCTCAAATCTTCCAAAATGTTATTTAGCAAATATAAATGACCTGTTTATGGACATTATTCTGGGTTGAGATGGAGGGTATGAAAATCTGGTATAAATATGTGACTAAGCATCATTCAGTATTTCCATATCTCCTGCTGCCATGCATTCTCATAACAATATATCAACAAGCCAGTCAATGCCCTACTTAGCAGTGGGTGCAGTGCAGCACATGGTCAAGTGTGGATTTTATGACATCACATATCTGTGTTAAGACTTACTCTAGCATAAAAATAACTTCATGTGTGTGTGTGTGTGTGTGTGTGTGTGTGTGTGTGTGTGTGTGTGTGTGAGTGATGAGGCAGGTGTTACTCTTGATTAATCCTGTATGTGCTTTAAATTGAAAAAAAAAACAAAATATCTATCTGGGACAAAAAGCTCAGGAACAAATTTCAACAATAAATTCCACCAGAATGAATAATTCTGAGATACTTATTTGTTATTCCCTTTGGCGCCATAATGAAAGCAGAAAAAGTATGACCACGCACCCTGTGTACCTACTATGCCCATCCAGTAAATCCATCAGAGGTGTCTTGCTCAGTTATGGCTAATGACCAATCATTTATTTGGCTCTGACTAATGAGAACATAACAATCAGCCTTTATGCTTCATGTCACAGCACCAACTCAGTAATGCCAAAAGCATGTGCAAAGAGAGTGGGAGGATGAGGAGCCTGTGATTCATCACTTAACACTTCATCATAACCGAGGAGGAAGAAGGAGAAGAATTCATAATTCCCAAGTAACATTTCAGGACACATGTAATAACTCAGTACCAGCTGCTTTTGCAGCTTGTAGGTGGTGGAAACTGTCCAATATAATGTAATCTAATACAAACACTAACTTTCTCTGAAAAATATTTTTTTGATGCTACTGTAGGTGATGTTGTAGAGTAAATATTATAGGATAACCAGGTAGCAGCCTTTTTGTTTCATTCACCATTTACCAGCCTTTTTTTTGACAAGTCATCATAAAGGCTGTGAAGTTAATGATGCTATTTTGGGTAACTATCTTTGTAGATTTATAAGTAATGATTTTAAATGCAATTGCCTGTAAATCACAAAGGCAGCAATAAAATAACTCACATTAAGTTAACCCTCAGTCACATTTTACACACTGTGGCATTTTTTGTCACTGCAACATAAAAGTCCTGCACCTCTATGAAAACAGCACAATCATGGGTAGACATAGGGAGAACTCTAAAATATCTTTTGTGCAGCATATTACAGTTATAATACAATAAACCATAAATCATAAAGAGATCAAGTTGAATTTATTCGATACAAATAGAAACAAATGTTTTATCTATATTTACACAACGTTTTCCAAATGCCCACAAGTGTTACCAATATTGGAAAAAAAATGGCTCCACATGCTATATTTATTAAACTTTTTACATTTTTAGGACCTCTTTTTATAACCTTTCTCGCCCTCTCCCCTCTGCTCTGTGTAAGCAGCCTGCAGTTCTGTCGAAGTTTCACTGCTTTTGTAACTGTCATGTAACTGTTAGTCTCAGTTGGTTGCGGCTTCCCAGTTACACTGAGAAGCACAGAATGTGAGGTTGTTTTTGCAGAATCTGGCTAGTGCAAGCTTTTAATTTTAGTGACATTTTAAATGACACATGTAGAATAAATTAATTATGTTCAAATATAACTATTTATCAAATGAAATCAACAAATTGGTGCATACAAAATGCATGAACTGATGGTACAATGTACCAAACACAAGAGAGTTCCACTGACAAACTGGTGAGAAATAAATGCCAGTCCTGACTGAAAGCTGCTTAGCTGTGTAGTTGCATAAGAAGGCAAAGTCATATTTGCTCAGCATTAAGGAACTATCCTCCCCAAAAATAACTATTTAGATAACATCAGCATTTTTGATGTTTGAAATAAAGCCTAGGTCTTTGAGAAGTGGAATGGATCTTTTAAAGATGAAAGTGTGTATGCTGTGGTATATCATATATGTGTGTTTTTACATAAACATGTCTCTCCACATGTGTGGGAGGGTCCTCTCTGCATATTTTATACCTCCTGTAGCAGCCAGCTGTTCTTCATGCTAACCCCGGATAAATTGGTGGATTGTTTGCTGCTTGGGCTGATGTTATTTGGTGTGTAAACATCTGCAGTAGCCTGTTCTGCGATGAGCACCGCATCGTCAGATATGCTCTGACCCAGTTCCTCTCTCTCTCTCTCTCTCTCTCTCTCTCTCTCTCTCTCTCTCTCTCTCTCTCTCTCTCTCCCTCTCTGTGCTGTGCCTCATCTCAGCTTTCAATAGCTGATGTCGTAGCTTAGTGATTTGGTTTTCCAGGTTTTACATGCACACCTCAATATGAACCACTTTAGTTGAAAAACAATGCATCAACTATATTAATTTATGCTTTTCCGTTGTTTCATAACCGCTTGTGCCTCAGTGCACGGGTGAAATTTAGAGAGAAAGCCTATTTTTCCTGGTATTAGTCAGCAGCAGTAGCTGTGAGGCCAACTGCATCTTCCAGCTGCATCTGTGGAAATCTCTACCTCTCTCAGTCTATTAAAAGCGCAAGCTGCAACACTGTATCAGCTGCTCACATAGATTAATGTGAATGAACTGCTTGCTCATTTGATTTAAGAAAAAAAAACTTGCACTGCAAAGTTCCTATATGATGCTACCTCAAGATTGCTCCATTTGATCAAATATAGTCCATATATAGAATTTACTCTAATGCTTTTTAATGCCGAGTTATATCAATAGCATTTTAATCTATTTTTTTCTTTTCTAGCAGCTGAACTGTCTGAGATTTGATCCGATTTCACATGTCCATCTTGTCTTCTCCCCCCTTGCAGGAGTGACCACTGTCCTGACCATGACCACACTCAGTATCAGCGCCAGGAACTCTCTCCCTAAAGTGGCCTATGCCACAGCTATGGACTGGTTTATCGCTGTTTGCTACGCCTTTGTCTTCTCAGCCCTCATCGAGTTTGCCACAGTCAACTACTTCACCAAGAGGGGTTACGCCTGGGATGGAAAAAGTGTAGTGCCAGAGAAGGTATGTGAAGCCATTTTCGTATAAATGATCATTGCAGACTTGTGGATATGAATACAAGCGTTACTTCTCAGAAAATGCAAAAAAGGCTCATTTGAAAGCATTCTATTGAGCTATTTATCTCAGATGAAGTGAGATGAAGTGGAGAAAAAGTGAGACAAAACTTCCCCGTGACTTTGGAGCTTTGTCTGCATTTTGATGATCCAATTGAGCTATGAGCTCTTAACACCTTTCATTAGATGCATATGAATTCATAAAACCCACAGGGCCAACATATCGGGTGACCAATTGCATCGATTTATGATAAATAAAAAAAGAAAATGGCAAAAATATGTAGATACAAGGTTTCTGCATGAAAACGAATAGAAATAAGAGACAGAAGCTTTGGCAGAATATGGTTTGTTAGGCAATGAGTTTGCACATAACTGCATTCATTATCACCATGTTTTTAGTTACAGTGTTTTTACCAAAACAAAATTAAAAAGGTGGCTCCTGGCATAATGAGGGCAAATCAATGTGTCTAGAAAAGGAATGACCCATCACCAGAACAGAGCAGTTACAGAAATTGTAATTTTATATGGACTGTTTAAAGTCCTCATTCATTACACCAGGAAATCATCACTTAGCTGTTGAGGGAGCAAGGCCAGGCAGGGAATATTTAGTTGTCGTCATCAGCTCATCTCATAGAAAATGCAATTTCAGTAACATGACATGAACATTAATAGTTTAGTGTTCATCTTGTGTTTTCTGCTCCACTTGTCTTAATGCTGCAGTTAGCAACATACTCTGTAATCTCCAGCTGTTTTGAAAAAAAATAGACCCCAATAATAATTCTTAGATTGCTTAGTTTGTACTTCTACAAAGAAATAGGCCTTTGAATATGTGAGGAATTTAATTAATTTTATTTGAATATTCTCAAGGCTGCTGAACATATTCACATCATGCAAATTCAGCCTGTTCTCCCGTCAAAAACGAGCTATATTTACCAATTTTACCATCCACTGTAATGTGGTCGCCGCCATCTTGCTGACGTAGTAGTGATTGACAACCAAGCAACGTTTAAAAGGGTGGATTCCCTTGTTCGGTTGGGGTTGTGAATGGGTCAAACAAGCGGTGGACTTTCAGGAGAGCAGGATTTGCAGACTGTTTGGAAACAAAAGTAAACCATTTTTAACTTCAGTTACCTTCTTTACGTAAGTTACGTGAATCACGTTTTTGAACGTAACTTACTTACTTTTTACGGCACTTATATTTTTACGGAAATTGCGGCAGTCACGTGACGCTTGTAACTACTTAATTTCCGGCATTTATGTCTATTTATTTACTGTTTAAACTGTCTTTTATAACACCTTACCAAGACATTACAACCTAGGTAAACCTAAGGTCAGTGGTTTTACAACATAAATCCACAGAAACTGCAGTCTTTTTTTACAACCGCGGGCCGTACGTATATGCTATTTTTAGAATGCTCTGTTGTGCCGCGTGGCGCGATACGTTAATATGTGCCATGAAACGCGAGCCGCAATACATGCCTATGTGCCGTAATTTCTGCTACTGACACACAACCTCTTCTGCCGTTTATGTTGGAGAACTTGTTGTGTAAATTATATAAAGTGTATCTTTACGAGTCTAAACTTTATCCTTTTTTACTTTTCCCAATGCCTCCCCCCTACAAACAAAACCAGCAAAAGAAGAAGAAGGAGTCCCTCCTGAAGAAGAACAACACTACAGCCTACCCAGCTGCCACTGCTACAGCCTTCGCCCCCAATATTGCCAGGGACCCTGGATTGGCCACTATTGCCAAAAGCGCCCCACCGCCACCAACTGAGCCAAAGGAGGAGCCAAAGCCCAAGCCTCCAGAGGCCAAGAAGACCTTTAACAGTGTGAGCAAGATAGACAGGATTGCCAGAATAGCCTTCCCTCTGCTCTTTGGAACCTTTAACTTGGTCTACTGGGCGACCTACTTGAATAAGAAGCCCAAATTGCAGGGGATGACTGCACACTAATCCATGTTTCACTCCTTTAAAGATTATACCTGTAAATTTTCTTTCATTTTTCTTTCTTATTCCTCCTAAAAAAAAGGTGTTTCTTTTTTTTATTTTCAGACAAACATGGTGTCCATGCTGGTTTGAATTCCCAGTTGTTGCATTGCTTCTATGTTTACCTAAAGTTTGAAGATTTTGAAAAAACAAAATAGAGAAAAAAAGAGATATAAGGATACAGACTTTTGAAAGGGTGTTGTTCAGGTCTCGGGTGATGCTACTAAGAAAATGCTACTATAAATATATAGCCAAGAGAATGCTATTCTACAACTGCACATAGCCCAAACTTGTTAAGGGGCTTTTGTTTCTATGTTTTTATTTTTTATTTATTTCTATTTCATTTAAACATGGAATCACAGACACGGTAAAAGGCACTTGTGTATATGCATGGGCAGGGCATCTTATTAATTTATGTTTATTTATTCAAAATACAGATCAACATTGACTGATAGCTTAGTTTATTTGATATCAGCAGCAAAAATGCTACACTCATTCTCTGTCGAAATATCTTCAATTCTCTGTAGATGTTTTATGAGATTGATTATGTCATTCTTCAAAATATGTTAGGGTTTCTGCAATAGCAATAAAACATGTCTCAGTGGACACACCATTTATTTAGGGATTAAAAAAGATACAAAAATCCAATCATCTCTGTGCTCAGCATTAAAAATATTAATTTCCTTTCACAGCGTTGTAAATATTATCAAGTGTTAGAGATGTCAATATTATGTTTAAGCTTTGCAAAGTGTAACTAAAGGGTATGTTTATTGAATACATGGAAAAGTAACTTTTTTATTTGATTTATTTTTGTTTCTGTTAATGATACTTTCTATAAAAAAAAAAAAGAAGAGTATATACTGGTCTAATTCACGCTTAAGTGACTGTTTCTCGCCAAGTTCGCGTTCCATTCAAAGCTGCTTTCACACTGAAGTAAAATATTATTCAACTGTGTGTATCTGTACACACTGACCGCAACAACAGCAACAACGGTGTAATCTGAGATTGGCTAGTTATGAGTAAGAATGTAAAAAAAAAAAAAATCATCTCAATCCTGGAGTGCATTTTGACATTTAGAATTAAAAACTCATTATTTACTTGTTTTTGTTTGTTTTATTTATGGTGGTGGCCTTGTGTTCGCCCAAAGCGCCATTTATATAGCAAAGTACAGTTGGCATCGCAAAAAAAAGACGGGTGGGGCACACTGAGAAGGAGGAGAAGTGCCTTTTTCATTTTCAGAGTTGAAGCTGTGATGGCTACTACTTTGTTGATTGATGGCGCGTCTGTATTTTCCATCCCACTGTGTCCCCTGACCCTTATTTTACCATAGTCCCCCATCTTCCTTTTAGTTGAAAAATTGAGACATAACACTCAGAAAGTACCAGCTACACTGCCTTCAGTATCACATGCCCGTTTGGACTCATTTGTTGCTGCTTGTTGGTGAGCAACAGCGAGAGACAGGGACAGAGACAGAAAGAGACAAAGAGAGAATGGAGACATTGAGTTGAAGTGGCACTGTAATCTTGCTTTAGCCGGCGCTGTGTTTTCACACAGAGGACTTGTCTTGTAGTTCCACGATAGTGACGAAGATGAATATATTTTTGTAGCATGATGTCAATCCCTCTTCCGAGAAAAACCAACAGAAACTAACGCAAATGTGAAAAGAATGCTTTTGGGGTTTTTTTTTGTCTTGAACATTGCTTGCTATTTTTTTTTCATTTTAACTTATAAAACACACTTTAAGGACATGCTTGTTCTCTGATGTGGCATGTTAAGGTTTCAGAACAGTCCATTTTAAATTATTTTAATGTAGCAATATTAATTAGCAAGGGCTTTTCTTAGGACCTGAACCTGACACTCAGTCTGGGGGTGATATCCATTGTAGCTTTACATTGACCCCTCTCTACTTGTATAGGAATTATTTAGATTTGGTCAAAGATAACAGGCATTGTGTGTCCATCTTGGGTTCTGAAGCTCCCACTCTAACCTTATTTCACAAATTTTCCACGTTTCTTGCTGGGGAGTGGGGGTGCATTGTATCGCATTATAGCTTCCTGGTGTGCTTTTTTCTCTCAATATGTTTTACAGGGCACTGAACAGGCTAAAAGGCATGTAAGAACCCCTGCAGAACTCTGTGTTTGTGCACTGGGGTGAAGAGATCACGCTATCGCCAGAGGGAAAAAGAGATCGTGGTTGTTGCTATTGTTATTATTTGCATTATCATTATGACCAATGCTGAACCTACCTACCCCCCCACAACAATGGCAGACATCTTTGCAGGCATATGCAAGCGGTCTACTGTTAACAGCCACTTAACCTACAAGCAGAGGGTCAAGGAACTGCGAAGTTCAGGGTGAAGAGTTGTATAAAGATATTTGAATTCTAAACTATTGTATGTATGTTTATTATCATGAAGAAAAAATATCTATACATATGTAAAATACATAATGCATACAGTATTTGATTCTATTAATGAAGATATTAGCTAAGATGATGATGAATATTGTTTGTATTATCAACCTATTGTTATGCATTTTGCACATTTAGAACAACAATAACATTACATTTATGTAGTCAGCTTCGTGCTATGCAAGGACAGCTTTGAACCACATCATTGACCTTCTCTCCCTGACCATTGTGTTTCAGATTTACAAGCTATTATAAAAAAAAAGATATAAAAAAAGCTTAGCTTTTCTATCAGCTGCGCACCCACTAGCATTTTTTTTTCTTTCAACCATGGCTATACAGGGTGACATCAAAGAAAAACACTGGATTATCTCTTTTGTTTGCGCTTTGGATTTGTCGGTGGTTGAAGGGAAAATGGCTTTCATTGTTGATTGCACTTTTTCTCCAGTGACATGCAATAAAGTGATTGAACTGAAAAAACCAGGAGCAAAACTGTAACAAGATCACCTTGTTAACAATATTTCTGTTCATTTCTTGAGCTTGTTTGTCATTACAAAAATGGAGGCAGGTGAAAATGCTACTTTGCTAAGTGGATCGTTTTGTTTATCTTTTGCTCAATGATATTACAGGGAGCGCCAGAGAGCTTTGACTTTGACTGAGTAAAAGTGAATTTTGTAAACCTTTTTTTTTCTGTCTGGAATAAACGTTGCTGAGCCCTCTATTTTGTACTCCAAGCAGGATCAAACAAATGCTACAGACCACTTACAAATATTTTTGAGCCAGATCTGGTTTTGCTACATTTAAATGCTCCAGAGAGAGAATGTGAAATATGAGGCACAGTGCAATCATGAGCTTCCAAGTTTTACCTTCACAGTCATATGCAGAGCATACATGTAAATATCACATTTGTAGGCACATCAAGTCATTGATTTCATTATGTTCGATGCAAGGTCCATTGCAGTTCTCAGCAGCACTTGCTTTTCAACATTGAGTCTTTGGTTATTACTAGATACCTACTGGAGTTTTTCTTGTATTTTTATCAAAGCAAAATATGTTCTGATTTTCACTGAAATGTAAAAAAAAAACTAATTTTCTAAAGCACAAAAGTTGATTAGGGTAAGAGAAAATAGAGTGAGACTGTATACATATGGACATTGACAGACAGACACTTTCAAAACGCACACAAACATACACGCTGACATACAGTACACAGGAATGTGTTGGTTGTCCAATGATACTGACAAAGGGTTCTGATGGATGTAGATGAAATGGTGAACCTTCTGTAAATGTTTTCTTTTGTTTCTTTTGGTTATGATATGGCCCTGTAGAATCTGATTCTCTGCATTAGTCTTTAAATAAAAAGAAAACAAATGAAAATCGTGGCTTTACCTCTGTCCTTGTGCTACAGATCACCAGACAGACACACAGATCTCTCTCCAGGCGTAAACTATGAATTATTGTGCACAGAAAAAGTAGGAATAATGTATCATATGATTATAATATATGTGCCAGTTTTAGAGTGTGTATCAATTTACACACAGTCCACAGTATTTAACATGTAATGTTTCTAAATTGCTGGAAATGTTTCAGGCAGCAACCTCTGGCTCTGCAAAGTGAAGCCAATGCAAAGTGCCTTAAACCTGCATTATTTCAAATAGCCAGCAGGGGGCGACTTAACTGGATGGAAAAAGAAGTTTCCAAGAAGTATAGAAGTCTTTGAAAAAAAATACACTACTTCTCCCTTGAATAATTACATCAGTAAACATGTCCTTAATGAGTTTTTGGTCTTAATCACTAGTTTCAAGTCTTCTTCAAAGCCGCATGATGTTCATTTTGTAAATTATGGCCCCATTTAGAGTAAAATAGAGAAATGTTAATTGTAACATTTTGGTCGGGTATAAGTCTCTCAATTGTACTAAAAGACGCTCTAAAGAGTCGCCTGGTAATTTTGAACCACAGATGCACCTTGATAACCAAGCTAGCAAGCTTCACTAGCGTTAGCTTGTAACATAGCGTCCTTCAGGCTTTGCACATGCACGAGTTACAAAAAAACCAATATGGCCAAAGTGCCAATCTTGAGGCTTCAAAACGGTAGTCCATAAACCCATGGTTGATGTGCACTTCTTTTATACAGTCTATGTTCACTGGATAGATAAAGGACTATAAACGGATAAATACCCCTCTATGGTACACATTATGATGCCAGTTAGGAAAAAAATGTTTGGAGTATTTTTTGTCTTAAAATAGACTACATTAACATAATCTGGAGAAATTGTGTGTGTGTGTGTGTGTATATATATATATATATATATATTCATTTTTTGGGGGGAAGTTTTGGGGGTTTGTTGCCTGTTGCCATGTGTGTAAATTATAAGTAAATAAGACATGCAAAGTGTACAATAACAGTAGACTATGGCCCTCAGGGTATAGTAATAGCCTGAACTTTACTTTACTGCAACCAACGTCAAATATATCTTTGTTAAATTGTAAAGATAAATACAAAATTATGATGAATGATATGCTTTTGAACATTATATATAAATACCTAAACACACACAACCAATATCTCATGCTGCCATGCTGATTCCATAATGGTTCATTGTTGTGTCAAAGCAACATAGCAATTTTCCATATTGGTACGTTGTTGCCTCAGGGCAACAGTTGCATTTTAACAAGTTTCCATTATTTAATTAGAAAACACATTGCATGAATCTATCAAATATGAAGGTTTACTCACCTATTAGTAGGAATATATATTTTTTCCAGTTGGAAAAGGGCAAGAAAATTTGTTTTGACGTTTTGATTTTTTTTGTGGCGCAAAATGGCAAAGCTGTTTCCTTTGGAAAAAGTCTGCAAAAAAGTGTTTCAATATGGCCTCCTGGAGGTCATGTGACAAATATAAGCTATTGGTTTCCTATACGCTTCCCTCTTTTTTAAAGTATTGCATCACTCAAAAACATGCATTGTAGAAATTTGACAAGCCAAAACTGGGTACCATACCATAGAGGGATAAACAGGCCTACAGGCTAAGCAACATACTGTAGGTTTATGTAGAAGTCACAGAACAGAAGAGCCATTTGGCATATTGGGAACCCTGATAAATCAGGGGGCGCAGACTCCTAAAACATGCCAGAGCAGGTTTTATAGTTGTGTATTTGGACTCAAATTAGCAGCAGCTGTGGTAAAAGCCTTATTTTCCTCCAGTAAATGATGAGTAATTGAGAGTAACTGATGAGTCAGAATAATGTAGCTCACTCCAAATTGCCACATCATTAGCAGTGATGTTGCAAATGTTTTCTCCAATTTTTACAGAAATTCTGGTTGTTTTGTTATTGTTGTTTTTTTCTTGGTTCTAGGGAAGGAAATGTCAATGTGTCCAGTCCACAGCTTTGGTCCTGGCAGATATAGCTCAACTACTAAATGGATTGCCATCAAATGATATATGACATTATGATAACTGGTGGCTAGAGAAAGAATCCCTCTCTTTGGACTGAAGCACCACTATTAGGTCAACTTTTTCACTTGTCCTGCAAAAACTCTTAAAATCTACCAGATGCATCGACTCCAAACTCTTACACAATGAATCCCCATGATCCCCTCACTTCTTCCTCCAATAGGACAAAGTGTATTTTTTAAAATTTCTTATTTCTTTCCGACATTTTCTTACACTTTTTGACTCAATACCTGCAAAAATAATTAAATTCCCATTAGCCTCTGCTGTATTTGTGTGTATAACCTTAGCAAATGTTAGCACATAACTAGCACATAACAAACTATGCTGGTGATCATATCAAACATTGTATCTACTTTATCTTATATAAAACACCACTGTGCAAAAGTACAACCTCACAGTGCTGCTAGTGTGGCTCCAATTTAGTTTGGAGTCTGTCCAATTTGCATAAACACCATGGCAGAGAACTTAGTTAAGATACTCGTGACTAAAAAGAACAACTCTCCTGCCGTTTAATCCCTAACCCGCAGAAGTAAGCATTTTTCGCAAGAACCCTAACTTTCCTTACTGTGCGATCAACCAACTTTTTTAATCAAATGTTTCTTCAAACTCATATTAATTGCATTACAGTGCATTAGTGTGTGTTTTCTTCCACTAACTAAGTATATGTGTAGGTAGCTCTCCTTCTACATATTCAAGTGGTAAAAATTGGTTAAATTTTTGCTGCTCCAGAGATGAATTTGACATCTAACAAACTAGAAAGGCCAGTGCAAGGCCTTTTCTCTTTGGTATTCTCACAATGAATTTGTTTATTTGTGGCAGTCATACAGTCTGGTTCACTGGGTGGAGACTGTTGTATCAGCCTGCCTTGTCATGCCTATTTCAGATAGAATTCACCTCCCACTTTCTATTTTGCAGGGGCACTGTTGCTGCAGACGATTGTCTTGTTTGTATTTCTTCAAAATAACCACAGAGTGTTTTTTCCCCTATTCCAGAGTGATAATGAGTGCAGCCACACCATTCTTCAGCTCTGACACGATGCTGAGGAGATAGGTCGGGCAATACGAAACTACTGCAGGCATGTATTGGTACTTTTTTTTTTTTTTACTATCATAAATATGTTAAAAAGCTGCTGTGGCTCAGTTGGTAGAGTGGTCACTCTCTGATCGGAAGGTTGGTGGTTCAATCCCTGACCATGGCAGCCTACATGCCAAAGTATCCTTGGGCAAGATACTAAACCCTTAACTGAGGACTACACGGTGTAGTGGTTAGCACTCTTGCCTCAAAGCACGAGGGACACCAGTTCTACTCTTAGGTTTAATTGATGACTCTAAATTTCCCGTAGGTGTGAATGAGAGCGTGGTTGTCTGTCTCTATGTCCCTAATGACAGCTGGGATCGGCTCCAGCTCCCCGCCACCCGAGTGCGGATAAGCGGTTAAGGAGAACGAATGAATGAATGAATAAATATGTTATCACTTTCTATTAGCAACAGTATAGTAAGGGTACTAACAATCAGTGTGGCAGTAGCAGTAATTGGCTGATTCCTGTCTTCAAGCCTCTGAAAATTGCATCTCTCAACCGACATCTGTATTCTGCTCATCATTGCTTTTCCCCTCACTCGTCTTCTTTTGCCGCCTCTGCTCCCAAACCTCCACCTCATCCCCATCTTCTCCCACCCTGCCATGAGATTTCAGGTGCAGGGGAACGTGTGCTTCTTCCTTAAAAGCATGTGAGCTGCCAAGCCCTGAGACTGTTATGTAATAAAGCTGCTTCTCGTTGGCAGAAGAGCAAAGAGAAGAGGCTTTTTTTTCTCTCTTTCTCTCTGCCTGGTTCTCCTCCACCTCCTCCTCCTCCTCCTCCTCCTCCTCCTCCCGCTCTCTATGTCTGTCACTTCTTCCCTCATAGGCACAGCTTTGGGGGGGTGGGGGTGGGGGCATGGGGACATGTCCCACTCAGTCTTAGGCGCTGCATGAATTGTACTCCAATTGTTTCTGCCTCAAATGCATATACTGTGTTTTTCTTTTGATCTGCGTTTTTTTAGACACACATTTGAATTCAACAAAAGCATTGTGTGGATGGCTATTGTCACAAGTACAAACCCTCCTCTCCCTTTTAAGAAAAAGACAGTCCTTGTCCTCGTCTCCTGGTTTCCCTGGGAACTCCATTTAGAGGCGCATTGAACAGTCTGTCCGTGAATCATGTTTTTTTTTCTTTTTTTGCTGGAATGAATGGAAATTCAACCAATCCTTTCGTTATACATAAGAGCTTGCAGCTCTGTCAAAACGTAGCCATGGCTGCACAACAAAAAGGCAAATCAGAAAAATGCTTACCAGTGATCACCCTTCTTAACGTAACATAATCCAACTCAAAACCGCCGTGCTCTGACTCTCAGTGGCTATTGGGAGCTACTGTGACTGAATAAAGCTGGGGACTTCTGTAAAGGAACATGATACACATCTTTTAGAACCACCTTTAGTGAGTATTTGATCGTAAAAGGATAGGATTTTGAGGGGTTATTTCTCAGATATTGGCCGACAATAACAATGAATTTTAATAATAAATGCTGCTGCATTTGGCTAATTTCAGTGCTCAAACAGCTTCTTCATAAATCTATGATTTCTCCTGGAACTTCACATTCTCCTATAAGGTTAATGGAGGCTCTAGATCAACCAAAATGGAACTTGGAGTCACTCTGTCTTTCTCACACACACCCAAAGTGCCCTCTGCCACATCGGATCTCCAGGCTCTAAATTCTTAAGCAGTAGGCACAACACGGACTAGCATCTCCCGAGATTTCTATTAGCTCTCTCCCTGCTTGCTCATTTTTCTGTCCTTTTGCTTCAGTGTCTCTTCCATTGCCTGCTGTCTCCTTTTCCCCAATTATCCTTTGGAAGACTCTACAGATTACTTGGCCAGGTATCAGGATCTGTGATTTGCTTTTCTCTTTCAATTGAAATGAATAAATGAATTCGTAAACAGCACGGAAAACCCAATTGGAGCAGAAGATAATTACTTTACGTACCGCATCCACCAAAAGTAAATGCTTCTCTTAGAAAGGTTTTGTGCCCAAGGACAGCATTGTTTTAATTTTTAACCAATATTCTCCCTCTGCACATGTGCTGCAAACTGTTAATGTACAATAGGAACTCCTGCACTCTAATAGGTTTTGTTTTTTTCTTCCCCCCAGGGTGGTTGTTTTATAAAAATTCAAATCAGCCATTTATTTCCGTCAACAGGGCTTAAGGAGTTATTATTGGGTCGGACTTTTCAAGGCTGCCACTGTGGATTCCATCCATTGTCTCTTTCTGAATAGAAGCTAAGATAAATTTAAATGCCTGGTCCATGACAGCCAAATGTTAGGTAGTTATGTGAGGTAGTATTATGACACAAAATGCCAACCTCTTTATGATGACTTTGAGACAGGCTGGAATAAGCAGAAAGCCTCAGCAGTTTTCTGTCCATGTGCTGTAACGTCACAGAAATACATGTAAAAAAAAGTACTCTAACTCAAGTACTGTATAATTGAATAGAGTTTTCAGGTACTTTACTAGACTCCTTCATATTATACCGCATATAGTTCTGCATCAAGTACAGTTTGCACCGGTTTTTAAAACAGATTTTTTTTTCACACTAACAGGACCTGCACACTAGTGTCATGTGTAATAGTCCAGTGACTTATTATTAATATTCCCTTATCAGTTCCCTAATGAGGAAAATCAACCCATCCTTTACACACCATGCTCGTAGAAGTGGCATATAACTGGCTGGGGGGGTTGAGGTGCCTACTCAAGGGCACATCAGGCCTTGACCTGTCAGTCCTGGGATTCAAAGCTGCGACCCTCCAGTTGCAAGCCTGGTTTTCTAACCTCTAGGCCAGGGACTGCTCTAGCCCAGAGTTTAAGGGTGCAAAAAATTTTTCTGATGGACATATCTGTGGTTTGGGGCTACACGGTGGTGTAGTGGTTAGCACTGTTGCCTCACAGCAAGACGGACGCTGGTTTGCCTGCGGCTCTTCTGTGTGCATGTTCTCCATGTGTCAGCGTGGGTTCTCCAGTTTCCTCCCACAGTCCAAAAACATGCACTTAGGTTTAATTGATTCTAAATTGCCCGTAGGTGTGAATGAGATACTCGCCCAATGTCAGCTGGGATCGGCTCCAGCCCCCCGCGACCCAAATACAGATAAGCGGTTAAGGATAATGAATGAATGAATGAATATCTGTGGTGTGTAGAAAAATACATTTTCAAAATGTTTTTCCTGGTAACTCGGCCACTTGATTCATATACAAATAATTAAGCATAATTCTTCCTCTTTAAACATTTTATTCTTTTTAAATGATTTATGGTACCCAAATAAATGCGTATCTGCATTGCTGCAGTGGTAAAAAAAACTGCCATCACTGACTCTACTCCAGTTGAGGCTGGTGTAACTACACAAATAACTATAAGTAGAAGCAACAGTTCTACAATGTGAGAAGTGAACTTATCACATTCATGTTTCCTATCCATGACGTTCAACCCCAAACTGAACTCCAAAATGTGTGCCTTGTTCGTTTCAACATCATTGGACGATGGTGCAGTTTTCCCTCAGGGGCTCTGTCGCACTGCATGAGATTTCCACAAATTACCAAGAAACAAAGCAGCCCCTTATAACGACAGCATCAACCTCAAATGTGCTAGATGCAAATACGGCAAAAAAAAGTCCCTCTTGGGGGATGTTACCATTTGGAGCCATAATGGTGCAGAAAGCACAGAAAATGACTTGCTAAACTTGGCCGAGCCAGCTCGTGGAAGCGGAGCGATGCAGACTTTAGCCCACAAGCTTTTCTTTAGCAATAAGGATAATGTTAGTCATATAATACGACATTTGCAGAGCCACGACATTGACAGGTTTATCTAAACGAGCTAGTCGTTAAGTCTTGTTAGAAGGCTGCAGAATACTGGGCATCAGCTAATGATGGTGGAAGCAGCCGAAGGCAAGACTCGTCAGTCCAGAGGAGAGACGGTAGGGATGAGAATGGCACATACTCTTTAGGCCATCATGATATCATCAGCATATTGTCTTTCCTCCCGCAGCTCTCATTAGAACAAAACGTCTTCTTTTGTCATTTAAATGTACTTTCTAGGACTAAAACGATGCATATACCTCATCTCCACAGTTTTGTATTTCAGTTTGCTTTTCTTTTTCTGCTTGTCTTTCTCATCGTTTTGAAGTTGACACAGAGGGTCAGACCGACCACTGAACCATTGATCTCCTATTCAACAATCCCATCAGTTCTGACAGCTGTTGATGTTTTGTTGCTCTGCTCTCCAGAAGAAGCGAACTTGTGCCAAGACTGAAATGAGGTACGACAGAAGGAGAGCACAAGTAAATAAAGGTGAACTAAGAGAAGAGAAGAGGAGAAAAGGAGGCGAATGGTGAGAGGAGGGGAGGGAGCACAAGGTCATGCAAGATGATAGATTAAGGGGAAGGATGAGATGATCAACAAGGATGAGAAATGGTCCAAAGGCAGTAAATGTCAGAAAAGGAAGTAGGAATGAGGAAAAGGAGGAGTAGAGGGTAATTACAGAGAAGAAGTTAGGGACTGTGGAAGTGAATGCAATGATATGAAAGGACAATGGCAGAGACAGAAAGAGAGAGAGAAAGAGAGAATGAAGAACAATCAAGGTTGGAGATTAGACAGCAGGGAAGTAGTATGGTGTAGAACCATTCGTATAGTATAACAGTCTGGTCTCACTTTTAATTCATTGGATACCAACACTCATGGCCCTCAAGGTGTGATATCTAGTCACACGGCACCCTTTACCATCTGTATGAGATTCACCGAGTGCTCCATTCACTCCAAGGCAGACTCATTCAACATACTAAGTCATGCTTTAGAGTCTGTATGACATGAACTGGGTTTTCCAATAATGCCAATGTGAATCACCATTCATCCATCCATCAGTGACAATATCAGTGGCCAAATATCGACGACCAAGAAAAAAAAAAGCAGTTGTCCAGAATTGCCACAGTATCCTGTTTATTTATCAATTTATCTGAGGTGGCTGAACCAGGCGGCAACCTCCGGGTCTGAGCAGGGAGGCAAACCAGGAAGTGCCTTAAGCTGCATTCTAGTGAAAATTCCAGCAGGGTGTGCTAAGTGTGGCTGCAAAAAATGTATCTATTCTATTAATTTCAATGCAAAATGAGAAACGTCTCACTTGATTTATTACCTCAGAATTTTTTTTAGGACAACACTATGGTCTCAATCACTAGTAAAAAAAAAACTTCAAGACAATTTGATGTTAATAATGGCCCCATTTAGAAGAAAATAGATGATAAAGAATCGTATGATTCGGGGCATGGCTACCTATGATTGACAGGTGGCAAACAAGGCGAGCCGTCATAAGGAGAGAAGCAGAACAATGCAGGACATTTAGCGGTTTGGTCTCTAACTTTGACCCTTTCACTATATGTTCACTTAATGACAGTTTATTTGAACGTTTTGTTCATTAAAAATGTCTTGTTCAGCGTTTGGTTTTCACTAACAGACACTCCAAGGAGTCGCTGTTCGGTTTTCTTGAACATCCCAGTTAATGCTCCAGTTAATGCTAACATGAATTAGCAGCGGCTTCTCTCAGTCAAGTTGCCATTGTAGAGAGGCGTGTAGTCAGTGTCATCAGATCAGATTTCATCATAAAAGGTCCCTGTTTAGAGGAAATAACCCCTCCCTAGAACGGACCTTTACCCTCTTTATATAACATCCATTTAATATTGCCATGGATTGGTTCACAATGACATTAAAACATTAAAACTCTCACACAAACACCAATGCATTATCAGACGTAGAGGGCTGTGACAAAGTGTCAGTATCTAACGAGTTGGGATGAGAATGCATTGCGTATTAAGCTTGATACTACTATAACATACAATAAAGTAAAATACTCAAAGAAGCTATTTTGAAAATATATGTAATGAGTGTTGTATTCTGTGCTAATCAGCTTTGCCCTTTTGACTATTCTCTATCCCTTTCATCTTACCTTGCTTCATAGAATTCCCTAGACGTCCTCCTCTTAGCCTGCTGCTTTTATCCATTTCCTAGATGTTTCGAATTACACATCTGCCTCTTTCAAATCCCAACCAACATCCTCCACCCCCTCCTCCTCCACCACCTCTAAATATGTATACTGGACTTTAATAAGACAAAAGCCGCTTTGTCATCTACAAAATTGCTTTCCTATTTCATGAGATACGCATTCAATTTTTTTGTCTGTAGGGTTGCTTTATATAATGGCAGTTATATAACATAATTAAAAGTTGCTGTTTTACCATCATTGGATTACATTTGTGTGCTCTCCACTTGCCAGCCGAGCATCCTGCATGGAGAGTGGTCTTAAGCTTGTTGCAAGCCGCGGTTATATTTAATACCAGACAACAGAGGGGTAATTTATGTGGCTTACATCACCGAATGCATCCTGTTCCATTAAATCGCAAGTGAAGGCTTTAATGTGGAATTAACTAGTTTTCTGACTGCTTACAGGACAACACTTCAACTCCACCAGTTAATAGAGTCACAGAAATAGTATATTATAGAGTCACATGGCGCCGCTTATTAATGTTGCACCACTGATAAAACGCAATTAATTTTTGTGAAATAATGGAATCATTAAATTATTGCAATATGCAATAATATGCAAATTCTTTCAAGTTGCAACAACAATTTATGCACACTCATTGTGTAACTTCCATTCGCAGTGCACTCTCTCCTTCTATACAGCAGTGAGGTGCTGATTGTAGATGCAGTGACCATATCTGCAGCACACAATCCACCCTTTGTAGTAATACAACTGGATTTATGTGGAACAAATTTGACCCGTTTGCGGTTTTGAATTCTTTTATTCCAAACAATGGCCCTGGCTTGAGTTTTGCTGCAGTAAGCTAGTTGGCTACGCAGCCAGTAAACACTGCCTAATTCTTGAAGGTCAAAGCATAAACACCCTTGGATCCAACATGGACAATATGTTTGTATGGCTCATTGTGAGGCTATTTCTTCTGTTTTGTGTTTGGAAATGACTTTCTTTACAGGGTATTATCAGAATGTGTGTGCCGTCAGCTGTCTTGTATTAATGTAAGCTCCAGTATGTTTGGTATTGACCCGAAACAGCTACAGTACTGCACCTGTCACAGCCAGAAGGCCTGTTTAGCAGCAAGCACATTTACCCATATAAAGCTGAGGAACATAATAGATTTATAGCTTCACCTTGCCAGGGTAATTCTGTTACTGCGTTGTGTTTTCTGTGTTCATACTACGCTCATATAAGCTTCATGCACATATGTGTGTGAATGTGTGTAGGCTTGTGTGTGTCCCACCTGGAGCTGTGTTTCTCTCCTTTCCACTGCTATAAATCACAGTGTAAACCCACATTTACCACGGTCAGCGCAAGCTTCACCTGGTTATGGTTCGTCTTAATCTCATGCCCTGTTCAACCTGAGCACTGTTTCCCCTTCAGGGATTCAAAAGGGATCACTTGTGTTCATTCTTCTCTGGTAATATTCTTTTTTTCTTCCCTCTTTTCCATTCCTTTTCTCTCCGTCTGTTGCCATCCCTAACAATTTGCCTTCTCTCTCCAAGGCCTTTCGGATGTTCTTTGTCAGAACCGATAGTTGCTATGCATATCACTAACAAGCTCTGCAGTTCAAAAGGCTACGACGCTCACTTCTGTTCAGCCACACATTGGCATTCAATCATATCTTGTTACCATTACATGCCCTCTTTTGAAACCATCTATTCTGGGAGGGAACTTAGCCATTGAAAGGGCACAAGTTGTATCGAATTCAATCACAAGAGCATGACATTTTTCTTTTTTACTTCCGATCACATTTTCTTACTGCAGATAGTTGCACTGTGGACTTCAGAAAGAGCTTTGCCCCTGTTTTCCACTGGGGATTACACTGCAAAACTCACTTCCTGAAAGTATGACACAGTACCAGCCGCCTTAATAAATGTATCGGCTTGTACAGGTACAAAATATGATTTCCTCTCGAGGCCAGTGCTTTTCCAGTCTCAAGAGCACAAATCAATAAAGAACTTACAGGATAACACGGTGTGTGAGCGAGGAAGCGCAGGGTAAAGCATTGATTGGATGTATACTTAAGCTACATCATGCTTTTGCAATGCAATTATGAGCAAAATAATGTCCAGAAAAGCAGATTTGAGGAGGACATGCTTCTCCGCTTCCAATTCCTCTTGACATATTTTCACATTATGGCACACAATGTAAAAAAAAAAAAAAAAAAAAAAAAACCCAACCTGCTCAGAGCCTTTTTTTTTCTATCTTTAGAGGTATGGTTAAGCTTTCAATCTGCTGCTCTGAGTATGGTAGGCAGCACATAACTGCATTGTGTCCAACCATAAATCAAGCCTTGATAGACTGTGTACACTGAATCGACACATATCTCACATCACCTCCCCAGGGATGCACGGGAGGCTAAGGCATCCATCAACAGTTAGCAGGTTAAATGCAAATGGTTGGGAAGGCAAATGGATCCTGATCAGACTAGAAGCAAATCAAAACATATGGTGCCTCTCCTCTAGAGGGCTTCTGAACAGGCCTGATAGCTGTTGTAACACACAAAGTGTAGTCAAAAGATCGTGTGCATGCGGCAACTTGTTAACAAGGGACATGACAGGGCTAATGTGAAAAATATAACCAGTAAATTCACTACAAAGCAGGGCCATATTCACAAAATATCTTAAGGCTAAAAGTAGCTCCTAACTTGCTGATTTGGGAGTAAAAATGATGGATGTGTGAGTCCTAATTTTAGGACTCCTTAAATTATGGTGTACGACTATTTCACAGAGCATTTCAGTGCTAAAACCAGCTCTAAATCTGTGGAAAATAAGAAGTCAAGAGGATTTGGGGACTTCTTAAACACTCACTCCTATTTGTTACATTAGGAGTCCTCTGAGTGGTCAAATAAAAAGTTTTGTGAAAACTGTGCCAGAACTATAGACTTGAGACTTGGACTCAATGCCGCAGAAATCAAGACTTACTAAGACTGACATCAGACTTTGCTGTTGTGTTCTTGTATTACTTTACACTGCATGAAGACTCGACCTTATATGAGATTATTTCTAATTGTATTAATGCATCTCATTGAAGAGCAACCCCACATAATAAAATGTTCTGTTTGGCTGCATGAGAGTCAGTTTGTCTGCATTCATTTTTAGCCAATACAATTAGGTTAGGAAGAAAAAGATCTGTTTCATATCGCACTAAAAAATGGTCAAAGTTTTGCAGTAGAATATGCATTAGAATGTATTATTCGTACATTTTATTTCAACATTTTTTTTAAATCTAATAAAGTTCCTCCTTGGATTCCCCAGCTAGTTTAATGGTCAAACCAATTGCAATATAATTGTGGGGCATTTTAAGACCTGTGACTTGACTTGGACTTGCCCTCAAGGACTGGAGACTTCCACCAAAATTAAAATTAAAAAAACCAGCTGCGGTAATACTAACACGGTACATCCTGTAAATCCACTGATGCATCAAACTTGTCTTAATGCAAATGAGAGAAATAATTTTGTTAGTGTGTGAATATATAATGTACAATATCCGTGTCTGTAACTATGTTGCCACCAGGCTTATGCAAGCCAAATTCTTTCTTTTCCCCCCTGCAGTATGGTGCCGTGTCATTGCTTGCATCACTTTTTATTCCAGCTCTCCTGGGTGATTGCTCTGTTTGAAGTTCTTTTGAGATTCAGAGATTTCCAGATAGAGGGAAGAGATTGAAAAAACATGTCATTCTGTTATAAAACACAGATGTACTACTGTTGTTTTTGGGCAACAATTCCATATTACATGAGAGTGTGCCCCAGGCTCTCGCTCATAAAAACCCTGCAGAGTTCCCTCTCAAACATGAAACATTTTATATGATATGAAATGATTTAGCTCTTCCTCTGTCATGCTGTGTATGTGCATGCAATATATGCTGTGCATGAATCCATATGCCTCACACACACAATCACACACACAATCACCTCAAGGACAAATAAATCCAATATCCATCATAATTTGATTCAGTATATAATTGTGTGGTTGATTAGCATATAAACACTGCCACGTTCTAAAATCCTTAAGGAATGCTTGTTTTTTTTATGTGCACACACACACTAATGCTGATGTAATTTGTTAATGTTGACATTTGTTCCACCCTCAGGCAATGCATTTTCCCTCTTCATCCACCTCTTATTGTGTCATCTGGCATTCTGACCCTGCCCACCGTATAAACAATAGATAGATAGATAGATAGATAGATAGATAGATAGATAGATAGATAGATAGATAGATAGATAGATAGATAGATAGATAGATAGATAGATAGATAGATAGATAGATAGATAGATAGATAGATAGATAGATAGATAGATAGATAGATAGATAGATAGATAGATAGATAGATAGATAGATAGATAGATAGATAGATAGATAGATAGATAGATAGATAGATAGATAGATAGATAGATAGATAGATAGATAGATAGATAGATAGATAGATAGATAGATAGACAGACAGACAGACAGACAGACAGACAGACAGACAGACAGACAGACAGACAGACAGACAGACAGACAGACAGACAGACAGACAGACAGACAGACAGACAGACAGACAGAAATGCAGCATCAAAGCATCAAAAAGAAACAAGAAAAGAAAAAGATATAGAGAGATATTAGACTCAGAAGAGAGAGAGAGCGAGAGCTTAAGAGGATAAGAGAGTAAGATAGGGAGAGATAGAGAGAGCGCCTCCATTATTCATCAGCTCATCTCACTGCAGTAGATCCAGCAGGGGGAGGTGTTGCAATATTTGGTTGGTTGCTGGCTGTCTGTTGCAAAAACACACTTACATATAAATACATGCAACTTTTTTCTCAATACCACAGAAACGTTTCCTGAACAGAGACACACAGAACTGCACCGGGTCCTTATCAGATATCGATAATAGACAGCTGATGTGTAGATTTGTCTGTCCTCTCTCTCATTATATGTCCCTTTCACTCTCCTGTCTATTTGTGCTCGAGTCCAGCTCACTTGGCCGGAGGAAGGTACGTGAGGAGCGGGGCGGTGAAAGAGCTGTTCAAAACCATGAAATGTCTCCCCTCACTTGGGAGGTTCTGACATTTTGTCTGTCTTGAAGGCAGGGAGAGTGGAACAGAGAGCGAGGAAGAGGGAGCAGGATATTGGGATGAACCCAGACACAGAGACAGAGTTGTATCTCTCCGTCACACACAATGTGATTGTCACATTCAGTAGGTGGTCATTATCACAGAACAAAAGAATAATGAAAGGTTCGGGATTATGGTTTCCTGTCACACCGAATCTACTCATTCGATTTCATGGGCCTCCGAACAATGAGAGCGCTTTTATGATAGTGCCAGGGTGCTTTTCTATATTCTGGGTCTGCAGCTCCACCTTAGTCTATGACGCCATGTAGCTCAGACAGTTTTTTAGGTGTTTTAAATTGACTTTTCATTTGGCTGTCAAACACATCACAACACTGGTGCTGATACAAACGGCGCCGACGATTTAATGAGACCCTCTCATATTTCTCTGGAACTGTCAGATCAGACTGGGCCGGTGAATATTGGACATTTGACAGGTTGTGAAGAAGAGGACTCTAATGGGATCAGAGCAAGATTAACCTGTTCGGGGGCCCAAGGGTAAAAAAAAAAAAAAAAGAAGAGTTCCGGGCCCTGACCAGCCTCCCATTTCTGTTTTTTTTTTTTGTTAGTGTGTGTTTGTGTTTGTAACTTAACTGTAATGTATCCTTAGGGACATTTTTGTCTTTTTACCATAACTTTGGCTGTCGTAATACATATGGCATACATTTTGGAGGTTCAACCTCAGCTACTATAATAAGTTTAAAAAAAAACTGTCAAAATAAAAATATAAATAGACACCCTTAAGTTGAAGAATATCCCCATACAATTTTTGATTCCACGAATATCACAGCATAAAATCATGTATACTATTATATCAGGATTATATTTACTACCATTTTCCGCTATATTAAGCCACTTTGTCATGTTTGTCTTATAGGGCAAATACATTTTTTCTTGTTATTATAAAGTAATGAGGGTTATTGCTGCTGTATTATGGAGCATGACAGTGTTAATTGCATTTCATCAAAACAATGTTGTAGATATATCTTAGACTGAAAAAAAAAAGCCAAAAAGTCCTCCTTTTTGTCTCCTTTTAAATATTGGTTAAAACATGTAACTTAGAAAGTGGGGGAAAAGTTACTATACGGTAAAAAAAGAAGGGAAAAAAATACTATACAGTAAACATTTGAACTTTTTGTGTTGTTTTTCATACCAACAGTTTTTTGGTGTGGATATTTTTGTCTGCTATGGAAAGTATTTTAAAGGGATGTTCTATGTAGAAATGTATTTGGAAATAAGCATGACTTGCTTCACTTCCCTGTCTGTTTTTAAGACAGGGACAGTTTTGCTTCTACTGTTGCTTGAGGATGTGTCTCTGACAAATACCATCAAACACACACACACACACACACACACACACACACACACAAACACGCACACACAAACGTAAGGACACACTTCTCCCATCACCAGTGGCTGATTATTTAATGAACAACAGATGCTAGTCTTGCTCTTTTTCTGTGTCATGAAGTCAAAATTCTAACAAGCGACACATTATTTCTTACTGGTGGCAATTTTCAGATGAAGTCTCATTTTCTGCTCCATTATTAACACATGGCCCAGGCACACGCACCGCAATGCCGTGACTTGCCTTGGGTGCCAGCTATTATTCATTATGAGACTGGCCACGTGTATGAGCGTGATTTCTTCGCACTAAATAAATCATTGTCGTATTTCAGACCTGACCACTGACAAATCTCTCCCCCCTTATTTTATGTCTCAGAGCCAAACTCATAAGATCCTTGCATTTTTCTTAAATTAATGTTTTGTTCTGAGAGGAAAAACTCTCCCTCCGACTGAAATTCAATTAGGTAAACGAAGCAAACTGTGTTTCATAAACATGCTGGGCAACCAAATGTCTAAACAGATGGGTGTGTGTCAACATAATCAGATTTTTATTAATTCAAACTGCCAATTAACTGCCATTGAAGGTGACAGATTCAGTTCGAGTCTCTGAACCATGTTTTTCTGTTTCTTGCTTTCATACTGTGTTTGAGTCTTTTCAAAAGAGAAGTCTATAAAAAATCTTGCTTTTTTTATTTAATTATTAGTAATTACTTGCTGCAAATGTGTAGCTAGATGCAAAACAAGGTTATTGATAAGAAACAGGGAATACAACGGAAGCAAATCTTCATTTTTATCTAAAACTGTAAAAACTTTTCCCAGTTTGTGAAAAAATAAATGCTCCGAAAGGTAACAAAAACCTTTGAAGCACACGTACACACCTGAAGACATTATTACAACTGAAAATGCAGTATTATTAAAAAAAAACATGTTAGTCAGTCTATCTATTAGTTATTGTATTGCCCGGCATTTACATCATCTCATGGATTTTCTCACACATTTCTCCTACTCTAATGCTCCCAGGTCAGGTACTTCAGATGTGTGTAGAATAGACCCTGTTTCCATTTAGCAGTAACATGTGGTCTGAGTGATCTGAACACAAGTGGACAGCTCTAAATACAGGTGAAAACACTGTCATGACGCATTGAGATTGGATGTCAAAAACCACATTGGGAGGTGGTTCAGGCCGCATGTGTCCATATTCAGATAGTAGTGAGAACGGGTATGTGACTCTTGTCCACCGCTACTCAACCGCCGCCGCCTGCCCGAGCGGAGGTTCGTACTCATTTGCACAACAATGGCGTCTTAAAAGCGAACAGTTGCAGGTAAACAAACAAAAATTACAAGTGCGTCTAACATTTTCGGTGATGTGGTTTGCCAGGAACACGCCAAAAAATGTATTGTTTTGACTTCTTCTTCTTCTTCTTCTTCTACTACTACTACTACTACTACTACTACTACTACTACTACTACTACTACTACTACTACTACTACTACTACTACTACTACTACTACTACTACTACTACTACTACTACTACTACTACTACTACTACTACTACTACTACTACTACTACTCATAGACTGTATATAAATGATGTACATAGTCACCGTTACGTCACCCATTGGTTTGTGGCCTGTTGGAAGCATCAAGTTTCCGTTACGTTTAGGCAACACTCCTGTGGGTCATATGACAGGGTTGGAACAAATGACCCACGTGGCTGTGTAATTTGACTTCTTCCATGAAACCCAGTTCCATTATTATTATTATTACATTACACCTCATATGTCAAATATGACACCGTGACACTTGAACAAAGCTGGACTGTTGTCCCTTCATAGATTTCCCCACATTTATTCATAGAACTCTAAAATATAGCTGCAATTCCTACTTTCTGTGATTCCAGGATGCACGCCTTTACAGTATATGTGGTTTCACTGCATAACTTCTTTAAGTTTTAATTAGCTGAAGCCACAAACGTTTTTTCTCTTCACTGGGAACAAAAATGACAATATTGCAAGCAGAGAACTCTTTGAACTTGCTGCCTCCACTTGTATAAGTGTTCTGCCAAGCTTTATATGTGATAGTTGTGTGGAAGCAAAGAGAATTATCTGAAGAGGATCAGAAATCACTAAACTATTTTACTGAATGCATTTATGTTCTGATTACTGCATTGCTGCTTTTGCAGTAATGCATCAAATCGATGAAGGAAATATCTCCTAAACCCTACCCATGAGGCATTGCTCTTAGCCCAAATTTGCTGTTTGGATCCAGCAGTGGAGGTCCAGCTGTCCTGTCATATTGCTGCTTTTTTTAAGGTGTTTCTGGACTTGCTGTTTCCTTTCTTTGCCCTGCAGGACTTGGTTGCCTGATGTGACTACGTGCCTGTTACTGAACTGAAAGCCTTTGAGTCCTGATCCTGTTAGAATGAACTGGATACACCATCAAAATCGAACATACTGAAGCAAACTCAACGCAGAAAAGATATATTGTATTGTATTCTGGAGGTACAGTACTTAAAGCAGTGCATCTCAAGTTAGGGTCCACGGTAGGTGAGCATGTGATTGACAGAACATCAGATATACGCCTGGCAGGGCATAGCGAGACCACAGTTATCTCATATACCCTTTCTTTTTCTGTCTCTATAGTGACACTTCTACGCTGTCTCACAACCGTCCAAGCAAGCTTCATATTCAATCCAAGTGGCACCATGATACCAGAGGGAAGCAGGGGCGGAGCGAGAGATGAAGAGACAGAGGAAGAGATACAGGGTGAGGAAGGATGGAGGAAAAAAATCCAATAGAGGTTTTGAATGCTCTCCAGAAAGGACATTAAGGAGATACTTAAGCTAAATCCATTACACTCAACAGGATGTGGCTGCTTTTCTGCTCTAAATCAAATCATGTGTCCAGGTAATTGTTCTCACATTAGCAAAAACTACATCTACTGCTCAGTCAGTCTGCCCCATCCGTCTGAGATGAGGGATGGATGAAATGTGAATCGGATGATGATGGGTATAATCTTGATGAGGCAATAAGCATTATGAGGACAGTGTCACAAAAATTGTGTTTATGAGACAAAATGAAGTATAATGTAGCAGAAAGCAGCATTGTGATGATGGTGATGAAGTGATTACCAGTCTTTATAAAGGCAGGTTTTACTGATTGTGCCTGCGATTCTTCAGCAGTTTCTCTGTTGCTCTTTGTTATACATTTACACAGTTCAATGCCATTCTACTGCTGAGTGGCACCACTGGTGACTGTGAAGTGAAGTTTTATTCCTTTAGTCTGAGATGGCTCAGGCAAACATAGGAGGAGCATTTTCTTAGAAGAGAATACAAACCTGAAGTTGGGGGGAAAAAAGAAAAGTACAATTTTTTAAAAATGGTTTATCTGGGTTCTGTTTGCTTGTCTTAAATCTGACGGGAGTTTGATCGAAACCCTTTGAAGCATAACAGCAGTTTCACCAAACTCTTTGTCAATCATTTTTGGTAGAAAGTGGGCACTGGACAATCTCAGGGAATGGTTTGGCACACTGTCCCATAAACTGTCTGAGAGGTATTACTGAGCTAAGCCATGAGTATTGGAGTAATATGTTGTATTTTCCTGTTTTTTGTTCAGTTCTTACTGCTGCATTTTGAACAAGTTGCAACCTAACAATGTTCTTCTTTTTTAGGTTAACCAGTTTAGGCTACATTACAGTAATCCTGGTGAGAAAATACAAAGGCTTGGGTCAACTCTTTGGTAAGAACCAAAGAGGTGTAAATGACATTACAGCACACTTTTAAATGCTGAAGAAGTGTTGGTACGTTTAGAGGTCAAAGCTAGCATTGCTAACAGCTATCATGTAGGAATGCAGCTACTGTTTAAGTGACAGAACACAGAGAACACAGATGAGGAGAGACAGCCAGCCACTGACAATGGAGGTGACAAGTGTCAAGCAAGGACAATGCAATTTCCACCACGGCAGCTTGAGGGCCGGTTCAGAGCTGGTGCCTAATCTCAAACCACTTCTGTGTTTCAACAGCAAATCTGGTTCCAGAGCGGCAACCAAGGTTATAATAGTTTTGGATTTTTCATTAGTTTTAGTTTTCATTTCATTGTGATATTTTGTTTTTCAAATAATTAGTTTTTAGAATGAGTTTGCTAGTTTTAATTAGTTTTTATTTTTTGGAAAATGCTTAATTTTAGTTCAGTTTTTATTATTTTTAGTGTTAGTTTTAGTTTTTTTGTAATGGGGTATTTGTTGGGTGCGAGATTAAAAAAAGTCACAAAAAATGTTTCCTTTATTTCCTTTGTCTTATCCATCTCAGCCCCAATAAGTTTATTAAATCATTAAACCAGATAGATTAAATAGATTTCATATCAACCAAAAAGGTTTTGGTTAGTTATCCTTTTTTAAAAATCTCTCGTTTGTATTTTTATTTCAGTTAACAAATTTGTATTTTCATTTCTAGTTTTCGTTATTTCATTTGTTTTCGTTAACTATAATAACCTTGGCGGCAACAACTGTTTGCTGGTCTCAAACCAGGAACAGGGGGACAGGATTATTGTGACCAACAAGACCAACTAAAACATGTATCATTCATTGTATTTGATTTGTTTAACTACAATGTGATCAATGCGAGCTAGCGCTAGCGGGCTAGCGTTAACAGGTAGCATTGGCCTACAACAAAGTCTAACATTAACATCTTCCATTCAGGCTTAATTTAATAAGAACGTAATCAGCGTCCATAGCAATCAAGACGAGCAGAACAAAATTTGTGTAGTACCAGTCATGTTTGGATGCCAGTACAGGCTCGCAAAGCCAGGAGTGACATTTGTAAACAGACGATGCAGTCCACCATTGTTGTTATTATACTTGCTGAGAGATTGTAGACGTTTCGAGTCGTATACAGTGACGTAATGGCGTGGCTCTCTAGCTTGTGGAAAAGCAAACGGGTTCTGGAAAGTTTGGCAAGTTGAACCAACTGCAAACCAGCACCAGCATTAGAACTTCTTGTTTGAGTTGGTCTAAAAGGGGTAATAGAGAACATTGGGAACCAGACACAGGCTGTAGAAAATATAGGGAATCAAGCAAAGGACAAAAAATATAGGAAACCAGACAGGATTTAGAGAATACATGGAACCAGATACAGGACACAAAAAAAATAGTGGCGCATTATAGTAAAGTGATGCAATTTTTGATTATTTAGCAAAGATCTCATATATTTTGGGAAAGCACCTGTAGTCAACTCTTCTGTTTGGTCATAAACATTGTAATACTTGACTTTCCCCATATGGCCCAGCCCAACATGACCGACACTGAGAAATTATAGCAAAAAGCAACTTTACTGCTCAGTATTTTGGTCACATGGTGGAAGTTAGCGTGAAAGTGTATCTTCTATTGGACATAATTCCGACTCAATAAAAAAAGTTTGTTAATATGGCCTAATGCATAATTTAGACACTCATGTGGAATAAACCACACTAGCGCACAAATCAGAATTTGCAACACAGTGCAGGCAGACTATATTAGTCCTCATTCGTTCTGCTGCAAGTAAGAAAAATGACTGTGCCACAGCAAATGAATTACTCAAACCTTCAATGTGTGAAGCCCAAATTGACCTTTACATGGCGCCTATCAAAGTGCTGCATTGCATAATTGAAAATCTTTGAAATATAAATGGACACTGAATCTCATCAACTTTCAATGTAGAACATCAACAGGAGTGGACTCATGTACCATCTCTGCGCTTTGAGTTCTGTCCAGTTCTTTGGCTTCATAGGCTTTTGTACTTCACCCAATTTATGATTTGAATATCAATTACTTCAAAACCACACACACACACACACACACACACACAGAGTCCACTTTTGGCCAGGAGATTTTTTGGCTGAAATAATACTTTAAGACTCTTCATACAAAAAATTGTTTACAACTGCAACATAATTAAAAGGAATCTCTCTCCTCTAACACAATATCTTATTCATTCATTATCTTCTACAACTAATTACTATTATGGGATTTTAACAAGCATCTTTTGTCTTTAGAGGAGCTTTCTGAGATGCACAGTGTTACAGAACTAAGCCACTACAGTCAGCTGTAGCAACATAAATAAAATTATAATCCAACCTTGAATACTGAGGCGTCCTCTGCAGTGTTTAAAGGCGAATTGAATTAAATGTTTAAGTCAAAGTATACACTATGTTGCCGCAACCTTGGCTCATTCACTATACCTCTGCAAACATGAAAAACTCTCTGAAAAGTCACACACAAGAGAGTGAAGACTAATCTTTGATGCCATCAAGCGACACTTCCTGGAGCTGTTCCATTTGCTGTGGATGGGCCAACTTTGTGAATAGTTCGACAGCGCTCAAGGCTATTTTCTGGGGATATAGGCACATCTTTTGGTTCAGAGCTCTTAGCGCTTTTTATGAAATGAAACCCATTTGGGTGTAAAAGACCTAACAGTTATTCTACAGAGTCAGACTGCAGTGACACTCCCTATACTGTGACAAGAGAGCAGCTGATCACATAGTCCTGGTTGTCTGGATTCTAGCTTTGGGGTTCACTTGTTCATCTTCATAAATATTAATTGAACTTCTCGAGATGATTATAGAGTGCTGAAATTTATTTCAAGTTTGAATACTATGCTTGATCTCACTTTAAATTAACATTATGTGATTTGATATGACTGGCTCATAGCAAGAACAAGAAGTTGGAGCGTTTTACATCTGCAGCTTTTATTAATGGGTGTTTTGAGATTTTTTATATATATATATATATATATATATGTATATATTCAGTCATGGAAAAAATTATTAGACGACCCTTGTTTTCTACAGTTTCTTGTTCCTTTTAATGCCTGGTACAACTAAAGGTACATTTGCTTGGACAAATATGAAGATAACAACAAAAATAGCTCATAAGAGTTTAATTTAAGAACTGATATCTAGCCATTTTATATGGTTTTCTTGGTAATGATTTTGGTTATTATCAAGAAAACCATGAAAAACGGCTAGATATCAGCTCTTTAATTAAAATCTTGTGAGCTATTTTTGTTTTTATCTTCATATTTGTCCAAACAAATGTACCTTTAGTTGTACCAGGCATTAAAATGAACAAGAAAACATATTTTTTCCATGACTGTATATCTTTTTTATATTTTTAGTATAAGAAAGGGGAAGAAGTAGTAAATGGGGAAGCTATCTTCGAAGAGTTTAAGTGTAATACTGCCAATTTTTCTACATCATGTTGGAGGTTTTGTGAATGCAGCAGCTCATCACCTCAAGCCTGTACAAATAAAACATAACCAGGGGTATTACTGTGAACTCTACACACTCCCTAAGTGGAGACCTAGACTACATTTTCACCAAATCCATTACTTTCAGCTCAAAGCACTTTACTTTCTTCCTAAATTAGACCCAAAGCATGTTTTTAGCTCCCCAGGTAAGAGCGAATGGCCTTGGGTTAGGCAACAGGCATGAAGACACTCCCACTGATCCAGAATACATTTGGCGGCTTCATAAACAAAGAAGTCTTTGTAAACTCTTTGATGTATCAGAGGAGTCGCACTCTGAAATCTGTAGCAACTGATTTGATCTCTTATCGTCAGGAGGGATCGAGCAACAAGAGCTGTCTTATTTATTTGCACATTTGCATTTACCTATTAGCTTGTTTCTACAGTAATTGTGTATCTCTCTTATCCTCTCTTTCTGTTATGTGGCAGGTGTACCCGTGGTTCCCGGCAGATATCCTGTTCTTAATATCTTAAAAACCACACTCCTGTCCTTGGTGTGTCTCCAAACATCACCCATGCAATTCACTTCACCTCTGTTTCCTCTTTTGGTGGTATTTATACCTGAGGAGCCCAAAGGTCTGAATTTGTAGCAACATACAACACATAGTTATAGCTTTGCTGTCCAAGTACATACAGCAAGCCGGGTCGGCAGAGGGGCTCCCGCCAGGGCTTTGCAGGATGCTGATCAGAGCAGCACAAAAGGGGTAAGTTTCCACAGACTCCCCACTGCTCAGTGGAGAGAATAAAATACACAGAGCTAGGATGACAACCTGCATTTTCAGGTTTACAGCAAAGTCTCAGGGTGCACACACACACACATACAGGTGTGTACACAGGCACTAGCAGGGTACAAACATCGGAGCTGATTCTGCATGCAGTGTCAGTATAGTTTAAGCTTGGAAACCCACTTCACACTACCTGCCCACTAATGGAAACCAGTTAATTTGTGGCTGGTGGAGCATTTAGCAGCTAATGAGCCTGAAAGTTCCCATGGGAGTTGGTGGCTACCAAAAAAAAATGCTAAAAGGAGAGTAAATGTTGGACTTTCATTCATCAGGTGTAAAGAAGCATGACTCCAAATAAACGCCATGTCTCGTGGATAATTTAATAGACAATCTACAGTCATTATGCAATTATAATGTTTTGCCCAGAGTGACCTGTTAAGTTAAAACAGTATGAATGCCATGACATGTTGAAGGTTTCTACAGACTGTGACTAATGACATTATCTCTAATTTTGGTTAGGCTAGTTCCTCCTTAAAGGGACATATCATGCCGCTTTTCTAGTTCATACTTGTATTATTTGGTTTCAGTGTTAAAAAAAATATTGTTTTTTTTCAAACTTTCCATCTGAATATACCTTCATTCATTTTATGTCTAAAACACGGCATTAAAGTTCATGTGTCTTTAAGCCAACTCTCCTGAGTCTGCTCTGATTGGTCAGCATTGGAGGTTATGCCTTCAGAACTTTCTGCCAGAACATGTGGTTGGCATTGTGGAAGGGTTTAAACCACAATCTATTACTTAACCTTCTGAAGAAGCTTGGTGCTTAAAACTGCAACTGAAAAAAGTCAACTAAGTCAAAAAAGAGTTTGGTTTCTCATGGGTCATGAACATTAGTCTTCTCAATGAAAGTTGAGAGTTTAAATTATTCATCCATGCTTCATGTTCTACTACTTAAGCTTTGGCACCTTTCTACCAGACAACCATATCTCCTACCGTATGTGCTCAAGCCACATGGGGGCCCAGTATGTGAATCCCATGTTTTCTGATCTAGGTAGTGGCATGGAATTCATTTGAAGATGTATTAAAATATCAGACATATAGCAGTTTAAAAAAGCATCATATATGATTTGACAAACACAGAATTTGACCAACAATTACTGTCTTTCTGTACAGGAAACTCTTGCTTGATTAAGATAAGAGCCACTCTGCATCATTTGGGAACAATAACAGGAAATCATGAGACCTGACGCATGAACATTAGGTATAATAGAACCAGAATTAGAATACTGTGCAGTTTCTGTTCGAACCAAGGACCTGTTTGTGTATTTTGAATATTGTATCTGTTTTTTGATACTTGTCATTAAATGTCTTTCTAAGAAACTCTCTTCGTCTGTTAAGATTTTCCACAACATGTCCAAATGAAGCTTCATGATCCATTAGTTACATTAAATAGCCACATTAAATGGCCCTTATAGTTTAAAAAAAAAAATAAGGCTCAATTAATGGCAATTGAGTGTGCTTGCAATCTTTTGTTGAACAGAGAGCAACATGTAGTAGGCTCAGAAAATACAGAAAAGGTTTCATGAAGCTTCATTTGGCCATCATTAGATCTAGGCAGTCTAAACATAGACTGGCACAAAGGTTGTCTTGTATCACAGTTTATGGATTGGTAGGCACATGTGCCAAAATGCATGTACAAGCACTGAAGATATGAGTTTTTCTTTATACAGTATGTACCTGTTAAAAGAACATATGTGGCTTTGAAAACTGTTAATTGCTAACAACAACTTTTTTGGAACACACTGAACATAAGGACAGTGGAGAAGTGCACAGTGTTGCAGGAGTAGTTGGAGTAGTGTCTATAGATGTTGGATACTGCTATTTTTTTCTTTTCTTCTTCTGCCATGAACTTGAGTTGCCATTGAAATCCACTGTCACTGTTGTGGATCCAAGCTGACTACAGATGCCATCCTCTTTGAAGGAGCGAGCAACACATTTCTCATAGCCAACTTTCAAGTCTACAGGGGAAGAGTTTTTAGGAGAGCTTGTGGACCATTTTTCATAAAGAATGTGTTTTAAAAAAATACCCCTCTGTTATTCATTACAAAACTTAAATTTTCAACACTTGAAGGTGTTTCCATGAAGCTAGAGGTTCTAAACGTTGGGTATTTCAACCAATGGTGTTGTGTGTCCACCATGAGGACAACAAGGCCGAGTAAATTATCAACTATTGTTGTGAGTAACCAATATGCCTGCTATGCACAATGGGACAGAGTGCTACGGCCTTGAGTTGAACAACATGTTATGCAAGCATCCTGATGGAGATGCAGAAAAGAGTGATGAGCTTTGGATAAAGCCCTCTCCTACGCAATGAATTTAAATCAAAGGCATTAAAAACCACTGAGGTGTGTGAAGATGTACTGCACTGATTAGGTGAGGTAGGCCCCATATTCATCATAAAAATAAAACTGTTGTGCTGAATTACAGTAATTTATTTCTCCTCCAGTCCTCTTGAATGTCATCGTAAAGTGAAAGGGATGTGTTGCTCTGTCACGTAAAATAATGTTTCCAGTGATAGCCACAGCAACAATTCCGTCTTTATTCCTTACAGGTAATGCTGTCTGATGGGTTGGATTCAATTCCTTATGGTTGAAAACTCATTTTTTATATGATAGTCATCAAAATCAATACACTATCCCACAGTTACAGCCCAATCAAGTCGACATATACCATGACATCAAAGTGTTGCTACAGAATAACTAAAGACTCTGCAGTGTTGTGAGTCACAGCCTTTGGCCACCATTAGGAAACCCTTTTAATATTATCAGAATTAGACATGAAAAAAGAAAATGTGCCTTCAGAACCAATACCCCTGCTGTTTTCTTAATGACTTAGGTGACATGCTCTCCATTTGAAGGGAATGTATAGTGGTGCAGCCAGAGTAAATGGACTAAATGCCTCCTTTTCTAGTGTGCTGCCATTAAAATACAGAGACAAGAGTTTATAGCTGATGGTCGATGTGATGTTTAAGTGTTCCCTTGGGACTGTCCATTTAGTGACAAAAGGGTGCAGGCGGTATATCCTCTTTCTGACACATGCATCAGGCTACATTAACGCTTTTTTATGAGCTGTGATCAAAGTAAATACAAATCTGTACAGTCGTTTCCCAACAAGAAATGGGCAGGCGAGATAATAGGTATCCTCAAACTAAAACTTTTGAAGTTTCCTGGAAACTCCAGCCTACAGTATGATGAATGGGGGGTGGCAGAGCATTAGTGTTCTTCAGATGACAAAGTGGGGCTCTGGCACATCTTCAGCTATAAAAAAAAAAGAGGTAAATGGAAATAGAGAGGCCACCTTGAAGGTGAAAACACTAGGAACACTTGCAGTGTCGCGGGGAACAGCTTTATTTTTGAAACATCAGGGTGCAATGAAGGCCACAGGCAGAAAACGCATTTGTATACCACTATAAAGTTGTTCCCTACAGCACTAAAAGCATTGCTAGAATTTTCAGGGCATTAGCATTCTTCCAGGGGAACAGCTAATCTTGATGGCAAGTGTTGTGTAATGATAGGGAGATTTGCTTTTGATAGAAAAATGCATTATACTGTAAGTACATCCCAAAGCAGATAAATATTTTGGCATCTGCACTCGGTGTATGTGTGAAAGCATTTCTGTGTTGCAGCTCTCTCACGCTATGTTTTTTTCCTCACAAAGAGGCTTTAGAAAAAAAAGTCAACAAATTCCTCAGGGTTCGACGCAGAAATACACTTCTCATATTCCAGTATCGCTCTGCTTTAACTTACTTAGCAGTGCTCGGCCGACAACTTGCATTACTCTTCTATTTTGGCATTTTCTCCCTCATATGTAATCTGTAGTATCTGCATCAGTGACTTCGGGTTTGTGTTTGATAAAGCCGTGACCCTGAAGAGAACATAAAAGCCTCAGAAATAATACCAGAGCTGAAAGCAGAAACTCCCTGTGATCTACCTTTGGGAGTGGAGATTATACCTGCTTAACGTCAAGCAGACCAAATACCATATAAAGAGGCTATGAAATCAGCCAGCTAAATTTCCCCCCCTAATCACAGCGGAGAGGTTAGATGCTGGCAGGCACCTCACAAGCCACAGTTCAGGAGAATGTGTGCAAGCCTGGTGAAAAGCAAACGACTGAGCTTGACTGTCAAAGGCTTAGAGAAAACTGAATTTTTAAATAATCCTTATGGTTTGTTCAATCCACATACAATGGATGGTTTACTGAATCAGAACAATTTAGATAGAGCCAGACAAGTTGGATTTTTTCTTTCCTTCAACTCAGTAAAAACAAGTTTGAAAACTTAATAGGAACCTAAGTTATTGTTTATATTTCTTCACTTGGCTGAGGAACTCTGATTTTTCAACTCAAACTGTGATTTAAGCCCTTTTGTCAAACTCAAATGCAGTACCCCGTATTGGAACAAAGTGCATTGTACTAAATGTATTTATTGATCTTCATTGTGTTGAAGGTATTGTTTCGCTGGATATAATTTGAATTATTGGAATCAAATAACTTTATTGTGCAATGATTGTACATTACCTTTTTTTTCTTTTTTTACTTGAACTTTTATTGGATTTCTCGAGTAAAAAAGGAAACATACTTGAACCTTGCATACCAACACAACATAAGGGGAGAAAAGAAGAAGAAGAAAAGGGAAGAAAAAGTACAAATTAAAATGCATAAAATAAAATAGAGGGGTTATATGCAGCTTAGTGAGATAAGAGCCTAAAGCAACATTTCTCACCGTGGCGGGGGGTCTATTCACATGAATCATATATGAATGTAAGGTTTGTCATAGCTTACATTTATTTTATAATTAGACTTTTATCAATCATTAATTGGTTCCACAAGCTATTTCCTTTCCACAAACTATTTTATAAGCTTCCCATATTCAGTCCCAGACTATATCTATTATTGTTCCAGGTTTACAAGGGTGCAGTATATATAAAGCAGGGTGCCTTTATTGTTGTAATATGATTTTTTGTATTCATAATTAAATAATCAGAATCCCTTTTTTATCCTCCCACAGTCCAAAAACATGCAGCTTAGGTTTAATTAGTGACTCTTGCCCGTAGGAGTGAATGAGAGCATGAATGGTTGTCTGTCTTTATGTGTGTACACTTTTAAAATGCAATTTAAATTAGATAGGAAAAAGGAATCATACATGGTGTGATATCCAGCTTTTAAGGGGTCTTTGGCCGGAAAACAATTGGAAATATCTGGCCTATAGGACAAACTGAACAAGCATAGTGCAGTTCAAGCAAGCCATCAAATAGAGTAATAAACAAAAGGAGCATGGTTAATTTATGTTGCTTGGGAGGTATGCCTAACGTATTTTACAAACACTGTCAAGTATGACCTTCCACACTTGTTTAAGATGTAATATCATCCCAAATATTACATATGATATCTTCCACAAAGTGGCCCTTTAAACTTATCTTAAAGAACTGTTTCATTGTTCTGTAAAAGCAGCTTCTAAAATCCCTCAAGTATTAGATCAACCTACGCTAGTTTTACTGTTGTTTAGATCACACTTTCCTGGCAGATTCATGCAAAAATTGTCTTTTCTACAAGCAGCTACAATGTATATTTCACCGCTTTACAGTGCAACCTAATCCCTAACTGCACATTGCCCTTGGCCTAATATGCCAGTTATTCATCACATCTGCTTACTCTCAGAGATATTTTTCCAGTATCTGAAGCAAGATCCACCCACGATCCGAACACAGTCCACACATTTTGCCAGGTTAAATGCAAACAGCATGAGGGTAAAAGGCTGTTTAACGTGCCATTCTCTCTGCGAGGTGATTGATATGGTGGTTTCTGCCCCCTTCAGGTTGACAGATCTGAATGCCCAATAAGTCTGAAACAGTTCACACCCTCTGCAGCTGCCTCTCCACACCGTCAGGGTTGTTGGCATCTCATATCGAGCTTGTGCTCGTAGTTCTTTCCTGCAGGGTTATTATTCAGCTGCAAACCTTCAGGCTCTAAAGTTATAACATGAGATTTTAAAACAAATGCTATTTAAGATGTAATGTGCAGGTGTGCTATAGACTTCCCATGTGCTTCAAGTTTCAACTAGAATTGGGATATTGAAAATAAAACAGTGAGAACAATGTGATTTGTTGCTGTATATACGTATGTTGATGCACTGTGATTTGACAGTTGGTTGGGGTCCCACCTACACTGTAAAAAAAATCTTGGAAACAGTCTGGGATCAAAAGTTTCCAAACATTTACCATCAAATAACATAAATAGCCGTAAGTTATTTTACAGAAAATTTCTTTAAAAATCTAGATAATATTCATTAAAACTGTATTAAAGAAAAAAATGTATATGTCTGTAGAATAACCAAAAAAATGTTGACATTTATTTTTTATTTAAATTGTATTTTTCAATTTTATTTAATATGACAGTAAGTGTTTGGCAACTTTTGCATACTTTTCACCATTTTTTTAAAATGTTTTTTCACATTTTTTACCATGAAAAGACAGAAAGTAAATATTATATTTGGAATATGAAATATATATATATAATTTATTTATTTTATTTTATTACATAGAAAGTATAATGTCCCATTTTATTAATTTAAATTTGTAATAAAAGTAATTTACTTATGCCATTTGCACTTAATGTTGAAAAAACAAGAAAACCCATGTAAAATAATACAGTCAATTTCTGTGAAATAATTCTCTGTATTTACAGTGTAAGACAAGTGAATGAAACACATGCTCTTATATGCAGTATTCGTATATGCAATATCCAGCATTAAAGTGGTGTGAAATAAAAAAAAACAATAATCTCATTACAAATAGAAGGAGCCTCTCTCTGTCTGTACTGTATGGATGCATGTAAGTCTATCCTTCAATTTTCTCAAAACCCATCCATCCGGTTGATTTCACACTGAGGGTATAATACTGAGGACCTCAGTAAGTGCACTATCAAATGCAAACTTTTGAGCTCTTTGGGACAGAAGTACACTCTGACTTTGTACTGTTACACCCTGAACGTACATGCACAGTACAGCTTGTTCTCTGCTGCCTGCTACAGTACGTTCAAGAACAGATGAAGAAAGAGAGACCGGCCTGACTGGAGATGTCACATACACTCAAACATTTTAAGCATCAGCGAGATAACTTTTGAAATGAATGCTTTTGATCCCAGAAATAACCCGGCATTGACTTCATTGAGGCTTGTGAGCTTTTGTACACAAATGCCGTGTATTCTCTAGCATCGCTAGGGGACGCAACGATATCATGGCAGGTGATTTGCAATAAAGGAAGTCGTTTGGATGAGCAGTTCTTGAGAAAGCTGCGAGCCGCAATACCAGAGGCCAAGCAACCGGCCTGTTCAGAACAAAAAAAGATGCCTTTTTTCAAAGCCACTCCATAAGAAAGGTCCAATAGGTTATTCACATTGTATTTCTAGTTAAAACATAATGTATAGAGTATGACAGAAGCCATTATCTGCTTGAAGGTAAGAAAAAACTGCAGCAAATCAAGAGTCGCAGAGATGTTTCCCTTAATGGGGGCCCTCATTAAATCAGCAGAGAGCACCAAATGACTCAGCGTGACATGTTGTTAGATAAAAGAACAATTTCTAAATGGGGTCTAATAAAGACAGATTCTAAAGAAAGTTTAGCATGGGAAATAAAAAGTTACAGGACTGAGGGCGATTTGGAGACAAGGTGGTCTCTGAGTCTGTTGGCACTTCAGATGTGGTTTAAAATTTTTAGTAACGTCAGACCACAGAGAGTGCTTTCTCCTGTTCGTGTCTGAAAGCTCTCAGTAAGGAGGGATGTGGTTGCATATTTGCTATGTTTAATAAACAGACCACCTGGCTTTATACTGCATCTGTCTTTCCCACACTTTATGTTTTATTCCATCATCGCTGGAGCAGAATCTTCTCATGAAGTTTTTCCGGTATGTTTTTTTTTCTTGACTGGATTTTTTGCTTCTCATGTTACATCACTGCGGTCTGAATGCCAGACTGTTTTTCGTATCCAATCGTGCTTACAGTGGATCATTCTGCTTCCACAGCTTGATGCTAACTGAGTGGGGCTGTGACAGCATATGTGTGGGTTGTAAAACTGGAATGATAGTGGAACTGGGCATCTGTGTGTTCAATGATGCCATTATAGAAGACTATACCTCCCCCAGCTCTTATCTAAAGATGACACAACATATCAGCACAGCCAGGCTCACGCATGCCACCCTGTCTGTAGAGTGAATGGGTGCCATGAAAGATGAAGTCATTATTGAATGTTTTTTTTTATCTCACATGTCATATAATGAAGCCTTCACATGCCGGTACTGTCACTAGCCACAATGTGCCCAATGAAAACCCTGCATGCTTTGTAACAGGCTGCTGTTATTTACATTATGCTATATTGTAATATCCTCAATATGTGTCATGCAATTCTCCATGAAACTACAGGCTGATTCACACACTGGCTTACTACTTATTTTTAATTCCATACATGAGTGTGTTTATGTGCCCTATATGAATTATGGGATGCCATTAAAGGTATCTAACTGCATGTATTTTCCCAATGCTATAAGCCAACACAGATGAATAGGTTTCTGAAAGCCCAGGTGCATCCATGATATGGGGATGCGCCAATTTGGCTCAAATTTCTGCTGTGACTATTGAACCAAGTGGATCCAACCTGACATATCTCTCTCTCTGTTAGTGTGTGTGTGAGAGAGGAAGAGTGCTAGACAGAAAGAGAGAGAGAGTATAAAAAGGAGAAACAGGGACGTATTCTGCTCAGGATATTAACTGACTGCCCTGTATCATCAGATTAATACTTCGGTATAAACAATATAAATTAAAAGTAAACATCTAGTCACCTTCTATGATTGCAAGCAAGTAAACAAAAGCCTCTATCCAAGCCTGCACTCCTTCTTTCCTTGGTGTGTCTAATTATCAGCCAACCATGAATGTCTCCCACTAACTAAATACATCCACATGGGTTAATTAACTGTTACAATTTAGTAGCCAATGGGTATATTAGCATTTATCTAAATTACCTCGTCCATCTTAACTACGCAGATCGATACCTCCTACTGCTAACCAGCATCTCTGAAGCTGACGTTTGGGTCATGACCTGCTTGGCTGGAACCTCTGACAGCTGTGGTGACATGGCTGCAGGGCAGAGAGAGATATCTGGCCCTGGGGACCCACTGATATGGGCCATGCATGTGTGTGACTGTGGGTGTGTGCCTCTGTTTAGACCGATTTAATTTACAGCATGTGATGAGCAAGGACTACATTTTTCATCTCTATTTCCAAAGCTGTCTATGTGTAGAGTAGCTCTATAGTGATATAAGTTTGAAAAATATTGTGTAAAGGCAATTGCTGGCAGCTCAGAGCAGCAGGATTTTGACTGCACAAAAATTCAGCAAAACACATTCAGTTGAATATGATTGTGTTTGCCGGTATTATAGCCATATGTAGTCAACATAAAAAAAATGTCAAACTCAAGTCATTTTATTTATATTGCCCAATATCACAACTCACAAATTTGCTTCAGAGGGCCTCATAATCTGTACAGCATACAACACCCTCTGTTCTTTGACACTTGCTTTGGAAAAGGAAAAACTGCCTTCCAAAAGATCTGTTTAAAGAGGAACAAGAAAAATGAAAACATGATCGATAATACAGTCATGCACTGGTGGACTCAGGGGAGGGGCAGAGGGGGGTGACCACCCTAATGTTTGGATAAAACACAGCAGATGTGGCCTCTTTGATGCCTCCCTTGGTAGAGAAAATATGCTTCTGTGGAGAAACCATTATGGATTACTGTGTAGGGTGCACCTTAATGGAGAAAATGTGATAAAGTACCCCCTAGGGTACCCTTCTAGTGGAGAAAACATAATGAAGTGCACTCTAGGGTACCCTTCTCGTGGAGAAAACATTATGAAGTGCACTCTAGGGTACCCTTCTGGCGGAGAAAACATTATGAAGTGCCCTCTAGGTTACCTTTCTATTGGAAAAAAAACATTATGAAGTGTCCTCTAGGGTACCCTTCCAGTGGAGAAAACATTATGAGGTGCCCTCTAGGGTGCCTATAAGTGGAGAAAACCTAATAAACTGCTGTCTAGGGTGAGCTTCCAGTGGATAAATAAATATTAACTGCCCTCTATGGTTGCCTTAAATGGACAAAACATAATAAAAGTGTGCTCTAGGGACCCCTTTCATAGAAGAATACATCATAAAATCCATCTAGGGTGGCCTTCCAGTGGATAAAACATTACGAGGTACTGTCTAGGGTGCCCAAAAACAGAGGAAACATGATCAAGTGCTGTCTGGGGTGCCCTTTCAGTTGAGAAAACATGTTAAAGTGCCACCCAAGCTTCACATTAAATGGTCAAAATGTGATGAAGTTCCCTCAAGGTTGCCCTTAGAGACACTATGATAAAGTCCCCTCTAGGGTGTGCACTGGTGCCCTTTTTATTTTTTCCACCCCTGCCCCTCAGACAGCCTGAGTCCGCCACTGCTGTCATATCATGAGATATCTGCTGTAAAGGATGTTCTTAGGTACAGTATGACCAGGGAATGTGAAATGCAAACTAGTTATAAGAATATATAAATATAACAAGACTCGCTCTCTTCTCTTCATTATAGGGGATTTAGGAGCAGTTGCTAGTTTACTCTGCTTTGGGGAGTACTGCAAGCCTGATGAAGCATCTGTCAATTTTCTTAAGATGATTAACCTACGCTGAGCCTCACTTGCCACAAATAAACACATGATGGTGTTTTCAAATCAGACACAGCTCATCTTCCATGCATGTCACACTTAGGAGGCAACAGCTGCAATCAACTTTGATTGCCACAGTCGAATTTTAATAACTAATGTTTAAAAAACAGGAACCATACAATGGCTGGCTGTCATTCTGAGTGAATGAGTTTATAAGGCCGCAAATATATGAGAAAACAGTGCAACAGTTTACCATGGCTGTCGCCTCATGGGACCGTAAAAGCGATAATGCAGCATGTTCACTGCCTGTATGCCCGTGGAATAAATGTTCAGAGGGGAATTTGGGCTAATGCACCATGACAAGACGACGACTTTGCAAGCACCTGCTTGTTTCCACTGCACCTGCCACTCTCCTTGGTGCTGTTTTTTTTCCCCCTTCAGCTTTCACGCTGCTAGGTTTTTATTCTAAACAAGATCAATTAACTGTATTTTGCTATGTTTTGTTTACGACATTTTGATAGGGACAAAAAAGCACCATATGTCCACTAGAGAGAAGAAAGTACTTAAATTAAAGAAAATTGTAAATTGTTCTTCCCATCTTCCAGTGAAGACAACATGTGAGAAATGCAGCTCAGATGAAATATGTCTTCAGAACATACTGTACACACTTGAAAATAGATACTTGGCAGATGTGTCCTTGGAACAGTGGACATGGAAGACAGAACGATGCTGCTGAGGACACGTGGCCTACTTTGTTCTTGTTCGAGTCATGCACTAACAGTCCTAACAAGCACCAATTTTAATCTAACTTTCCTATTTATTTGTCTTGATTTCCCTGCTCTCCTTTAAAGTATAGCTTTTAAAGAGATTTGTAACTTGCCATTCAATCAATGTGTGTGTCTTAATAGATTGAGGGTGGGGGTGGGGGGATTGGGGTGGGGTGGAGAGAGGGGAAGAAAGAGATTGCAGAGTGCAACAGCAGTATCAAAGTAATTTATGAGACAGTGCGGGATAGGCTACCATTTTGTATTATAGATTATGAACACATATTTTTCTCAAACATCCCCTCAAGGAGTCCTTGGAAAGAAGTTACACCCCACCAAAGCAGCAGCATTAGCATACTTATATAATGATATTGAAATGGGTACTAGAGCACCTTACAAAGGACAATGCAAACCTCTGGATACTCTGCTGTCTGGATGAGTTTCAAAATATGTCGAAATACTTGGAAAAGCACATATATCACAGAAGAATTGCGCGTGCTGCCAAAAAATAAATATATCCTCTGGCACGGGCTACTTAACCCCATTCAGTCAAACAATTAATTAAAGTACAAAACAAACAGTCAAGTGAACTAATCAGCTCAAATTCAGGGATGACAGTATTTATTTATTTATTTATTTATACATATATATTTATAAATAAATAAATCATGCAGGCTATGAGAGCCTGTATTCCTCTTATTTAAGCTACCACAAACTGACAGACGCTGTCCTTGGTGCTGATTGGTGGTTTGTTATGCATTTGAAACTAATAGAGCTGTCCAAGGTGCTGAAAGCGTGACAGGGCTGGACTCGGGCCTGCAGCTCATTTAGCATCCTAAATAGATTTATATGGCATGAAAGAACACACACTTCTGTATAAAGTTAGAAAAGCGCTAATGAAACATGGTTACTAACTTTGAGTCTCCTTTAGACCCTAACTGTGATTATTAAAACTGTTAAAAAAAAAAAAAAAAAAAGAGTGTACTTGCTCCTCATTAGCCTGTTAGGGACCCTAGGATGTTTCCTTGTGAGCCTTTAAATTAAATTTTAATTGCTGGATCACATAATTATGGAGCAATTGTCAGATGTGTTACACTGATGAACATTATTATGTTTTTTTAATCATTTTCAAAATATATATATGACCAGGCATCACGTGGTATACACCAATTGTGTGCCAGTGAAAAATAAAACCACCATTTTTACTGTAGCACCAAGCTAAGGCTTTTTCCCTCTATTCAGTGCAGCCCTGCTTCCGCTTGGTGAAACCACGCATGTGTTGATCCGTGCTGCAGCAACGTGCATCAGTTCCTCTCTGACCCCACTGTTAATCTGCATTCAGACTGAGACTCCACTGCTTTTTTTTTTTTTCAGCTGCTCGATATTAAGAGTAGCATATTACAGGGGGGCTTCTTCTTCGCCGTCTCCGGCAGTGTTTTTTTTAGGGCCCTGCTATAGTGCTGACGACTCGACAACAGACCAAAAAAAAAAAAAATTCGCGACGCGAAAATCAAGCTTTCGACTCGCATCGATTGTGTTTTTGGCTCATTTCACCCCACCGCACGTCCGCCTCGGGTCTAGATTTGCAGACCCGCTACTGCTAACGTGCGTAATGTATCGTAGAGAGGAAACACAGTAAATAGACGGACACGTCCATCTGCAATAAAGAGGAAACGAAGATGGTGATGATGGCTTCACCAAATTTAGCCTCCAAATGCTCGACAGCAATGGCGAAGCCTTCCATCCCCCTGAAGCTGTTTCTCTGGGTCTTTATTGTCGTTAATCTCCCTACAAGGTAAGATATTCACGCGTGATATTTCCTCTTTAAACTCTATGTTGCTGGGTAGCGGTGCTGTGTCTTATTTTAACACATAATGTTGCGGTGCCTCCCATCTAATGCCAACACAAGCCTGCTTTTAATGGAATCCTGACCGATTATATAGCTGAGGTGTATCTACTTTTATCAGGAAAAAAAACATGCAGTGTATACATATTTGCGGTTTAACATGGAAGTGTGATATCCATTTTTTCAGAAAGCCATAGCGACACATGCATCGCGTCTACTGGGAGATTTCTCGCACCATAATATGTTTTTTTCAAATAAAATAAAAGCGACAGAGTGACTTAAATATTCCGCTGTTTTTCAATCAGGTTATTTAATTAATACCGGGATTTTTTTCCCCAGATGAACATTCCTATGAAGCGATCAATGCATCACACAATCTGTCAAGCGTTAGAAATAGCATAGTGGCAGGCTAATTTGCTTGAAGCTATGGCTACATATAGTCCCTGGCTAAGCTGTCTTTAAGGATCAAGTCTATTCTAAGAGCTAAAGCCTTATTATTAAACGCAGGATGTGGCCGAATAGAAAATATGGAAACAGTCGTTTATATTAACTTGAATGACGGTACCCACGTATTTCAAATTAAATAATAAAAAAAAAAGCATTTCAAAATGGCAGACAATCACACAGATAATACAAGTGTAAAGGCACAATAAGGACAAGAATAACACATATGGACTCATCCCTGTCCTCCCCACACACACACACACACACACACAGGCAAAGGGACTGCCATTTCAGCTTTAACTGAGGTGCAGATTTGAGTTTGTTGAGAGAAGCTGTTTGCTTGTCCCCCCCCTGTCAAGACATTATTCTCGTGCACTAAGATGAGAGAAGTCAAGAGGAATGGATGGTTAGGCTCCTCGCTTCGCTTTCGTCTTGTGCTGCTGGAGGGTGAAAAATGGAGGCAGATAAATCAGTCGACGTTCAATCACCGTCATGCTGATCGCAACCTCAGGGCTCCCCTGCCCAAAGCCTTCATTGTCAGGCCTGTGTGTTTTTTTTTTAATTGTATGGACAAGTAGTGTTCACAATATGCTTGAGTAAACACTACACCTTGTCCCATTGACTTACATCAATAATTGAGATCTATGTGCAGGTTATGGTTTCATCAGCAGGATGTGTTTTCTTTAAGTTTATATACGAGTCCTGTGTATTAATTTGGAGACAGCCATTGCTCGGTAAATTGCATTTGTGATTCATGTATGAGACGTCTTACATAAGACTTCTCTCAAGGCCTCTGGCATGCTTTCAGTAATCTATGCTACTTTGTGACTCATTGACAGTTACTATGTGTAGTGGTGTCTGATTGCATCACCATACATTAACCCCGGTGCACAATCCACTCGCAAGTGGAAGTAGAGGACATTTTGTTACAAATGTTGTGGCATATAGTTCCCTCAGTCAATAATAAGGCTTCAGATGTTAGTCCAGGGCCCACGAGGAGAGTTTGTAAACCTCGGTATTATGGCCATGACGGGAGGAAGTGATGTCAGATGACAGGAAGTGCTCTGCTCAGGGTTTCTATAGTGCCAGGTGATGTTTACATATATATGTTAACTCACCTTGAGCATTTTTAGGTGGCAGGTGAAATTTGTTACGTGACATTACAGTTATTAGGTTTCAGGATTGTGTTTAACCCTCTGAACCTCAAGCTGTTTCTGGGCATTTTTTTGCTGCTGTCACAATTTCATCACAGTGGCCTAATTTTTTTACTGCAATATGTAAGTCCTGCACCTCTATGGAAACAGCACAATCATGGCTAGAAGTAGGGAGAACCAAAAATATCTTGTGTGCAGTACAACACAGGAAAAAAATGGGGGCTCCACATGCTATACATATTGAACTATTTACATTTTTCACAACCTCTCTTGTCCTCTCCTCTCGGCTCTGTGTAAGCAGCCTGCTGTTTGTTGACCTTTTACTGAATTTTTGTCATGTGACTGTAGGTCTCAGCTGAGTCATGCATGGCTTCCTAGTTGGGCTGAGAAACACATAATTTAATGTTTTATTCTGGTTAGAGAAAATTACTTTATTTTTGGTGAATTTTTAAATGCGAAGAAAGAATAATGTGATTTACTATTTACTATTTTAAGCTTAGATTTTGATATTGTTTTCTGGTGGAAGCATCCATCCCACATGATTTGTTCAAGGACTGTCAAAGATGTGAAAATATGATAATAATTTATTTTTAATAGTTTCTGGCTATGATTATTATGATAATAGTTGTTTCATTCTGGTGATTAAAAAACAAAACAAATATGCCTTTCAAACCCACTGGTGTGTTGAGTGGTCCAGAGGGGTAACTTTGAGCCATACTAGCTTTTAAAAAGTCTCTAAAAATGATCACTCTTGATAATATAAAATAATAAATCCAATTTCTCTAATGCCTGGCGAATAGTAATATGTTTCTTATTGTCTTGCATAATTAAATGAAAAATAGAAAATGTTTAGTAGCCACATTAGGGTCATGCTATCAACATTATATTTGGAAAATGACTTGGTATGGCATGTTTTTTCTAACCCTTTCAGCGTTTTACATCATCACAAGAAAACATTTAAAGATGCACCAATCTGACTTTTTCAATACCAATACCAATCCCTGGAGTATAAAGTATAGAGCCAATACCAGTGTTTCATTAACAACCTGACTCACTGTATGGAAATTACTGGGATCATTCTATTGGGTGTAAGACAACATCAGGCTTAATTAAAACATTGCTTTTCTGACTTTGTAAAAAAAAACCTAACAAGTAAATACAGACATGTTTATCTACTGAACTTCAACATGTACAGGAATTACAATTCAAGCCTAAACCGGTTGAAAGCAATAACTAATAACTAGTGAAAACATAAACAGGAATTCCAATTGCAATTTATGGTCAATCGAGATATTTGAGTCAGTGCTGGTTCAATATAAGCATGGGTATTGATGCATCCCTAATAATATTCTGCAAATGTGAAAATGTCGTGTTGTATTTTTAACTCTATCCCATGTCATGTAACATTTTAATGTTGAATATACTGTTTATCAATGCTAACAATGCAGGATTCCAAAAAGGTAACAAAAGCAATAAAATGCCTAATAAAGTCATAACTTCGAGAGAAACATCCATACAGCTACCTGATAAAAAAATGCCTTGTACTAAACCAGTAATGATCAAATAACAGATACCTTGCCAACAACATATACACCCACACTGAATCTGAATTTGGCACAATTGTTTATAAAACAAATAATGATGAAGATATTTCATTTACATATTTTACCAGTTGCTTAGCATTAGAATATTGAAACCCCGGATCTGTATTGTTAAATTCTGCCTAACGTCAGCTTTTTAGATGGAGTATACAATGGACATAGTACATGAAAAATAGTTGATAAATAACAATAATCAAAACTGATGAATTAATATAGATTTGTAGTATTATTTTAATTTTTTAAGTGTGGATTATGCCAGTTCTATGATGTCATTTCTAGTGCATGCCAGTTATACCTACCCCAGTTAAACCTGCTTATTAATAAGAGCGCTTCCTTTATATTCCATCATGGGAAGCCTACCGTGTCTAGGACTCAATCAACACTATCTGTCTCTTGTCATCACTTGGAAAGGCTTGGAATGTAAAATATTGAAAACCTGTCAATCTGTCATGTATCCCATAAAGACTATCATATGAATTGATGTCTCAGAATTCCTAAAATGTTTCTGATAGCAGGCAGATGTCAATGTGTTTTTTGTGTTGGTTTCAGACAGTTTGACAGGACAGTAGAAGAAGACAGTCAAAGCTCATAGCTGCCTCTTGCTTACAGTTTCGAGAGTCTGTCGTATTATTCATCACCCAGGAGGTATTAAGGTCAGAGTGATTTCAGATTTCTGGGATGGAGTGGTGTGAATTAGAGTGGTGATTACTCCCATTTACTCAGGCCAGTGAGTAGCACAAGAAAGCTGAAGTAGGGTCATGGATATTGGCACACAACATGCCTTGAGTGTCCTATCTAAAGACTGTGGCTTTTACTAGTTTTGTTTTATTCTAAGAGTAGATAAATATAGATCTACTACCCTTCGTCCAAAAGGGTTGGTCCATTTCTATTTTAAGGACGCAGGTACACTGCAGGTGAATGAGGCTACTAGAGTAGTGAGATGATACGTTTAAACGCTTTGTTTACCTCTGTGTTAATCTATATGGCATGAATTCAAATGCATGGAGGGGTTTATACTAAACACTCAATTCTGCATTCAATGTAGATGCACTGCAGTGTCCCCCTTTCATATGAAGCTTCAAAAAGTTGAAAGCACCAGGATTTAAATGCAAACAGCATCCCACCCAGAAGTGGACCCTGCTAATACTCCCTTTACGATTGACAAGCTCTTTAATCCTCCACATTAGACAGCATCTTAATGACTTATTAATATTTCATTGTGCTGCTGCTAAGGGTTGTTTACATCATCTTTAAATCAAACCTCAGATTTAAGTTACAGATTGGCCTTTTAACTTAATACACAGCATTGGCAACATTACAGATTGGCCTAATGAGCCTTATTGTACTTAATCGCTGACAGGTCAGTGTCAGCTAATCTATGTGATCTGGTTCAGATTGAACTGAGAGAAGTATATTAGTACACTGCTACTCACTACCTGAGGTCAGTTAAATAGAGTAGGCTGATATAGTCCAGGTGATAGCTATTTTCATCTTGGTCTGCTTTTTTTTTTTATTTATTTGCCTTTCCTAATTGTTCTCTTAATGTAAATCACTTTGAGGTTTATTATTATTATTATTGTTGTTGTTGTTGTTGTTGCTGTTGTTGTCATTATTATTGTCTTTTTCTTCTTTTTCTAATTATAAACAACTTTATTATTATGACATTATTATATTATTATTAGAAATATTAGTTAGAGCCCGATCGATATGGGACTTTTGAGGCCAATGCCGATACTGATTTTAGAGGGGGGAATTAATTGATAACTGATATGGTGGCCGATATAGTAATTTTTTTTTAAGGAATGAAAATAGACAATTTCTTAAAAAATCTGGATTGTGCACTGATTTTTCAACAATCAAAATGCAAATGCACCCAAAGGGCTACTTTCTCAAACATAAAACTTCATTAAACTATATTGTTGTACATTGCTATACATTATACAGTGTGTTACACTGTCAGCCAATTCTATAAAAGATAACTGAGAAAATAAAGAATAACTAGGAATAAAAATAAAAGCTAAATAAACATAATTTCGGTTCAGTATCATTCCTTTGATGACTATTTAAAAAATATATAATTAAAATAATTAATAGCTAACACCGTTTCTAAATCCAGGCAACCAATTTTTTTCTGCATTCTATATTTTGTAAAAAAAAAAAAAAAGTCTTCATAACGGCACATATCGGACAGCATATACACAGATAGAATAGGCCTTTGATGGACTAATAATAATAATAATAATAATAATAATATGGGAGTACCATAACTGTAAAATGCAAATTAAAAGGCTGGTTGTTAAAGCAGGAGCACAGTGAAACTCCACTTCAAATGAATACAGTTTATTCATTAGTAAAAAAGTGTCCAGTGTATTGTTATTCTGTTATATTAATGGTAGAGTTTATGAGAGGAGGGTTGTAGCAACAAAGCGGCATGCAAGAGTGGTTTGTTGTGTCGTTGCCATAGGTGAAGGACCAATTTCATGTCGGTTGATAATAAGCGTGAGGGTTCATTAGATTTAGTTCCTTTATTATCTGGGATTTAAAACATGCAAATATGATAGCTCAAGGGAACTTGATGGGGATGCTAATGGCAGGCACATAGCTGTTTCCAGAGCTGACATTGCTATCATTACCCTACTTAGACCATCTCATGAATGTGTAAAACTGCAGAGGATGGGAGCTCTCTGCTGCTCTACATGAAACCTGAGATTAGATTTTAATTGGGAACTGTTTGATAGTAGGGACAGGTTTTTGTCTGCGGCATGTAGAGCAGATGAGTGTTTATTGATAATGGTGCTATATGTGAAGGGGTAGAATTTATGGAAATATCAGATTGTCCTCAATGGCAGTAGCTGCGAACACAACACTTAACTCCAGCACTCTCCATCGTTACATACACAGCCGAGGACATGCATATGCATGAAAAACAAACACTGATGCACACACAAACACATAAGAGCACACACACACTGGTGCACACCTCTCTGTGGATCTTCAGGTACCAAATTAGTAGGCAAAACCTCAGATCTGCCTGCAGTGGAGAACACATGGCTCTTCCTTTGATCTGCTTGTCTTTGGAGCATTTCCATATACACAGAGATACTCTGTGAGATGAATAAAGATGATGAAATTGCAGCAACCTAAAAAAACACCAAGGAAGTTTACACCCTTATCTGCCTTGCTTATCTATCTATCTATCTATCTATCTATCTATCTATCTATCTATCTCTCTATCTATCCATCTATCTATCCATCAACCTTTAGTCATGTAATGTTTTAAGCCACCAGCATAACGTTACACACTCCCCCACATCTAGCCCGCAGTCCCCAATTGTTTTATTTGCCCGAAGGAAGTAGCATCTTGTTAGCTCAAGGGCGCTATTAAGAATGCCACTATTGAGCCTTGGTCTGTTATATTATCAGTAGGCTTCTGCAACAGTAGTTTATCTATTTTGTTTTCCAGAGACGGTACAATGGTAGGAAAGTGCTATGTAGTGATGGAGTTTATGACATCTGAAATTGTCACAGTAACATTTTAGAAACCTAAAATGATAAGCATAATGTCTAACTGTGGTCTCTGTGGCCCTCTGTGCCACTGACACTGTAGCCTTGGACACAACACTGCAGTGCACAGAGCTTCAGGAGTGGCCAGTGTCAGATCTCTGCAGAGCACCAGAACACAAACACCAACGGTATGATAAGAGTACCCAAAACACAAGATTCACTCTCAGTGGTTTCTGTGACATAAAATACAGCAGCAGCATGCAACAATGCACTTCCCATACTTGAGGGGCAGCCTATCTATAGGCAATCCTCAATAGATATTGAGAACTAGGCTACAGTTAAGGCCTACATTATCCAGTTACGTATTTTCATTTAACATTTGCCAAAAGCCTTAGTGTGCAATTGCGTGCTTTAAATGCATTCTGCATTCTGTATCGTGATCTCTCTCTTTTGCATGCAAGTCAAAATAGTTCCAATTAAAAACTACTTATACATATGAGCAAGATTGTTATAGAATTAACTAGAATCATTATACTGCTGTGATTGTATAGGGTGAAACTGAGCATGAACGAAAGGCTTTAGAGGAGATTTCAAAATATCAAAATATGTATAGCCTAAAATATTACAATATAGTTTATAGGCCACATTGCCCATACATGTGTACATCTATCTATACATCCATCTATCTATACATGTGTACATCCATCTATACTTCCATCCATCTGTACATCTGTACATCTATACATGTATTCCATATTTGCCAGGGAAAGTTACCTGGATATATTTTTTATAACATCCAGTAAGGCATATCTAAAAGGGTCCACCTAAATAAAAATGATTAAGATTTAATGTTTCAGACACTAGTGTTTGGTGGAGATGGATGGCACTTAATGGCACTTTATGCAGTTGAAGGAAAAAGTGCTGGTCAAAACATTATTCCAGCTGAAGAACATGAGAAAGCTATCAGTGCCTCTATTCCTGTACTTTACCATGGAAATGATGTCTTCTATTTCCTCACCATTACTGATTCTTTATTATTTCATTCAGAAGTCTTTTGTCCTCTCACTGGGAGCTCCCAACTGTTTCACTGTTGCTCTTTTGTGCTTTTGGCCGAATCTCCAAACCCTTCTTTGCTGGAATCTCTCTCTCTCTATCTGTAACTATTTATCACTTTTCTGTTGTGTCTCTGTCTTGTTCTGATGCACTGAGTGCCTGAAAAAAAATCTGTGTTATTTATCAGTTTTCTGTCATCTGAGGCACAACGTCCATGTAATTAGTGCAGTAGGCCCCTCTTTGATGCATATGCCTACAAGGAAGATCGCCAGAATAACAGGAGCAATGGAATGTGTGGTTGATTGCACATTCTATTCAGGTCTTTGGTTTTCATGGAAAATTACCTCCCTCCAAGGAGTGTGTGCACATTTTCACTGGTGCATAGTGGAGAAAAATACATTCATAATATCCCTGTATTCCATATTAATCTAAAAACTTTGCTTTAAGACAGGATTATTTAAAAAAATAGAGGGCAGTAACAATATCTGTCTATTTTCTAAACTTAAAATGAAAAGGTTATTGTCTAACTGTGGTCTCTGTGGCCCTCTGTGCTGCTGACACTGTAGCCTTGACCATAACACTGCAGTGCACACAGCTTCAGGAGTGGCCGGTGTCAGATCTCTGCAGAGCACCAGAACTCAAATACAGACGGTAAAATAATAACACCCAAAACACAAGATTCACTCTCAGTGGTTTCTGTGACATAAAATACAGCAGCAGCATGCAAAAATGCCCTTCCCATACATTTATAATATCCCTGTAATCCATAGAAAATCATAAAACTTTGCTTAAAGACAAGATTATTTAAAAAAAAAAAAAAAAAAAAGGGCAGTAAATTACAATATCTGTCCAAGGACACAATCTGCTATGAATGGACTCCAAGGTATGAATGTTTAATCCCAGATTTCATTTAATAAAAAACAGAAAAGCTGATTTTGAAGAACTGAGTGTTGGACCAGACATTATGTATTTTTAAAAAGCACTGCTCTACCATGTTCAGTCAGATAGATTTATAAGAAATATATATATATCTTGTCTTTATCAAGGATGTTTTCTTCTGAATCTTTTTCTATTATTTATTTGTTCTAGTAAGTAGCATGACTCACTTAACTGCAGTACTTTTACAAACCTCTTAAAGATCATATCAAGTTCAAAACATAAATCAGTAAAAGATGTTAGGGCCAGGTGACATCGCCAAAATATTTCTGCAAAGTTTTCTTGTAATTTAACAACAAATAGTTTATATGAAATGATCACTCAACTGAGTATTTAGTCACTTAAAAGAATAATTTAGTGCATACAGTTTCAAGTGAAATTATAGAGAAGAAACATATTTCTAGCTATATACTGACTATGTTTACATGCATGCACACAAATACAGAGTAATATTTAAAGCAAGGTTAAGACAATACTACACTGGGTTATTTCCATAAGTAGATTTCTTTGGTGACTATTAAACAATTGAATGAATGAAGAAAATCTTGCACTGTTGTATTCTGAGTAACGGAGTTAAAGGGTTGGAGAAGCTTGTGACTGAAATGTTGAGTCCAGTTTTTGAATTTTTAAACTGAGTGGTAATGTAAAGTGTGATGGAAACACCAAAGAGGTTTTCTGAGGAATTTGAGTTAGTATGTGCTTGTTAATCCTCCTGTTATGTTTGTTTCTCAGGAACAGCAATAATGTTTGTGGGTCAATTTGACCCGGGGCATGTTTAATAATGTTTAATAAAGAGTGTCAGAAACTAAAAAATCCCAATAAACATTGTTTATATTTCATTAATAACTCCACTACAAACCATTTCAATCAATATTAAGTGCAAGGTGTTCTTTACCTCTCACAGGTCATGGTTCAATGAGGATTCACTCGTTTTTCATAAAAAATGCATGTTAAAACTTTTTTTATGTACATTGCGAAGACCTACATATAAAATACAATGGTTTGACATGATGTTGATTTCTTAAAAATTCAATTAATCAATTAAAAATGTATTGTACATTTTTTTTTTATCTTTATAATTTTTATGAAAAAATACTTTTAACTATTTTTTCTTTTAAACTTTGAAATGGGTCAATTTGACCCGCAACATAAGATGATAAGTTTTGGAAACAAAGATGAAAACAGTCTCACAATTTTTTATTTTGTTTTCTCATTAAAATGTGGGTATACTTTAGTTTTAATATTTATTTAGAAGAAATGTGTATTGTGTGTAAGAATTGTGTATCCCAATATCTTGATGCAGTACAGTTCCATTGAAACATGATAAATTATCATTTTGAAGCATCACTAAGCCAGTATAGACATCTAAATCATTATCTCACTTTGAGTTTAATTAAAGCCTTACTAATTATTCTGGAATATTGCTATTTTTTCCTGTAATTTCATGTTGTGACTTGTTTTCAAGTTGTTGTTTTTTCTGAGGTTGCAAATCTCATAAAAACCCAACAACCGAACTGCATTTATTTTTGACTCTTCATGCACCAAACCTGTCTAGAAGGCAGGCCCAGACGCTTATTGTGTAATGAACTGCTGCCTCAGTAAATCACACACTAATTACACACAGACAGTGTGAGCACAAATTGAATAAAAGGATGCAGCCCATATTTGCTGGCTGCTTTTATGTCCATAAATCTGGCCCACAGTCTCTCTCACCATTATTTACAGATCACGTACATGCTTTTCTGTCTACTCTTCTCTTTGTCACACGCACACACACACCTCAGCCCTGCTGTCTGCCACTACACACCTTTGCCTCTTATTGCAGACAGCATTATGTAGTGCAAAGTCTCCTGGCACACTGTAGTCCCTCTCAATGGCAGCATGTTGTTGTCAACGTATTAATTCACCCTAATGCATTTCCTTTCCTCCATCTTCTATTCAGGTCTCAAACCTCAGAAAGATCTGTTGTAACAGAGACAAACCTTCATTTCAGACATATAATTTTCCAAGCTCATACTTGTCTGTGGGAGAGAAGGAAAAACATTTGCAGACCTACTGTGGCGTTTTTTGTGGCCAAGGGGCTCTTGAGACATCATTATCCTTTCAGGGTGAGACCTTTCAAGGTGAGGAAGTAAACTCAGGAAAATAGGATCGTCCTCTCTAGTTCTCAAATAATCTTTGGGTCGGGGGATAAAAACCCTGTTTACCATTCAACAAACAATTCTGCTGTCAAGTCCCTCAACTTTGGCATGTTGGAATTTGTCCACTGAGTTGGAAATTGAAGGAGCCTTAGCTGTTATTGAAGGCGGTTGTGGAGGTTGTCATTCACACTCTGGGCCTGACAGTAATAGTATGTGCATTTCTAACATTTCTTAAGTCACTTATGTACCATTTTGAGAAGCAGTGGAAAGACTGAAATTCGATTTTGGCTTTTTCTCTCAGTTACTTTTTACTTTTGGCAGTGGTAAAACCAATCCTTTGGGTCAATGTCTTGTCCTTTATTGCACTAATACTAAAAAGGAAACATCTCAGCATGAACGAGTGACCATTATGAGCTTACTTAAGGCTGAACAGGAAGAGAAATTCATGATAATATCTCCAGGTGGGCATTTAACGCCATGTCCAATTTACTTGGCATTAACACTAACATCAGCTGTCTAAACTGTGGCGAAATTGCATGACTGATGCTAACAAAGTTGCTGACTATCTAACCACATTACTTAAATTGAACATTAGCTACATCTCTCCATGGGGAAAAGGTGTGTACAAGGCTTCCAGGAGTATAACAATTAAGGATAGAAGTGATGTGTCATGTAGATGATATTGGCTCTCAGCTGGTGTGGCGGTGAACGCTAATATGCACTGATGTAGTTCCATTTAAAATGAATAAAAAACTATAAAACTCAGATAATAACTTATCCCCGTTAAATTATCTAATGGCATGTCCCCTGAGAGACAGCATCATTCCAATCAGCCATAAGCTCTTTATATATCTATTTCATATCCTCTTAGATGAGCATATTCTGTATGAGAATGAGCCTAATGCCATTTTCATGCAAATTTTTGTATTATTGCAAGTCTAGCCCACCAGATATATTGACCTATCACAGATATATTGCCATCCATTGGTATCAGTGTATAAAATGTCAATAGAGACCTTTTTAATAGAATGTATAATTCAGAAATAATGCATCTTGGGGTAATTTAGAAATAGTGTTATATAGCCATATATTTTATTTTTATTTTAATTAAATGTATTTATCATTCTAATGGTCAGCAATTAACTAATAATGAACATACAGTACTGATGTCTTTTTTTTTAGCTGTTTATTTAATTTGAATATTTTATATTTTCTAATTTTTCATTTTAGAAATTGGTTGATATCATCTATAATAATTTTAGATCAACAAGTTCTCCAACATAAACGACAGATTATGTTTATGAACAGAGAAGGATCTGTTATTACCTCCATCAAATTATGGATACACCAATTCGTTCGGAGGCGAGCCAGACGGTTTTGGACGAGACCTGGGCGATCTAGTCGATGGTGGGATAACTTTGTTGAAGGAGTAGCTGATGAAAATGCCTGGCGTGAAAACTTTCACATGCCCAAAGATGCCCTTATCACTTTAAGTGATGCCGTCTGGCATGCATACAATCGAATTCCACACACTTTCACGGCACTGTATGCACGCAGATTTCCCCCCAAAAAATAAAAAGTGAAGACGTGACACCACTTTTGCGTCTTCTGTTCAGGTCGTCATCATGTAAACGTAGCCTAAAATCGGTACCATGTACTGTAGGTCTCATGAATCCCATATTGGTCAGGTTCTACTGAGAACCATGGAATTACAAGAAAAAAAAAGATGTCATTTCCATGCACGGAATGCAGAGATCTGATGCAAATAAGTCCAGCCCTTTCATGTCATTTTAACATCAAAATTACAAATCTTATATGATGTGGTCTAAATACATGATGGGATTGGTTTTGAGGTACTGGTCAGTTCTTCTCCAAAAAACTAAATGGTCCGGGATGTCCATATTTGAAATAATTAATCTGAATCAGACTAATGAAGCATCTTGGAAGAGACGTTTCTTTGCAGATTACAATCTTTTCATTAGGTGACATTGCTGTGAGAATGTGAAAGACCTTGTGTATTGTGGAGTGCTACAAAATGGAGACAAAGGGGCTTTAACAGCCGGTAGACCGGAAAAATTTGAATGTTTGGTAATCCTGCAAAAGGTTCACTTTTTTTCACCGTTCTGTAACCCATATTTCTCAGTGGTGCAACTTTTTTGTCTGATGACAAACGACAGAAACATAATGGAATCAGACAATTAACCATGAATATTTCAGTTTATCTCTAGCTGCTATTATGTGGTGATGAAAAGGCTTGAAAATACGCAAAGTTCATCTCCAGTTCACCTCACGAAGCCTTCAAAAGACTTTCTCTCCTGTGTCTCTCTTCTCCTAATATTTCTCTGTAAAGAAAGCAGAGCAGGCTAGGAAAAACACAGCTTTCTCTCCCTTTAAAAAGAAATTATTGATCGCATGCATTTATTTTCTCTCTTCTCCCTGCAGCTCCTTCCAGACTGATGACGATGATGAGGTGGCTAACAAGACGTGGGTGCTGACTCCCAAAGTGTACGAGAGTGACGTCACGCACATCCTAAACAGCCTACTAGATGGATATGACAACAAGCTCAGACCTGACATTGGAGGTGGGCGCCGATTTTTCACAGATGATCCGTTTCGTCACAGAAAGACAAAGAGATGCACCCACGTTTATGGCCGAATGCGCAGTCGAACACGTATATGCACTCATTAACTGACAAACATGCTTATACCCAAGAACATAATCCATGATTGTGCATCCTTGTGAAGCCTGAAAAACTTGTTTATGAAAGCAAGGCAACCTCAAAATACACCCCGCTTTAATCTTTAACATCGTTCTCAAAATTGTCACTAAGAAATACATTGAATTAAGGGAACGCTTCTCTGAGACTTTCTCCTTTTTGTTGAAAATCAAGCAGCAATTAGAGGAATTGCATCTTAAGGCACTTGTGGGAAATGAGGGGAGACACTTATATATTATAAAAAAAACATATCTAGTGACAGTAAGGCTGCATACATACAGAGGCAACAAAAACACATCTTTTAAGAAGATAAAAAAACAGCCTTGTGGTGCAGTTGATGACAATGCTTCCTCTCAATAAATCATCGAGAGTCACTGACTTCTTACACTGCAACAGCTTGACTTTACAAAAAGAAAAGACTTGCAGTTCGGCCTTAACACCAGTGACTCGTGACACTTTACTTGGACTCTAGCCTGATTGCTTGGAATCGTGTAACATCTTCCCAAAGCACAGAGTACTTTCTCCCTGACAACAGGAAATTTAAGAAATTAATCCGTCAGCAGCCAACCACAATGTACAAACAATGGAACAGAGCCACATTACCAGTGGTGGATTGCATCATGATAGCTATCTAGTTAACAGTAATGCTGGAAGTCACTTGCAAAAAGTTTACCAATGAAGCTTGGCTATTGTCTGAATTTTAACCCCTAAGCAATGAGCCCATTTGTATGTATGTGTGATGATGTCACTGTAGTAGCCATTTAATTTTAGGTTTTTTTAAATTGACCTCACTGTATAAAATAATCACAGCCTCATGAAACTTTACAACCACAATTTAGAGACCTATAGAGCATTCAGAGGATGTATGGCTTCCTCTGGTTTATTGATAATAAGGAGGTTTCTCAGCAGTTTACAGAAGAGATGTGCTCGCCAATTCTTGCAGAAATCTCCAAAATATCAAAGGTTTTTCATACTAAATCACAGCATTGATTTTCTATGGGGCTCCTCTTGGTCTAAGTGTCTTAATGTGGTCTTTTGGAGGTATTTTGGACCATATTTACCATTTCTCTGTCGGTCAAAATGGTAAAATGTTGAACCAATTCTGAGGAACAAATGGAATCAACCCAAAAATAAATCCTTACAAATCCTAGATTGTACATTTCGACAATTCTAGTTAAAATGGATTGACTTACTATTTTGTATTCTAGATTTATGACTAAAACAACTTGACACCGTGTTGAGCTGCTTCTCAAATTCATCTTCATGTTCTCAGCTTTAGATGATGCCACCACTTCTAAGTGGCTCGACTTTTGACCTGCTATCTCCCCCTAAAGTCCCCCTATCCCCCACCCCTACCCATCTGAAACAGAGGGTTAAATCTAAAGTGACCCATTGCTTTTAAACACTCAGAACACAAAGTTTCAGACTTGGACTTGACTTTGTTGCAAAGACTTGTGACCTACTTGTGCCTTGCCTCACCTCTGGTGGTAGCTAGTAATATTAGCCATGCCACCTGATACATATTTTAATATATCTGCTGCTAATTGTACAGTTATAAGAAATAATGACTTTTTAATGGCACCAAATGAAAATGGTGGGCCAGCTGCAGCGGATGGTCTGCAGAAATGAACAGGAAAGGTTTAATATGCACACTATACAGTTCATTACTAGTGCAAGGTGTCCATGTGTTTTAGCCTCTGTCCGTTCTATGTGTGTGTTTGTGTTGACAGACAGCTGGGCTGACTATAAAGAATGTGTGCCTCTGTTTATGTTCATGCCTGCTTTATGGTCGGGCTAGCAGCAGTCCGTCATGGTCCTGCAAGCCTTGTCTTGTCGATGTGAGGAGTAGACAAGTAGCTCACTCCCTTCACTTTGACAGACAGCTGGGCAGGGCTCCCCTGTCTGCACAAGTGCACATATATCCTAAAGCCTGTCACGTCCATCTGCAAGAGCAGAATAGGGAGATATTCAGTACCCTTGAATACTTGATTCATGGGTCAGTATTCCTGGGAAAACTGGTTTAAGTCAGAATCTGTCACACAGTCTTACAGAATAATAAAGATAGAACACTCTATATGCTACAGTGAATTGCTTCTCCGTCTGCTGCCGGGGTGCAGGGTAGTGGTGTATTAAAGCAGCAGAATGTCCCAGTCTTATCAGTATATGTCAGCCTTCAGTTACAGCTGAGACCTGTTACCATTTGTTTGCCTAAATTAAGTGTTGAGTACACATGCAGGAAGAGGAAACTGCACCCTAAACACCAGCAGCAAAGTGATTATTCCAGAGAAGAAAATATTGACCCCCTTTTTTTAATGTCTCCCAAAACAAAATGATCACAAACTGATGAGCCAGCTTTAAATTATACTCCGTGCAGTAAACAGACCAGGACGGCCTTTGAAGGAGAGGTCTTGTTTCTTAATAAAGCCTGACTACATGATTTTTGGAGATTAAACTAAGGATGCAACAATATGCACTCAAATCAAATAGATGTATGTATAATACAGATAGAGAAAATGTTCCTCTTCTTTGGACAAATTATGGTGTATTAGAACTTTTTTTTTTTTACAACAAAATTTAACTGTTTTCTCTTTGTTTGGACTGAATGTGGTCATAGCCACAAATCCCTCTACTGTTGTCCTAAAAATAGCACATATGTGCCACCTCATTAGCTGCTTCTTCACACCTGCCACTGAGAGATTTTGCTATTTGGGATGTACCCGGATCCGAATAAGTTATTTGTGAAAACGCAAATAATGTGATGAAGTTTTGTCTTTTCTATCCAAAATTGCTCATTATTCTTCAGGGTAAAAAAGCCATCAGCCATTGCATTCGTTGTCATGATGAAAACTCCACTATGATGACATGGAAATGTATTTTATAATTAATTATAAGCAGATATTAAATCAGTTTGATACATTGAAGGCACAGAAACTTCATTGCCAATTAATATTTGCTTAGAAAATATTTGCCCAATTTAACACAACTTGCTGTGTAAACCAATCCCATTTCCAGTCTTTTTTTGGAACACAGATACAGAGACAGATCATTTTGCTGATTCAGACCATAGACTGTATATAAATAATGGACCTAGTCACCGTGACGTCACCCGCTGGTTTGTGGCCAGTTTGAAGCATCGAGTTTGATATTACGGCTGTCGCCATCATTGTTTTTTGAAACCGGGAGAGACCATAGGAAACAGGGGTATCTAAAGATAAACTGTTAACAATAAAACAACATATACATTACCAACCACAAAAAAATTAACAGCCCACTCCTTGGAGTGTCTTTTAGTACAACCAAATACTGAACAAGACATTTTTAAATTAACAAAATATTTAACAAAACTTTCATGAACTAAAAACACGGTGAAAGGGTCAAAGTTCTGAGACGAAAACACACACAAGTTCACGGCTGTTAGCGACCTGTCAATCAAAGTTAGCCACGCCCCACATCATACCCTACTTTATCGTCTATTTCTACTAAATGGGACCATTATTTCCACAATTAACATCATAATGTATTGGAGAATACTTAAAACAAGCAATTGAGACCATTATCTTACCGCAAGAATAGATAGTTCTTTTATAACCACCGTCAGCGACCCCTGTTGGATTTTTGAAAAATTGCAGGCTTAAGGCACTTCCGGGTTTGATTCACTGCTCAGACTGGGAGGTTATCCTGATATAGATCCATATAATAACGTCTCTGTACACCTCTACTCACCGTCCAAACCCAGATTCCACCCACCTCCTTGAAGTTGCACCAGCAAACCAGTCCTCATCTCTATTGCAACAAAAAGGGGACAATCCTCACCGGCTTCCCCGCTGCAAACATGGCCGATTATTTTAGAAAATATATTTTTTTTAAAAGCCCAAGCCGGAGGTACCACTACTGAGAAATGACCCGATGCAGCTTTAAAGTATGACTAATGAATTGACAGAAATGATGGCACAAGATGAAAGCAGCTGAGTAATATGGATAGTAAATCCTCTGCACTGCTTTCATGTTTTTTTTCTTCATGTGCTCTATATAATATGTAACAATGCTGCATATAATGTGACACATTTCATGAAGGGCAGCATCTATGTTCTTAAGACTTTAGAAGTGCTATAAATTGAAGAGCAGCTCAGATCTGCTTTGAGGTGCCGCTTCAGCCCAGAGAGCCGCTGCTTAGCTGGGCGGCTGGCTGCCACCGTCTTAACCATCATCTTCAAACACGCTATGATCTCGCTCGCTCAGTGGTGGTATTCCAGCTGCTGCCAAGTTACACAGCTACAGAGGGGTTATAATTAGCTGGCTATACTGTCATCTGATCCACCAACCAATCAACCAGCCAACACTACCAAGGCAAAGCGGAGCTTCTCCTCCACTCCTCAGAGTGCTGACATGCTGTGGATTTAGATTCACTGCTGATTGTGCCACAGCCTCCCTTTGAAGTCCATTGTGATGCTCATTTAATTTTAATGTCCCCCGAGTCTACTGTACGTATAAAAACTGAAGCAAATAGGACAGAGACATTGAAAGGGAAAGAGAAAATCCTTAATTCATAAATCATAATGCATCCATGGCTTTGATCAAGGTTGTTGCCTTCTAGAAAATAAATAGATTGAATTCAGAGAGTTACTGTACAGTGACTTTAATGGATTTAATTAACAAGTCTAAATGATTGCTGTATTCTGTCAGTTTATGAGCTAATTTCATCAGCCTTTTTACCAGGACGCATGTGGTGGGTGTGCTGGCTTGTCGTCTCAGGCCGCAAGTTAAAAAAATCTGAGCCACTTTATGTTCACTGGCATCCTGGAATAATATTTCCCTGGCATCTGTTTATGCATTTATGAAACACATCCACTTTCCACTTGGCTCCATAAAATAAGACACATTTTGTTTTTATTTATTAAAATTCTATTTATGCCATGCTGGTAACTTTACAAGTGATCTTAAAAATAATCCAGTCCTGGGTTATAGATTTTTTCTGCATTGCATTTTTCAGACTACATAGATTATACATGTGCCAACACAATAATGTGCAGTAGAATACTGATGCATCTGCCCAAAAGCCCTGCTTAACTGTTGAAAACAATATGTAATATCAAGCAAAAACCATTGGGAGCATTGTGTGTGTGTGTGTGTGTGTGTGTTCCTGACTTTATGGATGTATTAATGTTTCCCACTGAATTTGTTTGTGTGGTAGCGGGAGGTGTCAATCTTTGGCCTGTAAAATAGGCCAAAGTACCAAAATACTCTGTAAATCTTACATAATCTGTTTTATTTGTTTATACATTTGATAAAAAGTATAGCAAACAGTAATTATTGTAATTATTTTAGCCAAAGCAACTTGCTAATGATCAGGCACCCAAAGGTGCACCCCTGGCTGCACACCTGACCGGCTGCTGTTTGAGCCCTGATCCAACAGTTGGAGCTGCTGAGTTGCTAAGCATTAGTTGTGTTCAGAACATAATGCGATGAGTATCTTATTCACTACTATCGTTGTGTTATTGATTGATTTTAACTTGCTCATGGCCAATAAAGTGCATGTGTTATAAAACGTGCATTTTATGGATTCACAATGTACAGAATATTACAGTACAAATTACATCGGCAGAATACTCAAGCAATAGTCATATTGTGTTTACTTGCCAACCACGGAGCCATTTTGCATTCACTAAGTGTGGTGAACATGTTCTATGAGTGCTATTGTGTTTTAAACAAGTTTCGACCAAACATTCATACAGAATGACCGGGAGATAATTCGCTCCATCTAGCCATATTATGTACTGCTTTTGCAATATATGACAATAGGCGCGTTTCCATTCGGTACTTTTCCCCCTAGTGAGACGCTATGGGTGTGGCTACGGAGAGAGGATCCATCCAAGATTCGGCAGTTAGCGGCTCAGGTAGCGGTTCAGAAAATACCTGCCTCAGGTTGATACTTTTCTGAGCCGCTACTAACTAGTCAACGCTGACTGGATACGGTTGAGGTGGCGCCTTCGTGCATGCGTGATAAATTTGCAGACTGGATGCTGAGGGGTTAACATCTCCTGCTCTGACTGCAGCTGGAGAGACTGCTGCGGGAGGACTGGGCCGCTTGTGAATGCTTTGGGACGGCACCTGCTACTCGTTAAGAAGAGTAGGAATAAGTCTCCAAAAGTCTCCAATAACACCAGCAAAAGTCGCTATATTTGTTGCTAGTCCCCTTATTTGAAAAAGAGTCGCTAGAAGGGTCTGAGTAGTCGCTATATTTATTATTTATTTTTATATTATTCAGACCAAGTCACTATGTTGGCAACACTGCTTGCCGCGTCGGTCTGCTGTCACATTCGAACTCTGTTGGTTAGCCGCTACAAAAGTACCTGTGTGGGAACAGAGGTCGAGGGGAACTAACTGGTGGGCGTAGCCAAAACACTCAGCCGCTTTCCAAAAAATACTCAAAAAGTACTAAGTGGAAACACGCCTCATGGAACTGATAAATTGCTGCACAGCGTCCTGTCCCATGTCACAGCTCCTCCACAAGCTCTCCACACTGAAGAGTTGGTTGGGTAGACAGAGTTACGCTAAGAACATACGACATAAGACTGCAGATGGGTACGTTTGTTTGAGAGACTGAAACAGAAGGATGGCCAGCTAGTGAGCAAGGACAGGTTGTGCAAAGCTCTTCAATGAAATTTGATTAAAACAGTTAAAAAAAAAAAAAAAAAAGAGAAAATCAATATGTGGCGCTCACTGTTGATATGTTGCTGGCCACTACAAATAAATTAATCTGTGGGAAACACTGTATTTCCCACTAAAAACCAGTTAATTTGGATGATTTGCCCCAACTGGGGACAAAAGTTGTGTCCTCAAGTGGGGAAAAAAGCAGATTTTGGGCCCAGCGGTTAACCGATGTGTGCACATATGCATGAGCATGTATGTCAAAGTGTGTGTGGAGGAGTGGGGGTGGGGGTGGGGGTGCAATGCACTTCCATGTATGCCTGTGAGTGACATGAAAAATGGATGCAAACTTGCACTCACTCCCTCTGTCGATCTCTCACACTCACTATAGGTCCCGCTTCAAGCCTTACCATGACTCTCCTCTCAGACATAACGCGCAGTCATCCATAAACATACACATTACATGGCAGAGTGTAGTGATCCAGGCTGACTTAGAGGATCTGAGAGTGCACAAGTATCCATTTGACATCAAGCTTTTCTCAGCATCCTGTCACACGTCTGTCTGTCCATCCCACTAAGTGTACGTAGTAGTATGTGGAATATGTGACGGTGGAGAGTAGGTGCACAAGCAAAGATGATTAATTTACACGTGCAGCATGTAATAGCAAATGTACATATTTGTTTGGTTTACTTCTTTCCATGAAAAGATTGTTACAATGTGATTTATTCTTGACAGATAAAGTGTATATCTTCTCAAAACTTTATTAATCAATCTCTTCCAAACATATCACAATGAAGATGAAACCACAATTAACAGAGGATTGTGTCTGAAAACAAAATTATTCCAACTTTATGGGCTGTGTATTACGCAGAAAACTATGCTTGGGGTGATTTAGAAATTGTGTAAGCTATAAATATTAAATTATTTTTTTTAAATGTATTTTCTTTATTTCCCCAGTTATAACTTCTAGAATTGATTGACGATATAATTCATTGTATGGATAGTTTATAATCATCTACATTAATGTCATATATTCCTTTAATTAGCTTAAGTTATTTGTTTTAGAGGCTTCTCAGTACCTTGACAGTAGAATATATATATATATATATATATATATATATATATATATATATTCTACTGTCATATACCACATTGATAATCTAGGGTTTTTTTCCTCTCTAAAATCGCTTTCCATCTCGAAAATGCCACAATTGTCGAGCTCTGGCAATAACCTATATGAGAGCAATCAAATAACCTTGATAATCTTGTGTTAAAAAGTACATGCACATATAACTATCCATTTTGGAAATAGCTGTATCAATCAAATAAAGGTCTCAGTCAGAATTCTTCTTGTATCCATTATATTTTTCTTACAACAAAGCACATCAGTTGTAGCTGCTTATGTTGCATATTTGTTTGACGGTCTCCATTGGTCGAAGAATGGGAATCTTCCCTCAAATCTTGCCAAGAGAAAATATTTACGAGCCACTTCTAACCTAAAAGTACATCTCTCTGGGAGCGCCAGGCATCAGCAGGTCTGTGAGAGAAGAGATAACTGATTGGCTGTCACGACAGGCTCACAGCCCTGGAGCAAAGAAGGGGAGAAAAGGGATGGATGGGATGTTGCAAGGGACACAAAGGTATCGTGGTAAATGGGACAGGAGTTTAGTCGTAAATACAGACAAAGCGTGTGCTTCTCATTGGCAGTGAGGCTGTTTAAAGATGAAGCCGGCCCTCAAGGCTCTGACGTAGTCTCCTTGCAGACAAAATAATGAGGGTTTCTATTGCATTAGTGCTATCTGATCTACATTAAACATGGTGAAATCCTGATAATGTAATATAGTGTCGTAAAGTAAAGTGGGATCATTTAATTTACTTAAAGTACTGTGTGTGCTTGAGTTAAATTAATGTCATTATTTTTTTTTGTACAGTGGAAAATGAATCAGGCCAGAAATGATAGAAATATAAAATCTACAACATCTTTATACTTTAGCCACAGGCTGCAAGAAACAATTGTAAAAATCAAACAGCACATTACAAACACCTGAGACAGTAACAACAGTAACATCAATAAATGATGAAAAAAAAACACCCTGAAAGAAGACAAACAACAAATACCTGTTGTTTTTACATTTGTCTTCATTAGCAGAGCATTGACATATTAGTGTGATAACACAGAGTATTAGACTGACAGTTTTTTTTACTTGAAACAACTTTATTTTATTATTTGACAGTAATTGATTCTATTATTCTTCATTAGAAGAAACATCAATAGTGTTATACAGAGTTTCTATTGAAGAAATTAACAGTTTGGATAGGAGAGAGACATATGAAAATATTTTTTCCCTATTTTATTATTGTATTTGATGGATTTTAACATATATTATGTTGCATTTTAGCAATATTTTTCAGATTGGTTTCCACTGCAGCCAGTTTCTTCACTATAAATATGTTTCATATTGTAATTTGATGCCTCCATGATAAAACATTTAAAGCATTTTAACTGAACTTCACTGTGCAAGAATTCAAAACTTTCTTTTGCATGATTTCATCAGGCGCACCTATCCATCAGCTGCATATTGGAAATAAATCTAAAGCTGAGCAGTGGTGTTTTACCCTTTTTTTTTCATATCCATTTGGTGACGATAATAGAAACAAACCTTCCTGAAAATTGTTGTAAAAGTGCATGATAATTCATTGCTCAACTCTAAAGTGGATTTTCTTCTTTTTCCTTGCAGTCAAACCGACAGTGATCCACACAGACATGTTTGTCAACAGCATCGGTCCAGTAAATGCCATCAATATGGTGAGTAATACCAAAATATGGTGTTGATGCATCATCATTGGTATCAATAATGAACTTAAAACTGCATGCTGCTAAAGGAAAATATCATTTTTTAACAAAATGTGTGTTCAGTCCATGCATCCCCGGGGAGCTGAGCGTATAATGATCCAGAGACGAGCTGTTTTCTCTGGAGCTGGCAGGATTTCAGTGTCTTGCTCAAGCACACTTCAGCTGGGCAGATGCTTGCTGTCATGGTGGATTGGTTGGTCCAGCTAATCACTATGCTGCCCCACTGCCCTTGTAGTGGAACAACACAATGCAGTTGTCAATCAGCCACTTAACTGGCCTTTGCACCACAGGGGGTAAATGCGCTCCATTTAATGCATCTGTATTGCATGAAACACGTCCTAATGTGAGTTAAAAATACTGATTAACAGGGAACCAATCGTGTTGCACAACACACGGGCCAGATCTCAAAGCAGCATATTTGCAAATGGCTGCGTGAGTTGGCAAATGCTAAGATGTTTGCACTTTGGAGTTGCCAAGAATTGCATCAGCGACAATCTGAGGTGTCACCTGTTTATCTCTTTGTGGTTTGTTCAAATGAATATACCAGTTTGTGATTTTTTTTCCTTGGATCTGGTTTGAAGACAAGGTTTTTAGGCTTTTGATCACGTCTGTCTGTTGTTATGGTTAGAGTGACACATTTGATTTGTGTGCTGGTTACACGACGTGTGTTTGTGTTCTACAACTGCACAGCTGTTTATTTTCTATCAATATCACTTCAATTAATGTGTGCATATTTTTAAATACTATTTTAGAGCAAGTAAAACAGTAATTAGAGCTCCACAGATGTATTGATTGGCCTATTGAAGCCAAACAATTTTTTTATCTTTATTGATATATGTTATCTAATATGCAGCAATATGACATTTAAACAATATACACGGTTGCTCATAAAGTTAGAAAAAAAATGTTTTTTACCTCTTTCCATGAAATGATTGTGACAATGTGATTTATTCTTGACAGATGAAGTCTATATCTTCTTTAAAGCTTTATGAATCAATCTCTTCCAAACATATCACAGTGAAAATTAAAAGAAGATTGTGTCAAAATTATTCCAACTTTATGGGTGACTGTGTATTATGCAGGAAACAATGCTTGGGGTGATTTAGAAATTGTGTAAGCTATAAATATTTAATTTATTTATTTTTTCAATTTACTTCCTTTATTTCCCCAGTTATAAATTCTAGAATTGATTGAAAATATAATACATTGTACAGTGAGGGGAATAAGTATTTGATCTCCTGCTGATTTAGTGATTTTTTTGCGAAATTTTCGCACTGACAAATAAATGACCGACCTTTAATTTTAATGGAAGGTTTATTTAAACAGTGAGAGACAGAGTATCAAAAAAACAAAAAAAAAACAGAAAACCACATGCCACAAACCACATTATAAAAGTATTTGCATTTGACTGAGTAAAGTAAAAATCTGCAGTGGATCAAATCAATTTCCCTCACTGTATGTATAATTTATAATAATCTATAATTATGTAAAATATTCCTTTCATTAACCTAAGTTATTTGTTTTAGTGGCTTCTCAGTAACTTTACACAATCATATTGCAAAATCAGTGAACAAAAAAATAAATATGCATATATATATATATATATATATATATATATATACAGTATATAACTGTCATATGCCACATTGATAATCTGGGGGGGGCATCCCCCTCTAAAATCGCTATCTGTCTTGAAAATTTCACAATGGTCGAGCTCTACCATTAACCTATATAAATGCAATTAAATAACCTTGACGTGTAAGTTAATCTTGTCTTTAAAAAGTACATGGACACATAACTATCCATTTTGGAAATATCTGTATCAGTCAAATAAAGGTTTCAGTCACAATTCTTCTTGTATCCATTATATTTCTCTAACAACGGAGCACATCAGTTGTAGCCAACATGAGTGGGAGAACTGCTTATTTGTACAATACCAGCTACCAAAAAACAGAACAGTGTATTCCTATTAATAAAAAAAACAACTGTCGAGTTGAAACTGTTGGAAAAGCTGAATTCCAGCTATCATATTCAGATAAAAAGCTCCTGCTGCTATGCTGTATTTTTGATTACCATACAATGCTGTGCACAAAAACACATTAAATCTTTACTTGACAACTGAATAGGAGTAGAATGTTGAGTATGGCTTTCATTTTGCAGTGATGAGTGAAACGGGGGCAGAACGGTTCATCTGATAGCGGGAAAATGTTTGTCGGAGAGAAAGAAGGAATAGAAAATGAGAACCTCACGTCAGCGTTGTTTTATGTGTCATTGTTTTCTGTGGCACGTTCCCGCTGAGAACCCACTTCTTTTGTAATTCTGCAGAGCAGTCTGCTCTACATGGTGGTTGGTGGCGTTCCATTTCACTTAGTCTTAGCTAAAACACCCACTCTCACAGAGAAGCTGGAGGAGAAGCATTGATTGGATCAGTTAGAAAATGTGTCTTTGCGCTCACATTAGGGAGTCTGCATGAATGTGTGTGTGTGTGTGTGTGTGTGTGACGAGGGCATCACGCTGACATGAAACGATGACTGATTGCTTCATATGTAATCAGCGTGGTCGGGCCAGTGCATGACATGACAAATGTGCTGCTGAAGGTGAATTTGAAGAGCCTGAACATAATTTTTAATTTTTAATTATGCAGCAATTCTGAAATAAGTTGCAAATCATATGAGAGAGGGGGGTGGATGGGATGGGATGGACTAACAGACAGAAAGAGAGCAAGGCTTGAAGAAGAAAAAGAATTATAAATTGATGCTTTGTAGCCAGTAGAGCTGAATAGATCTTAGCTGTTCTTGAAAGCGTTCAGCTGTTGAACGAAGTGTGATCTTGTGAAAGATCCCAGAGTATATACAGATATACATATATATATATATATATATATACACACATAAATGCACACAGATACACACACACAGATACACACACACACACACACACACACACCTCAATACATTAGAATATGATGGAAAAGTCAATTTCCAGTAGTTCAAGTCCAATAAACCCCAACCAAGTATTGAGTGCATATAGATGGAAATACTTTTCAGAGGCCATTTCCATATTAAACATACTTTTTAAAATTGGTCTTTTATAATATTCAAATTTTTTGAGACACTGAATTTTAGGTCTTCATTAAATGTAAGCCATAATCATTATAATTATAAGAAATTAAATAAATTAAGACATGACATCTTTCATTCCGTGTGTAATGGATCGGTAATGTGTTATTTCCACTTTTCTATGGAAGTAACAAGTTATATAGCCTTTTTTTTTTTTTTTTTTTTACTTTTCTATGATATTCTTATTTATTGAGATGCATCTGTAGATATATATATTCAGGTTCAAGGAGAAAAAAGATCCCAAGCAGCAGATGAAGATCCTACGGCATTAGATCTTTCATCAGATTTGAACTGTCTGCCTGTCCTTTGTGGGCGGAAAAAAAAGGATGTTGAAAGGATGCGAATGTTGCCTGCTGAAAATGTTGTTTTTCAAATCTCGTTTAGGACTCTTTTGCATGGATTTAGGCTTTATTGTTGGGCTAAGCTTTGTCAGGAAGTTAATGCCTCTATGCCCTCTTGCACACAAATCCCCCAGATTTTTTTTCTCTTGCTGTACTTCACTTTGAACCTCAGGGCTCAACCATTCCAACCCGCAAAATAAATAAGAAAGACTGATCGCTCTCCCTCTCTCACCCTCTTCCTCTCACATTCGACCACATCGCACCTTCGCTCTTTTAGCTCTTCAACTCTGCCCGTGCTGCCTTTCATCCCTCATGTATGTGCTATCCATCTCACAGGGGCTGAATAGGAGACGGAAGGTTTTGTCAGGCTCAGGACAAAGTGCTGCCAAGGCACTCAGGTTATGAGGTTAGATAATACCAGAGCCCAACAAGGGGAATTATTAATTGCCCCGTTGAACATTTAATTTTCAGGTTGAGGGCGTCAAGATGTTTTTTCTTCAACGGAACTCTTTAGTAGGGACAAAAGGACTTCTTGGCCTGAATAGAAACCATTTTGTCTGAGGAAAGAAGCGCCTGGAAAATGTGTTCCAGCATTAAGTTTTCACTGGCATAGAAAAATTCCCCTCAGCCAGGAGAAACAGAGCGCACATTGTGATTTGATCTCATTGCATCTCACAGTTAAAAGCCACACACTGGTGACAGCACTGGTTGGAAACGATGCTGTTTGCAAGGTTTTTCCTGACAAACAAGGACTTTTTTTTATCTGTTATATAAAGCATGTTCAGCTTTTAAACTCAAATAAAGCAATTCAAGTGAAACTGTTTTTTATGTGTCATCAGGAATACACCATCGACATCTTCTTTGCCCAGACCTGGTACGACAGGAGGTTAAAATTCAACAGCACGATGAAGGTTCTTCGTCTCAACAGCAACATGGTGGGGAAGATCTGGATCCCAGACACCTTTTTCCGCAACTCGAAGAAGGCCGACGCCCACTGGATCACCACGCCCAATCGCATGCTTCGAATCTGGAACGACGGTCGGATACTTTACACCCTCAGGTAAAACAACAGGGATGTCTGAGATGAGATATTGGTAATAAAACTAATTTCCACTCTTGTTTTATCAAAATAAAAGCTTCAATTATCAGTTATCTTTATCTGCTGTTTTCCATCCTATATTACTAATTACTAAACAAAGAGATAAAAAGGTGCTTCTAATTTTAGATTAGGTAGGAAAAGGGCATTTTTTCTATGTTGGAGTGATAGTTTAGATAATGGGGAATTCAAAATCTATTTACATAACCAATTAATTTTAGTGCTCTCAACTGAATAAAGCAGACAACAATAGATAACAATAAAGAACACATGGTAACCAGTCTCAACTCAGCAATTTGGGCATTAAAGCTGGACTAAGAACAGATAACAACTGTGCAGCTTTTAATTTTTTTGTTGGATTATTATCAATTTGTTGCCGCTGTGGTGCTTCCTGCTCTTGGTGGAATCCACCACAAAGCAAAGCGTGTATTTTACAAAGTATTCTGAAGTGCCCAACAATTTACGGCCTCTCTACATAAATGATTCATGGTACTGATTATCCCGAACAGGCCCGGGGCCATTTTAAATTTCAGCATTTTAAATTTGACATTAATTAGTGCGCAAGAAATCAGTCCTCCTGAATGAGACAGGAAGTTGTTCGTGATAAGGGAACACTGGCATTTTAAGGCACTCTTACATTCTGTATTTTGATTAAAAGGCACCATTTTTTAATTTATTATTTTGTTTGAATTTTTTTCCTGAGTTTGAGCTTCTGAAATCCCTGGGAATATTTATTTTATTTATTTTATTTATTTATTTTTATTTATATGTAATTTAATTAAAATAGTAATATTATGCCTATGATAGATATGATTATATTGTCTAAAGAGCTTGAGATTGTAGAAATAAAGCACCTAGATGTTCACTTTTTTACCCCCTAATTTTAAATTATTCCTTGCTCTATAATAATATGGCTGCATACTGTCATTGAGTGTAAAACTTGTGGAAGAAAAACATGTGACAGGTGTAAAACAAGGCTAGGAGGAGGATAGATTGAAGGGGAAATATTAATTGTGCTTAATATCATGTTTTGCATGCCGTCATAACTACAGCGAACGTTCATACTTGACATCACAATACATCACCAGGGATAATAAGAGCCAAAGTGAACTATTCTGGACTCAATCAAGCCGTGATGGATGTTCTACTGTGCAGAACACTACCCCTCCACTTCATTAATTTGTTAAGGAACTCACAATTTAACCAGTGGTTAATTAGGATGACCGCTGTGATTGGGAGGACAATGATACATGACAATAGCGAGTGCATGGATGGGTAAAGTCATTTAAGGTCATTCTCTCATTAAGGGGAAGTTTAATGACTTTGCCTTCAAACTCCCTCAAGTGTGAAAAAAGAAGAGACGTGTGTGTTGCTGTGAAAAACATCAATTTAGTTCAGTGAAATTTTAATTAATAATTCCTTATGTTAATACTGATAAGGTTAGGGGTTTAATCCGAGGTTTTCCAGCACGCTCTTAAATGTAAACTATTGTTTTTTAATAGACTGATGTGTGATTTATAATCTATAATTAGTCACATACATTATTTTAGACCAACTGAGTCGGTAAATTCAAATTGTGTGTCTCTGCAGGTTGACCATCGATGCAGAGTGCCAGCTTAAACTGAACAACTTCCCAATGGATGAGCACTCGTGTCCCCTGGAGTTTTCAAGCTGTAAGTTTGGCTATATGCTGATCCCCCACTGTTTTACCTCTTCCTCTGCTTCATCTAAACACACACACGCTGTGGCCATGAGCAGGCAACATATGAGCCCAACAAAGACATCAGTTGAGGAGTAATTATGCAACAGGCTAAATAAAGGAATTCAAGCTGGTGTAGTCTCAGGATTTATTTTAGACCCCTCCAACATCACATCAGACAATTTAGATTTAACAAGTTTATGCACATATGGAAGTACACTATGTATACATGTATGGTAGCACATAAATATTTGCTTTCTTAGACAGCTACAATGTATGATGGTGTATTACGGCCAAGTATGAAAAAAATAAAAATACGGACCCGGGCAAGGGGGGTAATATTTCAAGTAAAAAGCAGCAGATTTATGAGAAAAAAAAGTCGGAAAAAATAGTGTTTTGTTTTTGCCAAGGAACGTCAACACACCACTTACGGAAAGCAGGGGATGCCACACGGACACGTGTCCAAACAATCGGCTCCCCAAATATTTTTTTCTTTAGCTATTATGGAGCCAGTGAGGCTCAGATCTTAGAGCACTGCGCCTATACTCATAGAATCTGGAGTTTCACTTTTTTTCTCGTAGATTTTCCACTTTAATCTCGTAAATTTGCGACTTTTTTCTAAAAGATATTACCCCCCGTCGTAAGAATGCCATCTCATTGTTAAAACTAAGGAAAAATCCTGAGCCCAGTAATATGCTTTAGTATTTGGATTTTTTTTTTAAACATAATTTAAGTCACTGGAATGTAAAGAGAATGTATATATTACAAATATTTTTTTCTCAAAAATATGATTTACCTATTTGTTTTAATAATGTGTCCCTCGTAGGGGACATTGGGTGGATCTTTTCCATGATAGATATATTATGTGGAGTATATTTACATTATATAATTCAGAAATGAAGAAATAGAAGTATTGTGCATGCTTTTAACTAGTTATACACAGTGTGTGCATTTGCATGTGTGTGCCTAAGATTTGTTTGTGCATAAAATAATAATCTATGTCAGACTGTTTTTCCATAATTTTCAACAAAATATTTTCTGCCACACGGTAAAAAATGAGAAGAAGCAAGTCTCACTGTCCCCCACCAAGGATGTGGGTTAAAATGTATTATATTATTGTAATATATTCTTCTAAAACCTTAAAATTATCTAGTTAAGATGTTCATAAATACAAAAAAACATCCTCATTAAGAACAGAAACAACATATCTATGAGTTTCATCACTTATCTCCCTTGCTGCCATGTAACAAGCCCAGGATGTGCTTTACACAGAACATTAGCACTCAAATAAACTGCATGTATGGCCTCAGTGTCACAGCTAAGGAGGTAGTCATGTATTACAATCTGAAATATCTAAACAAAAGCAGTTGTTTCATTCATAATATGTCCTGGCATTCAGTAAAGAGATTTAATAATAGATGTCTCATTGTCAACTCGACCACAGGCAAAGCACTGATTGATTTTCCTGCACTTTGTCAATACTGCTCCAAAAGACATTTCAAAAAGTGACACGAGTCCAAATGAGTCAGCCCCTCCGCGTGAGGAGCCGATGGGGGGAAAGTTATGCTAATGAGGCTGCTATGGATCTAGAGAGCGATGCACCCTGGGATATTCTCCAGAGAGAATGCTTCCTAAATAGCTCCAGAGCAACAAGAAATTGAAAGCAGGGGAGGGTAGCAGGGCCTAAAAATGGAACAGAGGCATTCATTTAAATTTGATGAAAGCCATGGATGTTTTCAGAACTTTGGAAAAAACGCTTGATGTACAGTACATGAGCTCAATCTCAGAGGCTGCAGGCGGAGCAGTTTGCAGCAATTTATCACGTGGGGAATATTTTCTCAACACGTGCCGCCACGCAGCAAAGCATTGTAGACTTTCCAGTGCAACCTCTTTTGCAGTAGAGAACAAGATGGACTGGATTATTTTAGTTTGCTCAAATATTAATTTTTAAGTCTTATCTGCAGTTTCACGACAACAACATCACAACCCGTCGCGGAGTGGATTCACAACATTGAGCTCCAAGAGAATTGTTGTTCTAGCGTTCCCAACAGGACATTAAATCAATAATTTGTCCTGGATGCATTGCCAGTGAGGGAGCAGACTGCTTTCCTGGCTGTAATGTGGCAAATGGGCAGATCCTTCCATCCCCTGCTCCTCTGAGGTCTGGCATTACTGGATGTCTGAGAGCACTTTAGTAATAAAGCCATTTAAAGTTCGAACTGAGGAAGTTTCATGTGCATTATTCAAGCCGCTCCTTTGCTGCAGCTCATCACCAGACTGCAGACAGCACTAAACCATTCACAGGATAAGGAGCCCATTTCCAAATGCAACTTAATATTAGTTTAACCCTTTAAACCCCAGGCTGTGTCAGGGCATTTTTTGTGGTCTTTTCACATTTTACAGACTGTGGCCTTGTATTACACTGTTATAAATAAGTCCTGCACATTTATAGAATCAGCACAATCATGGCTAGAAGTGGGAACAACCCAAAATGTATTTTTCGCAGCATAACACAGTTATAATGACATACATCATAAAAAAGGAAAACTAAAGTTGAATTTCTCTGCTGAATATTTTTTTTTAATGGAATAAAATGGAATGCATAAAAACAACATGTTTCCAAGTACCCACAAGTGTCATGAATATTGTAAAAAAAAAAAAGAGTCTCCACATACTATACATAATGAACTATTTGCAACCTCTCCTGTCCTCTCCTCTCAGCTCTGTGCAAGCAGTCTGCTGTTCGGTCTGATTTTCATGAATATTTGTCATGTGACCGTTTATCTCAGCACAATCAATCATAGCTTCCTAGATGCGATGAGGAACTCATCATTTTATGTTTTTGAAAGTATTTAGTTATTCCAAATAGTTTATTTCTGCCGTTGTTTTAAATGCAACATGTGGAATAAAGTAATATAATAATTTAAAGAAATATCACAATATTACGTTTCATTTTTAACACTTTTTCCAAACCTTTTTTAACTAATGATTCATTCAAGAACTGTCACAAAGTTCAATGTGATGATAATGCCCATTTTTCCATTTTTTATCTAAAATAAACAGTGAATTTTGGGGAATCTTTTAAAGAAGACATACTTTTTAGGGGGTTCAGAGGGTGAAAATAACTTCTTTTTAAAAAAATTTGGATACCTGACATAAATTAAACAATATGATTTCATTATAATAATGCATCGTCTTAGTAAATCAGCATCAGATAATTACAGTCTATATAGTAATTCTCATAACCCTCTTGAGGTAATGAAATTACTGGAATCTGACTCACAGACTGAAACATTTTACATTTTTTTGCTTTTAAGTGTTTGAGAAAAATAACTTTTCACTCCACAGATGGACTGCATATTTTGTCAGGAGTCTGTTACATAATGGTTCTTTCATGAAACAGTTTATCTGCAAGCTAGCTGACGTCGTGTGTATGGATTACTCTAAAATAAAACAAGCAGTGCTGTATGCTTTTGCTTTATTTCTAACAGTGTTCCCAACATGTTGTTTCATAAAGCAGAGAGCTCATGTAAGGAGTCAAGTCTTAAGATATTTCCTCAAAGGGATGAATGTTAGTCTTTGGAAAACAGTGTGTCATTTTTTTTGCACCAAACTTCTCTCCTCTCCTTGTTTTAACAGAGCTTCATATAACTTGTGTTCTTCCCCCCGTTCAGATGGCTACCCCAGGGAGGAGATTGTGTACAAGTGGAAGAGGAGCTCAGTGGAGGTTGGGGATATCCGCTCCTGGAGGCTCTACCAGTTCTCCTTCGTGGGCCTGAGGAACACCTCTGAGATTGTCAGGACTGTCTCAGGTAAGAAAACAATATTTTTTCACCAAACACTGTCTTATTCCTTCAGTAAAGGCTGGCTGAAAAGACACGTTCTTTGCCAGTGACACCTTCTCGTGTCGTTGTCATTGTCAGTTGTCATGGCGTGCATGACACGCAGCAGCAAATAGATTCCACGGGTATCACAACATTCGTGTTCAGACTTCATGATCTATTTAATCTGATGGAGGCAGGAGCGTGCAGGCAGCACCACCTTAATGTGATGGTATGGGGGAATTTCATATGTGAAAATATGAGAGGCATTATTATTATTATTTTCAGGCTTAACCATGCATGCCAGTGACCCTACACATGGAATAAGATGAAGTAAACTGCTCTCTCTGGCTTTAAAAATTGCCATTCCTCTCCCCAGTCCAATCTGTTCATTCAAACATGAACTTCTAGAGAAGGGAGGACAGGATTCGTAATGTTTTTATCCACTTTAAGGTCACACTGCTTCTAGCTAAATCTGTAAGGGCTACCTTTCTGCATAAATATCACCTCCCCTATGGAATTATTGGCACAAACTTTCACATTAAATTTGACTGTCTTTCCTCCTTTTCCATAAGAATATCATTGGCTTTTAATTATATACAGTAAATGTGTGACAACTGTGAAATCTTTTAAGTTGTCAAAGTCTTTTAGACTCTTCAGATCTCCATAACAATCACATTTTAGCATGTTTTTGATTAAATTAATAAATAAATAATCTGTATGAAATAAGCACATGGCAAAGCCTATTTTTGTATATATCTTTTGAAAACTGTGCCTCTATTGGCTGTTATATCTTTGCTACCAAGTGTAGGGATCACAATGTAAATTATTGTCCCAATGACATATACAATATTGTAAAGCATTTTTTAAATATATATTAGACATTTTTATATCACTTGGAAGATACTGTATATGTCATCCTATTGCCCAGCTGTAATTATGATGTCTAATGTCTTGCTGACCCAGAATGCAACATGACGTACAGTTTTTTCGCCGCCACTCCAAAATAATCACATGCAAAAAAGAAAAAATAATGATATAAAAAATTAATAATGATATAAAAATATATTTTTTTTAAATTCTCTACTTAAACTGGTTAAAACAAAGACTAATCTGAAATTATTAAATATTTTATTGAATAATAATATTTTTCAGCATCCTTATCAAGTAAATAATGCACAATAAGTTTTAGTTATAAAGGTTTTCATACATTTTAGAAACCCTCATTTCAAAATAAAAATAGTGTTTGCCTGTAAAACTAAGTAAGACTTTCCATTCAATATTCAAAACATTTCTTCCTCACTTCATTGCTATTACAGTCAGGTGTCCTTCTTGGCGTGCTCTAACAAGGGTGGGTGAATTTAAATAATGTGAAACCTAATAAATACCACAAAGGAAGACGATGTGCATCATTCATACATTATTTTTATGGCATACTGGCTGGATTCCATTCAGAACGATGCAGGAATATAAATGTTTGCTTGAGGAAGGAACAGCTGTGTTGATGTTTTAGAGGAGGGCCACTGTGTCTGTATGCATATGCTTGTTTATTAATGTTTATATTCATGAGATGTCAGTAAGTAATGTATGTAATGTTGTGCACCGAATTATATGTATTCTTTACGCTTGTTTGTGCTGTAAATCAAAGAAAAGCTGCCTGCGGAGATCAACTTTGGCCAGAGGAGAGTTTTTTCTCATTAGATGTGCCAAATTATCCAGATAATATATAATAATAAGGGTCTATTATATATGTGCAAGTAAAATATCTCTATTTCAGCATTTATTAACTTAAATTTGCAACTTTAGAGATGTTTATAAAAGGAAAGCTGTTATGTATTTTCCTATTAATGCCAACATTAAAGGTTTTTAGCTCCAGCTCCATCTTCTTTTTACGAGATATTCAATACATCCTGGTCCGTCTCCTAGAAGATTATCGATCAGAGGGAATGGATGTTTTTTGGCTGGACTCCATCTGTTTAGAATATATATGATGGTCTGGAGGGCTACAGAGAGTAGAGTCACTGTTTCAGACAAGTGGCAGTAGCGTCATTATTATTGCTATCGTTTGCATCTGAGCATCTGCAGTCATTTTGTATACTGCTTCCCTTTCAGAATAAAAGCTCAGGCTGTCTTACAAGAAGCGCATACTGTAGCTATAGAGAAAAGTAGTAAAGTGGAAGAACTTGTGTGGGCAGTTATGAATGCTTTTTTAAATGTGTGTGAGATTTTTTGTTTATGGTGATAATGCTAATATGTGCTGTTTGTATGTACAGGTGCAGCTCAATGAATTAGAATATCATAGAAAAGTTTATATACGTCAGTAATTCAATTCAAAAAGTGTAAAATAACACATTCTATTATTACTGAAAGAATGACATATTCGATGTGTTAATTTATTTAATTTCTTCTAATTATAATGATTATGGCTTACATTTAATGAAGACCTAAAATTCAGTGTCTCAAAAAAATGTATTATTACAAAAGACCACTTTCAAAAAGTATGTTTAATATGGAAATGTTGGTCTCTGAAAAGTATGTCCATCTATATGACTCAATACTTGGTTGGAGCTATTTGACTTGAACTACTGGAAATTGACTTTTCCATCATACTCTAATGTATTGAGATGCACCTGTAAATCTTCAGCTGTGGTAGCTATGGAACCATACTCTCCACTGATGAACAGTTAAGTTGGAGGTAATTGTGTTTGGAGTGTTTGCTGAGGGAGTAATAGGTGCTATCCCTGTTAGGTAACCCAGTGCTCTGTAATGGTGACAAACAAAACTGTGTCAAAACAACATGAATCATCAGCTTTTACAGAAAACACATTTGAGAAATGTTTGATCACAGTATTCTGGATGAGGATACATAAAGATAAAGCACTGCAGTATGCAATGTAGGCATGCATCTAATCTTCTTGATTACAGTAAAAAAATGTCCATCCAAGTGCCTCAAAGTCGAGGAAGTCATCCAAAAACCCCAAAATATTCTGTTTAATATGATACAAAGGAGAGAAAAGCATAAAGAAAGCATCTTTTCTTGCATTTTTGCATGAAAAATGATCAAAATAGTTTCTAGATATACCTCTTTTGATCAACTAATTAATCAGTCAACTAATCACTGCAGCTCTGCTATATTAAATCTATATAAATAGTCAGATATGAGACACACAGTATTTTCAGCAATGGCCGACAAACCGAGCCCTGTCAGACATTTACAGCAATACGCCTGTATGCACTCGCACACAAAGTAGCCATGGGAATAACTGAACTCAGCGAGTCGTTCTGTAATTCGACTCAGTTCAACAGAGTGCTACTGCAACGTAACGCTAACACACACCCTTACACACACAGCAAGGCACACAGAGTTCTGTGGTGTGAACAGTACATGTGTGTTGCACTACCAAATGCTTGAACAGCAGTGGTGCAAGCTGATTAAAAAAAGACACAAAAATACAGGCTCATAAAATTTTGTTCTGTTTAAATCAAAACATTTTTCAAGTGACAACATGAAAAGGCAATCTGTGTAGGAGGATGAGCTGTAGTGGAGAATGTGCAGTGTCCTCTGACTCTCTCTCGCTCTGATCTGGTTTGTTATTTCCACAAACAGCCATCTGCTCTCTTGTCAGAGCAGAGAACCTTGGCTGTGGCTGAGAGACCTCTTGTCTCATTTTGCAATCAGTTTGGGTATCTGACCTGCTTCAAGATTCATGAACACAACATCTGTCTCAAAAAGCAGTCAGTTAGGGCTTTATAATTACCCAGTCACCTGAAGTACTCAGCATGCAGAAGGTGGAGCTCCTGGAGGCTGTGCTGCAAGTTTAGAATCATAGACTGTGTGGTAGAAATATTCCTCTTTCTGTATTTTTCAACCTGGACTTTATTTTTCCCCATGTTTTTGTGTCTAAGTGAATAATGGAGATAACAATTTTTGAAATTGGTCCAGTATTGAGGATGAGAGCTGCAGCCAGCAGCAGTGAAACAGGCTGTAATCGCACATTGTAACTGTGCACCGTTAATGTATGTCCACGAAAAGTGCTTGTTTTACCATCGACTCAGGCTCAGATTTTTGTTATTATAAGTATCTGACAACATTATAAAATGGTCAAATCTTATTCTGAAATCTTGCTAGATTCTGGTGACTTGTTTCTGGAAGACAATGGTGGAAATGTGAGTTGTAGTTTGGTCTTATCTAAAAGATTTTTCATAAAATGAATGGTTCGTGTTTGCACATTTCCAAAAAAAACAAATGTCAAGAAAACTTCCTGCAGCCTCCATTGATTACATTTGTTGGATACAGACAGGCTGAAATGTGGCCATTTGTGCTAATGGATCCTACCACTCCAGTCCATTCACTTGGCCTCATAGTGCATCATGTCTGCAGTGATTATTTGGATTGGGATGACTACTGCCAGCCAAAGGGGAGAAGATATCCTTTAACAAAGCACATATTCCAAAAATATGCAATGCTAGGGAAATGTTCTTTCAACAGTGGAGAGACCAGCTGCATACAGAGTTACCGTGCTGACTTTGGTTGACTCTGTTTCATAAAGTCAGTTTCCATAATGATGTCAGACACTTATAATAACAATATGAGCTCCTCAATGGCTTTTAGTGGACATACAAAGACGGTGTGCAGCTGCACCGTCCTGTTACATTACAGCCTGTTTTGCTACTGGGCACTGCAGCTGTCTTCCTCAATATTGGAGCGATTTAAAAAAATGTTATCCCCCATTAGTCACAAAAACATGGGAAAAGCTTTTACACATTCTAAGTGTAGGCAAACACTGAAATAAATAAATAGTGAGTGGTGATTTAGATGCTTTTGGAATAAATGCTTATTAACACTACTGCACTGTGCTGCAAAAAAAATACAAAAATATTCTTTAACCTCTGATTTTAATATAGCTTTTTCATTGAATTCATTATTTGGTCTACTAGTTTATTCAATCAAATATCAATGAGAAAAATGCATTGAAATATATGCTGGATAAGTATGTTAAAGTATTTCCATATCTGGCACGATTGTAGCTTCATTCCCTTAGTTTAAACATGTTATATAAAGCATTTAGGGGCTGCATCTTTTTGTGAAAAACAGCACAAAAATAATACAAATATTTTTTTATACAACCCCGATTCCAAAAAGGTTGGGATGCTGTGTAAATAAATATCAAATTCAGAACTCAGAGTGTCTATATAACATATTGTCTTTGTTCAGTTTTCAATGTAATATGTGTCGCAAAGGATGAGCAAATTATCTAATTCGGTTTTATTTGGGTTTTAGAAAATGTCCCAACTTTTGTGGAATAAGGGTTGTAAGAAGAACAAACTATTTTTGTTGTCATTGTTATATTGACCTAGAGTGAAGCTTCAACACTGCCGCTGTATCGACTGCTGCATTTTCTCATCTTGACTGAAGGAGTGTTTGTAGCAGGGGCCTGCAGACTGCAGAGTAGTGAGCAGAGACTGTCCTTGAACCAGAAGACCCTGTTCTCAAACTCTCATTCCAGCATCTGCTGGTGTGTATACAGCACTATGCTGTCTATTAGCAGGACACTGAATCCCTGTCAGCTAAAAGGGTCTGTGTCTTCGTGCGGCCTGGAAGGTTATAGTTTGTTACGGTTTTTCTCTAAAAAAACAAAACCTTTTCACTGTATTTTAGTTTAAGCACTGTGCTGAACCACCATCAGTTGAAAGGGGTCAGGTGAGGCGACTACACATAATGGTAAGCTAAGCAGACAGGCAGGCAGGTGACTGGGCCAAATCCAGACAATGGAGACTGGAGCAAATAGTCAGAAGAAGAGATTCCCTCTCATTCTATGAGACAAGCCAGTCTCTCCCAGGCTCAACTTGTCACAGGACTACACTCTTGCATTAATGTATCCGTGCCCCCATTCTCTGAGTATTCATAAAAAGTGATGCATGATTAAAGAACGATTGAGTGATGTTGTAATTAAAGGGGGCCGGGGCGGTGCCGTGCCAGCTGCTGCTCTCATCCAGTTGTGTTGCAGCTTTTTATATAAAGGCTATGTCTGTTTTTGTATTATGTCTCTTCCCTCCCTCAGCCAGTGTCCAAAGGCTTGGTCTCTCAACATGTCACTTCACATTAGAGCCGCCCGTACTGCCTGCAAGCCTATACCTGCATTTACAAACACAGACACACACACATTTGCATGCACGCACGTATTCTCCAGCCAAAAAATATGATAAAAAAAACCCGCTGCTTATGACAAGCAAGGACCCTTGAAAGGACGCCAGTGAACAGAGTAGAAAGAAGCTAAAAGAGATACGGAGGATTTTGAAAGGGAGGACAGGCAGGCGCTAGGTACACAGCTAACACTGCTGTTAAGTTAACCTCAAAGTTAACCCCTCAGTGACCGGGTTACGCTTGAAGCTCCGAGCTGTGTTCTCACCCATCTGCCAGGCTGGAGTTCAGGGATGAGCATCATAGTGCAGACAAGGACAGAGAGGAAAGGAAGGGAATGCAGGGGAAGAGGATAAATCATAGTGAAGGGTAAAATAAAATGGAAAGGGATAGTGGTTGTGGCATTTTATTGGTGCTGCAAAGGAGAATTAGAGAACAGACTCCATGTTTACAGAGGTCAAGTGTAGGGCTGGAAGAAACTGATGTTGCAATTTGTGTTTATGCAATATATATTGCGAGACAAATAAAAAATGCAGGAACCATGCATGTATCTGCATAGAAAATAATAAGATGAAAAATTACATTTAATCTGAAGACTTGTGACAGCTGCAGTGATTTATTTAGGGGAAATGAGGTAGTTTAATACACTGGTTGGCTCACGCATACTTTTTTATAAATTAAGGCCAAAGTCAATGACCCAACATGCCATGATATTAATAATGTATGCTGCTAAAAGGGAATTTCCTCATGTTACTCTCTGTTCATTTTCAGGTTTTGGTCGATGACTAGTGGGACCTGCTTTGGTTGTTTGAAAAATTGATCAGGAATAATTGTGATTGACATTCACATTGACATACACATTCTATGTACCCAAGAATGCTTAAATAGGAGTCAGTTATGTTTTATCAGACATATTTCTCTTGATAAGTTTTACATTACCAGCTTTGCAGCTCCGAACCACAGTTGGGAGACCGTTGGTTAAGCTAACTCAATTAGCTTTAACGTTAGCCTGGCTCATATTGAAGAACTAGCTTTTATGGTCCAGCTAATCTGCATTGAAGAATGGTTGGAAGAAGTCAATATTAATATGCAAAACATACTTTATTTTTCACAATTGTGTACTGCACTGTAGTTCTTTCTACACACACACACACACACACAGCCTCACTTTGTGTGACAACACCAGACGTCACGTGCATGTTAAGGGGAAGTGTCAGCCGATTACATTATTAATGGGAAAAACACTGTGCAAGTTTCATTTTTGCATAAAGCTGCAAAAAGCTTAACATGGTACATCCTGCGCTGTAGCTATTGCACATGCTCAAATTGCAATGTCGCTGCATAAACAACATATTGTGCATCCCTAGTCAAGTGTGTCAGGATGCGAGGAAATGGACTAACTGCATCTTAGGCTATATATAGGATATATATAGGAGAGTTATGTCTCTGTAACAATATAAGTGATATTAGATAAACTCCCATTTGATTATTGGTAGTTTTTTTTCCAAGCAAATGATCAGAACATTTTAAATGGGTTTCCTTTTCTAGCCTTTCCTCTGCAGTATCTGAAATGCAGTGCGACTTCCAAAGTAATATATGCGCTGTGTGATAAATGTATCGACTTGAGTTCACTAACACTCCCTCAGAGCTCGACAAAACGAATTCTGTTATTTTTTATAGCACCTAAAACATCAATGGCTTCCAATTTGCATCCAACAACAGCAGCATGGTTGCATGAATACATTATAGGTGTTTGACTGATAGAGAAAAGGTAAAAGAAGATATATTGTAAGGGGCGAACCAAGATGAATGAGTGATTTGTTTTATCAAGAAATGGGTGATTAGTCATTTTGTCCTAAACTGCTGATTAATGTAGCCGGTGCACTGCATTTGCATTAACTATCAAATACTAACACGGGGATCTCTCCGAGGCTGTTAACCATCTTCCCGGCACATTAGTGGAACAAATGAGCTTAGAAAAGCATTGCTTAGATTGCCAAGAAGCTTTTCCTTTAAATGCATAAAGGGAATCAATGCCATTTGCTGTCTTTCTTTCTTGTTTTGCTACTAGTATCACTTGGCTCAGCAGTGAATCATGGGATGGTTTAAGCTGGACATGAGGTGCTTAATTTGCCATCCTTTTAGCTGAGCACAAATGTACGCCATGTGCATCCGGCAGCGGCACATATCTGTGTTTGACAGTATTCAGAGTGCTCTGGTCCGCGCCTGTGTCCATGAATTAATGCATGCTCCTATATGTCCATTTGCTTGCATGCACATTTCAGTGTGTGCTCTCCACTGGATATGAGTCTTCTTTTTTTTTACGTATTGAATTCTATTCTTAGAGTGACCTTCCAAAAGCCATGCCGTGCAGCTCTGTTGTCTGTGTGCGCCCGCCTGTGTGATTCAGTTAGAGTGGAGAAAGCCCAGGGACACATCAGTGGCCCTCTCCAGATTACGGAGCTCCACAGTTTGCAGATGATTCTCTGATGGGGCGAATCTGGAGGCATTGTGGTTGAAAGGAAGTGGGCCCGGGTGAGAGGAAAACAGTCAGCCAAACAAACACACGAACGCCCATGCATACGGTATATATAAACACGTACGCACAGTCACTCTCTGACACGCCGAAAGGATTCCCCTTATAGCATGGCAGAGTGCAACATCTTTAGGCCCCTCTGTGCTGCGACTGGGGAGCTAGATCATAATTTAATCCTGAGCTACACAAACACACACACACACACACACGAGAAACGAGAAAAGATACCATTCCATCCTTCTTTCTGATATCACAGTTTAGTCTGGATATCTTACAGAGGAGTGCTTGTAGAGGAAAAGTCATTCTGGGTCCTCAGATAACATTATAGTTTTATGTCATGAGTATTCATGATGAGTTGGTTGCATTACCATTGCACTGCCCACCAAAAAAGATGCTCCTTTAAATGTGCAATATGTAACTTTATGCTGCTACGGGTCTCTTAATGAAAACAATAATAAAACAAGATTGGACAATGTTCACTCATGTTTAAAACTACTTCCTTTTTTATGGCAATAGAGTGAAATTTGAGGCCTCGCCCTTTGATCAAAAGTTAAAAGCTTTGCAATTTATCTTTGTACATGTCTTATGAATGGACTGACCAGATTTGAAGGCGGTCGGGTTAAATCATCACGTGATGACACAGTTGGTTTCCAAAACACAGTGAGTTTTGGATATGGGTCCTGCTGACTTTTTTGTTCGTCTGGAAGAGTTCTATATGCCTACCGAATTTTATAAATTCTCATCAATCTTGGAGCTCAGGAAATAATGTAGGGGGCGCTTCAGAGCCAATTTGCCACGCCCATTCCTGAAACCCATATCAGATCTCAATTTTTGACAAGCCTGACAACTTGGCCAAATTTCGTTTGTTTTCAAGTTGCCCAATCACCTTATTTTTTCCTCCAAAGTGATAAAATAAGAAAAAGAAGAAACGGAAAAAGAATCCTTCTGGATACAATAGTTCCCCTCACTGATAGAGCAATGCCATCATTGCATTCGGTTTCTCCCAGTTAGGATATCTCCAGTGTTCATTGTTTTTGTTTTTGTAAATTTTTACCGTGAGCCGTATTATCTGCAGTGGTCTCCTCCTCTCAAACAGAAAGGCCCACAGTTTAAAACCAGTAAAAACACTGAATGAAGCAGTTTCACGCTAAAAATCAGTGTTTCTCAGCACAACAAAGGAGGGGCTGGAGCTGAGCTGCTGCTAACGTTTGCAGTTTGTTTATCTGATACCTTAAAATCTCGACAGCATGAGGTTCAGGAGATTTTTTACGGGAGCAGAATTATCTGTGGAGGTCCCCTCATCTCCAAAACAAACAGACCAGATGATTAAAACTTGTCAAAACACTAAAAAAAGCAGTTTCAAATTAAAAATCAGGGATTCTCCAATGAAGTTTGGCAAAAGGCTGCTGCTAAGATTTAGATCGCTTGTCGCAGACGTCCAATAACTGAAATCCTTTATCAAAACTGGATGAAAATTAATATTAGTCAATGTAAGTTCTGGCAGACAAGATGACATCAACAGTAAATCTGTAAATATTCAAATTCCACTAGGTAAGATTTGGAACAATGTTACGACATAACTCAACAAAATATATAACATAGGTCTAGTCGTTTTTAACCATATTATTGCAGAAATTTTACTTTTTTTAAAATCCACTTAAAAGAGAGGTGGGACAGACGTCACAATAATGTCTTGTCATCAGGTGATTTGTGAAATCCCCCAGCAGTGGTGTGATAACAGACATGCTATGTATGAGTGCAATAGCAGAAATCCAGAGCAAATTAAAGGGAAAATCAAATTTCTCGAAACAAAATGATGCCACTGAGGCAAGGACGCTTGTCACCACCTGCCTGGTTTAATCAAGAAAAGATAGAGGGAGACAAAAAGCAATAACGCCAAAATGCCAATAGTTATTTTTTATTATTATTGTTACTGAGACATTGCATCCCTGATCAAATAAAACACCTGTGAAAGCTCAAACATATTGTGCCAAATTATTCCAGTTTCCAATGCATAAATTGTCTTGATGAGTAACACTTCTTTTTGATAACAATTTAAAAAAAAATTAAAAAGGACATGCAATGTGGCATTGAGAAATATGCAGGTGCATATAGAGGAATATATTAATTTATGTTTGTATCATTTCATGTAATGTTTGTGTCAGTTATTCCCATAATGCTCTGTTGCAAATAATAAAAAATAATGCATGAAATTTACTGGACTGTATTAGAAAATAGCCAGTCTTAACATGTTTATTAAAAGTCTCTTTATTTTAAGGGAGTATTGACAGTATTGGACACATGAAATCAAATAACATTACTTTAGGAAAACAGTAATTTAATCACACTAATATTACGCTGCTGTTTTTTTTTTATACGATGACAATCACTCCATCTTAGCTGAAGGAAAAAGGTTAAGAAGCGCTGAAACAATCCATTAGCCGCGGTGCGACTCTGTTGCTATAATAGCTGCTCTCTCTAATCTCCCCCTCTCCCTCTGTCTCTGTGCGTTCTCCCTTTTGCTTCTGGGTGATAGTTGTGATGGGCAGGAGTGGGAGGAAAAATGCTCTGACTCAGCCCGAATCCTCCTTTTGTGAAGTTAAATACCAATTTACACTTCTCTCCCCCCCCCCTCTCCCCACATACACACACACACATCCTAACCCGCACCATACACTAACAGCATTTACACTTACAAGTGTCTCCTCTATACAATACTCCCCCACTTCCCCCTTTACCCGTCTTCCCTGCTCGCAAAAGCGATGATTTTTATTTTGCAGTGCGTGTATTCCTGTGTCCTACTTTTTACAACTCCCCCTTCCCCCCTGCTCTCCATCTCTCCCTCTCTCTCTCTCTCTCTGCCTTTCACAGTTGACAGTCTAATAAGCTAGTAATTAAAACCTGAAAACACAGAATGGTGATAGGCCATAGGAGAGGAGATTGCTTTGGGAAAATAAGGCTCTTGTTTTCCTCACCATCGACCACCACCTGCATATAAAAGAGCGCCTGTGGTGCACAGCAGAGCAGCACAGATTTAGAGAAATAGATTTTATTTCTGTGGTATGTTGGATTGTCAGCGCTCTGAGCTGAGGAGATGTTTGTTCTTTTTTGGAGGACATACCATGAAGCACACAGGAATATAGATTTGAAGACAGTGAGGGAAGGTCGAGAAATAGAATAATAGTCAGTGTCAAAGGCAAGGCACTGCTCCACCACTACAACTTACTTTATTCATCTGAATAGAACTGTCCTCGTGATGTTTATTTTCAATCCACTTCAATGACACTGAACCTTTCCACAGCACAACTAAAGTTTCAGAGCTTTAAACTAGGACACTGGAATACATTGACTACTAAATTAAAGTCATCTAATTTGCAAGAGGGAGAAAGAGGGCGAAAGCAAGTGGACGTAAATAAGCCAGGCGGCTGTTGTTGCTTCCTGTTTTTCGGTTGAGACGCCGGTAGGCAAAGATGGAGGTCATGGGGCGGAGAGATGCAAGGATTTAAAAAAAAAAGAAGACGAGAGAGTGAGAGTGGGGAAAAAGAAGAGGATGTTCAGCCAATACTAAAACAGGTCAAAGCTGTTAGAGATGCTGTTTCTGGAGGTTCCTTGACTTCTGCTGGTGCAGCTGTCACTCTGGAACATATTCTCACTCCACCAGTGTAGCACTGGAAGGGGTTGGTGGGGTTTGTCTTACACTTTGACAAGTGGAGAGTGAGACACTTTGTAAGCCTGAAGGTGCAGCAGGGGAGATAGTCAGACATATACTGTAAGTTATGATGGGATGTTCTATTGGAAGCTTGGAGCAATGTTATTGCTCCTGCTGGTGCTACAAATAACTTTACTGCTGCTCTTATTGCTGACACAAATACTACTTCTGATAATAATGGTTCTAATACTTCCAGTATTACTACAGTACATCTGTGTTGAATTATTGGTATGTAAGTTCAACAACCATTTTTCCCCTAATGCACCTTCTTTTATTTTTTAAGGATATGTCATTTAAGACAAGTATAATAAATATTAATCATTTATATAGATTTTTTTTCTTTTTTATTTGTGCACTATGATTTTTTTAAATTTATGACAAGGAAAAAAAGAAGAAGAAAATAAATATATAAATAAATAAATGGAAAAAAAAAATTTTGATCAAATATTTTAACTTTTTTTGGTTTTTGGTGAGACAAGACAAACAATTAATTTGTCACATTGGGCTCTGTAAACTAGTAAAAATGAAAATAATACAGAGAAAGCAAATAATTGAGAAAATAATGGAGGGATTAAGAGATGACTTAAATAATTCTTAACTGCCAATACTTTGTACTAAAAACACACCAGGTGTGGTAAGAAGGTGTAATACCACAATGTGACACTATAATACAGTATATTCCATTAAAAGTGTTTGTAAAGAAGTAAAAAATACTCATTATATTTTATCATTATATTATTACGTATGGTGTATTGTTTTATTTTTACTGATAGCTTAATGTACAAACAATAATTTAATGTTGCAGCAGCTAGGGCTGAAGCTAATTTTACTTTTTTATATACTGTTTAATTTATTTTAATAAAATCACATTTTATTTTCTGATCATATATTTTGTATTTTAAATATCTGTAAAGCAACAAATAGCTATATATGGTAAATAAATGTATTAAGTAAAATGTAAATGTAAAAAGGACAATATCTACTTGGAAAATTCAGTGGAGCATAAAGTACCATAAAAAATAGATCCTCAAGTTAAATACAGGTGTCTTACTGTTCATAAGTTCAGTATTTGATGCACACAATACTCATACTGCTGCAATATGCAAGTATTGAGTTAGGTCTTCATTAAATGTAAGCCATAATCATTATAATTAGAAGAAATTAAATAAATTAAGACATGAAATGTAATGGATCTATAATGTGTTATTTCTACTTTTTGAATTGAATTACTGACATAAATACATTTTCTATGATATTCTAATTGGTTGAGATGCACCTGTATATTAGCTGAAGTATAAAACCATTTCTGTAAAGTTGAACAACAGAGATCCTTTTTCAGATAATTATGCAGAAAGAGAAATTTAAGACACTGCTACAGCTGTTTCTAGACCAAATAAAGTTTGTAAATGTTCTGCACATGCTTGCACCTGCACGCACACACAAAATTAACTTCAACAGTCTTTTCTGGGTGCCCTGTTGAGACGGACGAGGCTGGATTAAAGGCTAGTCAAAGTTGATTTCACTCTGTGGAGCAATTGTTCCTGGGTCAAGCCCTCACTGCTCAATAAATAGTTATAAACTTTAAACCAGGATATGCTTCTCACTCAGCTTATTGGCCTTGTGTAATATTCTGCAACCCAAGGTTTCAAAGTAATTAGCCAGAAGAAAGAGAGAAAAAAAAGATAGTTGTGGAACATCTTGTATCTGGCTACAGAATTAACAGTTTCCCATGAATTACACTGTGCACATCGTCTGAATCATTCCTCTAATACACATAAATGCCTTTTCTGTTATTGTGCTATTGGACCTCTGCACAATCAGTATTTATATGTCATATGTGACGTATGGTATTACCTTGCTAAGCTTTGAATAGAGCATCGTATAGCCATGCATATTATGCTAATACATGTCAGAGATACTATAATGTATCAGAGGCCTGTATTTTCCAGTAAATCTGGCAAAGGCTGCAGGGAAATTTAATTTCAAGTCATCTAAGCTCTGACTTGGAAATGTGGAACCTTCAATGAAACTGTCCATGAATCTGTATGCATGAAAGAATGCATTGTTAATATTCATGCTGCAGAGCTGGGATCATGTATGAAGTTAAGCACAAGGAGCACATTGAAAGGATAAGGCTTACCACACTGAAAATATCAATTTCTTTAAGTGTACTTTTTTTTTTCTCTTTTATTCTGGGAGTGCTGTTTTGGCAAAGCTTTGTGATTATTGAGGTACTTAGTCTGAGTATGCACAGGCATAAATCAGTGCTGTATATTTTTGGGCGATTCATTCAGTGCGTTGTATATGATTAATTAGATTTCAAAGCTTAAATACCAGGGATCCAAAACTGTAATCTGTAATAGCACTAAGCCATTGGCAATGAAGTGATTGTCTTGGCTTGGGCTGTGTTTGTCTGAGCTCATCCATTGAATTTAGATTTAAATTACATTGTTGCTATTGTAAAGACCAGGACATTGTGCCATTAGGACTGAGAAATCATCCCCAGGATATCTTATAATACAGTAGTTAGCTTTTCTTGTTTTGTTTTAATTGAACAGCATTTATGGTCCATTAAAAAAGACATTAAAATAGGATGATATGTAGGTAATGTTAAGTGATTCCTCTTGGTGTGTTTCGGTTCGGTTCATACTGTTTAAAAGTTCTAAAATTACACTTTATAGTCTATTTGCAATGTTAAAGGAGGCGTGTGGAAGCTACTTGTAGCTTTTTAGAGCATCTTTTTTATGATAAACTGTTACTGCTGTGGTGTTTTTGTACAAAATCATTACTGAGTTGTAAAACGAAAGAAATATGGCCGGCGCTGTGACATCCTTACCCTTCGATTTTCTGTTCCGAGGCTCTACAGCCACGGTGCTTATTACAACTGAAGCTAACTACTCAGTGCTTCTTCTATTTATTGCAAACAAATGTGCTGTCCATGCGGGAACACTCCTATTTTTGCTGAGGGCTTTTTGTTCTGGTCCTGCACCAGGTGTGTAGAGCAAAAACAATGAGGGCTAAAATGTAAAAAGTCGATTCACTCTTGTGTTACATCACTGAGAAAGATATTCATGCGGCGCAAGATATTCCAAATATTTTCTCTTTTGATTGCTTGTCTTAACATATCAAGTCATCTGTCCGTCCATCTGTGTTTTTAGAATTCTCATTATTTTTTCTTTTTTAAGCATACGCACACAAATCATAGCAGAACGGATCCAAGAGGCCTCTGGAAAGCTTTTTGTCTCATGTGCTTTTTCTGTAGTTTTCTATCACTACATCACACATCACATTCCCCTCTCGCTTCTCCCAAATTAGCCGTATTTATTTTGAGTTTCCGCTCACAAGTGTGACAAATAGGTCGAGCCATCGGTGTCCTGACTGCTCGGCGAGGATACGTCCTGTCACTCGGCCAGAATAGTCAGGACAGAAAAGAAGAGCAACAAATAAAGAGGTGATATATTAAATATGGGGAGAAAGAAGAGTGAGAGAACTTGGAGCTTACGTAATGAGTGTGAATCGCATCTCTCTACAGTGTGTGAATAAGAAATAATGAAGCCATTTTTAGACGAGGTAAGCTGGAACATGGATAGCAGACTGAGAGAGAAGTGAGGAAAGTGGCTTGTGCCTTGTTTTTAATTATATACAGCGAAGGAAACAGACTCTATAATGGAGTTGTCCTGAAATGTCTGTAAAGTAAGAGCAGTTCAGGTAAATTCAAGAAAAAAACATGTTTGTTTATGACTTGAAATAAAATGGAACACCAGACAGGCCTGTGTTTTTTAGATGGCAACTAAGGTAAGACTGGGGTCATCTCCCACAGATTTGTTTGATAATACACACCACTAAATCACTATTATAATTGAGCTATAATGCAGCATTCAAACTTTGGGTGTAGTCTTATAGAGGGCCTTTGTGTGGAAATCCATATAGCGAACCTAGGTGAGGTATGAGGTTGTCACAATTTTGATTCTAAAGCGAAAATCATTTGAAATAAGCTTTCAATTTCAACTATCACACTCGAAAGCTTGACACTTGAAACAATAAGAAACAGCGTAGCCTGTAGCTGCACATTTCCAGACACAATCACGGTCACTGCCATGTCTGTGATGACAGAAAACCAACATTAGAACTGAAAATATCCTCCTATTTTACAGAGTCAGCAGTCTGGAAGATCTTTCCCGTTGAATTTTGCAAGTCAACTTGTTTTATGCCTTATTTTTATTACTTTAAACTGCACTTTTTAGCTTAGCTTTGGTCTATTTTAATTACTGCGGCCTTGGTTTTAATTTTGTGTTCCTTAGGCATGTTGTTTATTGTTGCACTTTTGTGCTCTGGTCCTGAGATAGAAATGATGTTCCTTTGTATGTAGTCTTTATGTATGGTTGGAATGGCAATTAATAAACGGGAAACTTGAAACTTGGAGGGGACTTCATGGTGCATTCAGGTGCACCTGTTAAACTCTGTTGCTATTGGTGGAAAGTACCCATCTTCCATCGAGTGGCTTTCAATAGTTAAGTGAAATATTATTTTTTTGGTATTGTATTATTTTAAGAGCCCTGTGATCATCTGGCGACCTGTCCAGGGTGTACCCTGCCTCTTGTCCAATGACAACTGGGATAGGCTCCAGCCCCCGCGACCCGAGTGCAGATAAGCGGTTAGAAATAATGAATGATGAATGAATTAATGTATTATTTTAAACTTAGATTCTATGGCCTTAGTGACCTTCATATTCCAACAAAATATGAGTTATAGGACATTTGATACCATATACATTTAAAGTCAAATTGAATCATTGGGGGATTGTGTGCTTGTGTGTAAGGAGAGGGGTTCAAAAGGGTCCAGTGATGTACTTTTCCCCAGGCTTTCCCTCATTATCAGTCCTAACTTCCACCCAGGAGATTGCCGTTTGTGTCCCATGTGGAAGTGACACTTAATTTGTTTCCTAAACCTAAATGTTTTCCTGAACCTAACCAAGTAGTTTTCTTTCAATTTACAACTTAACCACATGTTGCATTATGTAAATAGATGATAACAGCCTTCTGAACCAGTAGGCCCATTCTAACCCAGATCTATGAGTCTGATTATCACTGATAACACCCCTTCACTTATGGAAGAAATTATGAAATGGGTGCCATAACAGCATGTGACATTATCATTTAAAAAAAAAAAAACCTTTACTCATAAATATGTTTTGAATTCAAACTTGTTTCTTAAAACTTTCACTTCCTCCTAAACTCGTCAAATAATGGTGAGGAAAACAGTTGTGGCAGCTTCTTACTACCTGTCAGAAAATTCCATAAACAGGCTTGCTCTCAATAATTTGAGAGCTATTAGCGTGTCTGAGAGAGGGATAATCATCTGTCTCTGTCACATTCAACACAATGTTAACAACAAGGCAATCAAACTCTGCAGCCTCCTGTCTGCTGTTTAATCATGCTGCTGTGTTCCCGCAGTTACTCACCATGACAATGCTTTGCCTTTTTTTTTTTTCACCATGACATCATCTCGCCACCCGCTGTCGGGTAGGGACGTTGTAGCAGCAGTTCGCCTGTGGAGACAAAATGCAAAGCTATCGTAACTAGTTCATCACTGGCTTATAGCCCCTAGTCATGTCACCACAGAAAGTGGTGAGTTAACATTCTCTGTAAGTATTGTTGACCCTGGCAAGCAGCCATGGCATAACCTTGGTCATTAGCAAAAGCTCCTGTCTTTCTCACACACATGCACGATACCATCCGCTGTCACCTCTGATGCAGATGACCCCTGACAGTAGAGGAGCTCAGTAAGACAGCCTGTCAGAGGCTCTGCAATGTGTCTGGCTCGTCTCCCTTCACTGGATGGCCAGCATGTGCCTCAGGTCTCTCCTGCCCATCCATATCTATACCAATTTACAGCCTGGCTGCCAGCACAATGATATTTCCATGTGACAGCTTTTTTTCCCTATTTTTTCTGGTCAGCAATCCTGAATTACCATGTTTTATTCCCATAAACTCCCCTGCAGCTATTCTGCAATAATGTACATTTGGTCCCATATACATCAAATACAGAATGTTATAACAATTTAGTTATCTTAATAATAGTAAAACAACCATTTCTGTGTATTTCCACTACAATAAATGTCTCAAACTGGAAGACTTATCTTTTTTTTCCCTCCGCTCTGCTGTGTGTGTCTCATTCTGTCGAGTGTGTTGTTTCTGCGGCTTTTAACAACAAAGCAACACTGTTTTCTGATGAATGATCATCCCCGCCAAGTTTTTATTGCTTTTTTTTTTGTAGATTACATCAGCCCCGTAGTAAATCGCTTTTGCAGAGGAAATGTGTGATCCTAATAAAAATACTTCAAACCATATCTTAATGCAAACAATAGTTTTGAGCTGTTGTCTGCGTAGTTGATTTTTCACTCGAGCTGTCATCAGCATTTCTCATTCATGAATTATAAGCAGAAAGGAGCGGATTGAATTGATAGTGATGTAATTATGGCGACAAGATGATAGGATTGGAGAATTTTTTACTTTTAGGAATTTTGGTAACAAAGAAGCAAAGAAAGGAGGGTGAATGGGAAGCCTTAACAGAGATCTGAACTGTGAGCGTTCTTGTTACTGGTGAAGTTGAGTTGATGATTATGGAGGAGTTACTCCCTGTAGGATCACAGGAGATGTGGGCGTTGTTGGATACATGCAGGAGGCTATAAGATCAAAACATCATGTATTGCAACATATCCATTGTGGATACACTCAAGGTAAATTTGACCTTAGCTGTGACAGCCTTAAAAAAAAGGCTTTCTATAGAGCCTGTGAAGATAGAGTGTGAACACGCCCTCCTCTGCTGGCGTTGACAGATGGAGCGTTCTAGCTGAGGTTACTTTGAGGGCTCCCATTAGGAGGAACAGAGGCACAAAGGCTCGGATGCTTTGATATTCCAGCTGCCATTTTATGAGAAATAAACAGGGACCTTTCATCCCACTCACACAGGCAGGCATACATACACATGTGAACCACCATCTACCTCGCACATTTAAATGTAAGATAAGGCACCCGAAAGCAAACAGTTCACCATAACTTTTTAATTAAACAGCCAAAACAAAATGTTTGGAGGCTTTAATCCTACTGAGGTGCTGTACAACAGCAAAGCATCCTGGGGTGTGAAGGAAACACAGAGTCACACCTTCATAAACTGCTTTCACTGGGGTTAATATAAATATTTAAAGCCTCTATGTGTAGGATTCTAAAATAACTAACTTTGGCGACTCCTAGTGGTGATAACGCAAATAAGGTACTGCTACACCCCCACCCACTCCACCGAAAGAGTCAGATATGAATTTAACACTTTCAAGGGATAATTTCAATATTTTTAAAGTGCGGTTGTATGTGATACATATCCAAAATACATGTAATGCCTACAGTAGATCGTGAATGGCCTGGCATCACCAACCAATAAGCAAATGCAAATTAGTCAGAAACGTCTCAGTTCGTTTTCCATTTTCCAAGGGGTGATAATGATGCCTATAGACCAAAGGCCTCTGGATGCAATTGGATAAACGAAAAAATAATCAGAGCAACGAAACGTGATGTGAGCGAGGGACAAATGTAAACTGAGTCAGACTACATTGTGCTGAGCAATGTATAGTACGTCTGGAAGAACTTTTCAAATTCTCATTGCGACTTGACACTCTTTCACACACTTGGTTGATTTTGAAAATGTCTCAACAGCACACCTGTTTAGTAACCTAGGTGTACGCTTGCCCAACTTAATTGCAAATGTATAGTTGCCGTATCAAACCTGCCCCATATAAGTAATGTGTTGGTATTGAGGGGGACCAGATACTGACACAGACACACAAAAGCAAATAAAACACCAGTTTGCAGATTCATGTGCTTCCCATGCCTTGGTGAATCTGAAGGAGCCCTTTAAAACACCAAAGTCCCACAATAACACAAACAAAATAAGTGATCGATGCAGCAGTGCACCAGCGAATCCTCTGCTCTGCAAGGTAAAATTACTGTTTTTGTCAAAGTAGTCTGGTGGCTTTTAAGACAGATAACCGCTTTAGCTCCCGCTGAGTAAACTCAAACTGATATTGATTTTTTTTTTAGGTGGCCAAAATGCTGCAGTAGTCCTTTACAGCAGTACATTGCTAAACTTTGGTGCCAGTTTGGACTGCTGTAACCCTGTTTCAAAAAATCCAAATCACCCCTTTTAATTGCACTTAAACAGGTATTTAAGTATCAACAAACAGCATGCAAACCATGTTACATGTTCACAGTCCACTAGCTGTGTTGGGACTGTTTATCTGAGTGCTGAACTATATGCTTCTCATATGGAATTATGTGAAATCCCAGCCAGACACTTAAACCAGTGATAGAACTGGAAACCATTTTGTTTTGAGTGGAATCAGGAAGTCATTAACAAACTGATGCATTACTACGGAGCCATAATGGCAGGCGGGCTTATACAGATACATCAGCATGCCAGAATGGAGGCCATCGGTCGATAACACCTCCTCAAAGTGTCTTCCTGGCAAGTGCTGTGGCCTATAATGAAACTGGCGAACAGACAAACGGAGAGAGGCGTGCGGCGGTGGGGTCTTACACCGGCCCACCTCACCCCCTAGTGGAAATCCCATTATCATTAAGAGTCCGAGGAAATGCGAAGAAGGCTTTGTGCTGCTGACCGAGCTGGAATAAGTGTATTAACCGGCAGTTTCTCAGCTGTCAGGGGTCTCGGTTTTGGGCCTCTGCTAATGTAATGTTAATAAAAACAAAATAGTGGGCAGCGGGACCCCTGAGAGCAGCCTTCATGCTTCATGTGTCTCCCGTACTCCTACAAACCGAGGCGGCGCACTGTAATATAGCGCGCACCTGCCTGCATCAGCAGAAAACACACGCATGGTGATATGAACAGTTATGGTTGTGCTGCTCGGGGTTATTGCACTTGGTTTATTTAATGATGCTATCAGTGGCTGGGCGAACAGAGGTGCATGATGGGATGAATCACAAAGACTTGGTCCCTGTCCAGACACTACGCGGACTCACTCACACACATTCATGTTCGCAGACATAATAAACACTGACAGTCTCATCTCTTTCTCTCTCTGTCTCTCATTAGCACACAAATACACAGATGTTGGCTGTTTCTCAATAAACTGCAGTATGTGTTGTGCGCCCTTTCTCATGAGGAAAATTATTAGCCAGCTGTTCAATCCCCAGCTGCAGAGACTGCTCCATGTGCTGTGGGTGCTTAAACACACTCTCTCTCACACTCTCTCTCTCACACACACACACACACACACACTGTAGATACATAGCTGAGAGAGAGTAGGTTTGTGCCCTGCAGGTTACAAGCCACAGCGAGAGGCCAGGGGAGGTTTCCGACACCGTTAACAGTCTGATGTTAATCAATTAGCAGACAACTGACTGAGCTGGAGGCCAGCAGTGAACTGCCATTAAACTCAGGGAAACAGACAGACAGGTACATGTGTAGACAGCTAAATAGGACAGTAACTATTGGCAGTTGTTGCTGCATTGTCAAGCTGGCAGGAAACCTATTGGAACGTGCATGTGATGAGTTTGTTCTTTTACATGTCTGTCTTTCTGTTAGGTGCAGTTTATCCTTCTTGCAAGGGTGTTAGGAGCACATGGTGCATGCACGCGCAGGTGCATCAGTGCTTCGCATGCATTTAAAACAGGCAGGGCAGACAATCCATATTGTCAGGGTCAGGGCTGTTTGGGCTCAGCCAACCTCAACCTCTTAACACCTAACATCTGCTGGGGTCAGACAGCCAGCCCAGGGATGGCTCATCATCAGCTGGATGCTAGTGTTCATGGTCCAGCTAACTACTGGCAGGAGATGAGGGTTTGTGTGTGTGTAACCAAGCAAGTCCGGCTCGAGCTCTCTGAAACACTCCGTTTCTCTTTAGATCTCCAGTTGCCTCGGGCAAACACGCTGTGAAAATTTTGGTTACACAACATTACGTATTGATCAGTCCGTGACTTAACGGTTTGTTTAATCCATGCTTGGTGTTTCTGTGTTCATAGCCTTTTTTGATCAAAGTCAGATAATGTGCTATTGCATATTTTAACTGTCTCAATGCAAGGTATGTGCACTGTGAACATCAATGCTAAAGAATAATCACATTACAAATTTTACACGTCAGTTAAAAAGTTATTGTATCTAGGGCTGGGCGATATGGCTAAAAATCATGACAATAAAAACAATTGAATTCAGTCAATTAACATAATTATCCAAATAAATGTCAAATCCTCATTTCTTTCAAGTTTAAAGGCTGATTTTTGCTCCTGAGTCCAATTCAAAGAACAATTAAAAGACAAAGACAATTAATTGTTTTTTAAACTATTCTTGATTGACAGAAAATGAGGAACACTTGCCAAACAACAGAACTTTCTTTGTATAATTTTTTTTTTTTAAATGAGATGTATTGGGCATTAACTTAAATATTGCAGGCTACTTATGTACAAATTTAAAATAATTGTACTTTTCTGAAATATCCTAAAATTATTTTTATATTTTTCTCTGCAAATATTTAGAGGAAAATATTGCACTTTTTAACCTGCTATGTGTATTTCATTAATTTAGTTCCTTTACAGATCCAGATCAATAATACAACATAATAATGCTGTTATGACTGATAAAGATTTATTGGCTGCTTGTTTGAATTCACAAGTATGTTCAGCTTGTACTCAGACTACACAGTCCTACCTGTTTCCCTTCCCCCCATCACTAATATACATCTGTACCTGGATGTGTTCACAAACAGGGATTACAACATTTTAGTCCTCCGTTATTTTAATCTCCTACCTCTCTAATTCTGGGATAGTGTAGTTTATCAGTGACCGACCCAGAAACTGTTTCCGTGTCTGTAGTACGAGTCTCTCCCCCGGGGGTGAGTCCAAGCTGCGATTCTGCAGTATTTCCCTTACTCTGCTCTAACAACAAGCCTGTCTGACTGCAACATGATAGTCTGACTGTGGTAACTAGCATCAAGGTGCATTAGCACCCCCTCTCCAGGTGTGACATTTAATTACATAGAGCATTTTATTAAACATGTTATATTTTTATCAAGGAAGGTCTTATTGTTCCCATTTTATCACCCAGCCTAATTATATTCCGCATATGTGAAAACTTTATACCCCTCATGTTTTGTGACATATTCCACAATGCCCTCATCCTTTCTAACCTTTTTCCTGTTATTTTTCTCTCTGCAGGAGACTATGTGGTGCTGACTGTCTTCTTTGACCTGAGCAGGAGAATGGGCTACTTCACCATTCAAACCTACATCCCATGCACCCTGATCGTTGTCCTGTCCTGGGTTTCATTCTGGATCAACAAGGATGCAGTACCTGCCAGGACATCATTAGGTAAGAAGAAGAAGAAGAAAACTTAAAAGATACTTCAACTGCAAGATACTGATCATTTGTTTTACAAACTGACATCATTATTATTTATTTTTTTAAATTGTATTTTCAGTATTTTATTATTTATTTTACCTTGCAAGACCATTGGGGAGACATCCTGAATCATACACGGTCACCCATAAAGTTGGAATAATATTTTTTCAGACACAATCCTCCTGTTAATTGTGGTTTCATTTTCATTGTCATATGTTTGGAAGAGATTGATTAATAATAATAATTTGGGAATATATACACTTTATCTGTCAAGAATATATAACATTGTCACAATCATTTCATGGAAAAAGGTAAAAACATATTTTATTCCAACTTTATGTGTGACTGTGTAATAGCGTAATACAATGTGTGCAGCTAACAATAGAAGAAAAAAAATGATATGTATGATTTTTGCAGATTATAACTGTTTAAGGTGCACTGTCAGAGCATAGCATTGTTCCTAGTTCGTTTCTCATTAATGGAATGTGGAGCACCATCCTATTCTGTGAGCAAGTACCAAGATTATGTGAGTTCAGAGTTAAAAGGGATGAAATATAGGGCGGAATCATCAGTATTAAAGCTTTATAGATGAATAAAAGCCAGTGCTTGCCCTGCATAACTGTTAAAAATGACCAGCCAACCTTTTAGTACAAATGGCAGGAGTCGGCTTGCAGAGAGAATTTGAAAAATTAAACATTAATTTGGTTTTATACACCATATCCCTCTCTTCTGTAACTACTCATGCAGCTTTGATAGAGCATTTTCTCTAGTTAATTTTTATAATCAGTCTACCTAGCCTAAACACACATATGCTGCAGTTTCACCAGTGAGGTTCATTAGCCACCCTGGCCTTAATTACTCTCTGCTGTGAAACATATCAAAAACCCTGTGGTGGTCACACACACCACCTCAAACTGAAAAGCAGCCAGATTAAGCTTCCTCTTTCCTGCTGTTCCTCTCCTCTCCTTTTGTCTTCTCCTTCACCATCACCATCCTTCCTCCTCCTCTTTTCCCCTCTGAGACAGGGCAGCTGCTTAGGAATCTAGTCCATCTTGATTAGAAGAGCCTATCCTGGCACATATGTTTTCATGCATGCCTTAATGAGGCATTAATTATGCAATACAGCAGGGAAGTTGCAGAGATGCAGCCTCAGCACAATAATAATGCAGGTGGCCTCTTCGCTGAATGCGATAACAGGACACGGAATGAGAAAAAGAGGGCAGGAGTGAGGATTTCAAGGAAATTTGTCAGCTTTTGAACTTGCCCTTGGCGCTCAGTGGACATCCTCAGAAGTTCACTCGCGTTGCAGATGCGTACATATTCCTTAGTCAGCTTTCCTTTTTGCCCCGTATGGCTCTAATTCTTGACCTCACATCCATGTGATGCGCTGATTAACGAGCATAACTGAATGTAAAACAATCCCTGCGGGCAAAAACCCTCATCCTACCTCAGCATCATCATTACTTTGTCTGTCATTAATCCCTCTAAAAATAGGTTTTGTTTTCCTCCTGCTTATTCAGCCCCAGACATGATTTTCAGTGGAAATAATAACACTATTAATGCCCTGCTAAAATAGTACCAAGAGTCAAATATCTTAATTTCCTTTGAAAGATGATGCGGGAGGTACAGGGAGCCAGGTGGTTAGGAAGCGGATTAATTCAGATGACATAATTCTTAATCCTTCAATGCCATCCAGAAATATATCATTTCACTCACAATGCTGCAATGTTAATCTTGACGGAGACTGATGTCTTTCAGTCCACTTTAAATTTAGACATAAATCATCTCCTACATACAACACAAGTCTCTTTGCAAGTATGTCGATTTAAAGGAAAGAGGTGGTGTTGTTTGTTGGTGGTTGGGGGTTGTGATGCTGCTGTTGGTAATCTGTTGTATCAGTGTACTTAGAAGCGTATCATGTGCAGTCAACCGCCTCCATCTACACCACCATTAGAGACACACACAGAGTGAGTAGTGGAGAGGGTTAACAGATGGTGGATGAAGAAATGTTGTGTATCAGTGGTGGTCAATGGCAGATAAAGCGTAAACAAGTAAAGTATGTGGATCAGAGGGGGGGCAGTAAAACAGCTGCTCAATCCCTCATCAAGCAGAAACCTGATAAGTGAAGCCAGTGTGGAAGTGCTTAAACCGGCATTATTTTTAATGATCAGCAGGGGGCGACTCCACTGGTTGCAAGATAAGTTAATTTGTATGTCAATAGGAAAATTACTTGTCACTTGATTTATTACCTCAGTAAATTTCTCATAATAACTTTATGGACTCAATCACTAGTTTCAAGTTTCCCAACAACATGATGTTATTTTAGGGTGTGGCTACTTTATGATTGACAGGTCACTACCACAGTGCACTGTGTTTTTTTACATCTTACAACTCTAACCATTTGACAGTGTGTATTATAAAGAGACCAAAACTTTTTTTTATATAATATATAGAAAAATGTTACTCTATAGAGCCAGCTGTTCATTTTGAATTACAATTGCGCCATGCTAACCAAGCTAGCCAGCTAGCTACAGCTAACAATAGCTGTTGATGTAGCACCATTCTGGCTCAAGATCCATTCTGTACATCCAGTGGTTGCAAAAAAACAATATGGCGACGGCCATAAACCAAGATGGCGACAGTAATAATGCCGAAACCAAGGCTTCAGTCCACAATCCAATGGGTGACATCATGGTGACTATGTCCACTATTTCCATACAGTCTATGGTCCTCATGGTCATGATCTTGCAATGGAATAGCCAATATTAATATTGTATACATGTATGTGGCAGTGCTAAACATAGTATTGCCGAACTTACACATTTCTTTTTAGTCTTTATTTAGAGCAGATCTAATTTGCTCTGTTCTCTCTGACCTTTTTACCAGGCATCACCACTGTGCTGACCATGACCACGCTGAGTACTATTGCTAGGAAATCACTTCCAAAAGTGTCCTATGTGACCGCCATGGACCTGTTTGTGTCCGTCTGCTTCATATTCGTCTTCGCTGCACTTATAGAGTATGGCACGCTGCACTACTTTGTAAGCAACAGGAAGCCGAGCGCCAAAAAGGACAAGAAGAAGAAAAACCCGGTGAGCGTCTTTCTAAAACTAACTGATGTGATGTTTTTTGGATTATGTTTTCTTTCAGTTTCAATTTCTGACCCAGAAATGTTTTCAGTTTCACAATGATGCTATTTAGTTTTATACCTTCTTGTATTATATCTGTATTACAGTGTTTACAGTATCCTTCATTTAGGTAAAATGTCAAGTTCTCCTTACATGCTCTCTGCCCCTCCCCCACTGTGTTACATTACAGGGATTAAGCCTTAGAAAAAAGCTATACTCTGCTTCCCTAAGGGAGCATCAACCGTGGGACCACCACACAAATTACTCAATGAGCGAGGCGTGCAGCTCGAACCTTTTCCTAATCCGCCACATATCTGTTACAGTTGTAATTTAGAACGATGTCACATGACAGGAGAGTTTGAGTCATGTGACCCTTAAATCCCTCAAGAGATCACGGCAGCTCAGTTGAAGGGCCATGATCTCTCACCATATGAGCACTAATGGAGCCCTGATCGTTTACCCTCGACAGCAAGACTAGCACTTCTCTCTAATCAGCTAGAGTTGGCATATGCTTCTAGAAATTAATATTCTTCATGGAAATGTGTTAAAATCTACTGGTAGTGGAAAAGTTTACATTATATATGCTTCTTCTTGTTATAACTAAACCAAGCTGAATTACTTTTTTAAAGGTTGCAGGTAACTGAAATCCATCTTTGAAGTCATGACAATTAATTTTTTTGGAATTGGACTTGAGAGATATCCTCAGAACTCGGGGCGCTCTAGTTTCAGCCTCTGTAACGAAGGTTTTGCACACGGTCTGACTGTCTTGTGGACGAATGAATGACTAATGAAGTGGAAGGTGTAATGCCAGTTTGCCCTCTCAGAGGGACTTTTCTAGGTTCTCTGCATCAATTGCCAAGATATGGGACGGAGGAAATGTTCAAGAAAAGGAGGTCTTGGACTAAAATTCTTTCCGATGCTCATGAATTGTTAAAAGACTAGAAAGAAAAGGAAATTGAGTAAAATGTGAATAAATAACTTTGAAAGATTCTTGTACTAATTTTAAGCTGTTGTCGTTTTATGTTTCTTCATAAAATGACCAGAGTTCTGATCACCATATGTCCTCTAATCAGATGATTATTTTGCTTTTAGATTACCAACATATATTATCACATTGTTTATTAAATGTCATAAACTGGAAGTGACAACGATGCTAGATGAAGTTCTGTGTAAGAAGAATATTTCCACCGTAATGACGTCACATTTACAGGGAGTATTTAAACTGCATTAGTGTCTACTTAAAGGTATACTATGCAGGATTTTCCCTTAAAACAATGTACGGGCTCATACAAATGTAATGCGTTGCAATCATCACTTAGAATCATGTGGCGTTGTCTTTGTCTCTTATATTATCTTTCTTTTAATTTCGCTGTGTTCGGGATGTTTTTGGGCGTCGCCCTTTGGACAGGAAGTTAGGAAAATAGTGGTCACAGTGCAGAAAAATCACAAAAAATTGCAAGGAAAAACATCAAGCAGACAAAGCTCATTTAAAAACTGGGTTTTGTTATCACTTTGCTGGGGAGGAGGGGCCAGATTTGAATGTTTTATTTACAAACAGTAAGTGATATTCCTGCATAGTATGCCTTTAATCTCTCCAGTTCTGCACCTGTAATAATTCTTTCCAAGGTGTTGCTGGCGTAAAAAGCATGTGAGATACATATATCCCACCATGCATCTCCCCCTGTGTCTGTTCGTAAAATGTACGTCTCTCTACAGTATATTTCTTCTCTCTCCATTTTGACAGTAGAGTGACTGTAAATTTCACACATTATCTTGTGCTTATTTTTTTTTATTGATGTTTTTTTTTCTCTGTTTACATGTATTCTTTTGTTTTTTTGTTACTCTCTTTCAACTCCACATATTCTTTGTTTCCTGTCTGGACAAAAGCTCCTCCGGCTCTTTTCCTCAAAGGTATATTGCCTGTGTCTGACTGCATGTGTCTGCTGCATTTTGGCTCTCTGAGCCCCTAGCACCTCACTGCTTTTCTGTCTGTTATACAGCAGATACGCCTTTCTCTATTCCCTCTTTATCTACCTGCATTCTTACTGTAGTCCTCATCAGTTACTAAACAGGCATCAGAGATAACATTTAAAAAGGGGCGCTCTGCAGTGCACAGTGCGGAGGCAGCCAGCCAGACGTACTTATGCAGTTTTTAAAATGAAAATAAACATCCCACACATCCCGTGTCCAGAGGAATGTAATATTCCAGGCCCAGCGTGGACTCATTCTGGCTCCCTCTGTCCTGTTTCACTCTTTGTTGTTGTTGTTGTAACCACAGTGAATTAGCAGCCGCTGCAATAGCTTCCTGTTCTTTCCCCTTCTCCCCGCCAGTAAATCTATACCTGTGTGTTTGTTGGGCTTCTCAACCTGACGCTTCCTACAGAGTCAGCAGAGCCTTAACAGACTGAAACAGACAACCCCTGCACTGTGTTAAGTCTAATTAGAGTTGGAGGTCCATTCACAAGATTAACACATGCTAATCTTTAAACACCCAAAAAGCATCCAGGGTGGGTGGCAGCTAGGGAAGATCTAAATTTAACACAAGATAATCTGCTTTTCCACATAGTGGTCTCCATCGTTATTTAACTGGGGAGAAATATAGTAAGGGCATATTCTAGACATGCACTGCTGAAAAATCTTCATTTTTTATTTTAACACTGCCATCAAATATTCAGCCAAGGGATCCTCCAGCATTCACCCCGAAAGTTCACGCCTTTTTGTCTTCTTTGAGAGGTTGTCTAATTTCAGCCAGTTAAAGTTGCCAATGCCACTGTGTTGTTTCTTTGTTGTTTTTTGATTTAATTTCTTGCTAACACCGACACAGCACAGCCCAGCTTGACCAGGCCATGCGGCAGGATGCTGTTAATGCTCCTTCTGCTTGAGCTTCCACCACGCTTCCTCCAGTGCAACCAATCCCCCCTTTGAGAACTGAGTCATAACCTGTTCTGCTAATCCCACCTCCCCACCCCCATTAACCTCAACATACTGTCCGCCACTAAGGACAAAAAAATGCTGAAAACTAACCCGAATGTTGTTTTGTTGTGTGGTTATGTATCGTTTTCAAAGGGACCACAGGTTTGTGCACTAGTGCTGGGCAAGACGACAAGTTGTAGGGAATTAACAGTTCAATCAAGTTTAAGTATTTTAAGCTTGTTTGAGGATGCATGCTTACAGCAGATAATGTTATGTTCAAACTAAAACTGCAATGACCTATTTTTGATTTATTTTTTTATTTTTTGCAGCAAGCATGCCTATTGTAGACACATAGAAATGGGGCCTCCATTAAAAAAATTGTTTGTGATGTTTGTTGCAATTAAAAGACAACTGATTAACACAGAGCATATATTTATGCTTTTGTGCTACTTCAGTCATTCATAGATCATCGTTCCTATGTTATAAAGATACAACATAAAGAACAACCTAAATGACAGCTACTGGCAAGTGGAAAGTGGTGATGTGAAATTCTTAGAAGCTGAACTTATTCAGCTCCCTGTGTCTTTTTTAAATGATGACACCCTAGTTTATCAGCAAGGTCAAGAAACCTCTGCCAAAGGGGCTGGGGGGTGGGAAGCATTTAAGCTGCCAAACAGCCAGAATTCCAATTTGTGCAAAGGTGGCATGGTATTTCAAGATAAAAGCTGATGAAAACAGTCTGTTTGAATACTAATTGTCTCCCTTTAGAATGACAGGGGGCCACAGACTCACTGACTGTCCTATTTTGGGAAATAAAAAGGCTTGTGCCCTCCAGTGGTGAGCACAATTCGAAAAGGAGGTTTATTTTAACCCATTTAGTGACAGAAAGAGTGGGCTGCAGAAATACTGAGCTGCACATCTGCCAACACATGCTCCTCCCTAAGCTTAGCTTTATGATGCATCATGAGCCAGTTACAACATTTCTTATAAAGGCGTTTCAGAAAAAAATTCACACATCCATAGAGGTCCAAATTATGACATTTTGATGAGTCACTGGGCATAAAAAAAAACATTTTTTTAAACAAATGACGCATAGTCATGTTGCTACAGTATTTTTAAATGTGCAGGAGGAATATTCAGAATAAAACATGCAAGGCATTGCCCAGCACTGGCTTTATGTAGCTGCTAAATAAAGCAATATGGACTACTGTACTAAAAATATAGTGACTGCCTCAACCGCCAGCTATTCCCAAACCCAAAGCTGTAATTTGCATCATGGGTACCATGGGGACCGACCCTTCGCAACAATATGCCTCACTAATTACAACCACAGGTGTTAGTTGCTGGTCAATTTGTATTTTCTTGACATTGAAAGGGTCCATTGGCAAGTCAAAGGTGCAAATTACATTTTGCTGACTAATGACATAAAATTGAAGCGGGAGACAGAAAATTCAGAGCTCAAATTAGGTCCCCTGTTATGTCAGTGAGGTCTTAATTACGCCACTCTCAGGGCTCTGATGGCTAACTGTGACATTTTGTCCTGTTAAAAGCAGACACCCACGGTAGACATCCGTCCACGTTCGGCCACGGCCATTCAGATGAACAACGCCACACACATGCAGGAGCGAGACGAGGAGTACGGCTACGAGTGTCTGGACGGGAAGGACTGCACCAGCTTCTTCTGCTGTTTCGAAGACTGCCGCTCCGGAGCTTGGCGGCACGGCAGGTTGCACATCCGCATCGCCAAGATAGACTCATATGCACGCATCTTCTTCCCCACTGCGTTCGGTCTCTTCAACCTGGTCTACTGGGTCTCCTATCTCTATCTCTAGGCGTGGGTGTTCATCCAGGCCTTATCATACAGCTCATTACATTCTACATATGCTCTGTGCCAGCAAGGGACATTGTGAAGGAGGGGACCCACTGAAACACCCACTGATTTATTTCATTCCTTAGTCTAATCTCTTTGAATTTAGGTGGTTTTATTTAAAAAAAACTTTGACAGACATTGCAAATGTTGTAGCATTACATTTAACTGGTATGAGGAGTTTTGTAGATGTGTTGTGAAGACACTGATTGTGTGAGCATTTTTTTTTTTTTTTTTTGGATTTTCTGTTTGCAATTTCTTTTTTTCTTCTCAGTGGGATTTTTACTAATTGCTTTATTTTTAGACAAATACATTCCTTCCATAGGGAGCAATTTAAATAAATAGCAATTCAGATAACAACAGCAAACACCTATCTGAAAAGAATCTAAATGACTTTACTTATCATTTCTTTTCACTTGTACTAAAACACACAATCTGAAGCACTTTAATAGAGCTATGTTAGAAACTGATGCTAATTTATTTTTAATTTATTTAGTGTTGGCACGATTAAAACAACGCGTTTTTTCATGTGTGGTCAGAGAGAGATGATGCTGTTTATGGACAATGCTCAATTGTACAGACACTGTATATATTTTACTATTACATAGTGGTTTACATTTATTGCATGCACCTTTCAGGCCAAAAATCAACATCTTTTATGGTCTTCTATTGTTGGCTATGGAAAAATAAATAAAAAAAGAGCACTGTTGATTATCATTCGAGATTTAATTATACTATTTTCTAGGAAAATTGGAAAATGAAATGATAAAAAACGTGCCCGGTTTATCCTTTTTGAGTTGAGAATTCATCTTTGCATACAGGCGGGAGGAGCAGCCAAAACAACTGCTTTAATCATTTTCCTCACAGCTATTCGCTTACGGTATAGTATTACACTGTCATCATGTGTGGATTTACATAATGACACAGTTTTTTGGTTATGCAAGTTTTTACGGGACAAACTCTACAGAACAAGTTTTCTTCTAAAAACGACTTTTTTCTTTTTTCTTTTTTTGCCCTTTACATTAGCAGAGCGATAACTGCATCTGTGTAACCAGCGGGTGAGATTCACATAGAGTAAAACTAATCTACACTGTAATGTGAATGTCAATAAAGACAGCTGTTGGGTATTTTTGAAATTCCCTGCAGTGGGACAGGGTTCATTCAATGTGTCATTCTTCTAAGATGAGCAACAAAACAAAGGAAAAAAAATATGAATTCATATCAAATAAACATTCAAGTAAAAAGAAAAAAAGCTTGTGTTGAGAAGAGATGTGTAAGCCTTATTATCAAACATCAAACTTCCTGTCTTGTTGAGAAGAAACACATTCAGAATGTAAATTAATACACAGTGAGGAAATTGATTCACTTGTTTGGGCAGAATTGTATTTTTTTTTTTTATGGTTTATTTTGACTTTGTTTCCATTGAAATTAGCTTTGAATGCCGTTATGTTACGTGACGAGAGCGGAGATCACAGCGAAAGCGTCTGAATTGTAAATGTCGTGTATGATAACATGTAACGCACATGAACTACGACCCCTAACAGATTACAGTTTTGATAGACACCAGTATGCAACAAGTGGAGACAGTGCTTCAGTAGGATTTGTAAACTCATGAGAAATGGGTGTAAATCACATTGTTTATGTACATAAATTATGAATGGAAGAAAAACACTCGTCAAGCCCTTGGGATTTTGTAAAAGGGTATATATTTTGTAATTTCAGCATTGTTACAGTATATCACCATACAGTATATTAGACTTATTGTATTATGCTGGACTGACCATGTAGAATATTTTTTGGGGGGGGTAATGGGGTATTTATTTATTTATTCATTAATGGTATTTATTTATTTATTTTATTGAGAAGAAACTGATTTTTCTGTTCATATAGCCCCTAAAAGAAACACAAAATGCTGTCATTTATATCAAAGATACATTTTTGTTTGATGTGTCAATGGAGCTTGAGCTTATTTATCTTGTGTTTTTCTATGTTGTGATCGATGTACACTACTCTCACAAAGGCCTGTCGAACTGTTATATCTGTTGAATTAGTGAGTTGCAACATTACTTGTTGTGCAGCTTCTGAGTAGTAGACTTGAATATTTTCAGGGGGGAAAAAAACACAAAAAACAGTTCCCAAAGCCACCAGAAGAAGAGCATTTGCTTGTCTAACTATTGATTATTTCCACTTTTTCCACCTTCGCAAAGGGTTTTCAGTGGTCTTGCCATCTTAAATAAAGCATCAGTGATGATACTGACATATACATTTACCAGATTATCTCATATTTCCGCGAGTTCTTTCCCTTTCGTATTTAAATGGTGGTCCTGTTGTGTTCCGAAGCTGCCACTTAGTAGTCTAAACCTGTCTTCAGTGTGCACATACTCTATCTCTCACATCCTTAGGGACGTTAAGTGTGTCAATAGCGATGTAGACTGGTCATAATCAGTGTTCTGTAGTTTTCAAGAAGTGTAAAAGAACGATGACATCATAAAAGTGCCAAACTGACACACATGCAATAGAGAATATCAAACGATGATATCATTTGTGAATCCGCTTTTACTGCCTTGAAGAAAAAAACATATCCTAAAAGTGACACAGCGGAAGTTGGAGACGCAGATGTACCCTCAGATATTGTTTTTTTTGTTTGTTTTGTTTTTGTTCATATGGTACAGAACCAATAGCATGAGGACAAAGCTCGAATGTAGACCAGACCTCCAAAATATGGTATTATTGTGTCGGGGTGAACCAGACATTTCTTTATCAGGGCGCTTGGTTTGTTCAATACTGAGCACGTCTTGCAAAAAACAAACATACTTTATCGTATTTCATTTTCTACATCATGACAAAAGCTTGTTTATTATTTCTATGATATTTTTGTGCACTCTACTGTAAATGCAGGGGTATAAAGGTGTACGGGGCGATGCTGTTAATATTCAGTAGTGTGCATGTTGGATATGTTTTTTTAGAATCGGGACTAATTCAAACATTGTTTCAGCTGGTCTCAGTCCTTTGCCTGCATAGACATGGGCTTTTATGACACTGTACTTTTTTGTGTGATTTTATTCATTTCTAGGACCCACAAATGAGACACATATGTGAACAGCACATGTAGATATTTTCTATTGTTATGTATTTTGTCAAAGCTGCAGAAAATAACACACACTGGAATTACAGAGCTCAGAAAAAGGTATCCAAGATCAAAATAAATTTCATATGATCCTCATACATGCATTATGTTAGTTGTTTGCCATCTATGTATATTTGAGTATTGTATAAAAGGGGCACTGATCAATTCTGTTAGGGTCTGCATAATATACTATACATGTACTGGAAAAAAATCCTTTTCATAAGGGAATTGCACATAGCTGTGGAATTTTACAATAAAATGGTTGCATTTATCAGTGTGCATAGGTTCATTATTTTGTATTATGTGGACTATTGTAGCTGTTGTACTTATAGTTCAGTGGTGATATGTGACATTTTGCATAACCAAGTACAAGACCTGCATTCAAAATCATAAAGAAGAATTGTATTGAAGGGGATTAGGGGCAAGCAGGAGAAAAAAAATAATGAGAGGAGGAATTAAAAAAAAATAAAAAGTCAAAATGAAGTTGTTATACGATTTCGAGAAAAAAGCTGAAATGTCGAGAATAAAGTCAACTTTTTGTGTTTGGAAAAGTTTTAAAGATAATCACAGATTCTTCTCACAGGTTCCTGTGTCAATAAGTCATCAGAGGAACATTGTTTTAGAGAAATGGCATCTATCTGAACAGTTAGGGAGACTGCAAGCTACAACCTGATTTTCATCAATGTCATAAAATGAGCAATAAACACAATATTAACGGTGTAGTAGTACTAAAATCTCCCTGCAAATAAATATGCTTTTCTTGGAAGTAGGTTACCACAACTATTGTTTTGGGAAAATCTGCTTTTATGTAATTTATGAGAATTTTTTAGACATATATAAGATGTATTGAGGAAAATCAGGTTGTCAGGTTGAACACAAAAAGTTTGTTAAAAGTAATTTTTTCTTTACATTTCCACTTTTTTCTCGAACTGCATGATGCTTTTAGTTCCCCTCCTCTCATTATTTTTTCTCCTACCTGGCCCTTATCCTCTTCCATAAATATTTTGAGCAAAATATTCTGAAAGTATCAGATATATATTATTATATTTCCCATTATAAGATTGTTACTGCTGCATCATTGTTTAAGCAGCATCTTGCTGTTGTTTTACTAGTGAAGCTGTGATTAGTTTTAACTTTTTTCCATTCAGTTAGGTGGTTTAGCCCAGTGTCACCCAATCTGGGGGTTGTCCCCTTTAAATGTTGCACACTGTTTTATTTATTTGTGAAATACGACATAATTGAACATATTTTAGGACTATTTCAAATATATCAAACTATGTAATGAGTTTAGAGAGGACTCTTGTCCCTTTGCTGAAACAACAAACATATGAAGAGGCCCTCAGATATGGCTTTTTGTGGAAGAAGTCACAAACAAAAAGTATTCTTTAGCAGTGCGATATAGAGGACTATATAGAATTTAATCTGGACAGTAAGTAGTAAATATAGGTGTCGAATTAAAGTATTGGAGTAATAAGTACAATATTTCTATGGAATGGACACATTCAGGTAAAGTACAAGTACCTGAAAAACTTTTTTGACAACTTGTCAGGAGCTCAGCAGCCATCTCTGGCACAATTAGGCTAAAAACTGCCATTTGTGAGGGAAATCAAACTAACTTTTTACGATTCAGCTAAGGGGAAAAAAGTGGCAGACAGTCTTGGATTTACAACTGTTAGCAGATATGTACTAATTGTAAATTGGTTTAACAATTCAAGCGGTCAAGTCTCAGTCTGAGGTTGAGGAGAGGTTAATGTTAATAGAAGATCGATAGAAAAGTGATAGGAATCCAAATATTGAGTGTAGAAAGTTTACTTCTAAAGCTAGATCATTGTATAAGCACCACATTGTAGAAACAAATAGTAAAGTGCAGTAATAGATTACTTCCTAAAAGCAAACAACAGTGGACATATTTAAAAATGAAAAAAAAAAAATCTCCATTACATCCAAAACAGTATGTGTGGGTACAAGAGTTTACACCCACACAGACTACGTGGCCACTAAAAAACTTAATATTTGAACTTATCTGAAGCAGAGAAGACATCAAACAAGCTGTAATTAAAGTAGACTACCATAAACACATTTATCCAATTTCATTGTCATTTGATAAACTGTCAAGGGGGCCACTTTAACGACATGCTATAAATTACAACTGACATGTTGAGACATTTTAATAGCTATGTCTGCAAATTGTACAATAAGGATTGATGGGAATCGTTCTTATTTTCCCCTTGTGGAGGGTAAATACATTTAATAGTCCCGCCCTTCTCTTTAGTTGTCATCCAGACTCACACTTGAGCACTCATTGCTTATTTTCATGAGATATTGTCAACTTTATAACTGAATGTTTCGATTGCAGATTATTGTTAGGGCTTTTCCCACCATTTGCCATTGGATAGGGCAGGTGGAGATATACAGGAAAGGGGAGACTGGTCTCCCCTCAAAAATGTCAATATAAGGCTTTGTACATGCAGCAAAATAAGACCGACATTTACGTTTTAGGCTGTCCACCGCCCCCATCTTGCAGACGGAGTAGTAATGATTGACTGCGATGCGGAGCTGAAATGTCAGTTACCACACTCGTGGTGGGAGGGTCGAACAAATGGGACTTTCCCCCAGGAGAACTGGGTTTGTGTCCCGTGTGAAAAACAAAAGTAAAAGACATTTTTACCTACAACTTCTTACGTAACTTATGTGGCTCACGGTTTATGAATCACCTTTTTATTACCCGACTCACATTTTTTACATTATTTCCGTGGCTCAAATCTCCCTCCTAACTACGTCACTTCCAGCATTTACGTACATTTATGTACCGTTTAAACTGTCTTTTATAATAACTAACCAGGAAGTTTTTTGCCCTAAACCTAGGTCATTGGTTTTGTAGCATAAATTCACAGAAACTGCAGCCTTTTTTAGAACCGTGAACCGTACATGTATGTATAATGACGTGGTACCATGAACTGTGAAACATTAATTTTGACAAAGGCTCATATGTGTCGTTATGGGTGATATTAACAGACGGTCTATTCTGTCATTTAAGTTGGAGATCTTGTTGGAATGGGGAAGAGAGAGATTGGACGATGGTCTTTGTACATGGGGTGCTTGCTTTTCCAGGTGCACTACTAGGGGATGTGTTGGAACGACAATGTGCAATGCACCGAAAGCATAATTATCAGACTTGTGTGTAATTTGAAGCACGATTGCAAACCATGTGTCACTAAGTAATCTGATATAAATAGCAAAGGTCATTTTAGTACCAATCTGCTTTTCGGGTTACAGCTACGGACATTTGTTTAGGCATGACTTAACTCTACCAGAAGCATGTTTTCATTTAATAGGACAGTTTTAATGTTGGAATAGCACAGCCTGTTCTGCTCGCGTCCAGTGAGTCTCTTCCTTCCAGGAAAGTGCACTTGAAATAGAGCAGCAGTTGGCTGATGGACCCCTGTGCTGGCACCTCTCCCTCCACTGGGCAGTGTGGCAGCTGCAAAGGACAGCCATGTGAATCCCTCTGATTATTACACAACCGTCTGCAATGTACCACAGCACCGTGCCGTCACAGCCAGCCCTTTCATCAGCTGAGGTACAGGCTCTTCGGCGAGTACAGAGCTGGGAGTGCAGGGAGTCCTGCATGAATAATGCAGTCTGCACATGGCTCACTTTTTAGGACTTCAACCCCATGCTTTCATCACTGAGCCGAATGAGATATGCAGAATATGATTATACTGACTCCGATTTTTATATACAACCCTTATTCCACAAAAGTTGGGATGCTGTGTAAAATGTTAATTAAAACAAAATGCATCACTATTCACAGAGTAATGTTTGTTTTTTTTAACTGGGGTTGTATATAAAAAAAAACGTAATATTGCAGACAGATTGTTATCAGTCAATAGGACAATTGACAACTCCAAAGTCCCTCCCTCCCCCCCGAGTTAAGAGCCTGGGTGTCATCCTCGACAGCACTCTTTCCTTTGAATCCCACATCAACAATATCACTCGATCAGCATATTTCCACCTGCGCAACATCAACCGTCTCCATCCGTCTTTCACACCTAACAGTACCGCCATCCTTGTTAATGCCCTGGTTACCTCCTGTATAGACTTATGCAATCCCCTCCTTTCTGGTCTACCTCTCAAGCTTATCCATAAACTCCAACTGGTCCAGAACTCAGCTGCCTGGATCATCACCAGAAACTCCTCCATAAATCACATCACTCCTGTCCTCCCACAGCTGCACTGGCTACCTGTTGAATTAGGGGTGTGCCATATCGTATCGTTCACGATAATACCGGTATATTTTTTTTATGGGTAAAAAAAATGCATATCACGATATTGGCAACATGCTCTACTTCTTGACAAAGTGGCGTAAGGATTTCCTATTAATTACCTAGACCTTGGCGGCCCGCCAGTCTCTTGTGCTGCTCTAACGTCACATTTCAAGCTACTGAAAGTATATCTACACTATTCATAACATAAAGTTATTTTGCGTTGTGTCTCTGCTCAGCAGTGTCTGTCACCTGTCAGTCAGTCTAGACCCCGACCCACCTCTCTGTCCTCCTCCGAGACATGCGCACGCATTCACACACACACACACTGAATATACCGAGCTGCCCTCCCACTGCGCTTCAAAACAAGCACCTACCTGTCTGTAATGTATCAGTCCCGTCCCCTCTCTCTCTCTCTCTGTGCGTCTGCGTGAGCCGATCTAAGTACTATCAACCTGTCCTGTCAGAGGTCCAAACGGTCCAAACACACTGTTGCATTGTGCCGTTCGTTAGCCGCGAGCTAACATTAGCTAACAATTAAAGTTGTTTTAATCACAAAAAGCTACTATTAGTTCCTGTCGCTTCACAAATGCAGCTTTCAAAATAAGAGCACAGAATCCACCACAGAAATTACAAGAAGACTGTCAAAATAAGATGCCTTAAATAAAACATAGAAGAACCTTTATTCTCCTTTACAATAATTAATTAAAATAGGCAATGATGTGTTTGTGAGGTGTTTGCTCACATTTAGCTCTCAAAGTGGACGAGATTGATCACATTGTACTATAAAATGTACAAAATTTTCTCCCAGGGGGCCCCCAGACCCCCTAGAAGGTTATTTTTTATTATTATTCGCTAATACTCAAGTAAGTAATTTTTTTGTATTTGGCAACTGTTGAGATTTGCAATTTACACTACATTTAGATTTATGATTGATTTTTATTTTGTTGTACAATTTTTATTTATTTATATGGACTACAAATTAATTTTCTATATATTTTTCAGTATTTTTGATATCGTCAAAAATATCGTTATCGCGATAATACTCTGAAATATCGTGATAATCTTTTAGGGCCATATCGCCCACCCCTATGTTGAATACCACATAGATTACAAGATACTTCTTCTCACTTTCAAGGCTCTTCATAGCCTCGCATCTCCGTACCTTTCTGATCTCCTTCATGCCTACTTCTTACTCCTTCCCCCTCCTCCATGCTCCTCACTACTCCTCCTGCCCACCTCTCTTCAATGGGGTCCAGAGCTTTTAGCTGTGCAGCCCCCCCATCTCTGGAACTCTCTCCCACAAACTATCCCTGACATTAACTCTCTGTCCACCTTCAAATCACAGCTCAAAAATCACTTGTTTAGATGAGCCTTTTCTGTTTGTCCTTGCCATCCTCACATTTGTTCTGTTCGTTGTTTGTATGTAGTTGTTTGTTTTTATGTAGCTGATTGTGTTTTTGTTTTTATCTAATGTTTTTTGCTGTGTTTGTAAGGTGACCTTAAATGACGTGAAAGGCACCAATAAATAACATGTATTATTATTATTATTATTATTATTATTATTATTAAAATTATGTTCACTTACAAAACAGTAATCTACAGGAAAGTCTACTGTCCACTGAAAATACTTCATAATGAGCATGGTGATTCATTTCGTAATGTCTGATAATATTCTATTGTTATACAAATGCTATAGAAATACCAAAATCAACAATTAATTGACACTTTGAACAAGCATTGTCTATGACCCCAAAGCCCAATATTCTTCTGTGATATACTGAACATCTCCATTGAAGATCAAAACCTATTAACACTAGAAAAGTGCACTCTGCTGGGCATTGAGAATCTCCTGCATAGCACAGCTGTGATCATTTCAAACATTTTAAAAGTTGTTTGCTTGTTGTCTCGAAACCTGACAAAGTATGAATTCTGACTACTTACATATCTGCATCAATATGTAGTTATGTCAGCATCCCTTTGATCCATGTTTATGTTGGAGGATTTGTTGGACAAAGAACATGCAGCCAAACCATCCAGCAACAAAAATAACCCAAACAGTTGCACTTTGTGAGTTGCTCTTTCCTATCATGAGCATGAGCAGCGGAGGGTCGCGGTCAAGTACTGCAGTATCCTTGAGCAAGGCACATTTTATAAAGTCACTTACGTGTTGTGGAATTTACGACGAGACGAGATGAAGACAACCGTCTCATTTGGCATCCAGCCGTTTATTTCGGACACTGGCACAGGAATTAATTGTACAGTCAGTCGGGTTTTTGCTCTCTCACACACACATCTGGAAAATATAAAATGAAAAGACGGTGCAGGTTAGCTAACTTGTGGCACTAGACATTTTGTAAACAAAAATAAAAGAAAAATGGCGTCAACTTCTGACGAAAAAGGACGAGCTCAACCGTAAGGGAGCTATATGTAAAAAAAACAAAAAAAAAAAAAAAACTTATACCACCCCTTTGTAGTGAAAATAAAGTAATCAATATGGAAAAATGACGGAGCTCATAGCTCGTGCACCTACCAGGGAGCCACGAAGGTCTGACTGTTGCTGCCCCCCGGGGTTCATGACCCTAAACCACAGGGGTGCTGCGTTTAATTACTATGGGACAAACAAGTTTGCGTGTTGACAGATGAGTTTTTATATGGCAAGTGGAATCAAATTTCTTATTAACTCGGTTACACAGACCGATAGTCCACAAAATGTGTAAATGAAATTGCCCTTGAAATGTGTACAGAATGTTCTACAGCAGGTGATCAAGAGCGAACACGTATATAAATAAGCTGCCAACATACGTTTATGATTTACAACTTGAATATCCAACTTGAGGAGGCAGATAGTTTGAACCCAGCAACACTATGATCTGGCCAGTTACCATGGGCACTTAATTGATGTTTCTGACAGGACATGCAAGTAAAGAATTAGTCCCTCACACAGTATTTCAAACAGATTATAGTAAAGAAAGTAAAAAGTGCTCTATGAGCACATGTCATACATGACAAGTGAGGGTGGCAAGTTATTAATTTGCTGCTTATATACAGTAGGAGATCTGTAGAAGATCACAGAGACATCTCGGCGATATGACAAAACATGGATGAATGGACCACTCCAGCCATAAAGGGAATTAAAATAACAGTTCAAGCAAAGGGACAAATATAGCTCAGCAGAAAAAGTGTCAATTAGCATGATATGGTCTATCTGTACGACGTTTTTGCATTTAAAAAAGATAGATCGTTATATAACACACCTTCTTTAAAGCACACTCTACAAAGTCTCAACATATGATAAAAACAGAAGCTACTAAGAAATGTAATGGTTGTAATGCTATGATAGTGACCTCTCTAAAAATGTGAAAAAAATGACGATACCACCTTTACATCAATATACCACGGACTTCATTAGTGATGACATTCAGTGACTTTTGAACTGTTCAATCAATGATGCACGTTGTAAAATGTCAGCAATAAAATCATTTGACCTTTCACATTAAGTTAGACTGTGCCCCTCGTGTTAGCACTGAGGGTTATACATGTGAATAAGATCAGCAGCATCCATGTTTGCAGTTTTTTCCACCCATATGTTTATGACATGTTTTTAACTGTGTGCGCATGTTTCTGCACCCCCTCATTAACAGCTCAAATGTAATCTGCATCAGTCATCAGTCAGAGTGTGAGCATGGTTACAGAGTGATGGTTGCATAACTTCTTCCTTCAGCCAAGACAGTGTATAAAGAGAGATTAATTACCACGGGTTACTGTCATCCTACTCCAATCTACATTCGTCAGAGGCAAGTGATAAATAGGGTGCTAAATGCACCAGTACTAATACTACTACCGTACACACACACACACACACACACACACACACACACACACACACACACACACACACATAAAGACTCAATCATCATCTCTGAGACTAATGAAAGAAACAAAAAACATTAATTGTATTTATTTACTTCTAAAGTCCCGTATGACAAAGTTTCTCATTTAATAAATGGAATTTAACCAACCACTGTAAATCACTGACCCACTGTAAAGTTCCAACTCACATGTGTTTCAATGTGACATCTTCAAAAGGCCAGAGATGAAAAAGTTTTTCACATCCATGCTTTAGAAACCTGCAGCTGTCTACTTCTCATATTCTGATTTCTTACAGTGATTACAGTGCTGGTCAAAAGATGTCTATAGACTGTTCTGCACTAATCATTTATCAGCGTTGGGATATCTAACCATTCTGACTATAAATTATGTAGCAATATATGCAATTATGTTGGTTTATAAATGGTGGTTTCATGGTTCAGGTAAAGTTAAAGCCTCAATCCATAATTCTATGCCCTCTTGAAAAATAGTGGCAAAGCATTTGTAGAGGGAAAAAAAATAAAAAAATAAAAAAATAAAAAAATAAAAAAATAAAATATATATATATATATATATATATATATATACATACACATGTGTATGTTTAACAAATGTATTGTAATGTAATGTAACTGAATTAATATATAAATATATATATTTTTTTATTCTATTTTTTTTTAATTTGCTGTTTTCCAAAAAAGACTGTAAAAATAGCAAAGCACATTAATATTCCTCGAATAAGATGTCAAATTATATTTATTTACATGCATTTCTGAACAGAAAAATTAGTTTTAGCCCATATATATATGTGTGTGTGTGTGTGTGTGTGTGTGTGTGTGTGTGTAACTATGTTTGTACTTAGTTGTATTCCACCACTGCAAGGAACAATGCCCCAAAACATAGTCACAAAAGTCATCTAGGTCCCTGTTGTGTTTTAAAGTCTGAAAATCCATTTAGTTTTAGCTGATAATTGAGACTCTGGTGATTCAGAGAAAACAAGCCATAGTGAAAGCACTTGTACATTTAAAATGCCATTGAATTGAAGTGTAAAGTGGATAATGTATTTTGTATGTATACATATACATACAAAATACATTATCATGTATGTTTTACATACATACATATCATTACATGTTTTAAAGGTACATTACAAAAGTTACAAATAACCATCTGGTTTTTCACCATTTACTGAACGAAAAATCTGACCGACATAATGCACTTCTTTTCAAAGTAAGAGTTAAGACTTTACACCTTGAAGAATGTCTTGTTGTGGACAAGGTACATTTACCAGGAAGGGAAAGCACCATAAAGCACAGGCTTTATGGGAAACTTAAGTTCAATGACCCTTGATGCTTGGAGCTGCACGCTGAAGGCTACCCAGAGTCCTTCAATAAAGTTACTGCTTGATTTTAATCTGACCTTCCTGTAGCTTTGGAAAAATGTTAGAAGTTTCGGTCTGATTTATAAAGTTATGTTCTTTTGGATAAAAGAAAGAAAAATACTATATCGAGAAGTCCATTGATAAACTGTAAAATAGCAGATGTTAAAGTGCGAACAGCAGCTGACATTAAATCATAGATGTAAGTGTTATCTTTTTAAACTAATGCTGGTGTAAAAATATATTTTATAAAACTATTCTCTTAGGACCAGAAATGGCAACTTTTTCTGAAGCAGAACATTTACACAGAAAAAAACATGCAACAGCTTACAAATAAGGTCATGTACAGATGGTTAACTCCAGCCAAGAGGATAAATCTCAGCTGATACAACACAAGCACTACACCAAATTCAAGTAGTCCTTTCTCAGCAAATTTTAAATTTTCATAATTTTTTTCAAGCTGAAAAGCATACACAGGGAGAGAGAGGCTAGGATAAATGATGATATGATGTGATGATGTTAAAGTTTATCATAAAATATCATTACATGAGCAGTTATTGTGCCAAACCTTGCTATGCTGCACCAAGTAGAATTTTCAACACATTTGCCATAATAAAAGATGACATCGTGCAAAGTACAAGCCACAGATATTTTGAGTTTTTGAACCAGAAATACATTGAATATGAACATTTCTGAAATGCTGCAACATTCTCATTGTGGCACCTAACAGCCGCAGCTTTAAACACGCTGTAAACTTGTGACAATCGCTGTTTTCAAGACATGACAACCACACTTTAAAAAGCACTTTTGTTAAAGTTTGGCATCAAAACCACTAAGGCTGAGTCCTTGTTGGAGCCGACCCGCAGGCTCAAATCCTGTACGAGGTCCCTTTATTGCATGTCTTCCCCTCTGTCACCCCATTCAATTTTCTCTGTCACTATCACATAAAGCATGAAAAATGCCCCCAAAAAATATTTTAAGAGAAAAACAACGAAAAACACAAATTCAGGACATAAAAAAACGTAAAAAACTTGACAAAACATCCAACAATGGAGCACAAACAAGCACATTCATTCATTATCCTCAATTGCTTATCCAAACTGGGGGGCTGGAGCTTATCCCAGCAGCATTAGGCAAGAGGCGGGCTACACCCTGGACAGGTCGCCAGAGGCGACAGGGCTGACACATCAAGACAGACAACTATTCACGCATTTGGACAGTTTAACCTAAGCTGCATGTCTTTGTGGGACGAAGCTGGAGTACCTGGAGAGAATCCACGCTGACACAGAGAGAACATGCAAACTCTACACAGAAGAGCCGCAGGCCGGAGTTGAAACAGCGACCCTCTTGCTGTGAGGCTACAGTGCTAACCACTACACCACCATGTAGCCTGGAGCACAAACACATTCACCCAGTTTGATGACTTGGATTTACTGGTCCCCCCCCAACCAATGCAGCTTTTAACGTACAGGTGCATCTCAATACATTAGAATATGATGGAAAAGTCCATTTCCAGTAGTTCAAGTCAAATAGCCACAACCAAGTATTAATTGCATATAGATGGACATACCTTTCAGAGGCCAACATTTCCATATTAAACACACTTATAAAAATTGGTGTTTTGTAATATTCTAATTTTTTGAGACACTGAGTTTTAGGTCTTCGTCAAATGTAAGCCATAATCATTATAATTTGAAGAAATTAAATTACAGTAAGGCATGATATGTTTCATTCTGTGCATAATGGATCTATATAATGTGTTATTTCCACTTTTTGAATTGAATTACTGACATAAATACACTTTCTATGATACTCTTATTTATTGAATTGCACCTGTAATTTTGTCAAAAAATAAATTAAAAAAAATAACACTGTAGATGAATATATTTGTGGTTTGCAGAAACATACAATGCCAACACTTTTGCTGGAGACTTAAAGTACAAATCACACCTGCTAAGCAGCCCAATTCTAATACCTCATTCATTTGTTTCACTTTTTAAAGTTACCAACTCTGTCTCGACTGCCAACAGGAGGGAGGAGGCCATGTGTTACAAATCTGTAATGGCCTGTCTTATTTTTGTTGGTATAATGGTGGAGCCAGAGTAGTGGACGACTCTGGATCTGTTGCTGGGCTCAGTCGGCACCCTGCAGGCAGCAACAGAGGTGAGAACAAGGACTGTACTGCATCCTGAGCTGAAATCTACTCAACTCCCACACCCTCTAAAGTTATCACCTTCATCGCTCTTCACATCCCTCCAAGGCGCAGCTTTCAGCATCACACTTTTGCCAGCAGTCATAAGACTACACACCTCTTCTCGAACAGGCTTATTAAAGTTGGAATGTGATCAATGTTCAGTAAGCAGAAAATACCTTGCATTAGATTTTTTCTTTTGTACAAAGTACGGCACTTTTTTGTGCCTTTCCCTGAAGCAGACATATATATTTATATGTATTATGTCTATAAATATACTGTATTTTTCTCCGCTGTACCCTGTTGCTATATGCTAATGCATTTGAGCTAGTTTCCTCCCAGGGATTATTAAACATTCATCAAACCTGAAGTATGAGGTGGAGGTGAAGTTGTGAAGCTGTAACTTGGACTGAAGTCTCACATACATGCATTAAGGTCTTTTAAGGTCTCAGCTCAGTCAAGGAAGCCTCAGGTGTTGTCCCGACATTGAAAACTCTGGGGAGCTTGAGGCAGGAAAACATGCGCATTTAATTTCAGATTATATATCATAAAATGAATGGTTGGCTGGCTTTGACCACTTTCAAATGGGATTTCACGGTATTAATACATGTTTATTTATATCACAGTGATAGCAGCAACTCCGGCTGGTGCAGGTTGGATTTTATGTATTTGTTCCCATAACAAAATATAAAAACAGTTTTCCTGTAATAATAACAATCTATCTATAAAAGCAGTTGCAGACGTTGTAGTGGTCTGCATGTAATGTACAAATTCTGTTATTTGCGATAAGAGGTTCAACTCCCTGCGGTGTCCTGCTAACAGCCACAATATATGAAACACAATAGTTATCAATCAATCTACACATTAAACAACATACCTTATAACCCTTACTCACATTATTCACATCCATCTGTTTGTGCTGCATGTAAACTTATTCCCTCCTATGTCTGTGTCTGTATATATGTCTAACCATGCTGAATGACTGAAGTTTATTTTTCTTAAAATAACTATTCAGTGTCTCTTTATATCTCAATGTACATCCATGTATTTCCCAATATACACATTGTATATTAACACTACACAACAGTATTACACCTCATTGTAGTCCCCACTTTCACACACAACCTCATTTGGCCATAATTGAAAAATCAACGTAATCTCCCACTATACAAATACATACTTCCTACGGGCACTGCACTAGTAATAATAATAATAATAATAATAATAACTTTCAACTACCTAACTAATGTCAAGTGACTAAGGTTGCAGAATATGAGGAAGATGTTTGATTGTGATTTTTCGGTCCAACTGCTATTAATAATGGAAGTTTAGAGACAAATTATGCAACTGCATGTTGTCCCAAATGAACTTAACCTGGTTTCTACAGATTGGTATCAGTAAGGTAAATAGTCACATAACTGAAACTTCTACAAGTGGAAGCACCGAACCACTGACCTTTCAGTCGGCGAATGTTCTATTGACCTGTTCCAGTTAATATAATCCTGATATTTAAACGTCGTGTTGTATTTATTGAAAGCATCCTCTGTTCATACTGTGAGTGTTGTTAGCTTAGCAGACTGACAGGATGGGTGGCTTCACAGAATAAACTCACGTCAAACAATATTAGGGCTTTGAAAAGTTCAAATGAGGACTTCTGGGTTCTTATTCACTATCTGCCAGTTTAACCCTTTATCGGGCAAAGAACTATATGGTAACTTCAGCAGACATCCAAAATGAGGTCCCCATGCCTCTCAGTGAGGTCATAGAACCACATGGATTTCTCTCAGGTAATCAGCAACATAGTGACACCATGGCATCTGACCAAGCAGTATAATAATAATTATAATAACAATAATAATATTAATATAATACTAAAAATACTAATATTACTAATAATAATAACTAAATTGACCTTTATTTGCAACAGAAAAAACAGAAAAAAAGTCATAAAAGTAAAAGTCTTGTAATATCCTCCTATAACATTCAATAAATTCTCAATTTCCAAGTATTTCAATAATTGCCGTATAAATGGCTACAGGGGACATATTGTGCACATTTTCAGGTCTATACTTCTTTTTCTCTAAATGTTTACTGTTTCATGTTTAATACCAAAAAACATGCTTTTATCTGTCAGAATAAACCTGTATGAAACACTCTGTTTTAGCTCCTGTCTCCTTAAGCGCCCAAAAAATGCCTGATCTGCTCTGATTGGCTTGCAAAAAAATATGCAAAGGTAGATGTCAAGTAGTGGGCGGTAGATACTAATGAGCCTGCATGTGACATTTGATAGTTGAATCCCATGTTTTCTGATAAAACAGCTGACTGTCTTACTGCTGGATTGGTAGGCACTGTGCAAAAGCACCATTTTTAAAATATATATATATTTCCCCTTAAAAGTTACAAACAGGACAAACAATGAAATCGACAGTGCTGTTTCAGCAAAATCACCTTTAGCTACATCGAAATAGTAAAGACACCGGCAAGAGTTTGATTTTGCAGTTTGGAACATTTTTAAGATGCAGTTTACTTCTGTCCATGACAGTTGTAAGCATAGCCAGCACAACTGACAGTTCCCTAAAAACTCCTCCACATTTTGCAGCTCCTTAAGGCACTGTCAACTGAGTCAAATTGTAGCTTTTATCATTTAAGAAATTCACTCTTTGTAATTACAATTTCCATTTGGAAAATATTAATTTAGTCTGTATTAGTTAGCATTTGAGCTGGCATTTAATCTTGATTCTGTGTTTAATGGCATTACCTGTTGAGTTCATTGACAATGCAAGACTTAATAATTACAGAAAAGTAATGTTTTTAGCAAGATGACTTGCATTTCATGTGAAAAAATTAAGCTTTTGTTAAAACAGGCACATCAAAGCTAATCAGAACAACTGACAAGACGTACTAAAAAGATATTAGACATTAAAAAAGTTTTAAAGTTACATTATGACCTACAGGAGTCCCGTCAGAAGTCATATCTGCCTTTACTCACAGTCAAAAGATTAGTAGCCATGTACCGGGAAACTAAAAGATATTCATTTCCTTTTGTAGTGAATAATCCCACTTCCCTGCTGCCCCTCACAGCAACGTGGACCCCGTGCATCTCCTGTTCCTTTTTAGCATGCTGGCCCTGCAGGGAGAGGGAGCTGCAGGTGTAGAAATGTTTAAATCTCTAATCTCTCACAGTGACTGACTCTTTCACTGTGACTAAATCTGTGAAATTAGAACACTCTGTCGCTTTGGGTTACTGTGCAGATAAGAGTACAGTCTGGCTGATGTTGATTAAAACAGCCTGGAAAAGTTAAGAGACATTCCTTATTTAGAAACTACTTTGCATTCCCTAAAAAAATGTTTTATGGCCATGGTAAAAGATTTAAGAGTTTCGCTGTGATTCCAAATTATCTACACTTTACTTGTCTCGCAGACACATTAGCTGCCAGTCTCCCTGCGGGGCGGCCACCTGTTCTAGACTCTCTGGTCTTGCAGGTATCACATTCTGTTTTCCTGTGCAGCTGCAGCATGTTTTTGCATCCTGACTATTTATGTCTTGTTGATATTTACGAGTAATAAAATAAGACTTGTAATATCCTCCAATAACAATTTAGGTTTGAAATTCTCAATTTCCAAGTATTTCAATAATTGCCCTATAAATGGCTACAGGGGACATATTGTGCACATTTCCAGGTCTAAACTTATTTTTCTCTGCATGTTTACTGTTCCATGTTTAATACCAAAAAACATGCTTTTGTCATTGTTTTTATCCATCAGAATCACTCTGTTTTAGCTCCTGTTTGGCTAATTGGCTTGCAAAAAAATATGCAAAGGTAGATGTCAAGTAGTGGGTGGTAGATACTAATGAGCCTGCATGTGACCTTTGATAGTTGGATCCCATGTTTTATGATAAAACAGCTGACCGTCTCACTGCTGGATTGGTAGGCACTGTGCACAAGCAGCATTTTAAAAAAATATATATATTTCCCCTTAAAAGTTACGAACAGTACAAACAATGAAATCGACAGTGCTGTTTCAGCAAAATCGCCTTTAGCTACGTCGAAATAGTAAAGACACCAGCAAGAGCACCTGTTCTAGACTCTCTGGTCTTGCAGGTATCACATTCTGTTTTCCTGTGCAGCTGCATCATGTTTTTGCATCCTGACTATTTATGTCTTGTTAATATTTACGAGTAATAAAATAAGACTTGTAATATCCTCCAATAACACTTTGGGTTTGAAATTCTCAATTTCCAAGTATTTCAATAATTGCCCTATAAATGGCTACAGGGGATAAATTGTGCACATTTCCAGGTCTATACTTCTTTTTCTCTACATGTTTACTGTTCCATGTTTAATACCAAAAAACATGCTTTTGTCATTGTTTTTATCGGTCAGAATAAACCTGTATGAAACACTCTGTTTTAGCTCCTGTTTGGCTGATTAGCTTGCAAAAAAATATGCAGAGGTAGATGTCAAGTAGTGGGCGGTAGATACTTATGAGCCTGCATGTGACCTTTGATAGTTGAATCCCATGTTTTCTGATAAAACAGCTGACTGTCTCACTGCTAGATTGGTAGGCACTGTGCACAAGCAGCATTTTAAAAAATATATATATTTCCCCTTAAAAGTTACAAACAGTACAAACAATGAAATTGACAGTGCTGTTTCAGCAAAATCGCCTTTAGCTACGTCGAAATAGTAAAGACACCAGCAAGAGCACCTGTTCTAGACTCTCTGGTCTTGCAGGTATCACATTCTGTTTTCCTGTGCGGCTGCATCATTTTTTTGCATCCTTACTATTTATGTCTTGTTGATATTTACGAGTAATAAAATAAGACGGCCCAGGCCCGTCGCATCATTGTTTGCTCAGCATCAAGCGGCTATCAGACATAATCAAAGCCTGATAAGTCAAGCCAATACCATTACCAGGCCCGTTTCACAGTTTGGTTTCCAGATGAACTGTGGCAATGAGCTTTGACAAGATTGATGGAGCGTGCAGACAGGGGTGACATAATGTTATACACACACAAATACACACACACACACACACAAAACAAAACCGTATCACTTTCTGCTAGGATATAAATCGTGCTGTGACAGTGAGGCATTTTACAGCTGTATATATATCCTACCACACACACACAGATATAAAACACACACAGGATAGTGATAAGTGTGTTGTTCACAGATACAATAAGGAACATGGTGCACTGACCCTTTTCACTTTCATCCCCTGGGATGTGCAGCTGGAAATGTGATGCTTGGATGGCTTGTCTGTGAATGTTGCTTATTCCAAAAAAACATCTTAACTTAGATCCATTTTAACTACCTTAATGCCTTAATACAGGGCTGAAATAAAGTAGCTGTCAATCAATTCAAATGTTTAATTGCGATTAAATGTATGATTGTGCGTAGTTAATCGCAAATTAATTGCAAATTAATGGGTGCACCCGTACTTGATGTTATCACACGATTAATTATCAGCAGTTAGCATCCCTGTAAGTATGGGCCTGCTCCACCCGCTTGCACATCCAGGAGGTTGTTATCAGCCCGTTCATTGGCCGGTCGCTGTTTTGTTTAATTTCACTTTGATTTTTGTACGGTTTAGGGGCAGAAACTACCGTTTAGGTTAAGAAAATAAAGTAAAGTATGGGGTTAGATTTTGGTAAAAAATGTCATTAAAACTATTTCTATTTCTTATAAATCAGTAAAACTAAAATTATTACTCTCACATATGGAGCATTGCATGGTCTATATATTGTTGAACTACTTCACCCATATCTGTCAGCTCGATCTCTCGGTCCCCTGTCTGAAAACACGTGGTGATCAATCATTTCAATATGGTCTACTATTCTTGTTTCATTTCTGTTTTTGTAATTGTCTTTTCTTATGGTGCAAATAAATAAATAAATACAAATACATGATATAAAAATTAAAAGTTTAAGGCAATTATGGGATGTGAATTCAAAAATCCATAATAGATGATTCCATTCAGTTAATAAAGTGGTTTAGTTGCTTGACCCTATTTACTATAGTATATTTACCATGAACACCAAGAATAAAAGTGCTATAGCCTGTTCCGCCTGGCACAGATGTTGTCTTAGTGTGAACTGAAAATGTTGCAATAAGACATTTAAAAAAATGTAATCATCTATTTTAATGTCATCTAGGGTTTTATCAAATTGTCTAATACTGTCGTCTTGTCAGGTAATAGGATTAGTCCTCATCCTTTGTTGTAGAATGATCGCTGACTGGCTGAGATGGTAATCATCTACAAATAACATGTGCAAAGTTTCCCACTACATGATAAGGTAATAAATATTCAAGTCTTACTCAGAAAGTTCAAAGAAAGATTTGATAACCTTTCCAAAGTTTTGCGGTAGCAGTGGAGTATCACAGCAGCGGATACATGTTTGACATGGCACACCATCAGCCCTAAAGGTTCACATCACTGATAGCCAACTTGAAAACAGCTTCATTTTTTTTCTTTTCCAGTCACTGCCATTCAGTGGCAACATATGAGCTCTAATTTAGACGGAGTGAGATGAATGTTGCACACAGCCTCTTCATACCATCTGCAAATGCAGTGACAAAATCATATGGAGACCTTCAAAAACACGCAAATGCAAAATAAGCCTTTGAGCATATGTGAATATAAACACTGACATGTTGTGAGAATGAAACATGATGTGACAGAGGGGGCATGAAAGATATGTTTATACCCCGTCACACACACATACACACACACAAACACACACACACACACACACACACACACACACAGTCTACTGCGTGTTTTACAGAACCTTCGGCAAATGTCTTTTCTATTCCATCAGCTGAGTAGATGAGCTGATCTGTCGGGTCTACACTTGGCTCAGGCGATGGTCACACAAAGGCCTGTCAGGTTTTATTTGAAGCACTATCACAATTCTTTTCATAAGTTTTGGTGTGTTTATTGTTTCTCTTCATCGTGCATTTGTCAAATGGTGAGGAAAAACTATCTTTTGGCTGTAAAGTTATTTTAGAAACAGCTTGTTTAACCTCCCAAAATATGAACCAATGAGAACTGCCTTAGCTGTAGGCTAGTCCGGGTTTAAACTAATAGGAAATCGGTGCAGAAAAACAATAATTACATTCATGTTGTTTAAAACATCTCAAAATGGTTCCAGAACATTAATGTGCTTGAAAAAAAAACAATTATGAAAGCAAACTGTATGTGCACATTTCTTCCTGTTCTTAGTGTGTCTGTACATTCAGGTCTATGTCGGCATGCATTAGAGAGCTGGTGGAGCACACTTCCAGACCACACTGCCCTTGACACTACCTCTCTCCACGTGACCGCCCCTGCCCGGGCTCCCTGAGGCGATGTCGCTCCGGCGTCAGACCTGTCTAGTCGAGGAAAACTGGATCTCTCTCTCCCCGCAGGGCAGAAGGCCCATGGTTGCGTGCCTTGGATATCTCCTCCACTAGCTGTCCATTCCCTCAAGGTCCCAGTGAGTCACCCAAGCACACAGCTGAGTCACTCCCATTGGGAGAACACAGACAAGACACAGGCACAAACATACTGCAAAAGTATGTTACATACACATATATATACCGAGGTATGTTTACTTTCGCCATGGCGATTGTGCTTTCAGCTTGGTTTGTCTGTCAGCAGGATTGCAGCAACACTACTAGCTCGGTTTTCATGAAACTTGATGTGTAGCATGGGCCAACTTTGGAGCAGATCCGAATCACGGGGAATATACACAAACTATTATTTTACTTTTATTAACATTGGGAGATATGGCATCTGTGCTGCATTCATGTGGTGTTGGAATCATTTGAAAAAAATAACATAACTTTTCACCAGGGAAAGTTCACATAATGCCCCTTCAAGTTGGATTGGAACATTATGAGGGCAAGCCATGGTGGAGATCTGTGCTCTCTGAGTGCCCTTCTGTTAAAATGATGTTATTGTATATACATTTCAAAACTTTAAAATATATGTAGTGCGGAAACAAGTAATTCAGAGATGTAATGTAGTAGAATTATTAGGGGCTATAAAAAGGAAATACATTAGTAAAGTACAATAGGTCAAACTGTTAAGTACAGTACTTGAGTAAATATACTTAGTTACATTCCACCACTAGAAGTAACCATGCTTGTAATGTTTTTAAAATGTAAATATATCAACATTGAGTGATATCATTCATTCATTCATTATCCTTAACCACTCATCGGCACTCGGGTCGTGGGGGGCTGGAGCCAATCCCAGCTGACATTGGGCGAGAGGCGGGGTACACTATCACAGGGCTGACACATAGAGACAGACAATCACGCTCTCATTCACACCTACGGGCAATTTAGAGTCACCAATTAAACCTAAGTGCATGTTTTTTGGACTGTGGGAGGAAGCCGGAGTACCCAGAGTGAACCCACGCTGACGTGGGGAGAGGGGTCAAACTAGCGACCCTTACTGTAAGGCGAGCGGCTTACCACGACACCACGGTGTACCCCAGTGACATCATTATTTACCTTAAATTATCTTAATCTTGTTCCTTCATTAAGTACATAGAACAAAAAGGAAGTTGAAGTTAGTTAGAAAAAAGTGAATTTCAGACCCTGCATACAAATGATATTAACTTTAAATAAAAATTTGGACAGGATGAAATCTAACATTTGGTGTAACCAGGACCCTGGGACAAAAGCTGCTTGTGGGTACGGGTCAGTAGGTAAACCACGATGTTTATCAACCGTCTGGGAAGCATTGTAACAGGGTAAGCAAAGTGCCCTCCCCTGACACTTCATCTAGGGCATCCTGGAAAAAATCCCTCCAGTCTGGTCTGCCCTCAGGTCCCAGTTGGATGTTTCCACACTACCTCCACAGGGATCCACCCAGGAGGCCTCCTGATCAGCTGACTCTGTTCAAACCATTGGAGCAGCAGTTCTACCCCCAGCTCCATACAGATGTCACAGCCTCTCACCCTATGAAGAAAACTTATTTCAACCTCTTGCATCACTGATTTCAGTCTTTCCCTGGAACAAGGACAGTCAGATGTCCTTGCAAGAAAAAGGAACTGTTCCATAGCAATCAAACAGGGCTCAGCCAGGGACAGAACCAACAGGAAAAGTGCAGCCCATATCCTTTTCCTGGAAAAAAGAAATGGTGGCAATCATGCACATATAGATTTATGGTCCTTTTATGCAGTACATTAGCTTAGATAAACATGCACATACTAACATATGACAATTCATGGATTTCCTAATGAGCATCACACAGTGAATGATCACCCTTAAAGCTTTCCTGTTCATTAGGGACATCATCTATGCCTGCACACTCCATATACCATGAATAAAACTCATAATGTACGCCAACATCCTCATTCATGCACACACACACACACACACACACACACACACACACACAAACACACGAACAGTGGATGGAGCAGTGATGCATCCATGTGGTGTTTAAATGTAGAGTGGCATCTTCCAGGAATTTCCTGTCCTAAAATTTGGCCTGGCAGTGAGAGAGATGAGGGGGAAGGCATCTGGCACATTGGCTGCTTATATAACAGCTGGATAGTCCATTCACTATCAACCCTGCTTTGTTGTATAAGTGTGAGAATATGTTATATGTGCTTGTGTTTGATTCTGAATGATGGCTCATGTGGGGATAATTTAGGGGTTCAAGACAGTGCTTACAACTTGTCTAACCTGGGATGAAATTTTTTTACAACCAGTTTTTTACAAATTTTGATTTCATTATATTCAGCACAAATGAAATGCTTTGTTTCCTTGTCACCTTAGGGAAGGAGGGTGTGCATGTTCTCCCAGTGTATGCATTGGTTTTCTCTGGATGTCCCAGTCTCTTCCCCAGCTCCTAAGACATGCAAGTTAGGCAAATTGGAAAGTCAAAATTGACTGTAGGTGTCAATGTGTCCATAGAGAGGCAGATGTACCACACCTATTGCCCAGTACATGCTGGAATAGGCTAGCCTGGAATCCTGTCAAATCTGCTGAGCTCATATTTTATTTGCTGTGGCAGATGTGTCTGGTCACTCTCCGATTAAGACAGACAGATTGGCGTCCACCAGCCACAACCGTTTATCTCATAGAAGACGGATTGAATAGGATGACTTACGTCCTGCGAAGCTCAAGAAACTCAGATCAAACTGTCAAACTAGGCAGCGTTGATAAAATGTGATTCAACATTCTGTTACTGTGCTGCATATTTCTCACCTCAGAAACACATTTTAGTACTGTTTACCTGTAATTTGAGAAGGTTTGCAACCAGGACACCATGTTTGGTTTCCAGGCACCGCTCAAACTTTCCTGTGTCAATTTTTTTGTTGCTCCACTTGGTTGGGGGTCACATTCCTTTGCTCTGATTGGTTTAAATCTATTCAGAGGCATTATGGACTTCTATTCATTTGCAAATTAGTCTAGTGATGTCAGGATTGGAACAGGATCCAGTAAGCTCAAATCTTAACTGTGGCAAAAAGATCTCCAACCCAAACAACAGAATACACCGTTTGGTACCACCCATAACAACCCATATGAGCGTTTCAGCTCATGATACAGTAGAGCACACACATCATTATACATACATGTATGGTTCGCAGTTGTAAAAAAGGCTGCAGTTTCTGTGAATTAAAACTACAAAACCAGTGACCTAGGTTAAGGGCACAAAATCTCCTGGTTAGACAGTTTTTAAAAATTTATAAATGTACGTAAATGCCGGAAATTAAGTAGTAGAGGGTGTCATGAGCCACTGAAGTTACGTTAAAAAAAAAAGCAAGTTACATGAAAAAACGTGATTCAAAAACCGTGAGCAACTGAAGTTAGGTGAAAAGGTGTTTACTTTTTTTCCACATAGGACACAAACCCCCCCTTCCCCTAGTTGAAAGTCTGCCTTTTGTTCGACCCATCCACCTCTCCTCCCTCCCTCCTTGAGTGTGACATCGGCCATTTAAACTCCCCATCACCTTCAATCACTACTACTATGCCAGCAAGATGGCAGCAGAGGAAAATCTAAAACATAAATATGAGTCGTATTTTGCTGCCTGTACTAACACCCAAAATTTACGTTTCTGAGGGGAGACCAGTCTGACTGTGAGGTTACTTTTGTCTCTTTATTATGGAGACATGCAGGTGAGAAAAAAGTTTCCACACTGTAATGAAAAAAGTAATTTTTTCCACACTGTAATAAAAATGTTTCATTACAGATAAATGACGAAAAATGAGAATCTAAATGTTTTCTTGGCAAAATCCAAAAGTTTCAAAGTTTGCTTTGAAAGGTATTTTACTTGCTATTAAGCATTGTTTAATTCCAGTTGATTGGAGTGTGACTCTCAGACCTGTCCTGTTTGATTGTATGATAAAGACACAAAAGTAACCCCATTCTAAACAGGATAAGCAGTTGAAAAAAGGATGGATGGATGTCTTCGGTGTGTGTCAGCTATTGTTAAGATTAGCATGAGCCTCAGGGGAATAAATGTAAATTACAGCAATGTCCTTTGGGTGACCCAACACTGTGTATTGTGCACACGTGCATGTGTTTGTGGCTCTTTCCAAGACTTCTGTGCCTGTCTCAACTTTTTACAATTTCTGCAAAAATGATGAGACAACAACAACACCAAGGTCAACGAGTCACTTGCGATGTCCGCCCTCATTCAAATAGCATTATCTCCAAGTCCCTGTCACAGTCATGAGTGAAAAATGTTGTCAGCTGCTTGACATGATCATTTATAAATACAAATGTCACAGCGGATGTTGGTTTGAGCACGGCCATTGAATTCAAATGACTGTGACTGTCTGCGTCAAGTCAGGGGATAAATCACACACATTGACGAAAGGTCAGAGGTTTAAGGAGCTTTTTATTTAATTATTTATTCGATCTAAAAATAAATCCAGTTGTTGGGCGTTTGTTGGCCTTTGGGAGCATGCTCAGGGAGGCGGCATTGATTGATTACATTCCTCTAGATGCAAATGTGACTTTAATCAGATTTGCTTTGATTTGTATCTTGTTTTCCCCCCACTGTTGTTGTACAGTACGCTTGGCAATCACTGTGTCAAGAACAGGACCTTATCTTGAATGTTTAGTAGACCTCAGCAGGGAAAAAATATATAAAATTAAAAACTGTTAATTCACGGAGCTGCTTTGCATCTGATGAACCTTTTAGAATAGGTCTGTAAAGAGCCTGACAGATGGAAATGCCAACTGTTTTAATGAGGCTATTCAAACAGTGTAACACAACAAGCATTACACAACCCTAAAAACAATCAGCTATGACTCAAGCATGACTTGGTTTAATTGAATAACATCAGTGCTCTATGGTTTGCCCATATGCTATTTGTCTCTGATGTGAAATAGAGTGCAGACTGAAAAAGAAGCCAGAGAAGCGTGCAAGAAAGGGTTTGGGTTATGAACTTTAAACTTTTGCAAACAGCTGTTCCCCCTCACCCCATACTATTATTAGCGTTGCATGAGGTTGGACTAGAGTAGATTGACTTTATCTCCCACCTCAATTACTCATTCCAAAGTAAAAAAGAAAGACAACAGCAAACATTTAACCCATGCTTATCAAGCACATTCTCCTGCAGCAATCAACCAGTATAAGCGATGACAAAACATAGCCTGGAAGCAAGCACGCAAATAAAAGAGTAAAAGAGAAGACAACTAAACCAAAAAAAGTTTGATGAAAATTGAATGAGCCAGCTGTTAAAGCGTGTTTTGTCATGCACAACCAACAAGCATTAAACTTCAGCTCATATTTGCATTGCTTGAAACAACTGAAATGAATATAACAGGCATCATTATATAAGAGGGGATAACAGAATTCTGCTGAAAGTCACAGAAAAGTTGACTGAGCACGCCTGCTCCTCTGCCAACTCTGTTTACATTCATCTAAGTCCACATCCACACCTGGTAGCTGCCAGTGCAGCCAGAGTTTTCTTCTGTTGATGAACAGCTCAGCTTGAGTAGTTTGGGGTTTTGTGTTCGACTCAAGGGCAAACAGGAGAGTGTTTCATTTCAGCAAACCCATATTTTTTTAGGCGATCCGTCATTTTGCAATTGCAAATTTAACGTTCACAAGCTCAATTCTGTGGCTACGCATTGAAAGATTGCTGATTACATAACCAAATGCTGAACTGTCTAACCGTGGCAATTAAAATGGCTACAAAAGAAGTCACTTCCCACTTGTTTAGGGGAAAAAATACCATATTCAATTTGTTTGTTTTTTTCATATGGGAGAAAGCTGCCGAGTTAAAGTTTGCTTAGTGTTTTTAGCAATAAAGCCTCAAATTCATATTATTTCTCACTCCCTCCCAGCAACTGCAAAGCATAACCACCTAGTGTTTACTGTTGCACCTCTACAGTTTACAGTTTAATTACTTGCTCAAAGGCACAACCATTTAAAGATAAAAATCCATGTATATATATATATATGTATATATATGTATATATATATATATATATATATATATATATATATATATATATATATATATATATATATATATTGCAGGACACTGGAGGTTGTGCAGCCTTTGAGTAAATGTACTTTTCAGACTGACACAGTTGAAATGTGCATACGTAGCAGTTTTCAGGTAAGTTTTGCCAACTTACAGTACCAACTGTGTCACTATATCTGAATATACGACCTCTTTTACAACTTAATTAAAAAAATAAGGGAAAAGGAAACCTACAGTAGCAACAAATCAAGTGAATTTTTGGCTGGACATTAGCACCCCAATTAACTCAGTGAATTTGCAGTCCACCCTTTCATATGGCTGGAGTTCAGCTGCGTTCTCTGAGTGGGAGAGAGGAGACACATTACAGTAAATTGAACGCACAGCAGCCAGAAACAGGGAACTTTCAATGCATGTGAAAAAGCACATTTTGTATGCACTGCTAGACTTAGTAATTGTCATTTGACTGCAAGCTTCAACAAGTGAGCAATGCCAGTTATATTGTACAACATGTGCACTACACCTTATGCACAGACTTGGCCATTGATGTGGAATCAAGAACCTGTGTTGTTGCATTTGTTCTTTATCATAACTACTGCAAGCTTCCTGGCTTCCCCAGAGCAATGGAAATTATGCAAGACTCATTGAAATGTTACACTACTCTCCCTTTTATCTTTTTGCCTTCCCTTTTCCCCCCATGAGACTTTGTGGTGGTGACAGTGGGCCCTGGGCCCTTAGGTGCACTCTGACAGACACTACTTTTTAATCTTCCCTGCATTGTATCCTTCTTTTGTCACATCTATTTAACCTCTCTTGGGGAGTTCTACACTAGATAGATTTTTCTTTTCTTTTTTCTTTAATTATTTCACTCAAGTTGGCCTCATTCTCTTGGCAAACCCCTTTGTCCTTCTACAAAAACAGCTTCTGTCCAGACCATACTGCTTCTGATTTACCAATGACTTTTGGGCCATTTACATTCCTAATCCACATGTTGGTAGGTAAAAACATTAAGCACTTGTTATGCACCAATGTGTGCCTCTTTTGCACCAATTTATGGTAGAAATGTCTAGTAATAACGGGAAAAAAGGAAAATTATTTTGTCATTTAAAAAAAGTGAAGCCTCTACAATGGGTCTGTGTGACAACCTCATTAGTTATCATTGCAAGTACATGATAACTCTTTAAGTAATTAACCAATAAGTATGGTGGAATGTAAGTAAGTACATGTACTCAAGGACTGTAGTACAATTTAAAGGTACTTAATTTACTTGAGTATTTCCATTTACAGAACCTCTACTCTCAAATATTGTACTTTTTACTCCACTACATTTAGCTGCTAGCTTAAGTTACTAGCGAAATTTCAAGTCAATATTTAACATTAAAAACATATGATCAATTTAAAATGCGTATCCATAAACCACATGACAGTATATTAAGTAGTTTAAATTGGCCCTTCTTGACAACACTTAAATGCTGCATATTTAATGTATCAATATGAATAATCCAATAAGATATTTGCCATATATATAACAATCTGAGTGGGTCCATTCTGCACAACAAGTACTTTTACTGTTGATACTTTAAGCGCATTTTAATGCTGACACGTTTGTGCTTTATCAAGTCAAGTAAGGCTTTGAATGCAGGACTTTTACTTGTGGTGGAGTAATTCTTCAGTGTGGTATTAGTACTTTTACTTAAGTAAGGCATCCGAATAATTTTCCCACCAATGCCAATAGCCTATGGAACTGAAATTTTGAGAAAGATTAGATATTGTACTTCAGTGATCACCAGTGTAAAAACTATATTAAAGAAGCAACACTGCAGCTGCCCTGTTGCACAAAAGCAGCCCAGACCATTTGAGTTATACAGGCTGCCATTTAATTACCTTAAACGCCTTTCTATCCTAGTGTGTATTACATTGCCGTTTGTTGTCCAGATGGCTGTCAAAGCTCCACTTTACTCCTCTCTATTTCCCTGATTCATCCCTGATGTTGAGGAGGAGGACAGTGAATTGGGGAGATGAAGGCGGTGGACTTTTATTTGTCATGGAACAAAAAAATTCTGCAGACTCTCCCGATGGGGGGAGTGTGATTGATGCTTATTTTAAAAGCCCGTGATTAAACGCTATTGCTTCCGTTTATCCTCACAGCACCCCTCTCTGTGTGTTTCTCCTTCTCTAACTCCACAAACACATATGCATTTAGTAACTCTGTAATTAACAAGGAGGTTGCTAAAAATGTTTTTCCTCCTCTGAGGGGAAAATAATCATTACCGGTGGCTCCATTAGTCTGTTTATACCTGGACTTTGTCTGCCTCTACAGTGAATAGTAGTATGGCTGGCTGTAATTGATTAGACATTGCTTTGTTGCTGCTGCGCACCATAGAAGTACTGTAGGTATTTATCCTCTCTAAGTCTGGGATATAAACTCCCAAATATAAACAAGAACTTGTTAATAGCAGAACTTTAAAAGAAAAATACACTTACTTTAAAAAGCTGCCAAAAAACTCTCTCATCTTTACTGAAGTGGACATCATAAACCAAGTTTTTTCGTCCAAGGCTTTCTCTTTTATTCTGATACTGTATATAATTTAAAAACCTCCAAACCCACAACTGAAATATCTCTAAACATGGCATCATAACAGTTACTTACCTCTAAAACCTCATTCATTTACTTGTCACATGCTGTTTCTTTCTAGTTGGGTTCAATTTCATCCAACTCTCTGTGGGTTCCAACAAAATGCAAGTAAACACAAACAGCAATATTATAGTCCCTACCCCCTCAATACAGTGAATCCCCCAGAAAGCCACCAGTCCTATGTTATCATGGTTTTATGCATTTGCTGGCAGCTTAGGCTGGAGATGTGAAGTTGCATTTGCCTCCAGCATTCACAGCCTCCCCTCTGGGAACAACATTCAGCACATCCAGAAGGCAGCCAATGGCTCGTATCTGAATACCAATACACCTCTTAGATCCCTGTTGCTACCTTGGCAGTTGAGCCACCTTTGCTACAGTAAAGCTGCTGGTAGGTAGCTGTTTGAATCATATCACTGCCTGTGGTATTGCTGGAGGTAAAAGCATTTGGAAAAAAACATGATAAATAAGTCCAAGACAAAAGGTCATGTTGTGGTTGTGATACATTGTCTGCGACTGTTACGTCTGGAAATAATTCAACAATCATTGGCCTTTAAAACTTTTAAACCAACAAGTCCACCAAACCATATGGCTAGGTAGGCTAATTGTTCCTTTGTTTACTAAATTATCGTTGCTACTGGTAGCAGGAGATCAGCATGGCCTTAACGTAACAGTCACCATTTTTAACATGTGGTTAACATTGTCAAACAATCGTAGTTTGGTTAGGTGAAGGCAACAAAACTACTTGGTTAACCTTAGGAAAGCAGAATTTGGCCTAAGATAAAACCTATATGGTGGTTCTGTAAAATGTGAAGTAGCTACTTATAGAGGTTAAATTTCATATGTAACTTAACTAAACAGTCATTTTAGGGATTTTTGTTCAACTAACCTAACACCTCTATCAAGAGCCCTGAGTGGACCGAGCTCCCCTAAAAGGCGTCCGATCGGAAAAAGTGCACTGCACTATTTACGTCCTACGTAAATAATGATATTTTGAAAAATGAATTCAAAAATCTTCAAAATTGAGGATGCACACCTTCCTGCCATGCACAAGCCACAAACGAAATCTTAGGTGAGTCTGACTAATGCTCAGCGAGATATGCCCTAGACACACACACACACACACACACACACACACACACACACACACAGAGGATAGTCTCAAACCCACCTTACCTAGAGTTTGCAAGGGTCACTAAAAGGCCAAGCATTTTTCAGATGTTTTTCTGTAATCCTGCAAACAAACAAACAAACCAAACCATAAATATACATTTTTTGTTGGGGTAAAAAGAAAAAAATTGGCATTTGACTCCGTTAGATCCCTGGAATGTAGTGGCTGAATGCTAATAAATACCAGCTGTTATTTGTGTTCAAAAATAGTGAAAAAACATGAATGCAAAATCACTTGACTTGACAGTGATAATACCACAGCTGGCAGCACTGTTAATCTGATGTCTTTAGAACCTCTTCTGTTTTCACTAAAACAACATGCTTTTACACAGAAAATAACTCTCGTGCACCACACTGACCCTAAATGCCCCCACACTGTACTTGAATAGCTCTCACATACACAGGAACAACTTCTTGACTCATGCTAGTGCAAATTTCTCTCCATTTCTTTACTTCAAGCACAATTTAATAACAGTGAATGATTCTTAGTCATTTTTCAATGATTCTTTGTGTTGTGAAGTATTACAAACTGCAATCGACGAATAGAACAAATGGGCTGAGATATGTGCTCAAGAATGACCACAATTAACCCGTTTCTCTTCATCTTATCAGTGGTACAACTTGCTCCCTTTAGCCAGCTAAATTCTGCCCGGAACTTTGAGTGTTATGCCATAAGACCTCAGGTGATACAGAATGAGAGATATTTAAGTGGAAAGCCAAGATATCAGAGAAGAGAAAGTCCCTGAACCTTGTTAACATACAGACACACACACCCATTCAAACACCACCTGTCTTGGCCTAAAGCGAGAGCCAACTAGCACAGGGATACTGCCTGTTCAGTGAAGCTGTCAGAAGCTTTGCTCCACCCTACAGATGTGAAAGTGTGTGTTTGGGTGAGGGAGCTGCAGGGTGCCGCCATGCAGGAACAGGGGTGCTGTAAGTTCCATCCTTTCATGGAGATCAAAGTCAAGCTCCTGGCGCTAATGATCTGATGCGAGCAGCTGGCTGGTTGCCACCGCTGCCACTGACCTGGCTAAAAGTTTTCACTTGGACTAAGATAGATGGCCTCATTTGGCCGTTCTCTGTTAGGAGGCAGGCATGTTAGCAAACAGGACATCAATGGAGAGGCTAGCAGTGCAGTGAGCAGTGGCAGGAGTCCCACTGCCATTGTGAGGAAGGTAGAACATCATGGCCTTTCATTCAAACATGATATAAGTAACGTGTAAAATGTCATAGCCAGTTTTGCAGCAATAAAATAAGGATGTCCTTACAATTTGTACTGTTCTTACAATTTTTTTAAATTACGTGAATAAATACCAATATTTTATTTTTATTTTTTTAAATGTAACACTATTTTAAATACTATTTCAATCACTTTTATCATGGGCAACACATAACACATAATTAAGAGCATCTAGCTTATTCTTTAGATAGAGCAGGTGTATGGTTTATGTCAGTAGTAGTAGTAGTTAATACTGTTTTACTAATACTTTTTTGTTGCAAATAAGACACTATAAAATGCTCCTAAATCATATTTTTCAAGATATCTTGAAGTTGGATTGAAGTTTGACTGCAACCATGCGTATCCAAACATTTTATTAAACACTTATTATTATTATTATTATTATTATTATTATTATTAATTAGTACTTATTAATTTATTCAAACATTTTTTTTTCTTCTTTTTTTTTTTTTTTTTTACAAGGGACGACCACTATATAGACATGAAGTGACACCTGTCAACACCAGCAAAAGAACATGATTCCTTTCCCCTCACTTACAACAGTATCCATGCTAACTGTTGCTGCTAGACTTCACTCAAAAGGCAAGTTTGTTTCCTCCCTTTCTTCCCCTTCTTTGTGCCGGACACACGCAGAGAGCTGCCCTGTCCTGGCCATAAGAGAAGTGCTTGCTATCACCCAATTTTGTATTTTCTGTGGCAGTGGGATATCCACTGAAGATCCGCTCCCCTATTGTGAGACAAGCTTTTGTGAGTATGACAAAGACCTGTGTCTACCTGAAAGCCTGATCTGTCCTAATGGGGCTTGTCTGGATTTACAGAGGCTTTCGATTTCTGAGAATACATTGTAGACGATTTCTCAGACATACCAGGTGGCCAGGGTAGCATGTGAAGAGGAGACAAAAAGTAGAAAGTTAATTTTTTTTTGAAAATGTGGTCAATGTCAGGTATAAACCTTTGACATGGACTTAGCCCCCGCTAAGTTACCCTCTGGTTTGTGGAGTACAATTTTGTAGCCTCAGGCATTGCACTTTTCTTGCTTGTTAGGGGACAGAAGTTATCATGTTTTGGTGGGCTAGCTAGCCACGCAAGCTAGCTAGCTTGGTTAGCAAAGTAGCCTACTCTCTGAAATTCAAGATGAATTGCCTACTCCTTAGAGTGTCTTTAACTACAATTTGGTGAATAAAACATTTTAGGTGACAAAAATGTTAAAATGAACTTTCATGAACTGAACACACAATGTGAAAGGGTCAAAATTCTACGAGGAAAACACACAGTGATATGTCAATAACGAGATAGCCACGCCCTAAAGCAAACCATTTATCTGTATTTTACTCTATATGACACAACATGCTGTATTAAAGAAGATTTGAAACCAACAGTTAAAACCATAAACTAATTAGGAAAAGGTTAAGGAATGTGAGAAGTGAAAAATACTGTTGAGGTCATTCTACCATAGACTTTAATAAAATCGGACTTATTTTCCAACCAGTGCAGTTTCCCCTGTTGGTCATTAGAAAAAAAATGCAGATTCAAAGAACTTTAATGGCTATACTTCTCAGACCCAGAGGTTAGTACTTGGTATAAACCCAATAAAGTAAAATAGAGTTTAAAGGTGCAAATCAGACTCAAAGTTTACTTTAAAGTTTAATACTTGTTTAACTCAAGAAACTAAACTTTAGATGGTTCAGTTAAAGGCTTTTGCAAACAACACCCACATTAACACCAATCTTTTGACAGGGTACCTGTTCTCTTTACTTACCTAGAAGAACACTGACTCAACAAAGCATCACTCCCAAATGACCCTTTCTAAACTCTGATTGAATTGAATAATGTGAAGACTCACTAATCGGCGAGTGACAGCTGGGGTAAAGCAGCCAGCAAGAAACCAAACTGTAGCTTTTTCCAGCAAGGGAGGGATACTTACCTCCACTGCATTAACTTTTAAAAAACCTCAAGACCAGCCAACACAGCAGATACTCATAACCATGAGGGGTAACTCTAGCAGCTCTATTGTGGTCAGAAAAGCTATAGTCCCATGTTTATAGTGCATGCTTGTGTAGTTGTGATAAGCTTGTGCTCAAGTCTCTTCCCCAAAGCCATGTCTTTACATGCTCTTTCATGTTACATGCATGTTCATTGATTTTCTTTCTACCAAACTTAAATTATTCATTTAGAAAAATACATGAGGTCTGGTGCTGGAACTCTAAAGGCGATGTATGTGGTTGCAACAAAGGCAAATATAAATAAATATTGCATTGACATCCGGACTCATCCCTTTCAACTGTGGGAAGAATCTTTTTGTCAGTACTGTGGGAAAAACATGGAAGCATACATGCTGTGAATGGTTTCTCAGTTTCTAAAGCCCACTTAGAAACTAGAATTGTTTTATTAAGACTTTGAAGTGGAATTTATGATTTCCTTGACTTGTTTTTATAATAAATCCTCCAAATCATTGAACATTTAAACCCACAAATAAGATACATTCTTTATTTTTACTTTCATATTTGCAACATTGAATATCCAATATCTAAAACTTGACGATTAGAACTAGTTTTACTAGTTACTACTGTCGTTCAATATGTTGTGCCAATTCTTCTGTCAAGTCACTGTAGTTATTTCATGGGTTTCATGTAACCATTGGCTTCTTTTTCACCATGTCTGGCTTGTGTCAGGCTCCTAGAAGACATTTTTGTGGTTCACGTCATCAGAGATTTCATCACAGAAATATTGTGAAATTTGATTTGAGATCAATTTTACATTGGATGTTCCTATTGCACAAATACATTATTCAACCCTATGTTACCCCTGGGGTCCCAAAGAATGACATCTGTTGAGGTGAGAATTGAGAGAGCTCTAAAAATGAATTAGGCCCATATGGCAGTGTGCTGTTTTCCAGGCAGGCCAACAAGTGTTCAGCTCAGCATAGGGTTACATAATTCAAATTACCAGGACTGAGGATCTGATAATGACACACATAAGTGCAAATATAGCGTGTTGACCTGCAAGGGAAAACTAATGTTCTAAAAAATCTACCAATTTAACAACATATTACTGTAAATACAGAGCTGAACACAAATTTACAACAGAGTTCACAGGTCATTGGACATAAGTGCAATTAAACATATTTTGAGCAAGTTTAACCCTTTTTAGAAGTCAAAAAGCCAAAGTGCATTTCTACCAGCTGCCTCTTCTTTAAAAGTGCAAGGACTGTTTGTTGTTCTTACCGGTTTTAACAGACAACATCACATCACCCCGATTTTAGCTTCTTTGCACTGGCTCCCTGTTCGTTTTAGGATTGATTTTAAGATTTTACTGATCACTTTTAAAGCTCTTTTAGGTCTGGCTCCTAGCTATGTAACATCCTTAGATCCTCGGGTGGCGCCTTCCTGACCATTCCAAAGTCAAAACTGAAAACCAAAGGTGACCGGGCTTTCTCCACCAGAGCGTCCCGACTTTAGAACGGGCTGCCCGAGGAGATAAGGCGCACAGAGTCAGTCACTTCTTTTAAATCACATCTTAAAACCCACTTTTATAGACTTGCTTTTATGTAATGCTTTCTATCTTACGACTCCTTTTTACTTCTTCACTTTTTTCATTTTTTACTCCTTTTACCTTTTATTGTCTGTGTATCTGAGAATGTCTTGTGATTGTTCCTTCTCTGTGTCTTATTGTTTTTCTTTTATTGTAAGAATTGTTTTTAGCCTTATGACATCATTCTCCTTGGGATTAAATGCTCTCTGTCGAAGCACTTTGTAAACTGCTGTTTTTAAAAGATGTTATATAAATAAAGCTATTATTAAGTTAATTAACTATTAGCTTATTAGTTAATTAACTTTTGAACCTACTACACCAGATTTCTTATGGCAGCAAAATTGAGTTTTAAGGTTTGTGTAGTAGTAATGAAAGCATAATTTCTAAAGGCTTGGTTAGCGTTGGAGCTACAGTACAGACAAGTGTTTAGTCACGTTACAAATGACATTGTTTACTTTAGGTTTCACACAGGGACATGAACCCCGCTCTCCTTGGGCTCAGCGCTTTCACAGTCCGTCACATCACTGCCACCTTGACCATCTTGTTCATCGTTACTACAGCAAACGTTCATATAACTGTCCATTTACTGGATAGATGACAACCTACTGACCTACCAGCAGGTGGAACAGGCCCCTTCTCACCCATAGTTATGGAATGATTGAGTGCTGATAACACCCATTCAATAGTCTGACTACAGTCAAATCTGGTGAGCTATTAGTGACAGCTTTCAAATAAAATAGGATTTAAGAAGAAAGCTGTATCACTCCAGCCATGTCTCCATTGGACTGTAAAGGTTGGTCATTATCAAGTAGCAAGTAGTAGTTGAAAAGAACTGCAGTACTTGCAAAAGCATAAAACTATTTGAGGAATTAATTTTAAAAAGTGCCTATGCATTTGCATACACAGAGAGACACAAAGACTCACAAACACACAGAAACACACACACACACACACACACACACACACACACTCTTTTTACCATTTACCATTTACACTCTCTCTCTCTCTCTCTCTCTCACACACACACACACACACACACACACCTACACACACACCTACACACACACACACACACACACACCTACACACACACACACACACACACAGAAATCAAATCGGAGCATATGGCCACATGACACATTTAAATGAATCTCAACACATCACTGCATGTTTTAACGCCCAATTTGACTGAAATATGAAATGAAAGTTGGTGCATCATGTCAGTTCATATGTTGATGTAAATTGACATCATTGCATCTAAGAAGTACTAACTAAAGTCTGATTCTTTTCATCTTCGGTCCTCAGCTGCAATAATATCGAAAGGAGCTGGTTCACAGATCAGAACAGAACTAACCCAGTTTGAAATTCCCTATGTGATATAACATTATAAGAGGCTGTAATGTTTCCGTCATAGGCTTCATGATGGTGCATTTTCTGCCTGCTATTTTTCTCTGTTCTTGCACCACCCACTCCTTCATTTCTAATGAATGATAGCCGTTTGATCGGTGGTTTGGGCTGATCAGCATTCAGAAACCTACCGTGAAACTGCTCAGTATAAAAACTATTCTTACTGTGAATTCATGTGTTATTCATGAGCCAACTACATGCTCAGTGTCTTACAAGGCTAAAGCAAGTTTTGTTTTATGTTGCATCACATTCCATTTCATATAGGATAATGCGTTTAAGTGTGAAATACAAACTAAATTGGCTGGACTGAATTAAGATGTGACTTTACCAAAAAGGCAAAGTCAGGGGTTCAGAGATTCTGACTGATTTCATGGAAATCTTTTTTTACTCTAGAGGAAGTTGACAGATGGTCAGCAAGGAACCAGCAACCTCTGATAGCTCTGAATTCAACCAACTTATGGTTGACAGATGGATTTGAATTTCTGGTGACATTGGTTTATTTACACTCACCGGCCACTTTATTAGGTAAGCCTGTGCAACTGCTCGTTAATGCAAAATATACTCAAGCAATTCAATGCATTTAGGCATGTAGACATGGTGAAGACGGCATGCTGAAGTTCAAAGGGAGCATCAGAATGTGGAAAAATGGTGATTTGAGTGACTTTGAGCGTGACATGGTTGTTGGTACCATGGCACGGGCTGCTCTGAGTAGTTCAGGAACTGCTGATCTACTGGTATTTTCACCCACAACCATCTCTAGGGTTTGCAGAGAATGGTCAGAAAAAGAGAAAATATCCAGTCAGCCTTGACTGGATATTTATTTATTTTTAATTATCAAATGCCTTGTTGTTGTAACTCAAATAACCACTCGTTACAAACAAGGTCTGCAGAAGACCATCTCTGAATACGCAACAGCCTTGAAGCAGATGGGCTACAGCAGCAGAATACCCGGCACCACTTTATAAGTTACACCTTGCTAACTTATAAAATGGCTGGTGAGTGAATATGATATGATTTACTGAGCTAGGCTGTGGTTGGTGTTAGTGTGGAGGGACTACGGTCGGGGCTGGGTTGACAGAATATAAGAGGGGAACAGCAGCAGCAAACACTGAGTTTGAGTTGAGCAGCCAGAAAGATCCACACATAGACCAAACTGAGTCTGAATTGGATAACAATAAGTAAACTCAGCATCTTGCAGGGTTCCTGCAGTGTTTTATAGTGGAAATAAAGAGCACCTCTGTAAACGCCACAAGAAATAATATCATATTTATCACGTCTAATATAAGGATGATTTAGCTTCAGAGGAAATGGGCACAGTCGCTACATCACTTTACATTAACATGAATGAGTGATGTGACTTTTTAAACCCTTGTAGAAACTACTCTGATAACAAGATGGATGCATTAGGCTCTGTCACATTCAGCCCAGCCAGATTGATTGATCAATCACATTGCACCTAGCAAAAAAAAACATTATATTATATTTTCCATTTTAAAAGTTTGAGGGTATGATGTTGCTTTTTACTAAATGGTCACTTTTTCCCAACCTGTATTATTTGTATTACCTCCTAAATGCATCCTATTCTAAGCCCTAACCATTTTTCAGTCTTTCAGTCCTTGACAAATGCAAATCCAAAAGGCTTTTTGTTTATTTGACAGTTACTGTAAAAATATACAAGAAACATGAGGAGAGGCAAGAGTATGAATGCAACAAATAGAGGTGAGAATTACCAAAAGGTCCCGCGATATGATTTTATACCTGCGTCACGATACGATATTTTTGCAATTTTAAGCATTTATATGGTGAGTATTACGGTACAGTATATTACGATTTCACTGTTTAACTGCATTTGGTGTTAACAAAATTAATTCAATCAGGAATTGTTTTGTCAAATAAGAGAAAATTCTCAGTCTATGCATCTCACTTCAGTCATTTTATTTCTCCACAATGAGAGTCAAACCCACAGACTGACCAACAAAGTGTTCAGTCAAACTGAACTGAACTGATAACGAAAATGTATGGACGACAACAATTGCAGCACATTTTTGAATGAAACATAAAAAAAGCCTAACTTTACAGCTTTATTTCGACAACTTCCAGACACAATATCCTGATTGTGCCTATAGATTACTTAGATCCTCTAGTTTCATATGATACCAGTATCTCTAATATATTCCTAAAAGTGAGTCCGCTACTGCCTCCAAAAAAAACCCAACATTGAAAATACTGATTGCTGGCAAGCTGTCGGAACGCTAAATATCGATACTTTGCGGCCATGAATCGATATAACATTGTCACGCAAAATATCGCAATGCTATGCTGTATTGATTCTTTCTCCCATCTCCAGCAACAAAGGGCCACCGACCAGTCAGCAGAACTTGGCGGTAGTGTCAGATTCTGGTTCCACATAAGTTAGCCTCTAAAATTGATGACTTGCAGATGTATCAGAATGGGGACTGTAGTTAGCTATTTTAGCTTGTTTATGTTTATTAGCCTGTTAACTTGTAACTGACAGTGGCTGACACAGCGCTAGCAGTTGTGAAACGTACAAACATGTTGAATCTGCTGTGATGTTACAGTGTATTTTCACTCTTTGTTATCAGGTTTCTTTTACGGATTTTGATTGGCTTTTCAAACTAGTGATGTACCTAATCTATCTTGCCCATTGTCATTTGAATCTCAGTTTGTTTGACAGTGTACTGACAGAAAGTCTATTGGCAATGCATATTTTAAAATTCAAAACAGCCTCCATTTCATTGAGGTACCAATTAGCCCCAATTTCCATAGCATTCTTGCAAGTGCAATAATGACACAGTGCAACATGGACAAACTGCTGGAAACTGGATGTCACTTTTATAAAACCCAATCTTCTAGTAATTGTTTTTTAACAATACCTTTCATTTGGCTAGACAAATGATTCCCAATTACATTCAGGCCACATGCAGCGAACACATTTCCCAAACCACTGTAACAAACTTTCAAAACCAACACACCAAAACAACTCTATTTTCAACTAGGTGATAAAACTTTGTGTTTATTAGTTTCTTCTACCAACACCCAAACATGTAAGTAAATATAAGTGAGCTCGAATAGAGTGACTGCTCCACAATATACAGGGAACAAGATGTGTGGGGGAAAAGGCACTGCTGCTATTTTCAACACCTACAAAGTTTTCAAAGGTTCTTCACTGGCAGCATGTCAAAAAGGAGACTTGGTGTACCTTCTTCTTTTTTTTCTCCTATTGTTGTCTGGAGAATGACAGAATGAAATACTGAAAGACAGATCAGGAGGCCTTCATTCTGAGTGGCTGCTGGAAATGACACTGAGAGACAGGGTGGAGGGGGGGAGAGGAGATAGTAGTATCAAACTTTTAAATGCTAGGTGGAAAAAGAGACAAGGAAAGGAAGCAGCTCTCCTGTGTAAGCTTGATAGGGCCTGGGAAAACATGGCATCTGAGACACCTAGTTTTCCGAGACTGGTGTCAAGGGAGGTGAGGCTCTCAAGCTCTAGACGCCAATTACAGGAAACCTTGCCTAAGCAGGTAACGAATGGAGCCATGCTCCCCGATGCTAATGAAAGTCCTAATTATTTCAGACAAAGCATCCAGGATTGACACTGGCGGTTTCTGAGGGGATTGACTGCCTGTGCCTTCATGCCAAACGTCGACACTAGCTTGAGGAGAAATCTTTGGACTGACAGGTTCCCACAGGGCGACTAAGGATTGGGTGGTTATGGACAGATAGATAGATGGAGAGAGAATGAAAGTGAGAAAGAGGGAAGATGGGAATGAGACAAGGTGTGGGCTGAAGGAAGGCCAGGAAGGGCTCTCTGTCACTGAGAAAGAAATGCAATAGGAGGTAATCTGTAGTCATAAAGAGCTCGCTGCTGAGTTGCACTGAGGGTCCCCAGGGAGCTGTCATGCCTTAACCGCTGCTGTTGCCTTCTAAAAGCTTAATGTTGAGGAGGAATTAAACCACTGTGCGTAAGTGTGTGTGTGAGAGAGTTGGGTGTGTAACTTAGTCTGTGTATGATCCCTCTGTTTGACATGCTTGAACAAGCAGAGCAAATAATCGAGCCCATTAACAATGACTTCCTCAATCACTCCCATTATTGGCTCTGTAGCCAAGAACTGAGCGTGGGTCAAATGACAATCCTTTCATGAGCCTCAGAGGAACCACACACACAAATCCAATACTACACAGATGAACAAACAGTAACTCTGCATCCAGACCATTAGCAACCTCATGTCAAGTTCCTGACTATGCTACACTGTCAAGCTATTAATTACCAGGAGCTGATCACTAGCATTTGTATAAAACAGTGGTGGTTTTAAACATGTTGCTCAGTGATGCTAACTGTAATGTGATCACTTTCTGTAATTGTGATAACTAGTGAAATAGCCACTCCGAATACACCTTGAGTGTAGGGCAAAGTGGTAGGGCTATTTGGCCATCCAAACCACTCATAAGCCAGTGTTGAATGAAATCCTTGTGAGTCATCAGCAAAAGCTGCACAATCAAAAAATTAAACTGAAAATGTAGGGTTTTTTTTTGTTTTGTTAATATTGCAAATACGAAAAGATGTACTTATTTCTTATTTATGATCAAAAGATAGTTGACAACTTTGCTAACACAGCTGACAAATATGTGCAACAACGCAAAACATAGCAAGTCAGCTAATATTACTTATTACATTAGTCCAAAAGCAAGAGGACCAGTTTCCTGTCTCTCAGCAGCCTTTCAGTCCTACTCTCTCCTTTTTCTTTTCTAATTTTCCTCTCTCAACTTCCTCTTCTGGTTCAGGTATGACACAGGCAACACTCCCTTTAAACATTTGTCCCACACCCCTAGCCTTCTCCTCCCAGTGGTCCAAAGCATCGATGCTAGTGGGGTAAACACCAACTCTCCCTGTGGTGCTCAGAGCTTCCAATCCTTCAGCACAGCTAACTGCTCACTAATGTGTACACATATCAGGGTCTTGTTTGGTTGTCCCATTTCATAGGTGTAGATTTTAACCACAACCCTAAGGGGCAAGTAAAAAAACGAGGATTAGGAGTAAAAATAAGAAATGGAATTGGGGTTAAGTGAACTATTACCAAACACTTAAGTAATGATTATTACATGATATATATTTAGCAGATTTAGCTGCCTAAAGGCAGCCAGCTACCAGAAAAAGGAATATGAAATCTGGTAAATCCAAAATTGCCTAAATTACTTGTGTGTCTTTGTGTTAAGCTTGCCTTACCCAGGAATCACCTGCGTCTCTAGAATTGATAGGGTGTGTGAAGCTGGTGCCTTCACTGTAATGATGAAATGGGCTGTATGTGGTCACTGGAACTAAATTAGCTGGTATTGGAAAATTATTGTTTTTTAGGAGCTCATCTGGTTTCTTATTTTGCCACAGGAGATTGATTTTTATTAACATGAAAGATAAATGGATGTTCCAACTTTGTTTGATTATTGGAAGACAGAGACAGAAGACAGAGACAGGTTCAACAGAAATGGGTGGAAAAATAGTGACCAATATAACATAATCAATGTAAAGTCATATATCATTGATTGGTTGCTATTGGAGTCAACAGTTGTTAGACTGCATCTTTATTTAAATATCACACACACACACACACACACACACACACACACACACACACACACACACACACACACACACACACACACAAACACACACACACTGTACATCACCAAAGCTTATTTACAGGATTAGCAATTGCTAATTTTCCCTTGTGTGAAGTCTACCTCAGTTCCCAGATTTCTACAGATATTTCCCTCTGGAGCCTTCAACGGTTGACCTGGCCGGTACTTAGCGCTTGTTATGTGTGCATTGAGTATGTTGGTGATTAATTAAAGCAATCTATCTCGAGCTCCAGAGGGGAATCAAGATGCTGTTGGAGAGATGTGGATAAAGAAGCTGTAGGAAGCCTGTAGCAGTGTTGTCCCCTCAGGGTAAAAACTGCTCTGCCAGGAGAGAATACTACATTATAAGATGACATGCCATTCCCTAGAATTCATTTATTGCTTTTAGTTTTCATTTAATTGTTTCGTGTTTTATAGCCATACTGTAATGTACATAAACAATACAAGCCCATAAAGAACATTACACAACAACAATTGGCAAAAGTGACCACAAATGTGTCAAGTTTATAAGAAGGGTCTTACATTTTTAAACAGATTTCTTGCTGCCAGATAGGGCAGTTGGTGTTTATGTATTCCTAATCACAGCCTCTCTTTGGTAATTACTTTAAGAAATAACCAAGGCGATTTCCAAGTGGGATTGCAGTAACATGTAATGATGATAGAGGTGTACAGAGACATCATTATCTGGATCTGTAACTGGTCAGTGTGTCACGATTCTACAAATCCACGATTAGATTAGACTTTCTATTTATTCAGCATTGGAGTATCTGCCATTGTTAGACTATCGATTCTTGATTAATACAGATCAACAGATTATTGGCTTGCCTGACAAGTTTTATTACAATCTTCTTTTTAAAAAAAGGATACACGGTACCAAGTGTAATATAACTTATCTTTTCTGGAATGTACCACACTGTACATATACAACGGCCAATGGTCAAATTTCCAACTGCACCGATCCTGTTTTTGATTTTGATCATTTAAATTGAAAGCTTATTTTTATTGATGTTTTATTTAAAATTAAAATTGTGAAACCAGTTTCTCTGGACCCAGTATCTGGTCAACCAACAAGTCTGGAAGTGAAAGTCACTTTAAATCTGACATAACAATTGTTGTGCCTTAAAAAACATCAAATTGGTTTAATATTGTCATATAATTACTTATGACTCTATACATTTCATTTCTCCCTCTCTCTCTTAAATGTTATTTAAACTAACTAGGTTTTATGAACTGTCTGAACCCAACCACCACCCTTTAACTGGGGGACACTGAACAATCAGAAGCTTACAAAAGTGTTTTATAGATGAAAAGATTCAGTTTTGCATTGGAAATAGAAACTATTTACTGCAAAAATATATAGAAAAATATTGTTCTGAATGGAAACATTTTAAATTCAAATGATGCTGGTTTTGCATGCATTTATATTTTGACAGTTTTTTTATTTTATGGGATATGTGATGCAAAGCTTGTGAGGGGTTGATAGAGCTTCCACACCAGGCTTTAGTTCTGCTACTACAGCATTTTACACCTCCTCCTCGTCGATGCAGGGTCCCGCGGGCAGGTCAATGTAGCACGTAGGAAGGGCATTGCATGCAATTGTCCATCTTCTCTTCCCCCTTCCTCCTCCATCTCATTATTTGTTCTTTTGCAGATAATGTATTCGGATTTGGGTAAATCCCTAGTCAGAGGGTATCATTTCTATGTGATGATACAACATTTTAACAATAAGGAAGTCAACCAAAACAAAGTAGCTCATGAAGGTTATACAAAATATAGGGACAGTTATTTGAAGTTATCCTCACAAATTGTCCATCTTGGCTTTCCTAAGCTCACATGGTTCCATTGGTGGTTTATGCAACAGGCTGGCGTGATTGAGAAATGTCTTACTTGAGTCCATCCATAATAGATTTGAACAAATAGCACGCCTGAGCACTTCCATATCATAGACATTTTGTTCCGTGCAGGTTGCGACCAAAATATGAAAATGCCGTAGCGTGTACAAAATCCCTTTTCCCTTCTCCCTGTTCCCTTTCTGATTCTCTGGCAATGCAGCAATCCCATTTCAGAGTTAATTCTGTTCTTGTGTCCTTTCATCCATAATTAAAATAACAAGCAACTAATTACTTTTGAATAATGTCAAGCCAGTCAGGCGGGTTGCACAATCCCTCTCCATAATTAAAGTGCACCCAACAGTTTTGGCAGACATTCCCCTCATAGCCACATCACTTTGCATTGTTTCTGGGAACGAGTGTACAGGCCAAGCCTTTGGAAAACCTTCGAGATACTCAGGGGTCTGAATGTCAGCTAGCTTTCACATGCTCCAGGCTGGAGTTATTTGAGGTTTGGAAATACAACATGGCCCCTTCTGAAGCACCCTAAGGGCAAAAAAAAGAAAAGAAAAACATTGTAGCAGCATGTTAGGGGATTAAACAATCTGGGTATTCTCTTTTTTTGTATACCAGCCGAGGAAACAGTGCAACAGTGACTGAGGAAGTATTGACAGGACGGAATAATGGATGCACACTATGTCCAATGTTTTAAAGTAATGCTGTCTGGGTGAGATGAGATGGTGTCCTGTGAAAAAAAAATCTGACTTTTTTTTCATTTCTACCTAGTAAAACTCATTTCCACCTCTCCTCAGTCTGAATTTACTTCCAGTTCACTTTCCTGGGTATTCTGCTCGGTCTGAGAAAATAGTGAGAACCCCCTGGGCTTTCAACAGTCTCTATATCAAAAAAGAAATAAATACTATCCAGCAACACATTGAAAACATCTATATGATGTTCCCATAATAAGCAAAAAATATTTAGTTTTAATGCTACTTTTGATTTAATGCCTGTACACCACATGATTTAAGCCTATCATCACTTGTCCGTTCTTATAACGGATTGCCCCATTTTTACTACCTCCCCACAATGCTGAAGCTCTAAAACATTGCTCCCAAAGACCGTGGGGAACACCCCGGTGTATAATCGTGCCAGGAAAGGCAATTTATCAGACGATATTGCCTCTGTGTAGAGTGGGGGTCCCTAAGCTCCTCCCTAGCGAGGACTATTGGGTTTGGACCAGCGGCAGAAAGTGGGGGAGGTCTCCTAACTGATCTGTGCTCTGCCACAATCAATCTTGGAGAGATCCCAGGGCTTCACTGGACACGGCTACACAGGGCCTAATGAAGGCCTCACGCTGCGCACTGTTTGCTGCAACAAAACATGTTTATCTCTGTCAGAGTGTGCTGGGTTAAAGATTATAGGCTGGATAGATAACCTGGCTTATGGTAGGCATGTTTTGCCGTCCGTTTACAATCAGATACTATTCTATTTGTATTCTTTTTTTTAAAATCCATTCTGTGATATTCTCTGTGATACATAGTATATTAAATAGGTTAGGGAATATGTTCCTCCCCACACACAGGAAGCCATGATGTATTGTTGTTTGACTGTGAACTTTTGACATGCCCATTAATGACTAATTACGCTGCAGCCAGCATCCTACTGTCATTCAGCACATAACAGATGCAGCATCTGCCCATGACGTCCTCTTTCAACATTGTGCGTCTATCCCTCCGCTATATTTAGACAATGGTTTAATATGAATATTTCTTATGTGCATTTGTTAACAACAGTTATACAATATACACTTTTGGCCAGTTTCCTATGGACTTTAATGGGCTGATACCCAGTGAGCGTTGGTTTCTGTCTCTAAACAGCCCAATTACATGTAAATCACTTGGTTATTGTGTATCAAAGTAATTCAGTTTTTACCATAGAACACGCAGAGTATAATTGCCTATCTATATTCACATTACTGTGACAGTGAGGAACATATTGTGAAAACTGTTGGAATAGGTATTTATCCTTCTCAGCTCCGGGTAGGCAATCATCCCTCATTCTGAACTGTGACTCAATGTAAATTAGGTGAAAATGACTTTTGAGAGACAAAAAAAATGCTAGGATTAGACCTGGTCTTGTTGAATGTCTTGTGTTTTTTAGAAGTAGTAGTAGTAGTAGTAGTAGTAGTAGTAGTAGTAATAGTAGTAGTAGCTGTATGACATCTTTATATACTGTTGGAATGAACCAAGAAGACATAAGAACCTATCTAACACCTGGTGCAAAGAGACGCACAGCAGACGAACAAAAGTTTATCACTTGAACATATAATGTACTTTCTTTGTACAGTTTTCAATTGAACATATGGCATTCCGCAGTAACACTACCGTTACTACAATAACCATCATTTATAAATGGTAAACAGAGTTTATTAATGTTTCATCATCATTTATAAACCGTATATATGCCATTCAGAATGGTACATACATAATTTATTAATGTTTAACTAACTACATCATTTATAAATGGCAAATAAATAGTTACTTTACCATCAATAAAGAATTCAATTATAATTAATAGTTTATTAATAGTTTTAGTTGCACTCATTTTAACATTTTTAACACCATATTAAGTATGTTAATGATTTTCGAAATGATTCATATACCTTTAAGAAATTGGTTGAAAATATTAAAAGATTAAATATGTATAGTACTTTGTAAATGTTAATAATTGGTTTATAAACCATCTATAAACATTATTTAGTTGGTTATTGTAAAGTGTTACCCATTCTGCTTTATTTAAGTTTTAGATTATGTCCCATCTGACTTGTAGATTAGATAAATAGGGTCCTGAGACTGTTGTACCGGTCTTTAACTTGACTAACAAAACTAAACTTCCAATGTTAAATTCCATGTGGGTCCATTCAACTGCAGCACTATAGCAGACTGCACAGAAATAGCTATTCCTATTCAACAGTTCAGTTGTCTCATTGTCCTCTCTGCTCTCAAGGATTAGACCGACATGGAATTCCATATGAATTCACATCTAACAACAAAAGCTTCTCAGATGGGGGTCACTGCTGTAAGATGTTATCAAACAATAAGGGCAGAAATAGAAAAGTTTGGGCAAACTACATTGTATAACACTGTCAGTTTTTTTCAGGCTCCCCTGAGATCGGTGCTAACTGAAAACTTTCAAAAGATGACGTCCCCTCTGTGTGAGTATAAACAGCTGTGGGAGAAGTGTCTAAGTGGTTAGCTGTAAGATGTCAGCTTTGTTCAAGGAAAGTAGGTTGACTGGTGGATGGTGATGGCACTATGATGGGCAGACAGCTGTGGAGTTTCAGAAGCAGGATTAACACAACAATGTGCAGAGGGAAACCAGCTTCTATTAAAAATAATAAACAATAATGACAGAATAAACTAAATATCCAGCTGCCTTTAACATTAGCAAGCAGTTTGTTAAGGTGATTGCTACTTATACGTCAGGTTAGCTTTAATTACCAAGAAATTATTATTAATTGTTTGCAGGACCATAATTTGTTTTTAATTACAGTTACTTACATGCATGATTAAAAAGTACAAAAAAAATATGTGCAATATGCTATTGCATGATGGAAAGGCACAATGGCTTCACAAACCTTCCAAAAAACAAATATTATGGATTATATATATATGTATATATATATATATATATATATATATATATATATATATATATATATATATATATATATATATATATATATATAATCCATATATATATATATATATATATATATATATATATATTGTGTGTGTGTCTATATACATAGACACACACACAATATGGCATAGTTATGTATTCAACAATATAAGTCGCTTGATAACTAAATCCACTTATTAGCCATGTCAAATTCACAAGCTTGCATACATTTACAGCTTAATTTACAGTAATTTATTTCATGAAATAATTCCCCCTCATCAAGGATAATTGAAAGAGTAGTAATTACCAAAAAAGAAAAATGGAAGTGACATCTCCTTTGTGGGCTCGTGAAAAGCTGTGAAGGAGATTTCTCAATTGCTTTGTGTTAATGTCTGCTTGGTTCCTGTCACCTTCTAATTGGTTTACAGTGCTGATGGTTGCTAGTTACATACAGTTCCTCACTAATGTTCGCCTGTCACTGGTTGTTAGAAGGGGTTCACTACAAAATCCCAGTGCTGCAATGTCAGGATTTATTTTCTCGAACTTGCTGCACAAAGCTCTCTAAGGTATGCTCTTTCTTTTCTGTTGTATTTTGTCAAATTAATTTAATTATTTAAAGCTTTTTAGCTATAATTAAATTACAGTGTGTTTGCTTTTGAAATAAAAAAGTACCCCGAAGCATTAAGTGGACTCAATAAATAAGCCTTGGTGTTTTACTTGATGTGCAAGTTAGCAAAAACAAGTCTGTTTTTCAAGTTTTTTGGAGAAACTCTGTTTAAATCTGACCTCTTTGGTTGCGGAGTTAAGGGAGGTGGTTTAACTTTAAAGTGCTCAACCCTTTCTGCAGCCAGTGCCTCATTATCCCCACCTATAACAGCCAAACAGACAGAGTGAAGTAAGAACATTTTAAAACCCTTCAGATCCTCGTCTGCAGTGTCCAAGCCTATTAGATCACCGTGACACATGGAAATGAGGTCATGTACTCTCCGTGGGGCAATCCTTATCCATATTTCTGGGATTTCTTCTCAGACAGAGAAAGAGTGAGAGAGAGAATGAGCGAGAGAGAGAGAAAGAAATGGGGAATAAGTCCCAGAGAGGATCATTAAAATGTGAAGAAAAAAACCCCCTGACCAACTGGTCCTTTCAGCCCTTGCGTCATGACAAATGTTCTGAGTATATAGATCTGAGAGGAGCTTCTTGTTCCTTTCAAAAAGATGATAAATTTGAAACTTTGTTCGCCGCTCACCACTTCATTGTGCAGCAAATAGCCTTCGAGTGTAATATATCACATTATAATGTGTATGAATAAAACAATAATTAGCTTAAGCAAGGCCGTGAAACTGGTTGAACTGCTGTCACCTTTGACTTTGATGCTTTGGGCTATTTTTGTCATGCTGCTGCTTCTTCTACTGCAGAACTGTACAAAGACACAACTCTGTACGCTATGAGAATATGGACATAGCATGCTGTACAATGAGGTTTTTTTTACTGCAGAGAGCAGATGTGTTGCTATAGCAAACTCTCTGCTCTAACACAGCAGAACAGATTGTGCAACTGCACCTTAATATTGATACATTCAGGGGTAATTTAAACGGAGTGGTGGCCATTGGTGCATGTGCGATTACCATATTTTAGAAGTGTTAACAACCAGATTCTGTCTCCTCTGAAACTGTTCGGTAGAATGAAAAAAGCCTTCCAAAAGGTTGGTTTATGTAGGAAAGAGATATTTTGAGGAAAATGTGGGGATTTAACTGAAAAAGCAATAAAGTAATACTTGTGGTTTGGGAGAACAGTTTGATAGAAGACGTCTGTAGTTCTGTAAACTTCATTCACTTTACCAAAATATGCAATAAAGAAGAAAAAGGTAATTTCAAGCTGGATTTGTGATTATGTATGTATTACAGAATAGTATAGCATCAAGCCATAGATTTTGTCTCCATACAACATAGCAAATTGATACAGAAATGCAATATATGTCCATCTACACTGTATTTAATTTTCATATATCAAATCAAATCAAATCAATTTTATTTATATAGCCCAAACTCACAAATCTCTCGAAACTTTTTTAATCAGTATCTTCCAAAGGGATTACTGATGCATCTAAATAGGAATAAAAAGTATTGTCTCTTAAAACAAACTTATCACGACTTTATGGGCAACATTGTACCTCCATTTTAACATCTGAGAGGCTCTTCCTCTCTGAAATGCTCCTTTTATACCCAGTCATGTTACTGACCTATTGCCAATTAACCTAATTAGTTGTCAAATGCTCCTCTAGTTGTTTTGGATCTATGACAATTACTTTTCCAGCGTTTTGTTGCCCCTGTCCCAACTTTTATGAGATGCGTTGCTGCCATCTAATTTAAAATAAGCTAATATTTTCCATGAAATTATAAATGTCTAAGTTTCAACATCTGTTATGTTGTTTGTGTTCTATTGGGAATAAAATATGGGTTTATGAGATTTGTCATTGCATTCTGTTTTTATTTACATTTAACACAGCATCCCAACCTTTTTGGTATTGGGGTTGTAGTATTAATACCACTACTAGTGCATAACTCAGTGGTTCCTAAATCGTGTGTCCAGGTGTGCCGTGGAATTTTGTGACAACCATTCACTATCAATGGCTCACAGCAGTGTTGCCTAAATGAGTGCCTGCTACTGGCAGCAGGACATCATCATGTCCTCATACCCAAATGTAATAATGGCTATTTTAAACACATGGTTAATGTTGTCATGTGGTCACAGGTTGTTTCGCTTTCAGCACAAAAAGAGTTAGATGGAGGCGCTGTGGCTGATCAACATCACTTGCACCTGCTGAATTCACCAATAACGACCCATATGAGCCTTCGGTTGAAATGACACAGATTGCAGAGCATTTGAAAAAAAACTACACGTAATTATACATAAACATATGGTTTGTGGTTGTAAAAAACAAGGCTGCAGTTTCACTGAATTTAGGCTACAAAACCACTGAACTAGGTTTAGGTCAAAACAGTAGTAATGCTTGATAGAAGACAGTTTAAACAGTAATTTATGCTGGAAGTGAATTAGTTACGAGGTTGACGTGACTACTGGTGAGCCTTGAGATTTAGGCTTACACTTTGATGTGCCTTTGATGTGTTGGGCATTCTCCAAGTCTTGCATTATCCCACTACCAAAGACTGGTGATCTCCAACAACCGAACAACTACAGGGGCATCACTTTATCTGCCATTGCCTCGAAAGTCTACAATTCTCTTCTTCTGAACAGGATAACTCCTCACCTTGACCCGATTCTTCGAAGGAACCAAAATGGGTTCCGGAAGAAAAGATCCACCCTCCCACAGATTCTAGCAATAAGGCGAATCATTGAGGAACTAAAGGTCTCAAAGAGGAGAGGCACCATCATCTTTGTAGACTTCTCAAAGGCTTTTGACAGTGTGAACAGAGCAGCCATGATGCACATCCTCCATAACTATGGAATCCCTGAGCAGATTGTTAAAGCCATAGCCATAATGTACGAAAACCCCACCAGCTTCGTTCAGAGCCACGATGGTCCAACAAAAGAATTCCAAACAACAGCGGGAATCCTCCAAGGTGACACGCTTGCACCTTTCTTGTTTGTCATCATGGTGGACTATGCTCTGCGGCAATCAGTGGACAACATCAAAGACCACGGCCTCATGGTTGGAAGAAGATCTGGTCGCCAGAGCGAGAAATATCTGACCGACCTCGACTATGCGGATGATGTCACCCTGACCGCAGAACACACATCATCTGCCCAGACTCTGCTCATCTCATTTGAAGAGGCCGCTGCCAAAGTGGGACTCAAGCTAAATTCAAAGAAAACCGAATGCATGCTGATGAATGAGGACCCTATCAACCCTATCACATCAAAGGATGGATCACACATTAAGGAAGTCAAGGACTTTAAATATCTTGGTTCATATGTGGCTGACAGCAGAAAGGACTTTCTAGCCAGAAAGGGACAAGCCTGGAATGCCTGCAACAAACTCCTCGGAGTCTGGCAGTCCGGCATTTCAACCTCCATCAAGGTCTCTTTCTTCAGAGCCTGTGATGAAAGCATCTTGCTATATGGTGCGGAGACCTGGACTATGAAGAAAGAACTACAAGACCGGCTTGATGGCACATATACAAGACTCCTCATGTGTGTCAGAAACATCTCCTGGAAAAGTCATCCAACCAAAGAGCAAATCTATGGTGAACTGCCGCCTATAACATCAACTGTAGCACGTCGAAGAGCGATCTTTGCTGGTCACTGCTATCGTGCCAAGGATCAAGTAATATCCGACATCCTGCTATGGCGGCTCCCCCAATCGTCCAGAGGTACCAGGCCTCATACATATCCTGACACAATCTCCAGGGACACCGGACTTACAATACAAGAGCTGGGAGCAGCAATGGCCGACAGGACCCGATGGAAAGACGTGTCATCTAGGATCTCGACGACAGTCGAAGGATGATGATGATGATGATTGATGTGCCTGGGAACAAAAAGTTTGAAAACCACTGGCATAACTAGTCCAACAAACGTATGTTAATGATACATCTGTAAAATTAGCATGCTAAGCTAGATAGCAATGTTGCTAGGAGTTCAACACAACACGGGGCTGAACAGTGCTACATATGTTGCAGCTTGACCTACATAGCAACAGTAACTAAAGGGGCGGAGCTTTTGCAAATGGTAAATTCTAGTGTTGAATATCTGAGACATCAAAGCCACAAAGTGTCACACAGACAGGATCATATTTCACTCCACAGTCTACTGAACTACTGAAGTAGTGTTGTATACGAAATGGAAGAAGAACCACAAACTAGTGTCTTCTGAGACATCTGAGAAAGACACACCAGAGATGATTCCACAGACGGAAAACAACTCTCAAGTCACCATGGACCGAACCCAAGCACCTACGGAGTCTGCTGATCCTTCTGCCTCTGAGTCTATGACCGAGGCAGAAAGCGAGAACTCGCTCCAGTTGTTTGTCACCCTGCTGACGACGAGACTGATGACCAAGTGTAACGCTCTCCAGAACCGCAGCCAGGAGGAGAGGGTCTCCCACACAAAGAGACCGGTAAGCCAGACCATGGAGGGACTCACTGTCACTGAGGGCTTCTGCCCAGACAGCAAGAGTATCAAGAAAGTCTGCAAGGCTGTGCTGAAAGACCTCCATAAGAAGTTCCGTGGTAAGAGGCTGTTGGACTCTTTAATATTATCACAAGATCCAGTTGTGGACACAGTTATTGTCCAGTCTTTGCAGGCCCACATCACAGAACTGTTTTCGAAGCTGGCAAAGGAGGATACCTACCGCTGTTCGTTGAAAGATGTGTTCCATGTTGGGGCTTTTCCTACAATCATATTTATTGCAGTCTTTATAATGACACGCATACCATAAAGCAACAAACCAGCAGCTGCGGGAGGATGAGGTGTGCAGGACTCTGTAATGCTGCACAATGGATCAGTGTTTTAACACTGTGGTCTCACAGTTTCTACCTGTGACGGCGTGGCTCTTCTCTGGGTCTCCGGTTCCCACAATCCCAATCTGGGCAATAAACAAGTTTCTATTTTTATGTCTGAAAAGTTTCTTCTTAAACTAGAGTTGTAAGACAGATAAGTATCACTTAATGAAAACTGTAAAGTCTGGCCTCCCAACATTTAAAGGGGAAACAAGGTGGTATAAAACTGCCTATATTGTTTCAGTGGCTGAAGACACTCATTCAAGTGTATTTTATCATGAAGTAAAATGAAACTTCAGTTTTTTTTCTGTAAAACTATAGTCATTTGCTTCTGTTCTGTTGGGTAACACTCAATAAATATGTCATAGATCTCTGGCTTATATGTTTACGTCCCTATAAATGGAAATACAAAAAATATTTCAGGTTAAATAATATGATTTATGTGTGTTTTGTCGGACAGGAATCAGTCTCACCACGCGTCTCACCGCAGTGTGACATGTTTTTGAGTCTCATTATCCATCTAATCACATCAGTGTATCTCTGAAGCAAAAATAAAAAGATATATTGATGAAATTCCACATGCAAAGTAAATGAGTTCAACTCAGCAGTCTGCAAATCATTCACACTCAGATCACACTGTGTGGCAATGAATTAGGTCCTTAAATGGTATTAGTTTGCACGTTTGTGTGTGTTACAACATATATTGTAAATAAATATATACATAATATGTTACCCATATTGACTGACAGGGAACATGTCTTATACCATGTCATATGTTACATTTCTGTATGGTGATGTAATTATCTCGCATTCATATTATAATTCATATAAACACTGACACCTTCTCAACTGTTGGATCTAAAAATGAAGACATGACTTTGTATATCTAGAGTGTTATGACATCCAGGCTCATCCCAGCTGAAATGTGATGATCAATGTGTCTTTCCGTCATGTATATTTGGCATATTTGATCATAAAATACATTCATAATATATCGGTGACAAGGTGTTCCTATCTGAGACACAGTCAGGAGTTATGCTATATGCTTTTGCTTCTTCTCGTTCTGCATAATCATTTATTCATGACAAGGGAGCACGAATGGTTCAGTTTGAGATGAGTCAAAGATAAAGTTAGACTTTTAACACCTTTGATCCCCGACACACATGCTGTAAGTAGTTAGGGTTTTTCGAAACTTAAGGTTCAAATAGTTCAGTGTGGGGAAGAAAAGGTGACCTCATACTTAATGTGGATTTTGCAGCTCAGCTTTGAATGTATTTTTTTTTATTTTAAATGTGTTAGTAAGTGCTGTCACTTTAATGCCCTGGTAAGCACTGTGACTTTAAACAATACATTTAGCTTTCAACAAAATCACAGTCATTATGTATAAAGGCTATGCATTTTATCGCTGCCTAAGTGGCTTGAGAATTTATCCACCTAGTCCATCTATCAACTAGGTCCATCTACTTTAAATACCTAGGGTTTTTATTTGATGACCACTTGTGTTTTAGGGAGTATATCAAATGTGCTGCAAAAACTAAGACCTGGAGCCAACCTTTCAGCCTGTCATTGACTATTGTGATGGTACATGGATGCCTCTACCCTGTAACTTCACATGCCGGACAAAGCAAAACATTTGCAAAGCTTTTCTTGCTAAAACACTTCCCTTATCATGTATTTTAAATGTTAATACTAGAAATTACAATCTCTGTTTACAAGACCAAAGTCAGAACCGCATGTGTATTGAATCAAGGTTGTCTGTGCGCAAATACTTTTTTCTGATCATTCTTAATATTACTCAAATATTTCACATTCATTGTTGAAAGTGTTGTTGTGAGAAACATAATGCATTACTTTTTCTCATTAGTTAGTCGTTAGTCTCGCTCACATGTGCGGGCCTAGATGGCGTGCTTCTCCTCACTCACTGCCGTGGCGGCTGGTGGCTGCTCGGCTTGCAACTCTGCTTCCTTCTGACAGCCACCCAGCCGCTGAACTATGTCGGCCCCCACACTTATTGCATGTACGATTATCAGTAAAGGAGGCCGAGTAGGAGCTAACCATCTGACAAACCAGCCTTAGTCAGACAGCTTAGGACCAGATTTAAGAAGAAAGGGAACACGCCGGACAAAAGCACCACATTTTTTCCACATGCTCTCTATCACCATAGGTTTAAGTTTTTGGTAGAAGCCACTTCATCAAGATTGTGGATTGGAGATGGCAGCCATATAAAGTCTATGAGAACCAATATATCTGCCAAGCCACTTAGAGGGTCAATCTTGGTGTCAAAATATACATTTTCTGTTGGGAAAAGTGTATATAGAAGATCTGAGATGAGATGAAAGCATTCCCTTGATTTTTTTTTGAGCAGTGTAGATGGCAGCTAATCCTCACTCTCCCGTGGACATAGATTCTAAACATTTTCAACTCAGGATTCCCTGCTGCAGCACTTGAAGTGAGTTGCCTACCAGTCTGGGTGAAAATGATCATATCTATTTGATCAAATAATCATCTAGTGATATCCTCAATAGCTTTAAATGATTCCTTGACACAGAAAATGTATATTTTGACACCAAGATTGACCTTCTTTGGCTTGGAAGATATATTGGTTCTCATAGACTTTATATGGCTGCCATCTCAGATCCACAATCTTGATGATGTGGCTCCTACCTAAAATTGAAACCCATGGTGATAGAGAGCATGTGGAAAAAATGTGGTACTTTTGTCCGGCGTGTCCCTATTATTTAGCTAAGCTGCCTGACTACCTGGTCTCCTCTCAAAAATGTGAATATTGGTCTTGTGTACAGCCGGCAAAATACAAGCTATATTTATGCATTTCACCATCCGCTGCACTGCGTCCGCTACCATCTTGCATGACGTAGTAGTGATTGACGATGAAGCAAAGTTAAAATGGCGGATTTCTGCATTCAGTTCAAGGCTGGGGTGCTGGATGGGTCAAACAAATGGCAGATTTTTACCCAGGAGAGCAGGGTTTGCATCCCGTGTGCAAACAAAAGTAAACGGGAAATGTTTAAATTAAGTTACGTTGTTTACATAAGCAGGAGAGAGAGAAGCTACCGCTAGCTGCTGAGCTAACAGAACTGAACAACATAAACAGAGGAGGTTAGCAATAAATTCACAACAAGAAGGAGAGATATACGTGCTGAAGCAAAATTAGAGGAGGTGTAAATAAAGCAGACAATCATCCGCTATAATGTGTAACTTTAACATAATTTACTGTATTTAGCGAGAGCAGCAAACAGACACTTTGAGTACACAGAAAAGACGGAAGTGACAGCAGCATTGGTTTTGACCTCGACTTGTTTCCAATCACATTGTGGCAGATAAGAATCATATTTTGTATGTTGTGGTCATGGTTTGTATGATCAATAGAAAAATAAATACATAATATTGAAGATGTTATTTTCATGTCTTTTTTTTTAAACTTTGTGTTGCTACTAATCTTGCCCAGGTCTCCCTTGTAAAAGAGATATTTGATCCCAATGGGACTAACCTGGTTAAATAAAGGCTTAATTAATACAAATAATTTAATAGGAATAATCTGTATATAACACAGATACAGTTGTTAGACTCCAGTCTAAAATGCACAATACTGTGTGATGACATTACAAGCAAAAGTCTGCTCATTTAACTTGAAACCCCCAAGTGCCAGATTTTACAGATATTGGGCTAATTAGTTTACAATTTTAGCATTTTCTTCCCATGTCTAGTCTGAAGCACTGACTACCATGACCACCTCCTTTCATGAAGTTTCTACAGGGAAAAAAAGGCCTTGAGGCTGCCTACGCATTTAATACTCAACAAACAACTTTTTTATTGCTCCTTTATGCCGCTATGAAGTAGTGGACCTGCTTCACAAGTGATTGAAATGGCTATAAATGTTAGGGGGGACCAAAAGCAGAGAGTTTTTCCTTTCTAAGAAGTGCACATACTGTTCCTGCACTACATCAAGCAAATCTATACCTCGTTAAATTCACCAAAATCTGTGGCCATTTATTCTGTAATTAAAAGGCGAAAACCCAAAGAGGCTTGCCCTTCTACTTGCATTAAAAGCTTTTGATTATGCAGTCAGTCATGTTTAATTCACAGCATATTTCAGTGTAAAAAGATACCTTGCACAGTCATGAAATATTGAGGAGGCCCCTAGAGGCAAAGATCGCAAGCTTGCTCTCTCAAAAAGATCAAAAAAATGAGATAACACGCCAGCGCACATCCAGGGCAGCGGTGTATCTTCCTGATCCTCTTATCTCATGCTGCAACGCAACAACACATTCTATCGACAGAGTATGACCAGCGTGGCTGTGAGAGAACTAGTGCTCTCAACATAATGGTCATACAGACACATGCACTCACAAACACACATGCACTTCTGAGAGTGCGATAAAGCTGCAGTACACCAGATATATACAGTGTCGACTCTTTGCTGCTACAGCTCCACTTTACTTTGAAATCAAATGCAAATCAGATGAAATGAAAGTGGTTTGGTTTTTGAGTGCGCTTGAAGAAAATGTCATTGGATAGATTATGTAACAGAGAAATAAAAGCCATGACACTGTAGGAATTGGAGCCGAGGAAAAGACAGAAGTGTTAACGGGCAAATAAATCAGCACAATATAGATTAACAACAGGCCTGGAAGACATGATGACATGTATCATCCAAACATTGTATATGTTTTAATACCATTTCTGATGCCAGTGGCCATTTGGAAATCACTTATGTTGTCATACTTGCACATGGAGGTAAAGCTGGGGCCAAACATAAGTTGCTGCTTTGTTTTTTTTTCCAAAAGTGTGTTATTTTACAGAAATGTACTGTATTATTTTACAAGGTTTTTCTTGTTTTTTCTTTCTCCATTAAATGCAAAAAACATAAAAAAAATAAAACTTTTATTACAAATATGAACCATAAAAGTGGAAATCTGTAAAATAATATAATAGGACATAATAGATTATGCAATTGGTAAATGGTCTTGAATGTTAAATTACAGTGAATTATTTGTAAAAAAAAATAAATAAAATAAAATACACATATCGCTCAATGTATAATTAAGTTAACTTTCTGTTTTTTTACATTAAAACTTTTTTTTTTTTTAAATACAGATATTTACTGTATATTATCTGTATTTTAAAGAAATTATCTAATTGCCAAAATAGTTTTTCTATTATGTGTATGGTCACGTGAGGCTGTAATTACATATTAGTTCTTAAATATTAATGAAGGGAACATCCTAACCATGGAGTTAACTCTCTGCATTTTTTTTAAACTCCACTTGCTGCAGTTTGTCATTGGTCTGAAATGTCAACACTGCATCAAGTAAATCATGCATTCCTTATCAGGTCAAATACTGTCCCAAGCTGTTTAGGGCAATTATGCAGTAATTGCACCTATAAACATGAAAAAAAATGTTTACTCCATGCAGTGTTTAAAAATCTAGCGTAAAGTAAATAAGTGTGAAAATGTATCTCAATATGGATTTCAAGTCATGAGCCTACTTTACTATATCATACTTTTCAATATTAAATTCAATGCAGCTTATTTCATTTTACAGGCTTGAAATAGATAATCTCCCGATTAAACTCACCTGTTCAAGAATCACACAATGACATGTCATATATGTAGCTGATGACATGAAAAGAATTACTTAAATTGTCCGTGTTGAATCCCACATGTGAATCACAATCTGCCAGGGTTAAACAGTTGAAATTCATGAATGACTTTCTTGCTAAGTAATTTACCCACTGTGTTTTTTATCCGTTCTACCTCGGGTAATCCCAGGGTTTGATTATATCAACAGATAGCTCTCTGGCAAGAGCCGATCTCCACATGGTCTGCTCTTTTCGCAGAAACAAACTGATCTAAAACCTTGCTTCCCAGAAATCTCTTCTCAAACCATGTGTGAAATTGTTTTGCAATCTAGACTGTTTAAATTGACAGCTAGTAGGTCGGATTTTTGCAGGGTTTACAGCACAGATTATACCTGTCTCAGCCCCTAACATGATTGAGATGTTAATATAAGAGGTGGGCAGGGTAAACCATGGCCACAGAGGACATTAAAATACTGTAAGAAGAAGTGACATCCGATTAACGTTGTCATATCTCCTGCTTTAGTTTGACCTTTATGCAGAAATCTGAGTGCAGATTTAGAAAAAAGGAATGAGTTCACCAGGGCAGAAAGTGGGCCTTTGAAAGGTTACCATGAAGGTCAGAAAGCTTTTCATAAACCCAGTGTTTTTCACTCGTCCTCTCTGAGCTGGATGTTGTAGGAAAATTTATAGTCCGAGCATTCCTAAACATCATGGAATATTTATGAAACCCATTTCCACCTGCTTGAATAGAAATGATATGGACCCCAATGGGAGTTTCCATATATGCTATAAATGTGTGCAAGTGAGATATGGAGGTGGGGGTAACCCACACACACCTCTAGATGCAGTACAGTATGCCTGTAATGTGCAGAACTAGTAAGCCAGCATTCAATTATGATTAGAAGCTCAGCTCAGTTTCATAAGAAGAAGAGATGCTTTTCTTCAGAAACAATGTGAAACCAAATGTGTCCATATTTTGCACAACGGCACTCTGGCTGGTTCTGTTTCATTCACTTTAAATCATACATTATTTAAGCTAACCTTCTGAACCTCACCACCTATTCCCATGATGGAAGGGTATGTTGTTGTTTTTCATTGCTGTTAAAATTACACCATTCATCATAGCCAAAAACTGTAAAAACAGATATTGTTGTTGTTGGTTTATGAATGGTTCTTCAACAAAATATGCGGCAAATTCCACAAAAAATAAAACATTTTTATTAACCTGATCTTGTATAAAACAATATTTATGACTCATCAGTGCAACTGGTAACATGTAACAAAATTTCAGCACAACTGGCTAAACTGCAAGAACGTGCAACACAAAGAAGTTTATAAAACTGTGAATCACACAGTTGTGTTTGTATAGTATGTGGAGGCCCCATTTTATTTGTAAGATTTGTGGTGGGCATTTGGAATTAGATTTGGAGTTAGATTACATTTCCTTTATTTTTTTCATTTTGTTGCCAAATAAATAGTTCAATAATTCAACTTGCGCTTTTCATTTTTATGATTTATGGTAGTAGAACTGTGTTATTCTCCACAAAAGACCTTTTTGAAAGGGAACCTTAGGGTTACTTCTTGCTTTAATTGTGCTGTTTCCATAGTGGTGCAGGACTCATATATTACATACACAGTCAAGGCCATAGTGAGTAAAGTAAAGGAGAAAATGAAAATGCCCTGATTCTGAGTTTAAAATGGCTAATTTTGGCATTTCATTTGAGCCCCCATATACTAAAACCCACTTAGCCTGTGACCTCACAAACTGATGCAGGTCAAATACACACCAGCTACTCAGCGGGAGAAAGTAGAGTGTCTGATGAAAACAAGTCAGCCAAACAAAAACTACAAATCCACTTTTAGTCACGGGTCAAAATAAAATTAATGAATAGGGATTAAAGATAAACACTGTACTTGTATTTGACAGGTGGTCAGGGCAGGACTCCAGTGAGGGGCAGCAGGTTCAGGAGGAGGTTGCACACTACAAGTTATGTACAAGTTATAAAATATGAATGTACATCACAGGAAATTGCAGTACAAATGCTTGCTAAGCTGCCTAAAAATGCAGTATTTGGTTCTTTGGGACTGGAATCCAAAGCCTTCCCTCTAAGTGTTGTTTTGCCATGACCCTAACCCTAACCCTAACCCTAACCCATGACAATAAAAGACCATAAAATGATAAATGGGTGAAACGCCGTAAATTTTGTAAAATGTTTTACATTTTGTTTTTTGAAAAATACATCTACTGTAAAATACACTGTAATATGTAATTAATGTAATATATATACAAGACACCACTGTAATTTTTCCATTTATCTTTTGTAAAAAATACTTTTTCTCACTGTTAAATGTACTAAACAACATATCTCTAACAAAAATATACTGATATTTAATGGTAACATCTTTAATTTATGCGTTTTCATTTATAAAGTATTTTCTTGTCAATTATATGGCAAAACAGCATTTCTTTTGATGGAAAAAAAACTTTTATTCATACAGTAAAAAATGGAATAAAATGGCAATCTTAAACATGAAATCAACAGTGCTAATATCTTTTTGCCGTTATTTTTTAAAAAGTTCTACCGTATTTGTATTTATTTTGATAAAGTTCTGGCAACCACAGCTGCCGTTATTTTACAATAATTTTTTTTGCAGTGTGGAAACAGTGTGGGGCGGTTTCCACAAGGGTTGGTGGTTCGATCCCTGACCGTCGCAGCCTACATGCCGAAGTATCCTTGCGCAAGATACTGAAATTGCTCCCGATGCTGGGTTCATCGGTGTGTGAATGAATTCCCAATGGTGGCAGGTGGCACCGTTTAGGGTAACCCCTGCCACCAGTATGAATGTGTGTGTGAAAGGGTGAATGAGCGCAGTCTGTAGTGTAAAACGCTTTGAGTGGTCGCAAAGCGACTAGAAAAGCGCTATATAAGTGCAGGTCCAAACAAGTGGAGACATTATGGTATGGAAAGTAAAACTGTCTCACCAGGCCATTACCCCGAACCCCTAAATGCCATCACTGAACACCCTCCAAACTATTTACATAAGCAAAGCCCAAGTGTTGGACTCAGCTCTCTCACAGCTCATGAACTACACTTATCCTCTGAAGTCCTCCACTTTGGACTAAAGTCATTTGGCGTATATAGAGAGACAAAACAGCTCCTGATCCTGGACTCAGAGGGGCTGAGGCTATTCTATCTGACCCGGCTGTGTAGAGTCTGCTGATTGTTCCAGCGGCTTTAAGTCAGCGTGGCATTGGCCCCTGGGAGGTGACACACACAGTCTTCCTCAAAGGCCACAAACAGGTGAGGAGACTTTATTTGGCTCTGGCCAGAGGGTGTCTGTCTGCCGCCACGTAAGCAGCCGTGTAAGGACCCATGCACGACGCAGATACAAACACTGGTCGACTCTTGCTTCTGCATGCACATACACACTCTTTCCCCCCTCTCTGTCTGTGTCTCCCACGTGCATGTACACACACATGCACACCTGGAATGAGTCAGTGCTGAAGAGGAGCAAGAGGTAGTTGGGAAGGACAAACTTTCCCTCAGGTGTTTGACTGTCATGGCAGCAAATGGGCAGCTCAGAACAGTAGACTTGCACCCCTCACATTCAATCTCATCAAAATGTTTCATCCTCAAGCGCAACAACAAATATGACTTTGTTGTTTTAAACAATGAGTCCAAAAGCATGACAACCACATAATGAAAGACTAAATACAGGATTATTTTTGAAACCATCATCTCCTTTTTTTTCATACTCCACATAAGCCTTTAGGGTAAATTTAGGTGTTGCATCATACAGACAGAAATAAAGACTAAAAGAATAAATAAATAAATAAATAATAATAATAATATTAATAATAATAATATCAATAAAGTGAACTGACAATGGTGTGGTTATTAGCAGTAACTCAGCAAGTCTTTATATATATATATATATATATATATATATATATATATATATATATATATATATATATATATATATATATATATAAATTACCACCCCTTAGTTTTGTCTTTGTAGTAATATAGTGACATTACAGAAATATTATATTGTATATAATAGCAGTAACACAGTATGACATATGCAGTAAAGTACAATGCCAATGCAATAACAATAATAATAATAATAATAATAATAATATGTTATATTACATTGCACAGCAATAATCTAAATCAAATATAATATGGTATAGCAGAGGTAGATACAATAATATTAATAATGTTACTAATAATAAAAACAGCAACAGTAAAAAAAATAAAATAATATTATTATATGGTTTAATAGGGAAAAATATCATGTTTAGTAAATAAAAAATATATGATATACATAACAGGGATGATGTGTTAGTTTCAGGTATATGCTACCCTAAGATAAGAGTGATGGGGTTCCTAAAGCTTGCAAAAATGGCATAAAAAGTCATTATTAATCTTTGTTCTGTTTTTACTCTCCCTCTCTTGAGATGTCCTAGAACACTTATGCACAGCTCCAGCGAGTGCAGCCAGCCTCTGTGGCCAAACAAGGAAGAAGCTCTCATTTGTGAATGAGTGAAAGTGTGAATGTTAAAAATAGGTCATTACATCTACGTCTACAAAGAGCATTAGAATTTAATTTTTGGGGGGTAAAAAAATACACTCAGCTTTTCTCGGCAAATAATTTTTTTTAATTTGGACTAAAAAAAATGCTGCACCTGGGTAAGAAAAAAAAGGAGAAAGAGATGATATATAGCCATTATACAGTGTATTATATCAGCTGGGAAACATTTCTGTATTCTCACAGCCCTTAGCAACCGCATGTCAGCTGAATCTTTCCGAGGACTGCCTTTGTCATTATTTACAGTGATAATAAAGCCTTTCTAATGGCCTAGTTGACTGCTGCTCCTCAGCTGTGTGTAATCCATCAAAGAATGATGGATTAGACACACACACACACACACACACACACACAGAGAGAGAGAGAGAGAGAGAGAGAGAGAGAGAGAGAGTGAGAGAGAAATCTACACTAAAGCACAAATGCTATTATGTAAAAAGTGTGAGAGGCAACAATGCGATTAATAATTCTCAGTCTCAATAACATAAGATTGTTTTAAATGACGACACTTTTTATTGTCATGATTATGTCATTATCACACCAACTACTCCACATTATTATAACACAGACACATGTTTGAACACATGCACACACGTGGTGCTGCATAATCTAACCTTAAATGTCAACTTCAACATCAGCGTAGGGAGGGCCTGATTTGCAAACTGTCATCACTGTGCATCATTGCACAGGGAGGTGTGCCTCCACTTAATATGACAAATGCATACATTTAAATATGAATCATCCACAGGGGATTATACCCATCTGAACTGTTGAGCATGATCCATCCATCCATGTTATACCTCATCATACACTAACTTGTGAAGAAGACCATGAGCCACTTAAATTACCTCACTTGGGTAACCCATTTGCTTCCAACCCAAAGGGGGCAACAGAGTGCTTGGATGAGTACCATGACCTCTTGTTTTTGGCAAGGAGGATAGAAGGAGGAGAAGACACAGGGTCAAATTATGTCATATTCTTGAGGTACAAGACATGCGCAGTAAAATCTGTCCTGAACCTGCTGAAAGGCTCAACAGGTGGTACCCAATCATAGAACACATTTGTTTTATCAGGCCAAGGACACTCAATGAGCACCTGGGCAGAAACTATCCACCGTAGACTGCTCCTAATATAAAGAATTGTCTAGTGTGCCCATAAATTTAAAAAAAAGATGGAAAAGTGCCCTCTAGAGTGCCCTGGAATTGAAGAAAATGGGATGCAGTCCTCTCTTGGATGCCTGTAAATAGAAAAAAACTATTTTAAAGAGCCCTCCAGGACTGTGTCTGTGGAGAAAACATAAATAAGTGCCCCTAAGGGTGCCCTGAAATGGAGAAAATGTGATGAAGTGCCATCTAGCGTGCTCTTCTAGTAGAGAATACATGATGAAAATGCCCATGAGGATCGCCTTAAATGGAGAAAACCCTAAAATTAGCCTTAAAATTATAAATAAAACATGTGATGCACTGGTGCCCAACACCTGATGATGGCCTTTTTTTATTTCTGTCTGAGTCCACTGAGTCACTGATTCCAAGAGCCAGTTTTTAACTGACTCGACTGGCAAGAAATCAGACTTATTTTTGTAAACCTCCACGTAAACACACATGATTGTGCCTCAGTCTATTAGACACTTGCCACCAATTTATTCTCCCAGTCTTGACCTGACTTGACTGACTGAGGAGGCCTCAGTATCCCATGCCTCTTTCCTATCAGGACTGAAAACATTTCCAAGCATTTGTCAAAACGTGACCTGTCCAGACCTGCTGTTGGTGGTTGGCGATGCTGTCAGTCCACCAGTCAGTCTGTCAGTCTATCTGCTTATCCATCAATTGGTTGGACAGCTTTGAAATGTGGCATGGTCCCCAGAGGAAACATTCATAATTGTTTCACCATCATGTGAGCGATCTTCTAGCGCCACTATTAAGTCAACACTTCACAAGATATCAATCAGAACAACTGAAAAGATTTCAAAACCCATTAGGCAATTTTCATGACTGAGCACCTTGTGATTTTTTTCTAGCACCAACCTAACTCAACAACATCAAGCAGTATATGACATAAAATTACTTAACTTACAAACATACTTAACTTACTTATGTTAATTTATCCCAAAAAATAATATTTTCAATGGAAGCCACAGCTTTTTGAGATGTGTGGTTAAAGTACGGTTATGGTTAAGGACATGTACAAATACGAGACTAATAAAATGCAATCAATTACCCTCAAGGGTTTATCTTAGCTGCAGTTACCTGGAAAGTAAAAAAAACACACAGCCCTACACACTCCTCATGACACACATACACATAAAATCCTAGCTGACTCAGTGGAAATGCTGATCGGACACACTTGCCAGAATCTGATCAATGCACCCTGTAAGTAATGGAAATAGGTTCTTGATAGGAATCTAATGGAGGCTCACTTAAGCAATTTGTACTTAAACATGCTATTACATGTTGTTCCTGTAAAAGTGCCACTTTACCAAGAGACAGCACTTACTATGGATTCCTGTATATATTCCCCCACAGTTCATCAGACCTCTCTTTATGTTGGTCAAAGGGAAGTTGGAACAGATAAGCTTTCTACGGACAGAACTGAATCTGCTGCCATCCATCATATATTTAACTATGTGGGGCATTTACCATCTGGTTGCACTTTATTTACAACAAACAAATACCTTAACATTTTAATGAAGCATGACCTATTTGACCTACCCCTTTTGATCACACCATATACCATATAGTAGGCTGTGAATTCTAGCTGAGTCAGCATTGAATGTGCTAAGTTAGGAAATGATGGTACAGAATATATACTGGGGATGCCATGTTAGTTCAGATACGAAAGTCAGACAAAACAAACAAACAAACAAACAAACAAACTAACTAACCAAACAAAGTGGCAGAAACATTAGACCAGTAACTAAATTGCTGTTTTTCTCAATTAATTTTGTTGGCATTGAAGAAAACACAGACATTGGCTTCAGTTCCTTATTGTAATGTGCTGTCTAATGGCAGAGTAAGAGGGTGGAAATATTCTAACAGTCAAGATAAAATAAGGACATTTAATTTTTAACCCTTTTAGATCACATCCCTGGGCATATTATGCGCCTAGTTCACTATTTATGCCAAAAAAATATCAAAAAAGAAAAATGTTATTTCTATATCAAAATCCAATATGTTTTCTTCCTGTAAAAAAGGAAAATTGTTTATTTAAAGTGTTATGTATCTATATCTATACATATCTATATATCTATATTTTTTGTTTTGTGTTTTTTGTTGTTGTTGTTGTGTCTCCCATTGACAGCAATACATATTGCTCTCTTAAAGACACCAGACTCATTTGACAAATCCAATTATTTTACCTCACAGAACACAGAAGTTCACAGATGCCTCGATCTGTTAGTTTGTTCGTTGTTATAGTGTGACTTTTTGTCTTTGATCTGAACTAACATGGCATCCACAGCAGAACATTACTTAGTTTTCATGCCGGTACTCTGCTGCTCCAAACAGGGAAAGTACCTAGTGTTCACCGGCTATAGATATGGATCATACACATGAGAAAAAGTTTTCTGAAGGCCTAGGGAACATAGCATGGTATTTAAATTCATAGTTTGACCAAACTGTCACTGTTTGGATTTTTAATACTTAAGGACCACTGCTTGTAAGCTACCAAATGATAACACACATACACAAGCATACTCACAAGGTGTAAACAGTTCCAGCCACATGCTGTCGCGGCTGATAATTATGTGTTAAGTGTGGAAATAAATAAGGCTGCTTCAGTGACCAACAAGCTACCAGATCTAACTGTGGAAAACAACTACAGAATCAATCAAGCACGGCGGGTGGAACTCGACAAATGAGCGAATTATTGGGAGCAAGTGATGACGTGACACAGCATCTCGCAAAAAACTCATGAACAACTTTTTAATCTCGGCATTTTAGATTGACGCATTCAACTCTAAATGAAGCATGACTGTGTAACTGCATGGCCTATTTCTCACTTCTAAATTTATTCAGAAATACTCCACTGACTCAGGAATAAAGCACATTTTCTATAAAGTTAAAGGAGCACTCAATTTCTTGAAAGTATTGCAGCATGGAGGCTTATAATACATGAGGTAATAGAGATATTTATACATTACTCTTCTATGAAATTGTATGATCTGTAATACTGACGCTACAAACAAGAATATATATACATATCTCCTCTCTCCACAAACTGTGTCTTGTTATCCACAAAGTCTTGGGGAGGATGAAACCTCATTAAAGGGACAAGAGTTGCATGAGACAGCACAGAGAAGCTTTCTTAAAGCCTGCCTTTGAAGTTGAAGTTGAAGTGCAGCACACATGCATGCACACACACACACACACACACACACACACACACACACACACACACACAGACACTGCCTTTGGAAGCGTATGCATACGGGAAAAGCATGCACTCAAACACACACAATACATGCCACAAAAGAATACACGACAGAGCAGAGCCGCCACACAACAACAGCTAAACAACAGCTAAATAAATGCTGCTGCCCGAGTGCCTTGGGAGCAGAGCCTAGAATAAATGACTCGACTTCAAAACCCCTCACATCTTCCATATCCCTGCTGACTCTTCAACCAACCCACCCACCCAACCAAACAACCAACCAATGGAAACAAAAGCATTGTGTTTCTCACAGAGGCTGTTCATTAACAGCCCAGTGGTGTGTGTGTGTGTGTCTGTGTTTGTGACATCCTCCACTTCAAAGCCTAATCTGATTCCTCCCACCATCACTGAGAGGGAAAAAATAAGCCTTTTGTCAAAGGAGAAGGACAGCCAAGCATCATGCACAAGTTACAATTTGGGGTAACAAGCCTACTGGCCTTGCAAATCCTTAAACCCAGACAGACTTTATAATGAAGTGCTGACCCGGGAAGAAAGCGCCAGTTGGAGAAAAACTGCAGGAATTATCTGTGGGGTTATAGATAATGCAGAAAAAGCTGCAGTCAAATGGATGTTTATGCAAAATAGGCTCCACCAGATTGACCGCAATTTCAAATTGAGTGACTAAGGGTCAGTCAGGATAAACTCAACCAACACTCTCACTATACTTTTGATTGAAAAACAGAAAATAGTAACAAAAACTAGACACCCAGATTGATAAATCTAGTACTGTAGACAGACAGAAAGATTAATCAGGATCACGCTTCCCTCATTTACCCATTTTGATTTACCAGATTGCTTCACTTGACATTGTGAGGACAAACAGCACCCCCTGCTGGGGACTCTTCTGGCCAGGTGTTGAGGCGAGCTATCACAGTCAGTTGGAGACAGCTTGGAGCACAGGTGGCAAGAACAAATATGAATGCCGTGCAGCCAGAAATGCCTAGTCACACTTGAGTTGAGTGACAACTTCATTTGTCATGTGGAGAGAAAGAGTAACGGCCGTCTCTCCTCTACCTTTGATTCTGCCTCCATTAGCCTGAAGTGACCTGCAGATGGGGAAAAGAAGGGGAAAAGAAGAAGAAAGTTTTACAGGAGATGCTGCAAGTAAATATACTTAACAGTCAAGGCCAGAGAAAGCACAATACTGTGGGAAGTGAATAAAGGCTCATAAAACCCTATCAAAGACTAGCAAGCAGGGATTTGGTTGGTTCAAGGTTACTCCAATGTTAAATAAGCACAAGCCAAGTGATACACATTTGCAAAGACATGCAAGAGCAATTCTCTGTTGTCATTTCTAACAATTTTTCTGGCACACACAGATTTTTAGAGATTAAATCCTTTGTGTTTCAAATAAGATTAGTCACACAGGGGAGGACAGACTCCGATCCAAATCACTGAGTAAAGTGCACTAAAGTCATTAAAGGGACAAATTTAACTGAAATTTTTATTAGGTCATGCCATTTCCGTCTCCGAACCCACTCTCTTCCCCCGTAATGCCGATATCTGAATTTGACACAAAGCATTCCCAGATGATAATCTGCTTAAAAAACATCCGCTTAAACAAGCATATCTGGAGCACAAGATATAATCTAATTTTGTAACATTCTTTGTTTTGCAAATAATTACAACCACTCATCATCATCAAGGCAATCATTTTCATGCAAATGTCAAAACAGTGGAAGAGAGAAGGTGTGCTTTTCAATGTCTTGCAGCATATTTTCTATATCAATGACAGACAAGCATTGGGAATATGATTTTAGCTAATTGGGTGTTTTGAAAAAGATGAAGATGAAAGAGGACAGGAAGGGATTTCTGATGACATGGGGATTCACTGAAGAGAGAGGGGATGTGCATTGTCTCAAAAATAGAGTCTTAAGCTGCGTGCTTGCTGTGTAGACAAAATAGATTTCCTGTCAGGAATCATTCTTTTCCAGATCTATACTGCTTACCGCCATTAGTGTTTACTTATACAATAAATATGGAAGGGATTACATTTTCCTCCGTTAGCAGTTCTTTAAGTTCAGAAAGACACATGCAGGTCTGAATCAGAGAGCTCTGCCTCGATGGGCGAGGAGGAACTTTTATCATTTCAACCAATTTATGATTGACAGGTGCATCTCAATAAATTAGAATATCATAGAAACGTTTATTTATGTCAGAAATTCAATTCAAAAGTGCAAATAACATATTATATAGATCCATTACACACAGAATGAAACATTTCATGTCTTAATTTATTCAACTTCTTCTAATTATAATGATTATGGCTTACATTTAATGAAGACCTAAGAGTCAGTGTCTCAAAAAAAAAATGAATATTACAAATTTAAAAAAGTATGTTTAATATGGAAATGTTGGCCTCTGAAAAGTATTTCCATCTATATGAACTCAATACTTGGTTGGGGCTATTTGAATTGAACAACTGGAAATGGACTTTTCAATTATATTCTTATTTATTGAGATTCACCTGTACATGAGTTATTTAATGGATGGGTGGAGGTTTTTTTCTTGTTTTGTTTTTTACACAAATAGAATATTATGGTAGAATGGTTTTAAAGAAGCAACTTTAGTAATGCAGTTAAGAAGTTTTCAAAACTTCTCATTGGTGGCCAGAACAAAATGTCGCCACAGTTTTATTAAATACTGTTCCTAAATTAAATGTGTTTGAGGCTATAGAGGCTTTCTGCTGGGATTTATGCCTTTATAGGACCATGAAAGCAGAGACTACTAAGAGTCTCCTCTACTATCTCATAGGTAGTAAGCCCACATTTTGCAAGCACCCATCTGAAGTGGATTATTATTGAACAAACAAACCTCAAAGTCAAAATGTGTGCCGTGTTTTTGACAGTAAATTCCGTAAGTCATTAAACTACTGCTTGTTTTATGGATTGTGGAGCTTCATATTTTGTCTTTTATTTACCAAACGGTAAAGCCGTTAAAGAGATAAAGGACAATTGCCTTTTTCTACCTACATGTTTTCTGGGTTTGGCATAAAATGTTCCGTCCCTTTGAGAAGCCGTGCAGATAAGCTCAGAGGTATCGTTAGACTGAGAGGTTTGGTACAAAGACACTTATCTTCTCAAGGATTTCACTGTCAACTCAGCATTATCCAGCACTGGACTTTTAACCCTAACCCTTTAGAGACAAACAACTAGGCTTGTGTACGTGTATGGACAATGAGGGAGGATGCACACTTGGTATTTTTAGCCATGCTCAAGGCAATGCCACTGTGTTGGTCCAGACTATTAAATGGATTTACATCAAATTTTGCAGCGACACTCATAATCCCAAGAGCATAAATACTAATGACTTTGGTGATTCTCCTGAGTTCTCCTGCTGTGCCACCGGCAGGTCACTGTTTTCACCTCCGCTGTGAAAAATTTCAACATCTACTGGAAGGTTTGGCACAAATCATTTATGGACATGCATGATTTGGCAAAAT